>NC_053390.1:704962468-705603316 GCF_905171765.1 Bufo bufo
CCCCTGTCATTGATTTCCCCCCCCTGTAAAGCTCCATTCAGACGTCCGCATGATTTTTACGGATCCACTGATGGATGGATCGGATCCGCAAAACGCATCCGGACGTCTGAATGAAGCCTTACAGGGGCATGATCAATGACTGTGGTGATCACCCCATATAGACTCCCTGATCACCCCCCCTGTCATTGATCACCCCTCTGTAAGGCTCCATTCAGACATTTTTTTGGCCCAAGTTAGCGGAATTTTTTTTTTTTTTTCTTACAAAGTCTCATATTCCACTAACTTGTGTCAAAAAATAAAATCTCACATGAACTCCCCATACCCCTCACGGAATCCAAATGCGTAAATTTTTTTAGACATTTATATTCCAGACTTCTTCTCACGCTTTAGGGCCCCTAGAATGCCAGGGCAGTATAAATACCCCACATGTGACCCCATTTCGGAAAGAAGACACCCCCAGGTATTCCGTGAGGGGCATATTGAGTCCATGAAAGATTGAAATTTTTGTCCCAAGTTAGCGGAACGGGAGACTTTGTGAGAAAAAAATTAAAAATATCAATTTCCGCTAACTTGTGCCAAAAAAAATAAAATTCTATGAACTCGCCATGCCCCTCATTGAATACCTTGGGGTGTCTTCTTTCCAAAATGGGGTCACATGTGGGGTATTTATACTGCCCTGGCATTCTAGGGGCCCCAAAGCGTGAGAAGAAGTCTGGTATCCAAATGTCTAAAAATGCCCTCCTAAAAGGAATTTTGGCACCTTTGCGCATCTAGGCTGCAAAAAAGTGTCACACATCTGGTATCGCCGTACTCAGGAGAAGTTGGGGAATGTGTTTTGGGGTGTCATTTTACATATACCCATGCTGGGTGAGAGAAATATCTTGGTCAAATGCCAACTTTGTATAAAAAAATGGGAAAAGTTGTCTTTTGTCAAGATATTTCTCTCACCCAGCAAGGGTATATGTAAAATGACACCCCAAAACACATTCCCCAACTTCTCCTGAATACGGCGATACCACATGTGTGACACTTTTTTGCAGCCTAGGTGGGCAAAGGGGCCCATATTCCAAAGAGCACCTTTAGGATTTCACAGGTCATTTACCTACTTACCACACATTAGGGCCCCTGGAAAATGCCAGGGCAGTATAACTACCCAACAAGTGACCCCATTTTGGAAAGAAGACACCCCAAGGTATTCCGTGAGGGGCATAGCGAGTTCCTAGAATTATTTTTTTTTTGTCACAAGTTAGTGGAAAATGATGATTTTCTTTTTTTTTTTTTTTTCATACAAAGTCTCATATTCCACTAACTTGTGACAAAAAATAAAAAGTTCCATGAACTCACTATGCCCATCAGCGAATACCTTGGGGTCTCTTCTTTCCAAAATGGGGTCACTTGTGGGGTAGTTATACTGCCCTGGCATTCTAGGGGCCCAAATGTGTGGTAAGGAGTTTGAAATCAAATTCTGTAAAAAATGACCTGTGAAATCCGAAAGGTGCTCTTTGGAATATGGGCCCCTTTGCCCACCTAGGCTGCAAAAAAGTGTCACACATCTGGTATCTCCGTACTCAGGAGAAGTTGGGGAATGTGTTTTGGGGTGTCATTTTACATATACCCATGCTGGGTGAGAGAAATATCTTGGCAAAAGACAACTTTTCCCATTTTTTTTATACAAAGTTGGCATTTTGACCAAGATATTTATCTCACCCAGCATGGGTATATATAAAATGACACCCCAAAACACATTCCCCACCTTCTCCTGAGTACGGAGATACCAGATGTGTGACACTTTTTTGCAGCCTAGGTGGGCAAAGGGGCCCATATTCCAAAGAGCACCTTTCGGATTTCACAGGTCATTTTTTACAGAATTTGATTTCAAACTCCTTACCACACATTTGGGCCCCTAGAATGCCAGGGCAGTATAACCACCCCACAAGTGACCCCATTTTGGAAAGAAGAGACCCCAAGGTATTTCGTGATAGGCATATTGAGTTCATAGAAGTTTTTATTTTTTGTCACAAGTTAGTGGAATATGAGACTTTGTAAGAAAAAAAAATAAAAAAATCATCATTTTCCGCTAACTTGTGACAAAAAATAAAAAGTTCTATGAACTCACTATGCCCATCAGCGAATACCTTAGGGTGTGTACTTTCCTAAATGGGGTCATTTGTGGGGTGTTTGTACTGTCTGGGCATTGTAGAACCTCAGGAAACATGACAGGTGCTCAGAAAGTCAGAGCTGCTTCAAAAAGCGGAAATTCACATTTTTGTACCATAGTTTGTAAACGCTATAACTTTTACCCAAACATTTTTTTTTTTTATCAAAGACATGTAGAACAATAAATTTAGAGCAAAATTTATATATGGATGTCGTTTTTTTTTGCAAAATTTTACACCTGAAAGTGAAAAATGTCATTTTTTTGCAAAAAAATCGTTAAATTTCGATTAATAACAAAAAAAGTAAAAATGTCAGCAGCAATGAAATACCACCAAATGAAAGCTCTATTAGTGAGAAGAAAAGGAGGTTAAATTCATTTGGGTGGTAAGTTGCATGACCGAGCAATAAACGGTGAAAGTAGTGTAGGTCAGAAGTGTAAAAAGTGGCCTGGTCTTTCAGGGTGTTTAACCACCTCAGCCCCCAGTGCTTAAACACCCTGAAAGACCAGGCCACTTTTTACACTTCTGACCTACACTACTTTCACCGTTTATTGCTCGGTCATGCAACTTACCACCCAAATGAATTTTACCTCCTTTTCTTCTCACTAATAGAGCTTTCATTTGGTGGTATTTCTTTGCTGCTGACATTTTTACTTTTTTTGTTATTAATCGAAATTTAACGATTTTTTTTGCAAAAAAATGACATTTTTCACTTTCAGGTGTAAAATTTTGCAAAAAAAACGACATCCATATAGAAATTTTGCTCTAAATTTATAGTTCTACATGTCTTTGATAAAAAAAAATGTTTGGGTAAAAAAAAATGGTTTGGGTAAAAGTTATAGCGTTTACAAACTATGGTACAAAAATGTGAATTTCCGCTTTTTGAAGCAGCTCTGACTTTCTGAGCACCTGTCATGTTTCCTGAGGTTCTACAATGCCCAGACAGTACAAACACCCCACAAATGACCCCATTTCTGAAAGTAGACACCCTAAGGTATTTACTGATGGGCATAGTGAGTTCATAGAACTTTTTATTTTTTGTCACAAGTTAGCGGAAAATGATGTTTTTTTTTTTTTTTTTTTTTTTTCTTACAAAGTCTCATATTCCACTAACTTGTGACAAAAAATAAAAAGTTCTATGAACTCACTATGCCCATCAGCGAATACCTTGGGGTCTCTTCTTTCCAAAATGGGGTCACTTGTGGGGTAGTTATACTGCCCTGGCATTCTAGGGGCCCAAATGTGTGGTAAGGAGTTTGAAATCAAATTCTGTAAAAATTGACCTGTGAAATCCGAAAGGTGCTCTTTGGAATATGGGCCCCTTTGCCCACCTAGGCTGCAAAAAAGTGTCACACATCTGGTATCTCCGTACTCAGGAGAAGGTGGGGAATGTGTTTTGGGGTGTCATTTTATATATACCCATGCTGGGTGAGAGAAATATCTTGGCAAAAGACAACTTTTCCCATTTTTTTATACAAAGTTGGCATTTGACCAAGATATTTATCTCACCCAGCATGGGTATATGTAAAAAGACACCCCAAAAC
Organism: Bufo bufo; assembly: GCF_905171765.1. Taxonomy (NCBI): domain Eukaryota; kingdom Metazoa; phylum Chordata; class Amphibia; order Anura; family Bufonidae; genus Bufo; species Bufo bufo. Next base: position 704,966,169 of record NC_053390.1, read on the forward strand.
ACATTCCTCAACTTTTCCTGAGTACGGAGATACCAGATGTGTGACACTTTTTTGCAGCCTAGGTGGGCAAAGGGGCCCATATTCCAAAGAGCACCTTTCGGATTTCACAGGTCAATTTTTACAGAATTTGATTTCAAACTCCTTACCACACATTTGGGCCCCTAGAATGCCAGGGCAGTATAACTACCCCACAAGTGACCCCATTTTGGAAAGAAGAGACCCCAAGGTATTCGCTGATGGGCATAGTGAGTTCATGGAAGTTTTTATTTTTTGTCACAAGTTAGTGGAATATGAGACTTTGTATGAAAAAAAAAAAAAAAAAAAAAAATCATCATTTTCCACTAACTTGTGACAAAAAATAAAAAATTCTAGGAACTAACCATGCCCCTCACGGAATACCTTGGGGTGTCTTCTTTCCAAAATGGGGTCACTTGTGGGGTAGTTATACTGCCCTGGCATTCTAGGGGCCCAAATGTGTGGTAAGGAGTTTGAAATCAAATTCAGTAAAAAATGACCTGTGAAATCCGAAAGGTGCTCTTTGGAATGTGGGCCCCTTTGCCCACCTAGGCTGCAAAAAAGTGTCACACATCTGGTATCTCCGTACTCAGAAGAAGTTGAGGAATGTGTTTTGGGGTGTCTTTTTTACATATACCCATGCTGGGTGAGATAAATATCTTGGTCAAATGCCAACTTTGTATAAAAAAATGGGAAAAGTTGTCTTTTGCCAAGATATTTCTCTCACCCAGCATGGGTATATATAAAATGACACCCCAAAACACATTCCCCACCTTCTCCTGAGTACGGAGATACCAGATGTGTGACACTTTTTTGCAGCCTAGGTGGGCAAAGGGGCCCATATTCCAAAGAGCACCTTTCGGATTTCACAGGTCAATTTTTACAGAATTTGATTTCAAACTCCTTACCACACATTTGGGCCCCTAGAATGCCAGGGCAGTATAACTACCCCACAAGTGACCCCATTTTGGAAAGAAGAGACCCCAAGGTATTCGCTGATGGGCATAGTGAGTTCATGGAAGTTTTTATTTTTTGTCACAAGTTAGTGGAATATGAGACTTTGTATGAAAAAAAAAAAAAAAAAAAAAATCATAATTTTCCACTAACTTGTGACTAAAAATTAAAAATTCTAGGAACTTGCCATGCCCCTCACGGAATACCTTGGGGTGTCTTCTTTCCAAAATGGGGTCACTTGTGGGGTAGTTATACTGCCCTGGCATTTTACAGGGGCCCTAATGTGTGGTAAGTAGGTAAATGACCTGTGAAATCCGAAAGGTGCTCTTTGGAATGTGGGCCCCTTTGCCCACCTAGGCTGCAAAAAAGTGTCACACATCTGGTATCTCCGTACTCAGGAGAAGGTGGGGAATGTGATTTGGGGTGTCATTTTACATATACCCATGCTGGGTGAGAGAAATATCTTGGCAAAGACAACTTTTCCCATTTTTTTTATACAAAGTTTGCATTTGACCAAGATATTTATCTCACCCAGCATGGGTATATGTAAAAAGACACCCCAAAAAACATTCCTCAACTTCTCCTGAGTACGGAGATACCAGATGTGTGACACTTTTTTGCAGCCTAGGTGGGCAAAGGGGCCCAAATTCCTTTTAGCAGGGCATTTTTAGACATTTGGATACCAGACTTCTTCTCACGCTTTGGGGCCCCTAAAATGCCAGGGCAGTATAAATACCCCACATGTGACCCCATTTTGGAAAGAAGACACCCCAAGGTATTCAATGAGGGGCATGGCGAGTTCATTGAAAAAAAAAAATTTTGGCACAAGTTAGCGGAAATTGATTTTTTTGATTTTGTTCTCACAAAGTCTCCCTTTCCGCTAACTTGGGACAAAAATTTCAATCTTTCATGGACTCAATATGCCCCTCAGCGAATACCTTGGGGTGTCTTCTTTCCAAAATAGTGTTATTTGTGGGGTGTTTGTACTGCCCTGGCATTTGAGGGTCTCCGCAATCATTACATGTATGCCCAGCATTAGGAGTTTCTGCTATTCTCCTTATATTGAGCATACGGGTAATGAGATTTTTTTTTTCCGTTCAGCCTCTGGGCTGAAAGAAAAAAATGAACGGCACAGATTTCTTCATTCGCATCGATCAATGTGGATGAAAAAATCTCGGAAGAAAAAAGGAGGGGAAAGGCGTCTGCCAGGACATAGGAGCTCCGCCCAACATCCATACCCACTTCAGCTCGTATGCCCTGGCAAACCAGATTTCTCCATTCACATCAATCGATGTGGATGAATAAATCATTGCCGGGATTTTTTTTTTTATATATACAAAGTGTTTGCCAAAGTATATGAACACCGCCACCTCCTCAGCTCATATGCCTTGGCAAACATATCTTTTACTGCAGAGGAGAAATCTCGTCTTGCAGCGCCGCATACACCGACTTGCGTGTAATCTGACAGCAGCGCAATGCTTCTGTCCGAATGCACATCAGTGCTGCAGCTGGTCGATCGGATGGTCCACCTGGAAGGTAAAAAAAACAAAACAAAAAAGAAAAAACCAGGCCTCAAAGCAATAACTTTATTAACTTTTGAACAGAACATATTAACTTTTTTAAACTTTTTTAACTTTTTTACTTACCGGTAATTTTTTTTTTGTTTTGTTTTTTTTACCTTTATAGAACAAACCTCTCCTTCCCCATGGGACAATGTGCAAAGCGCAAATCGCCCAAAGATGTGGCGAAGTACGTTATGCACTTTATCCCAGGTGAAAGGAGAGGTTTGCAGCAGCTGTGAGAGAAAGGGCCCTAATAGCCCTGTGTGCCTGTCCTGGTGAGATGTGATCCCTATGCTAGGTGTACCTGTGTGTGGTACTTCCGGAAACACTCTCCTAAGCATAGGGCAGGGTGGTCCGGACAGTCAGGACAGAAATAGCGGGTGTCACGCCTTATTCCACTCCTGCTACAGACACGACATTTTTTTCGGGGTGGCGGTTGGGTTGAGGTACCAGCAACGACACTGGGGAAATGTCGCTCGTGTAGACGGCTAACTACACTGGTGGATGGGGCCACGGAACCTCCTGGGTAAAGGAGGTTCTCGATGATCTCTTCCTGGAATTTGAGGAAGGATCGTGTTCTCCCAGCCTTACTGTAGAGAACAAAACTATTGTAGAGCGCCAATTGAATTAAATATACAGACACCTTCTTATACCAGCGTCTGGTTCTGCGGGAAACTAAATAGGGAGCCAACATCTGGTCATTGAAGTCCACCCCTCCCATGAGCGCATTATAGTCGTGGACTGAGAGGGGCTTTTCAATGACACGGGTTGCCCTTTGAATTTGTATTGTCGTGTCTGCGTGAATGGAGGAGAGCATGTAAACGTCACGCTTGTCTCTCCATTTCACCGCGAGCAGTTCTTCGTTACACAAGGCAGCCCTCTCCCCCCTTGCAAGACGGGTGGTTACAAGCCGTTGGGGGAAGCCCACGCGACTAGTTCGCGCGGTGCCACAGGCGCAAATCCGTTCTAGAAACAAATGCCTAAAGAGGGCCACACTTGTGTAAAAATTGTCCACATAAAGATGGTACCCCTTGCCGAATAAGGGTGACACCAAGTCCCAGACTGTCTTCCCACTGCTCCCCAGGTAGTCAGGGCAACCGACCGGCTCCAGGGTCTGATCTTTTCCCTCATAGATCCGAAATTTGTGGGTATAGCCTGTGGCCCTTTCACAGAGCTTATACAATTTGACCCCATACCGGGCACGCTTGCTTGGGATGTACTGTTTGAAGCCAAGGCGCCCGGTAAAATGTATTAGGGACTCGTCTACGCAGATGTTTTGCTCAGGGGTATACAAATCTGCAAATTTCTGGTTGAAATGGTCTATGAGGGGCCGAATTTTGTGGAGCCGGTCAAAAGCTGGGTGGCCTCTGGGACGGGAGGTGGTGTTGTCGCTAAAGTGCAGGAAACGCAGGATGGCCTCAAATCGTGTCCTGGACATAGCAGCAGAGAACATGGGCATGTGATGAATTGGGTGCGTTGACCAATATGACCGCAATTCATGCTTTTTTGTCAGGCCCATGTTGAGGAGAAGGCCCAGAAAAATTTTAAGTTCGGAAACTTGGACTGGTTTCCACCGGAAAGGCTGGGCATAAAAGCTTCCCGGGTTTGCGGTTATAAATTGTGTGGCATATTGGTTGGTCTCTGCCACGACTAAGTCCAAGAGCTCCGCAGTCAAGAACAGCTCAAAAAATCCCAGGGCCGTACTGATCTGAGCCGTCTCAACCCGAACTCCAGACTGGGCGGTGAAAGGGGGAACTACTGGTGCGGCTGAAGTTGGTGACTGCCAATCAGGGTTTGCCAGCACCTCAGGGATTCTAGGGGCTCTACGGGCCTGTCTGTGCGGTGGCTGCGACGGGGTAACTAGTGCACGTGCCACCGTACCAGCTTCAACTGCCCTTCTGGTGCTCGCTACTTCACCATGTTGTACGGCAGTGCTGGTACTAGGTCCAGGAAGGGCTGCGCTGCTGGTGTATGCCTCACCACGTGATCCGGCAGCGACAGCCCCACTCTGCTGCTCTTGAAGCGGATCCTGCATAACCTGTGGTCTAGCGACACGGGGCCGGGTACGCCTGGTGCTGCCAGGGACCTCAACCTCCTCGTCCGAACTTTGGGTCAGAGAGCCACTGCTTTCTACAGGTTCATATTCTGACCCGCTAGATTCATCAGATGAGGGTTCCCACTCCTCATCCGACTGGGTCAGAATCCTGTAGGCCTCTTCAGAAGAATACCCCCTGTTTGACATTTGGACTACTAAATTTAGGGGTATTCCCTGAGACTACCCAAGAAAAAAAGCAAGCCTGTCTTACAAAGGGGAGGCTAGCGAAGTACCGGAGGCCGCTGCGGTTGATAAAAAATATCAAAACTGATTTTTTTATCGCCGCAGAGCGTGTAAAGTGAATGTGCAGTGATCAAAAAAAAAAATTTTTTTGTCACTGCGGTGGGGCGGGCGTGGGTGAACGCACGTGTGGGCGACCGATCAGGCCTGATCGGGCAAACACTGCGTTTTGGGTGGAGGGCGAACTAAAGTGACACTAATACTATTATAGATCTGACCGTGATCAGTTTTGATCACTTACAGATACTATAAAAGTACAAATGCTGATTAGCGATACGCTAAACAGCGAATAAAAGTGACTGCGGTGCGGTGGGGTGGGCGCTAACTGACGCTAACTACCTAACCAAGGGGCCTAAACTATCCCTAAAACCTAACAGCCAATACTAGTGAAAAAAAAAAGTGTCAGTTTACACTGATCACTTTTTGTCTTTCACTAAGTGATTGACAGGGGGCGATCAAGGGGTTAATTTGGATGATGGGGGTGATGGATGGTGATCAGGGGCTAAGGGCAGTGTTTGGTGTGTACTCACAGTGATGTCTGCTTCTCTGCTGGATCCAACCGACGAAAAGGACCAGCAGAGAAGCAGAGAAGCCATATAACAGATCATATTTACTAATATGATCTGTTATCTGGCTTGTGATTCGATTTTTTAAAAATCAGCAACCTGCCAGCGACGATCATTGGCTGGCAGGTTGCTGATGAAATACTCCTCTAACTTTTGCCGGCCCGCGATGCGCATGCGCGGGCCGGCTGTGACCGAAATCTCGCGTCTCGCGAGATGACGCGCCGGCGCGTCCAGGAGGAATGAATCAACCACCTCCAGGACGCGTCTGTGCGTACAGCGGTCCGGAGGTGGTTAAGCACTGGGGGCTGAGGTGGTTAAAAATGCAAAAAAAATTTATACCGGATCCATTTTTCCGGATGACACCGGAGAGACAGATCCGGTATTTCAATGCATTTGTCAGACGGATCTGCATCCAGATCCGTCTGACAAATGCATCCGTTTTCGTCCGGATTACCGGAATCCTTTGCCGCAAGTGTGAAAGTACCTTTACTTTTAAGAATTCATCTAAACCCTTTTTAAAACTGTCCTGCTGTGATCACGTCCTGAGGAAGTCTATTCCACAGCTTCACAGTTCTTACAGTAAAGAAGCTTTGACGCTTCTGGAGACTGAACTTTTTCTTCTCCAGTCGGAGGCAGTGCCCCTTTGTCTTTTGAGGGCATTTTACATGGAACAGTTTTTCACCGTATTTTGTCACACTCTAATCAGCACAAAACACCTCCAAAGGTTTCCTAAGCCTGATCAGGGGTCAGCAACCTCTGACATGCCAGCTGTTCTGAAACTACAGCTCCCAGAACCCTCCTCTCACTTCTGTGGGAGTTACAAGAACAGTAGAGTAAGTTTGCATGCTGAGAGTTGTAGTTTCACAGCAGCTGAAGTGCCAAAGGTTGCTGGTCCCTGCATTAAATGGCCCTTCAGTATGGTTCACTAGGCTATACAATCATGGGGAAGACTGCTGACTTGACAGTTGTCCAGAAGACAGCCATTGACAGGATAGACCACAAAAGGCCACTGCTCAAGAAGCTGTCTGTTCACAGATTCCTGTATCCAAGCATAATAATTAAAGTTGAGTGGAAGGAAAGAGTGTGGTAAAAAAAAGGTGAACAACCAACAGAGATAACCCCAGCCTTGAAAGGATTGTCCAGAAAAAGCCGTTGAAACATTCGGGTTAGATTCACAAGGGGTGGATTAGTGCTGGAGTCAGTGCTGCAAGAGCCACTATGTAGTGTCCCACTACGTAAGGGTGGGCACTACACAAGGGTCAATTGGGTCACGTTGTTCTCCACCTCCTGTGGAACATGGTCATTGTATTTTATATGGCATTTTGATGTATATTGTCATGTTATTTATGTTATCTCCTGTGTACCAGGCCTGTTAGGGGTGTAATGTCTCCTCCCAAGCTGTAGAGGGAGCTAGGGAACCTCTAGAGTACATATAGTTAGGCTCAGACAGGAAAAAGTCAGTCTGAGGGGGGTGTTCAGAAGCCAACAGTCACTTCAGCCAGGCAGGAGCTGAGGAGCAGCTTCTGACATGCAGCTAGATAGCCCAGGCTCCTAGCTTGCCACCCGGGGAAGAAGTTACCTCCTGAGAAACCAAGTTCCTAGGAAAGTACAGTGCAGAGCCAAGTTGATTCCAGCCAAACAGAGAGCTGAAGGATATATTCCACAGCAAGGAGACATACCAGAGGAAGTTTTCCCTAACCAAGGATAAAGCCAGCAATAGGGCATACGGGCCTTGAAGAAAGTCAGACAGGATTCTGAGGAAAAGTGCAGCCTGATCTGTAAGTGTTTAACCCTCTGAGTATCTTGCAAAGAACATTGCCTGCCATTTGATATAAAGCCTGCCTGTCACAACCTTGTACATGTGGAACTACCTAAAGACTGTATATAGTTAAACTGTTCAGTAAAAGGAAGTTTTGGTTCACTGCAACGTGTGTTCCTCAATTATTACTACAAGAAATCGGTGTGCCACCGTTACCGGCACTGGCGTCACAAACTTAAAGGGATCTTGCCATCGGCACATTAAACCTGCAACACCCAGGGCACCTCACCTACCACCTGGCCTGGTCCCTATACACAGAGTGCCCCAGAGGATCCATGTGCCCCCCTCTCCATCACTGCTGTATGCCTGCCCAGGGTATCTAAAAACTGTGAATACCAAGAGTAACCCTCGGTTCATTAACTATCCCTGTGACCTCACACTCGCTCACCCTGCAGGGCTGCGTACTGCAACTACACACAGATGTATCCAGGATATGGACTACAACTGTCAAGCCACTCGTGACCCAGAAACCTCAGAAGCGTCTGTCCTGGGCTTAGGGGAAAAGGACTAGACTGTTGCTCAATGGTCCAAAGTCCTGTTTTCAGATGAAAGTACATTTTGCATTTCATTTGGTAATCAAGGTCCCAGAGTCTGGAGGAACAGTGGAGAAGCACACCGTCCAAGTTGCTTGAGGTCCAGTGTGAAGTGTACACAATCTGTGATGGTTTGGGGAGCCATGTTATCTGCTGATCTTGGTCCACTGTGTTTTCATGTTCAAAGTCAGCACAGTCTTCTACCAGGAAATTTTAAAGCACCTCATGCTTCCCTCTGCTGACAAGCTTTTCCAGGAGGACTTGGCACCTTCTCACACTGCCAAAAGTACCAATACCTAGTTTAACCCCTTAAGGACCCATGATGTACATGTACTTCATGGGGATCGGGCGGGTGCAGGACAGTCATTGATAGCCAGACCCCTGCTGCAGCATCGGTGAAATCACTGATGCCGGTGCATTAACCCTTCATGTGCCCTGATCAGCGTTGACCGCGGCACGTGCAATGTCAGGCGGGGATTGACGCTGTCAAAGGGTCTCCGTGCTGCTGTGACGGGGACCCGATGGCATGGAAGGCAGCATGATGCCTTCCTTAGACATCGGGCCGCCTTCCGGTGGAGAGCCTGTGAAATCCATCCCCCTGGATCACACAGGCAGGAAGCATACAGCCAATACAGAAGTATTGGAATGCATTGTAAAGGCGATCAGACCCCCAAAAGTTGAAGTCCCAAAGTGGGGCAAAAAATAAAGTCGTTCCCCCCCCCCCCCCCCCCCAGCCAAAGAAAATTACGTTTTCAAGTAAAAACAAACAACCGTCATTTTCCCCAAAATAAGTAAAAAATAGGGAAAAAAAGAGAAGTAGACCGACTATAAACATCACATGACATAACCCCTCAGATGAACACTGTAAAAATAAAAACTGTGCTAAATGAACAATTTTTTTTGATCAAAAAGGCGTATGCCCGCCAAAATAGTACCAATCTAACAGTCATCTCATCCCGCAAAAGATGAGCCCTTACCTAAGACAATCGCCCAAAAACTGAAAAAAACATGGCTCTCAGAATATGGAGACACTAGAACATGATTTTTTTTTTTGTTTCAAAAATGATATTATTGTGTAAAATGTAAGTAAAAAAAAAAGTATACATATTAGGTATTGCCACGTCCGTAACGACCGGCTCTATAAAATTACCACATGACCTAACCCCTCAGGTGAACACCGTAAAAATTTTTTTAAATATAAACTGTGTAGTAAAAAAAAAAGCAATTTTTCTTTGTCACCTTACATCACAAAAAGTGTAATAGCAAGCGATCAAAAAGTCACACGCACCACAAAATAGTGCCAATCAAACCGTCATCTCATCCCGCAAAAATCATACCCTACCTAAGATAATCGCCCAAAAACTGAAAAAACTATGTCTCTCAGACTATGGAGACACTAAAACATGATTATTATTTTTTTTGTTTCAAAAATGAAATCATTGTGTAAAACTTACAAAAAATAAAATAAAAAAGTAGACATATTAGGTATCGCCGCATCCGTAAGAACCTGCTCTATAAAAATATCACATGACCTAACCCCTCAGGTAAACGCCGTAAAAAAATTAAAAAATTTTTGGTCAACTTGCATCACAAAAAGTGTAATAGCAAGCGATCAAAAAGTCATATGCACCCTATAATAGTACCAATCAAACCGTCATCTCAGCCCGAAAAAAATGAGCCCCTACAGAAGACATTCGCCCAAAAAATAAATAAAACTACGGCTTTCAGAATGAGGAGACTCTAAAAAATAATTTTTTTTCAAAAATGCTTTGCTATGTAAAACTGAAACAAACAACCGAAAAAAGTAGTCATATTTGGTATTGTCGCGTCCGTGACAACCTGCTCTATAAAAATACCACATGATCTAACCTGTCAGATGAATGTTGTAAATAACAAAAAATAAAAACGGTGCCAAAACAGCTATTTCTTGTTACTTTGCCTCACAAAAAGTGTAATATAGAGCAACAGAGGTCGCAATAACGCCTGTACAAGCGTCATAGACGCCTGTTCAGGCAATTTCACGCTTTGAAAAAAGGCAAATGCGTATGAATACGCATTAAAGCTTTTCATGTAGTTAACCAGCGCACTGCAGACTGTGAATCTCATGGGCAGCACAGCAATACTGCTGTTACCCAAAACATCCAATAGCTAAGCTCCTTACTGGCAGGTGTAGGGACGGCAGCAAGTAAGAAGCTTGTTATTAGGGAGGGAGGGAGGCTGCTCATTGGCCAATTTCGGCGCGCTACTTCTCCAGAGTCCCTGACTGTGCAGGCTAACTAGTGGCTGGCCGAGGAAAGATCCGTGAAGACTGGAGAGAAGCCTGTGAGGAGGCTAACAGATGTCTGGGGACAAGCTGATAAGGATCTGTGGACGGACAGCAGAGCACTGATCTTTGCTCTGCATCGGGGTAATGGGATCACTTGGAGTGCAGCGTGGCTGCGGATCCAGCTGCCGACATCAGAGGTGAGGAGGTGACTGAAGACAAGAGGTCATCATACCTCTAGGAATCTTGACACCCGGAATGTAGAGTACGACGCCTAACTCTCCTGTGTTAGGTGCTCAGTCAGAGCCTGCTGGTGCAGTAATCAGTGAGTCTGAGCACTGAGCATCTGAGTCAGAGGACTCACTGATCACTGCACCAGTAGGCTCCAGTTCAGGTGCTCAGCAAGAGCCTGTGGATTAACTGATCACTGCACCAGCACGTTCTGGCTGAGTGCAAGGGCCTGCTAGTGCAAGCTCTGGCTCAGTTGCTCAGCCAGGGCCTGCTGGTGCAGTAATCAGTGAGTGTATTTGCCTCCTATCAGTCTATATCATGTTAATGCAGTGCTCTGTGTATCCTGTATTTTTTTTGCCCCATCAGCGTCATCCCAACAAAGATATTTCTGCGCTGCTCGGACATCTTATATGTGGGCACTGGATCTACACAGCTGGACATTGTGGGGATAATCATGGTGCTGGGCCAATGTAATACTGGAGATGCAGAGCGCTGATAATTTGCCTTTTTGGCTGCGTTGTATTTTAAATATGATGGATAAAACACGAGTTTTTAAATTGCACAAAAGTCAGAAATTTTTAATTGTCTAAATTTGCTATTTATGTATAGAAGACAATTCTAGAGTAGACTGGCAATGGTTTCCTGCATAAATAGCAGCCTCTTAATGTTATTTAGACCCATGTATTTTTTATATATATATATATATATATATATATTTATTACTTCAACTTTCGTACTCCTCTTCGGCTGAAAATACTCCTCAAAAACAGTAAGAGGAGTATTTTTACTCTTTAGGAAAAAATGTAGTGCAACCTCTGTAGAGCAACCAAAAATCATATGTACCCTAAAATAGTACCAACAAAACTGCCACCTTATCCCGTAGTTTCCAAAATGGGGTCACTTTTTGGGAGTTTCTACTCTAGGGGTGCATCAGGGGGGCTTCAAATGTGACATGGCAGCTTAACATTATCCCAGTGAAATCTGATTTCCAAAAAACCATATGGCGTTCCTTTCCTTCTGCGCAATGCCATGTGCCCGTACAGCAGTTTACGACCACATATGGGGGCCATAAATAGTTTTGTTTGGCTGTTAACTCTTGCTTTGTAACTGGAAAAAATGGATTAAAATGGAAAATCTGCCAAAAAAGTGAAATTCTGAAAATTCATCTCTATTTTCCATTAATTCTTGTGTAACACCTAAAGGGTTAACAAAGTTTTTAAAATCATTTTTAAATACCTTGAGGGGTGTAGTTTCTAAAATGGGGTCATTTTTGGGTGGTTTCTATTATGTAAGCCTCACAAAGTGACTTCAGACCTGAACTTGTCCTGAAAAAGTGGGTTTTAGAAATTTTCGGAAAAATTTCAAGATTTGCTTCTAAACTTCTAAGCCTTCTAACGTCCCCAAAAAATAAAATTGCATTCACAAAATGATCCAGACATGAAGTAGACATATGGGGAATGTAAAGTAATAACTATTTTTATATAACAAAATGCAACACTACCAAATGAATAGACAGCCAAAAACTGCACAAACGCCTACCACCTTATCACGCAATGCCACAGAAGCGCTACAAGCATAAAACACTGTGTCCAGGTCCTACCTTAACTCACGTGTGTCTGTTGCGATACAGTGTTCTGCAGCGGTCCTCGTGTCTTTTCTGTAAATAGTACAGAGCAGGGAAAGCGGATCCAAGGGGGGGGGATGGCTAGCATAGGCTGTCTAATATTATTATTAAAAGTATTGGGAATTCGCCCAGGCCGGTGGCAGAATATTCGCGTTACCTGTTAGACTGGCGCTCATGTCTGAGCAGGTGACGTCACCGCAGGTGAGCTAAGGATAGCAGCGAGGGTCAAACTTCCTACGCGTTTCGAGTACAAGCGGTACTCCTCGTCAGGGAATAACTATTTTTGGAGGTATTACTATCTATTATAAAAGTAGAGAAATTGAAATTTGGAAATTTGCCAATTTTTGGTAAATTTGAAATTTTTTATAAATAAAAATTATTTTTTAAATACATTTTACCACTGTCATAAAGTACAATACGTGACGAGAAAACAATCTCAGAATGGCCTGGATTAGTAAAAGTGTTTTTTTTTTTAAAAAAATACTTTATTCTGAAAGATCAGCAGAGAAATACATAAAAGACAATATTCCCCACAAGAGGGTACACTTTTCATATACAGCGTTTTAAAGTTATCACCACATAAAGTGACACATGTCAGATTTGCAAAAAGTGGCCTGGTCCTTAAGGTGAAAAATGGCACGGTCCTGAAGGGGTTAAAAACCACGGGATCACTGTGCTTGTTTGGCCAGCAAAGAAGAAGATGAGACCCCAACAATGAAGACGAGCTGAAGGCCACCATCAAAGCAGCCTGGGCTTCACTAACACTACAGCAGTGCCACAGACTGATTTCCTCCATGCCACGCAGCAGTGATGTAGTAATTCATGTAAAAGGAAGCCTGACCAAGTATTGACTGCATATACTGGATACTTTTCTGTAGGCTGACATTTCTGTATTCAAAATTATTTTTTTAATTGGTCTCATATAATATTCAAATTTTCTGAGATGCTGACGACTTTTTGGTTTTCATTAACTGTAAGCTATAATAATCAAAGAAATAAACCCTTGAAATCACTCTGTAATCAATCTATATAATGAGTTTCACTTTTTGAACTGAATTATTGAAATAAATTATCATATTTTTCACCCTATAATACACATCTAGGTTTTAGAGGAGGAGAATAAGATTTTTTTTTCATTAGACCTCAAATCAGACCCCCAGTGTTAATAAGACCCCCAATCAGACCTTAAATAAGTGCCCTAATATAAATAAGCTCCCCCATTCAGAACTCCGATCAGACACCCCTGCCTCAGAGCAAATAAAAAAAAATCCTGCTTTGGACGCTGCCGCCCCTAGGATCCAGGAGTATCTTCTTCACGATGCGCACAGCGTGAGGTCACAGAGCACCGATGTCCTCTGGTACTAATGAGCGCTTATTAGTATTCGCCCATAAGATGCACTAACATTTCCACTTCACCACCATGACGGCCCAGAGAGATTGAGCTCTGTAGGGGCAGGAACAGAGATAGGTTAAAAGGACCCCTCCCACCATCATTCACCATTGTGTTCCTGCCCCTATAGTGGCCAGGACAGAGAAAAGTCCTCTCTGGCTTTCAGGGAGGTGAAGTGGATAAGGACCTCTTCTTTTTTTAGTATTTTCTGTACCTGGGTGACCGCATCGGCGGAAAATATTGCCTCCCTTGTGGGCCTTTCATCCAGGACTGCGTCCCCTGCTCTCCGGCGGACTCCGTTCCAAAGCTGACAGGGAGACGCCGGGGTCACGCTCCCTGTTGCGGGAAGCCTGCCATGAGCTGCCGCTGGGTCACTGCCTCCCTGTGTAGGTAGCTGGCCGGAAGGACGTTTGCGCAGGCGCGCACGTCTGACGTCACTTCCGGGCCGCCAGGCTGTCCTTACAAAAAGCTCACAAGCACTTTCCTGCTGCGCTCTCTGCATTGCCGGACGACATGTCGGACCAAGAGAAGGAGACGCAGCAGAAGGAGCAGACCGCTCCAGAGCACCCCTGCGGGAGTAGCCCACCTGGGCATGCCGGCAGCTTGACAGATGCGGGGTCAGTGGGGAGGGTGCCTCAGTATTACTGTTCTGATAACCATTGGTATGAGCCCCCCTCCCCTAGGGTCTTCTGGTATACTGCATCTAAAGTTTATGCACCTATACTGGATCGACACAAAATTGATGGGCTGCTCTCTCACTTTAGGCCAAACTTGCATTGAAAAAGCCCAGGAAGACCGCCAGATGCATCAAGTGCTCCGTCAGGCTTCCCGATGATTATGCTAAGAAACTTTGCAAAGATTGTATTGCCAAGTTGGTGAGAGAAGAACAACCCTCAATTATGCAGGAATTTAGAACTATGATTCAGGAGGAAGTTAAATCTTCTCTAGCCTCCCTCCTTGAGGACACCCTGGGGGCTCGCCCACCCAAACGTCCCAGAATTGCGGACATCTCCTCCTCAGACTCCAAGGATGAAATGAGTGACCTTCTAAAGGTGGTCAGGGATACAATGGGGGTGGAGGACATCCAGCGACCCCACTCAGTTCAGGAAGAGATGTTTGGGGGATTGAAGGTCAAACGTTCCCGTGTATTCCCCATAAATGAAAATATTAAGGAGATGGTGATGGATGAATGGGCCCATCCAGAAAAGAAACTAGGTATTTCCAAAGAATTCAGGAACCTTGTATTTGACCCGTCAGACTCTAGGATCTTTGACAAGGTTCCCAGAATTGACATCCAGGTGGCCAAAGTTAATTAAAAAAAAACTCGCTACCATTCGAGGACTCCTGTCTGTTAAAGGACACCATGGAGAGGAAGGCGGACAGTCTATAAAAAAAATCCTGGGAGGCAGCTATGTTCAGTGTTAAGACCAACATAGCTGTTACTTCAGTCGCCAGGTCTATGTACCTGTGGCTGAATGAGTTAGAAAATCATCTAATCAACAAGACGTCCAGGGAACAAATACTAGACTCTATTCCCTTGTTAAAATCCGCCACGGGGTTCCTAGCGGATGCCTCCGCCGAGACAATTAGATTCTCTGCCAAGGACGAGGCTTTGTTCAATGCTGCCCGGAGGGCACTTTGGATGAAATCTTGGTCAGGCGACATCACTTCCAAAATGAAGCTGTGCTCTATAGCCTTCTCGGGCGAATACGTGTTCGGTCCTGTATTGGACAAGATCCTCGAGAAGGCTACTGATAAAAAAAAAAAGGGGTTCCCTGAAGAGAAAACCCCTAAAAAGAAACCCTACTTTCGTAACCAATACTCCCAAAATAGCTCCTTTCGTGGTAAAGGTAAATCCGGTTGTCGGAGTTACCCAAGAGGGGGGGAAAGGTAGAGGGTACCTCCTTAATCCCCAGAACAAGGGCGGTGAGAAACAGTGATGCCAGGATAGTTGGAAGACTATCCCAATTTTTTGCCCAGTGGCAGCAGACTTCTCCCAACCCCTGGGCGCAAAAACTTATCAAGAACGGCTACAGGATAGAGTTATCTTCCTCCCTCCGAATGTATTTCTGATATCTCGCCACTCTTCCCCATTTCAGCAGAACCAAATTTGGAAAGAGGTCCAGAATATTCTGGACTTAGGAGTAGTGGTTCGGGTTTCTGAGCTTCAACTGGGGCAGGGATTCTACTCCAACCTTTTCTTAGTAAAAAAGCCAGGGGGTTCCTTTCGCATGATTATAAGCCTCAAAAGGTTAAACAGATTCGTAGTTTACAAAAGGTTCAAGATGGAATCCCTAAACTCTACCATTCCTTTAATTCAAAAAGACGCGTTCCTTTTCACAATCGACCTGAAGGACGCATATTATCATGTTCCTATTCACGTGGATATATGAAGTGGAGGGCACTCAAATGTCTATGTACACATATGGATGAATCATAAATTATTTATTGGAAATAAAATTGTAAACCACAGGGGTGTACACAAGTGGTTCCAAATAGGTGGCGTCAGGGTAATTTGTCCCGCAATACGCAATGTTCTTATATACGATAAAATCCAATATTCTGGTATAAGATAATACTAGTACAGGTGATCAGTCTGTCTAGTAATTTACTAAAATACAAAAATGCACGTCACAGTGGGCTTCTATATACCCAGCTGGCAATGACGTGGGTATCCGGATATCCAATGAAATGAACAATAAAAACAGATTGTGTCATGTGGTGTTAGGGTCCCTTGTTATGTCCAGATAGATAGAGACAGTCTGTTATATATCGAGGCTGGAACAGTCTTACCCCATCGAAGATGTACCCAAGTAGGTGATGTATACTGGCGGTGGTCCGATCCTGGGGAGCGTTGGTGCGCATGTATCTTGCAGCTTGTTTGGCGTCTCTCTCCGTTGTGGTGTCTCCTACTTCCGGCGTCTCTGGTTGCGTCCCACGTGGTGCAGAGGATGGCGTCTCATGTTGCAACGATGCAAGGATGTGCATTTATTTGCACTTAAAGAGACTACATCATCAGGGAGGCAATAAAGATGGACTCAACACTAAAGAAGAAAGAGAAGCATTACAAATACTGGAAGATCTGGCAGATGAAAATGAACAAGAACAAAAGGTAAGTCTATGGCCCATGGATATGAGGAAAAAAATCACAGACTTTCCCGCCTTGTCCGGCCATTGACATTTCTGTTAGTGAGGATATTAGAAAATTGGGTAGAGCCAAAAGTCTAACTATAGCTTAAAACAAAGCCTTGGAGGTTGTGGCGAAACCAACCTCGCCACTGGGTTTTGGAGGGGCCTGTTTGCCAGCCTCTTGCCTCACAATTATGGCCCATACTAACATTAAAGGAGAAGACAGACCGGCCGCACAGCTTAAATCTGTGGAACTGTTTTGGGCAGGAAAGCCATGCTTGCGGTCGGCCAAATGTGACTTCCATGGAATTCGGGAACCCCTGCTCGGATCTGGGTGATTTTTGGATATGTTGTTCACCCAGATCAGAGCTATCCATGGATGTATACATTATGGGGATATGTGGGGTTTTGAGGTGTGTGACATAACCATCTGTCTTTGGAATTGTATTGTATGTTATGTGAGGGTACCCAGATAGCTAATTTTATTGTATTCGTGTAGTCTGAGTGCCATTCACCTAATATGCACTCAGACTTGAGCTATCTGGGGATATGTTAAATGTCTGTGTTTACTGTAAGGGTTGTGACATTGTATGTTTAAATGGTGATTTCTGTCCTGTTGTCCCCACATGTGTATTGGCGATTTCTGTCCTGAGAGATAATTGAATTACTCCTCAGGTGTCTCCAGGGCAGAGAGGAGGAAACCATGATGCATTGTGGGGATGTATTGTGTCTGTGTATCCTGAATTGCTGCATATCTGTCCTGTGTCACAGTCCTCCATCTGGTCCCCTAGGGGAGTGTCCACCAGATGGGGACTTGCATAAATACGGGCGGGTAGCCCTCAATAAAGGGTTCCTGTTTTTACCCTTTACCAAGTTGAGGCTGGTGTTTGGGTAACTGATCGACAGCTGGGGGATTGCTATACGCTGAAGATTTGCTATACTCCCCTGGCATAACTACTAGCTCTTGTAAGAGCTGTTCCTGCTCTCTGGATTAAGGAGAGGTTCACCCACTGGAGCCTTGTCATAGGTCCAGGGTGGGTAGGAGACGGTGAGACCTCAACCAAGCTTCGGCGGTTCGTGGGGTCTGCATCGCTTACGGTGTCAAGTGGAGTGCTTGGAGTCCTCGGGAAGCACTAGGAGCAGCTATCAACGGAGGTACCCGGTCGGGGTGCCAGGAGATCCATTACATTGGTGGCAGCAGTGGGATGGCGTCCTAGTGAGAGGAGAAGCAGCTCGGAGACACCGTTCGTGGATTTACAAAATTGAGGGCAACGCTAGTATCTGTACAGCGCCCCTGGATAAAACAGGATGGAATCAACTAGTCTTCGGACAGCGTTCTATGACGAGGAGGCAGCCGCAGACTACAGGGATGCAGACAGAAAGGAAGTCTGGTATGATGCCCTGGAAAATGCCCAGCGGCGGCGAGGTGAGAGTCTCCCCAGTTAGGAGCAGCAGCTACAGAAGCGTGTGGCGATGCGGATGGGTCTCTTGGGAGAGCAGCCCCTGGATGACTGGGTAACAGAGCTCCAGAGCCTGGTATGTAAGGAGCTTTGGCTAGAGGACGCTTACCAGGCCCTAAGGTGGCATGTCATTCAACATTCCCCCTGGGCAGCTGAGCATGACAAGCCAGAGGGAAAGGAGTTTTATGGTCCTGGCTTGTTATGGGAGTCCTTTGCAGAGCCTGACTTCGGGAGCCCTGCACAGTCCAGACTTCAGAACATTTTCTACGAGAGGGAGGCTAGGCTGGATTGGGATGACCCCCACGAGGTAGAGAAAGACCTGGCTCACCTAGCAACCCTGGAGTGGGAACTGGAGCAGGACTACCAAGATCTCTTCCACTCCATTGAGAGGGCTCAGCGAGAGAGCAGAGTGTCAGAGCCAGGTCCAGAGCCCTTCAGCTGGAAGGATATTGTGGAGGTGTACTGGGAAGACCCGACTGAAGTATCCCCTGCTTCAGTACCAGCTACAGAGGTAGGGGACCTCATAGACTGGTCCTGGGGGAAACCCATATGGCAGGTGGAGATGGGACCGAGATCTCTCCACCGGCCCTACAGGGATGCTGGGCAGTCGGCCCAGATCCCCAACAGCAGCCGGAGTTTCAAGGAGTAGGGACAGTTGGTCCTGCTCCCCAGCGGCAGTATGTTTTGCAGGAAGAGAGCATAGTCTCCATTCCCCAGCGGCAGTGTACTTTGGAGGGAGAGGAGACAACCGGTCTCTCTCCCCAACCTCAGGGGGACAGCACCCCTAACTCCAATGGTGCAGATGGGACCGCAGTCTCTGCACCAGGCCTACCGGGATGCTGGACGGCTGGTACAGATTCCCCACCAACCCCACAAGAATGCCCGGAGGAGGAGGTAAGCGATCCCTCCTCTCCACAGCTGATCCGCAACAAGGTCCTGGGGGTAGGATTCCCTGACCCCATCCCAGCGGAAGAGCTGGCATCTGGGCAGAGCGCAGTCGGCCTATGCCCTCCTCTATCCTCTTCTCCAGAGGCTGACTCCACAGCGGCTTCCCCAGCGGAAGAGCTGGCATCTGGGCAGAACACAGTTGGCCTCTGCCCTCCCCTATCCTCTTCTCCAGAGGCTGACTCCACACCGGCTTCCCCAGCGGAAGAGTTGGCATCTGGGCAGAACACAGTTGGCCACTGCCCTCCCCTATCCTCTTCTCCAGAGGCTGACTTCCCACAGGCTACCCCAGCGGAAAAGCTGGCATCTAGGCAGAGCGCAGTCGGCCTCTGCCCTCCCCTATTCTCTTCTCCAGAGCCGGACTTCCCACAGTCTACCCCAGCGGAAGAGCTGGTATCTGGGCAGAGCGCAGTCGGCCTCTGCCCACCAGGTACCTACAGCTGCAAGCTAGAGAACAACAAGGAAGCAAGGAGTAGCAGATGCCCCCTCAACAGCTGGGGACATACAGAACAGAGCCAGGCCCCAAAATTCAACAGGTCAAGTATTGGGTTGTGGGTGGACTGCCAGACTAACTCAGGTACCGACCGGCGTGAGGTCAGGTATCTGGTTAGTCTTCCCTGGGAGGGGGAGATGTGTGGCGAAACCATCCTCGCCACTGGGTTTTGGAGGGGCCTGTTTGCCAGCCTCTTGCCTCACAATTATGGCCCATACTTACATTAAAGGAGAAGACAGACCGGCCGCACAGCTTAAATCTGTGGAACTGTTTTGGGCAGGAAAGCCATGCTTGCCGTCGGCCAAATGTGACTTCCATGGAATTCGGGAACCCCTGCTCGGATCTGGGTGATTTTTGGATATGTTGTTCACCCAGATCAGAGCTATCCATGGATGTATACATTATGGGGATATGTGGGGTTTTGAGGTGTGTGACATAACCATCTGTCTTTGGAATTGTATTGTATGTTGTGAGGGTACCCAGATAGCTAATTGTATTGTATTCGTGTAGTCTGAGTGCCATTCACCTAATAATATGCACTCAGACTTGAGCTATCTGGGGATATGTTAAATGTCTGTGTTTACTGTAAGGGTTGTGACATTGTATGTTTAAATGGTGATTTCTGTCCTGTTGTCCCCACATGTGTATTGGCGATTTCCCTTTGTCCTGAGAGATAATTGAATTACTCCTCGGGTGTCTCCAGGGCAGAGAGGAGGAAACCATGATGCATTGTGGGGATGTATTGTGTCTGTGTATCCTGAATTGCTGCATATCTGTCCTGTGTCACAGTCCTCCATCTGGTCCCCTAGGGGAGTGTCCACCAGATGGTGATCTGCATAAATACGGGCGGGTAGCCCTCAAAGGGTTCCTGTTTTTACCCTTTACCAAGTTGAGGCTGGTGTTTGGGTAACTGATCGACAGCTGGGGGATTGCTATACGCTGAAGATTTGCTATACTCCCCTGGCATAACTACTAGCTCTTGTAAGAGCTGTTCCTGCTCTCTGGATTAAGGAGAGGTTCACCCACTGGAGCCTTGTCATAGGTCCAGGGTGGGTAGGAGACGGTGAGACCTCAAACAAGCTTCGGCGGTTTGTGGGGTCTGCAGCGCTTACGGTGTCAAGTGGAGTGCTTGGAGTCCTCGGGAAGCACTAGGAGCAACTATCAACGGAGGTACCCGGTCGGGGTGCCAGGAGATCCGTTACAGAGGATTTAAAACAAATAAAAGAAATAGTCATTAAGCAGGCGGACAAGGGAGGTAATGTGGTCATCTGGCCATCCGAGATGTACGAAAGACAGGTTTTCAAGTTATTGAAGGATAAGGTGTGCTATAAGTGTTTACCCCATAATCCACTTCCTATCTTTCAAAAGGAATTGAACAGCATTTTGGATTTTGCTGAAGAAGATTTAGTCATCCCGAAAAAAATCAGACCTGTTACAGGTAAGTCACCCAAGAATTTCTACCTTTTACATTATCCCGAAAATACATAAAAATCATAAAGACCCGCCAGGGAGGCTTATAGTGGCTGGAAATGAGGGATTATGTGAGAATGTCTGTAGGTTCATAGATTTTCACCTACAACAATTCGTTGTGAACTTACCTTCCTTCGTGCAGGATACCACGGCAGTCCTCAATAGACTAGAAAATATAGAAATGGAAGATAATATGTTGTTGGTTACTGCGGATGTAGAATCTCTATATACCAGCATTAGACATGAAGATGGAATGAAGGCAGTGGCGGAATTTTTAGGAGGTAATAATCAGGAACAATCCTTCAATAACTTAATATTTGACCTCCTGGAGTTTGTACTTGAGCACAATTTCTTTGTTTAAGGACAAATACTACCTCCAGATTCAGGGTGTGCCCCCTCTTATGCCAACCTGTTTTTGGGGGCGTGGGAAAGAAACATCTTCCATGACAGCTGCATCGTCGGTGTGGAGCGGGTCCATAATTGTCTGGGCTCCTGTAAACAAGGCAGACATAGCAGAGCTGGAGAAGGTCCAGAGGAGGGTAACTAAAGTAATAACTGGAATGGGGCAACTATAGTACCCTGAAAGATTATCAAAATTAGGGTTATTCACTTTAGAAAAAAGACGACTGAGGGGAGATCTAATTAATATGTATAAATATATCAGGGGTCAATACAGAGATCTATCCCATCATCTATTTATCCCTAGGACTGTGACAAGGGGACATCCTCTGCGTCTGGAGGAAAGAAGGTTTGTACACAAACATAGAAAAGGATTCTTTAAGGTAAGAGCAGTGAGACTATGGAACTCTCTGCCTGAGGAGGTGGTGATGGTGAGTACAATAAAGGAATTCAAGAGGGGCCTGGATGTATTTCTGGAGCGTAATAATATTACAGGCTATAGCTACTAGAGAGGGGTCGTTGATCCAGGGAGTTATTCTGATTGCCTGATTGGAGTCGGGAAGGAATTTTTTTTTATTCCCCTTAAGTGGGGAAAATTGGCTTCTACCTCACAGGGTTTTTTTTTTTTTTTTTTGCCTTCCTCTGGATTAACTTGCAAGGTTAACAGGCCGAACTGGATGGACAAATGTCTTTTTTCGGCCTTATGTACTATGTTACATCGACGATGTGCTGTTCATATGGGAAGGATCCACCGAAGAATTAGACCAATTCATGGGAGAATTGAATCATAACAATCTCAATATCAAACTCCCCTTCCAGGCAGCAAAGGTCATCGACTTCTTGGACCTTAAGATCGAAGTGAGTGAAGAGGGATGTTTGATGACGGACATTCACAGAAAGGATACTGCGGTCAACACTGTGTTGCATGCAAGTTCAGCACATCTAAAAGCGACCATCGGTGGAATCCCTACAGGCCAGTTCTTGCGACTGAAAAGGATCTGTTCGGATAAAAAGACATTTGATTCACAGTCGGCTGACCTGAAAAGTAGGTTCCAAGATAGAGGGTACAGCAACCGACAAATACATAAAGGGATAAAAATAGCTAGAAACAAGAGAAAAACTGTTATGCCCCAACATCATTAAGACAAACAAGAAAAATAGCAATAATGAACTAAGATTCATTACAAATTATAATAAACAGTGGGACAACTCAATGATATTCTCAATAAACATTGGGAGATCCTACATATAGATACCAAAATGAGGGAATGTATTACAGATAGACCACTGATGACAGCTAGAAGGTCTAAAAATCTGAAGGACATGTTGGTACATAGCCACTATGTACCTTCAGATGATAGAGATGGTAGAGTGGGAAGACTGGGATCATATCCCTGTGGCTCCTGCAAGGTGTGTAGGAACATGGACCAAAAAACAGCTTTACAGATTCTTGTAAAGAGAACAATTACCAAATTCGGGAATATATCTCATGTTCCTCTACAGGAGTAATTTACTATGCAGTGTGTCCCTGTTAGAAGATTTATATACGGCTTACCACGAGGGAACTAAGAAAAAGAGTTAGGGAACATGCCAGAGACATTGAAAAAGCCAAAGACGAGACTGATATCAACTGCCTAAAGACCATCCCAAAACATTTTAAATTATTCCATGACAATAACCCTGATCTATTGAGATTCAGGGGAATAGACATCCTGGAATTAGGGGTGGTAATAGGGGAAAGAAATTGGCCCAATTAGAGAGTAGATGGATTTTCAGACTCGAGACACTGGCACCCAAATGGTTGAATGGAAATTTGGGATTCAGCTCTTTCCTGTGACTGTAGCATCTTTTTCAGCTGATGGGGATTCATCATTTTTTTTTCTCATAATTGATAGTTATTATTGTTGTTTAAAGTCAGTATTTAAATATTATTTATTTTCTAGATATAATTATTGTTGTCCAGTATGACATGAAAATGGACTCACCATCATGGATTCCTGTCATTGGGTTAGTCGACTGTGTAATCAGCATCAAATTGGAGGTCAACTACAAGCAAGAATAATAATCATCAGGAGAAGGACAGTAATTAGCGAGTTATCAAATAATTAATATATTGAAGATCATGGTTGGGTTTTGAAGTACATGAGAGGGGGGATCATATTATCATGTTTATAATATTTTTGAATTTTTATGTAAATTAGCATGCACTTTCAGCACTTCATTTACAAATTTAAATTTAAGGCAATTAGCAATGGCACAGTATCGTGTCATATTATGTATCATGTAATTGTGTAAGAATCATTCACTTTTCATTGATTCTAGATATTATTGAAATTGTAACATATTATTATAGGTTGTTCACAGTTGTACATCACAATTAATTAATCAAGATTTAGATCAGAATTTTCACATTTAAAATTAAGCGAGATACACTTTTAACCCTATCAATTAGCACTTTATACATCAATTATGAACTTATTAATATATATTGTCACGTTTTTCACTTGTAATAATTAATAATATTTTAATTGAAGACATACATTTTATATAATTGATTTAGGGCAAACATATCTATAAAGTTAATATTTATACCCCCTCCTGTTTCGTGTAAGATTTCCTTGTGTCACATCCCATAGGTCCCTTCTTCATGAGAGATACATTTCGATGAAAGTAAATTGATCTGAATTTTATATCACAAAGATGCATACATAGAGACGTTGTGGGTATCCGTGCGCTTGACAGCCTCACCATGCGCGCACTTGCGCTGTCATCCATCAGTGCCACGCATCGGCGAGCTCAATCCACGTCATCGGTGACATAGTGTGATTGCCCTCTCTGATGCGTGGACTCAGGGTGAGGGCGGAAGCTGCTAAGCGCAGCGGGAGGAGGCGTGTCATGCGCCGAGCACGTTATCTCACCAGCAGATAGAATCAACAGAGAACACATGAAGAATCACATGACCCCATGTAAGGATAGTGATAGGACAACACACCATTTAAATGACCATCATTCCCCATTACAAGCTCACTCCTCCTGAGGAAGTCAAAGACGACAAAACGCGCGTCGAGGAGCGGCACCCCCATCCATAACGCCCAGCAATACAGGTAATGACGAACTTCAGATGAGGTTCATCCCCATGCATTAGTCACTTTATTTCAATAAGATCACACAATCAACATCAGTGCGGTAGAACATAGTAAGGATTTTATATCCCACAGTTCCACATAGTCAGGCACATAGTATGTCTTTTTGATATCCACACATGATTGTTATAGTTTCATTTCTATAGTCATTGGGTGTTACAGATCTGGTCAATTTTGGCTATTTTCACTATACATGCTGTTTGTATTATTGTCATGTACACTTTTTAAATGAATTTCAATAAATACATTTTATTCAAGGAATCACATGTACTCTTTTTGGTTGTTGAATTGAATTGTTGAGTATTCCGGTCACGTTAGATTCTTCTAATTATAGACCTTGTTGTGTAATAATTTATCTGACAGGGTAAATCATGTGCTATTTTTATAGAGCAGGTTGTTATGGACGCAATGATATCAAATATGTCTACTTTCTTTGTTTCAGTTTTACATAATAAAGCATTTTGAAAGAAAAGTATGTTTTTGTGTCTATTTTCTGGAAAAAATTTAGCACTATAATATTTTTTGTGACTATGGCATTATTGTACTTTATCTGGTTTGCAGGGTGCTATTGCATTGTCTTTTTTTTCTCTGTTTTTAGCCATGGCAGCGTGCACCTGCGCATTGCGATGTGCTGACTAACCCCCTTTTCTTTGCAAATTTACAGTGCTGGAGATGTGGCACTCCAGCGAGTCGTGCACTCCTGATCAGCCTGTCTGCCCCATAGGCTGATTTTAATTAGTTTGAATATAAAACTGTGGCCTGCTCTCGCTACATTTCTTTGGAAGCTGTCTGGCACAAGGAAAGGTATGGAGTGGGCTTGGCATGCATGTTGGTACCTGCATCCCTTGTAAGTATTGGAGGCCATTATGGCACCAAAAATGGTAAAAGCCAGAGTGGACCCAGCATGCATGTGGATCCAACACTTCCTGAACTTTATGGCGGCCATTATGGCGCATAACAGGTAGTATTTAGTGTTAGGACCCGTCTTACAGAGATTGCCTTGACGTTCAGCAGACGGGCTCAGATGGTTTTGTACAAAATGCATTTGCCAAGCATCTCACTTTATAAATAAGCGTAGCATTAGCACTATAATATTTTTTGTGACTATGGCATTATTGTACTTTATCTGGTTTGCAGAGTGCTGTTGCATTGTCTTTTTTTTTTTCTCTCCATTTTCTGAAAGCCATATTTTTTTTATTTTTCTGCCGATCATCTTGTGCAGGGGCTCGTTTTTTGCAGGAAGAGTTGATGATTTTTGGGCACATATGATATTTTGATCATTTATTATAACACTTTATGGGGCAAGGTGACCAAAAAATTAGTAATTTATTTTTCCAGCATTCACCTGAGGGGTTAGGTCATGTGATATTTTTATAGCGCAGATAGTTACGGACATGGCAATACCAAATAAATAAATATATTTATATATATATATATATATACAGTACAGACCAAAAGTTTGGACACACCTTCTCATTCAAAGAGTTTTCTTTATTTTCATGACTATGAAGGCATCAAAACTATGAATTAACACATGTGGAATTATATACATAACAAACAAGTGTGAAACAACTGAAAATATGTCATATTCTAGGTTCTTCAAAGTAGCCACCTTTTGCTTTGATTACTGCTTTGCACACTTTTGGCATTCTCTTGATGAGCTTCAAGAGGTAGTCCCCTGGGGCGTGGCTTGTGGGTGCATGGAGTAAGACGCACTGTTCACTGCTCCTGCTAGAATCCTGCTCATTTACACTGGAAGCGCACTCAAACTGCCTGAAAATACTTTGTCTGGGGAGAGGAAGGTGTCCGGTGACTGTGGTGACAAATCGGGAGCCTGAAAATGCCGAGGAAATCGTCCAAGCTGGCGAAACATGACCGCCTGGAGAAGGGCCAAGATGGCGCCGGAGGTGGAGAGGTGTCGGCGCTGCAGGAGACGGTGAGCCAGAGCGCGGCTGCTAAACTCAGCAAATGTGCCAGATTGGACGGTGGAGGGGGCGATTCGGCTAGTGACAAAGGGACTGATATACCTACCTCCTCTGATCAGGAGGACGGATCCATGGACGGCGACGATCCGGTTTCGGCCGGTCAGCCGGTACTCAAATCTGCAGCCCCAGCAATAGCTCCAGAAGACCTGCGGGTTGATTCTACAAGGGAGCCCACATTGAAAGATATAATGGTGGCTGTGGCAAGCTGTAACAGTACCCTTAAAGTGCTCACAGTACAAGTTGGCAGCCTGCGATCTGATGTGTCCATAATCAGGCACGACCTGCACAAGATTTCTGAGCGCACTTCTGATTTGGAAAAGAGAGTGTCCTCACTGGAAGACGTTATTCAACCTCTGCAAATGGCGTCAAAAATGAATGGGAAAGATATAGCTGCCTTATGTGCCAAAGCGGATGATTTAGAGAACAGATCGCGGAGAAATAATCTGCGAATTGTTGGAATGCTAGAAAAAACAGAAGGGGCCAATGCTACAGAGTTTGTGGAGAAATGGTTGCACCAGTTATTCCATGAGAAGGGCCTATCTTCCCTGTACGCGGTTGAGCGGGCGCACAGAGTCCCTTCGCGGCCGCTCCCGCCAGGCAGGCCTCCCCGCCCCATACTGGCGAAGATTTTACACTTTAAAGATCGGGACACTATCCTACGCCAGTCGAGGGACAATGATGAGATGGTCATGAATGGGGTCAGAGTGTCCATTTTTCCGGATTATTCCAATGAGGTGCAGCGGAGGAGGAGCAGATTTATAGATATAAAGAAAAGGCTCAGAGTGCTACAAGTTCCGTACGCCATGTTGTTCCCGGCTAGATTTGCGAGTGGTGGCGTTGGGATCCACCAGATTTTTTGAGGACCCTGATGAAGCAACACAGTGGCTGGACGTCCATGAGCGGCAACTGAGAAGTGGAGCCCTGGACACTTGAAGGAAATAGTTTGCAGTTTGTGTTCACTTTATATGCATAGGATTGCACCCTAATGTCACTTTAATGTTATACCAGTTATAAAGTGTATTGAGTGTTGCTACCACATGGTAGATCCTGATGCAGGAGTAGGAAGTTGGGATAAGGAATGTATTTACCAGTTGTGGAGAGGATTCTCTACCTGAGGGAGAGTGTTGGAATCAGAAATGATTTTTGTTCAGCATTGGGCATGGTGCTTACAGATTGCCCTGAGTTAGAGTTGGATGTTTGGGAGGGGGGGGGGGGGGGGGTTGGGGTTACTGTTCAAAGTAGCCTGATTACTGGGGAGGGGGAGGGACGGGGGGGGGGGGGAGGGTGTCTGGTCAGAGATGGGTGAGGGGCGTGAATTATGAGAGAGTGACATGCGTATGGGGTGTGAGATTCAAACATGCTGTAATCTTTCATCATGACACAGGTGATTAAAGTGTTGAGCTGGAATGTGAGGGGAATGGCTGATGCACGGAAACGACAATGTATATTTCAATATTTGGGTCGGTTTCAGCCAGCTATCTGCTGCCTGCAGGAAACGCATTTGTCCAATGATAATGTGCAGTGGCTGAACAAAAATTGGGTAGGACATGTGGTACATGCAATCCATTCCTCTCACTCCAGGGGCGTAAGTGTGATTGTGCATAAAAGTATAAGGTATGAACATCTGAAGCAATGTGTGGATGCTGAGGGCAGGTATGTGTGTGTAGTGTGCAAGATTGATGGGATCCAGGTGGTGTTGGTGTCAGTGTATGTGCCTCCACCTTTTGCTTCCCCTTTAATAAGGGATATTATGACCTTTGTGGCGGACTTCCCTGGACTGCCGTGGCTGCTAGTGGGGGACTTCAATTGTACATTGAATGACTCCTTAGATAGATGTCGGGTAGAAGGTGCCAGTGGATCACCGGGGAGTGTGGCTCTAAAGAATATTATGAGGGAAACTGGTTTACTTGATGTTTGGAGGCTGCGCAACCCGGATAAGCGGGTGTTTTCATGTAGATCTGCTACGCATTATTCATTATCACGCATAGATCTGGCTTTGGTTAATGATGTTATGCTACCACTGATAAAAGATGTTATTTATCACCCTCGGTCGTTGTCTGACCATTCCTTGGTGCAGGTTGATTTGTGCCTGGGCGTGCTTAGGCAGGGACCGAGGTTGTGGAAATGTAATCCGCATTGGTTGAATATACTTGGTGATTTGTCTGAGATTACTCTGGAGGTCAGGGAGTACTTTTCTATTAATGGAGGGACGGCTTCAATACACGGAGTCTGGGATGCCATGAAAGCGTTTTTGAGAGGGGTACTGATCAAAGAAATTAGTAAGCATAAATCTAAATCCAGAGAGGCAGATGTTAAAGCTCATGTACAAGTAACAGAGGCTGAAAGGGAGTTTGGTAGAATCCCCACCATGGCTAATAGTGAGGCGCTGGAGGTAGCTCAGGAACAACTGAGATGTCATCTACTACAGGCTGCAGAGAGGAAACGTAGTTTTTACCGCCAAAGATCTTTTGAGGAGGGAGAGAAAGTTGGGCATCTGCTTTCAGTGGTCTCTCAGGCACAGAGGGGTTCTTCTTGTATACAAGAGCTAATGGATGGAAATGGGAATAGTAGCCAGGATACAAAAGGGATATTAGATATTCTAAAAGGTTTTTATGTCTCTCTCTATGCTTCCAAGGCGTCTAGCTCGGAGGAGGCCTTGTCCGGGGAAGATACTGCAACACTGGTTGGGTAGTAGGGACCTTATGGGTATTCTGGAGGGTGCAGGGATGCATGGGGGGAGAGAGAAAGTATCGCTTATAGAGCTTATGAAAAAAGTGTGGACAAAGGTGAAATTGATCAGGGGTGTTGGTGGGGTAGGTGAGCTTTCCCCAATATGGAACAATAACTTGATGCCAGAGTTCATTTCTCTATCAGGAGTCCGAAACTGGGAATCCCATGGAGTAATGAGGATAGGTCAATTGATCGAGACTAATGTATTTAAATCATTTCAAGGCCTACAGCAGGAATTCAACATTCCTAAAGTGTGGTTCTATCAATACTTGCAACTGAGACACGCCTATGATGTCACGATGAGGAAGGGTTGCATTATTGCAAAAATGGATGTGGTCCATAAACTGGTTCTTCCAACTGGAGGAAAGAGAGGTTTGATATCACAGGTGTATGCTCTGCTTTTAGACAAATTTTTGATAGGATTCCCTCTTACAAGGATGAGGAAATGGGAAAAGGATCTGGGGGGACATCCCTAAGGAACAGTGGGAAGATATATTGGAGGCAGTGCCGAGAGTGTCTGTAAGTGAACAGGGCAAGTTGTCACAACTGTTTATCATCCACAGAGTCTACAAAACTCCAGTGTTTTTACGGAAAATTGGGGTTAGAGCTGATGACAATTGTCCAAAATGTATGGCGGAAGGTGCAGATCTGTTTCATATGCTTTGGTCTTGTCCAGTGCTAAGTAGTTTTTGGGATGAGGTGTTGACTTTGATTAATCGTAACCTGGAGTTGAGGGTGCAGAAGGACCCAAAGATATGTGTGCTGGGATATGTGAAGGAGATTGGTGGGGGAGAGGCCGTCAAGGTGGCTGTTGGGAGACTATTGTATGTGGCCAGGAAGTTGATTGCTTTTAGGTGGATCCAGGGGAGTCCGCCAACTGTGGATGAATTTGTGAGAAAGGTGCATGATATGTTGACTTTAGAGAAGGGAGTGTTTGTTAGGAGAGGATGTCCTCAGAAGTTTGAAAAGTTGTGGAATGAATGGTTGTCTCACACTCATGTCGTAATATAAAAAGGTCTTGAAAATACATGCTCTGATCTGGGGGGGGGGGGGGGGGGTTGATAGTTGGGGGAGCGGGGGGGTGGGGGTTGTTGGGTTTTAACAGTCAAATAACTCTAACTGTTTTTTCTTTGTATTGGTATATTCAATATGTACAATGATTGTGGGAGATGTATCAAATATTTGGACATGTGATAATGTTTTATACAATTCTGTGTATATGAGATGTGGAGGGGAGAAAATTTCAGAAAAGTTGTAGACGCAAATTGTCTTGTAATATGCCAATTTTATTTGAATAATAAAAACGATTTGATTGAAAAAAAGAGGTAGTCCCCTAAAATGGTCTTCCAACAGTCTTGAAGGAGTTCCCAGAGATGCTTAGCACTTGTTGGCCCTTTTGCCTTCACTCTGCGGTCCAGCTCACCCCAAACCATCTCGATTGGGTTCAGGTCCGGTGACTGTGGAGGCCAGGTCATCTGGCGCAGCACCCCATCACTCTCCTTCATGGTCAAATAGCCCTTACTTTCAAAGTTTTCCCAATTTTTCGGCTGACTGACTGACCTTCATTTCTTAAAGTAATGATGGCCACTCGTTTTTCTTTACTTAGCTGTTTTTTCTTGCCATAATACAAATTCTAACAGTCTATTCAGTAGGACTATCAGCTGTGTATCCACCTGACTTCTCCTCAACGCCACTGATGGTCCCAACCCCATTTATAAGGCAAGAAATCCCACTTATTAAACCTGACAGGGCACACCTGTGAAGTGAAAACCATTTCAGGGGACTACCTCTTGAAGCTCATCAAGAGAATGCCATTTCAGGGGACTACCTCTTGAAGCTCATCAAGAGAATGCCAAGAGTGTGCAAAGCAGTAATCAAAGCAAAAGGTGGCTACTTTGAAGAACCTAGAATATGACGTATTTTCAGTTGTTTCACACTTGTTTGTTATGTATATAATTCCACATGTGTTAATTCATAGTTTTGATGCCATTTAGTGTGAATCTACAATTTTCATAGTCATGAAAATAAAGAAAACTCTTTAAATGAGAAGGTGTGTCCAAACTTTTGGTCTGTACTGTGTGTATGTATGTATGTATATATATATATATATATATATATATATATATATATATATATATACATACAAGTTTTGCACAATAATAACATTTTTGAAACAAAAAAAATTATGTTTTAGTGTATCCATAGTCTGAGAGCCATAGGTCTTCTTTTTTTTTTAACGATTGTCTTAGGTAGGGACTCCTTTTTTGCAGGATGAGGTGACAGTTTGATTGGTACTATTTTGGGGGCATACGCCTTTTTGATCGCTTGGTGTTGCAATTTTTGTGATGTAAGGTGACAAAAATGGCTTTTCTGGCACTGTTTTTATTTATTTATTTTTTACGGTGTTCACCCTAGGGGTTAGGTCATGTGTTATTTTTATAGGGCAGGTTGTACCTAATATGTCTTTTTTAAATTTATTTCACTTTAACACAATAATAGCAGCTTTGAAGCAAAATAAAATCATATTTTAGTGTCTCCGTTGTCTGAGAGTTATAGCTCTCGTTCAGCGCTGTGTATACAGCGGTCTAGAAGGCAGGGACACCTGGGAACTGTCCATGCCTTCCCTCTGCCCTGCTGTCACTGACATGGCGTTCAGAAAATAGAGACATAAAAACCATAATTTTTTTTCTTGAAAATGATTTATTATGTAAAACTGAAACAAACAAACACAGAAAGTAGACATATTTGATATCAATGCGTCCGTAGCTTATAAATTATATATACCCCAAAATAGTACCAATAAAACTGGCACCTTATCCCCTAGTTTACAAAATGGGGTCACTTTTTGGGAATTACTACTGTAAGATTGCATCAGGGGGCCTTAAAATGGGACATGGCATCTAAAAACCAGTTCAGTTGAATCTGCCTTCCAAAAACCATACGGCGCTCCTTTTCTTCTGAGCCCTGCTGTGTGCCCTTACATCAGTTTACGACCACATGTGGGGTGTTTTGGTAAACTGCAGAATCTGGGTAATAAATATTGAGTTTTGTTTGGCTGTTAACCCTCGATGTGTTAAAGAAAAAAATTGATCAAATGACCCTTATGATTTTACGAGTCTAACAAGACCAAACTTGACTCTGCTGGGGCTTCTGGTTCTCCAGGACGGCTTAAAGCTGGCTTTTCAGCCTTCCAAGGGCACAAGAACATACTGTTTTGATATCTCCACGATCGCACTGGTCCACGGAAGTTGAATCCGGCCTTAGCCAGTGCAGAAAATGCCTACGACCAGAGATATGAAAAATGACTATGTTTGAGTCCCTCAAAGGTTCAAAAAATCACTTTCCCATCTCTCTCTGGTCCCCTGCTGGGACTGTAGTCGGAATGTCTGGCTAATGTTATCCCAGGATCCAGTATTTTTATGATGAGCCTCGGAAGGGGTGCTTTTGAAGCTCCCATCCTTATCTTTATGACGGGGAAGTGTCATTTTCAATTACTAGGACACAGCTCCAAGCAAGGGAATATTTATCTTTTAAAGCAGAATAAAGGGGGCCTCTAGGCCTGAGTGTGTGTATCACGACCGGCGTGCCGATCACATACGTGACGCAAAGGGAGGGAAAAGGAAGGCCCTGTCTAAGGGAGAGGGAAAGATGGTGACCCCTAACTCGCCTTGAGGCTGGCACCTGACGTCCCTAGACGGGTTTCTCACCCGTACGCCGATCACGTGCCTAAACCCTGGCTTTCCCTAAGATGAGCCCTACGTAGTGAATAGGGCGGTGGGAACACTAGTCCGCACCACTAACACTAAAGGGAAATACTAGGGAGAAGACAGACAATACTGACAAAACATATAGTCCCAGGTGGGCGACAACCAACAGGGATCCGGAGGGTAATGCTCTGGTACGACAACCAGGGATAACAGCAACTCGGCTCCAGTGGGTTAGTATAGAAGTCCAGGCAGGAAGCGCTATATCTGGCAACCAGAGAAGTGGCAGAGGGGAATATAAGGAGGTTGGGAGTGCCGGACAAGAAACAGCTGAGGAGGAGAAGCTACGGATCCCTGAGTGAGACAAAAAGGATTGCAAGGCAAACCCAGAAAGCTACCATTAAGTAACAGCGCTATCTTTAGGCATAGAGCGCGCAGCTACCCTCTGTGACTTCCTGACCCCGGGTATAACTGAGTCAGATGTGGCTCTTGACACCCTTGTGACAGTGTGTGTATTTAAAAAGGGGACTCTACTTGGGGTACCCTCGTCACTGGGAATGTTAAGTAATTTGAGATTTTCCTAACTTATGACGGAAAATATTGATTATATGAAGACAGGAGGCGAGTATCTTATGCATTAATCCTTCTTTATTAATGCTCACAGCAGAGAAAAAGTATTGCTCAATTTTAACGTAATCAATAGAAAAGAAAAGAAACTGCAGGGACTACACTTCCCAGCAGCCCTTGGTCTTAGCCACTCCCATCCTAGACTCTATAAAAGGACTGCTCACACCTCTCTCTTCCTCTTTCTTTGTGTAAGTCCCAGATATCGAAACCAGGTCTATCTCTGAACTTCGTCGTCATCTGACAACTCTTCGGCCAGCCGGCCTAACATCTCCGTCTGTGTCGACAGCAACTGGTCCCAACGGGGACAAACCAAGAACCAATTCGACCATTGGTCGTCCGGAAGGTTGAGCATCATTCGATTAACAGATCGTTTGCATGCCGGTGCCGTGACCTTGTTCAATAACCTGAAATACAATGTAGAATCGTGAAAAGGGTTGGGTAGGGAGGGAAGATACTCGCCTCCTGTCTTCATATAATCAATATTTTCCGTCATAAGTTAGGAAAATCTCAAATTATATATCAGACAGGAGGCTCATATCTTATGCAAGTTCAAAGCTTAACATTAGCATCTTAACAAGATTATAATAATAAATAAATAAATGTAATCATCCTAAGACTGACATGGAGACATGATCCTCCGGTCTGAAATAGAAGAGACGAAAGACTGTCTCGGAAGACCAGTCGGCCGCTATTAAAAGGTCTGCGAGAGAGCCCCCTGTCGTGACCACCTTAGTAGCCATGGCACCTCTGGAGGAGTGTGCCCCAAACAGGGTAATGTCTATGCCCGCCATTGCCATGGCCGATCTAACCCACCGCGCCAGAGTGGCGGGGGTGACCGGGTGATGTGGTTTTACGTAGGATATCAGAAGTTGAGACAGCCCTTGGGGTCGTAGTTCTGTAGTGCGAGCCTCGTATGCCTGTAGGCATCTAACCACGCAGAGCCGTGGGTGTGTAGGAAAATAGGGATAAAACACCGACTGTAGGCCCGTCTTAGTTCTACGGACCACCGTGAATCTCACGCCCTGCGGTGAGAACTGGCGTCTGGAAATGTCCAATGCCCTGACGTCTGAGACGCGTTTGATGGATATTAGGCATAGGAGGACTGTTAGCTTAAACGACAATAATTTGAGGGGTAAAGTATCATTGTCCTCCCAGCCTGAGAACATGTCTAAAACTCTGGAGACATCCCAGGTAGACTGATACTTAGGGCGAGGGGGTCGTTTGAATCTAATGCCTCGTAAGAGTCTACAAATCAGTGGATGTCTGCCGATTGGGAGAGAATTTACAGGGTAGTGGTAAGCTGATATGGCTGACCTGTAAACATTTAGCGAACTATATGATTTGCCGGATCCGAAAGAATCTGCCAAGTAGTTCACTATGACAGTCACAGGGGCATGTATGGGATCAACCTGCCGTTGATCGCACCAACGTACCCAGAGTCTCCAGGCTGATCGATATGCCGATCGAGTCCCGGGGGCCCAGCCCAGGGCGAGGAGATCTCTAGCCGAGTTTGAAAGGTCATCGTGTGTTCCTGGCACCCCGAAACCAACCATGCCAGGAGAATCAGTGTGCCCTCCTCTACCAGAGGATGCAAACCTTTGGTCGGGTGGGAGAGTATGTGTGGGAGCGAAGGTAGAAGCCTGGGGTAGTCCGAAGCTAGTTCCAGCAGGAGAGGAAACCATGGTTGTGTTGGCCACCATGGGGTGATCAATACGACCGTTGCCCTCTGGTTCGCAATCTGCAGCAGTACCTTGGGGATCATGGAGAATGGGGGAAACGCGTAATGCGTCTCCCCCGTCCAGGAGTGTCGGAACGCGTCCACCGCTGCTGACCCTGGGTCCGGCCTCCAACTGAAGAAACGGGGTAGTTGGTGATTGAGGCGAGAAGCGAACAGATCTATGCCCAGGGGACCCCAAAGTAAGTTCAGTTTGACGAAGGTTGGGCGGTGCAAGCGCCAATCGCTGAAGTCGATGAGGTAGCGGGAATTCCAGTCTGCTACAGAGTTGGAAATGCCCGGAATGTACTCCGCTATGAGGGTGATGTTGCGAGACAGACAGAAGTGCCAAACCTCTGAGGCAATATCTGCCAGAATCTTGGATCTGGTGCCTCCCAAGCGGTTGATGTATTGTACCGCTGCAATATTGTCCATGCGTAGTAAGACGCAACAATTGGATCTTTCCGCCAGAAAGCTCTGTACCGCAAATAAGGCCGCTGAAAGTTCCAGCGCGTTGATGTGTAGGAGGGTTTCGTCCCTGGACCAGGTCCCTCCTGTCGAGGTCTCTCCCAAGCGAGCTCCCCAGCCTCGGCGACTCGCGTCCGACTCTATGGTGATGTCCGGGTGGGAATTGAAAATCGTTTTGCCATTCCACTCGACGGCGTGTCGAAGCCACCATCGTAGTTCGACTTTGGCCTCTGAAGAGAGCAGTATCACGTCCGCGTACCGGAGACCCTGACGCAGATGGAGGATCTTCAGTCTCTGGAGGGCTCTGTAATGGAGAGGGGCCGGAAAGATGGCTTGAATGGAGGCCGCCAGTAGGCCTACCAGACGTGCCAGGATGCGTAACGATAAGTAACCCTTGCGTAGTATCGCTCTGATCTCTTTGCGGATCAGAGCCAACTTTGCGTTGGGCAGGCGGAGAACAGCCTGGTTGGTGTCTACCAGGAATCCTAGGAATTCCATCTCTTGCGCCGGAATAAGAACCGACTTTTCTTGATTGATCAAGAAGCCTAGGCTCTGTAATAGATTGATCGTCCAATCCATGTGACGATAAGCTAGAGTTTTGGAGCATGCTATGACGAGAATATCGTCTAAGTAAATAATCAGCCGTACGCCCCTGCTCCTCAGTGATGCCACTACTGGTTTCAAGATTTTTGTAAAACACCATGGGGCGGATGATAGGCCGAACGGTAGGCATGAAAACTGCCAAGTGCGTCCCCACCATCTGAAACGGAGTAGGTGTTGGGAGTCCTGATGCATGGGGACGGTGAGGTATGCGTCTTTCAGGTCCACCTTTACCAGCCAGTCCCCGGGCTGGAGGAGATCGCGGAGGCAATGTATCCCCTCCATCTTGAAATGTCGATAGGTGACATGTTGGTTTAAATCCCGTAGATTTATGACGGGGCGGTAGCCCCCTCCTTTCTTCTTGACTAAGAAGAGGTTGCTGATAAAGCCTGGGGAGGAAGGGTCGACTTCGATCACAGCTCGTTTGGATATCAATTCTCGGAGTTCGTTGTCTATCAGAGCAACGTTTTCTTCCGTAAATCGAATCGGGGTTGGTAGGATACCTAGGTTTGGTGTTGACATAAGTTCTATGTGGAAACCTGCAACTGTGTTTAATATCCATGTATCTGCCGTAATCGCAGACCAAGCGTGGATAAAAAACATTAGACGTCCCCCAACAGGTGTGTGAGGTAGTGGAGTGTCTGCGGTACTCACCGGAGTATGGGCGGGATCGAGGGTATCCTCTGTGGCCGCGTCCTCTCCACGGTCTACCACGGGGTGGGAAAAACGGTGCAGGTTGCGCCGTTGTGGTGTATGGAGGGGGAGCCTGAGCATATTGTGGTTGGGTCGGTCTGTGGAACGGTTTGCCGTTGCTATTGCGGCCGGTAGAACGACCCCTACTTCTACCGGCCCGGGGAAAAACTCTAGAATTCCCGGTTCTTTTAAGTGACTACTGAGCCTTGTCGAGGCTGTTGAAAAGCCCCACAAACTTGTTGATGTCCTTGACTAGGGACTCCCCGAACAGCATCCCCTCGGCCGCGGGGCCTGGCTCTGTTTCGGCTAAATGTGCTAATTGCGGGTCGAGCCGCATTAGGATGGAACGTCTGCGTTCGGTGGAGCAGGCGGTGTTGGCGCTGCCCACCAAGCAGATGGCCCTTTGGGCCCATCCACGTAGTTGGGTTAAGTCGATCGTCTGGTCGTTTGTCACAGCCTGTTCTGACAAGTTGAGGATCTTAGTTAGTGGTCCAAATAGGTCGAGGATCCGATCCTGTATGGACTTAAACGAACGGTCTATCCCTTTTTTGGGGAATTTTCCCGTCTTCATTAAATATTTGGAAAGGATAGGATCAATGTCTGGTGTCATGACCACTTTCCTTGGAATATGCGGTCGAGGGCATTCCGCCCGTAATTTGTTACGGTTTGACCGGTCAAGTGACCTACGTGCCCAGAACTCCACGTATTGGGACACGTGGGGTAACGGAGACCACTCTCCAGAACGGGGGTGGGAGATGGCATCTGGGTTGAACAAAGGTTCTCCCAGAGCATCCATAATTTCTTTGCCCTGATTATCAGGGGTGGCGTCGTGTAGTATCGCCAATGCCCCAGCATCCTCTTCTCCGTCATACTCAGACTCGGGGATTCCGGATCCGTCCGAATCATCGGATGAATCCTCGTCTGACTCTATAACATAAGAGTCTGGTTTGGCCCGTTTAGCGGAGCCGTGCCTCTTAGTTGACTCCCTGAGGCCCAGGGGTTGAAGAGAGTCTGTAGGATACTTGGGGTGGCAGTCCGTGAGGGGAGCTGCTCTATGCATATTGTTTACTTCCCCTGCCGGGGAGTCATGAGTCAGCAAAGCATGCTTCCTTTTGTGCAAGGATTTGCCGCCTTTCATGCGCGGTTCATCGTCTTGTGGTGGCGGTAACGGGACAGGGATAATGGCCTGCTGCATATCGGGTTTTGTGATAGCAGCAGCCAGTGCCGCTTGTACTGATCTATTAATAATGTCCTGCAATTGGACAGGGCTCAAAAGTTGAGCTGAATCCAGCATCAACTCATCATTGTGGGTAGGTATGGGACCCCCTTCTGCCATAGTGATACCGGGTGTCAGGTGAGGGGGTATTTAGGTATGAATCTTAAGATACCTAACTCTAATAAGCTTGTGATGGTTTGGAATAAATTCCTATATCGCTAACTGGCTAACTGAAACGATAATCAGCTCCCTAGCTATCTTGATCAGGCTCCTACCTCCGACCACCGGCGTTGACTGGCCTGCGGTGGGAGGTGGAGTAGTGAGATGGATTTCTATAGGTTGTTGGTTGAGAGGGGGCGGTCAGGAGGTCCGTCCTTCCCGTCCGTCTGAAAAAGGGCGCGAAGGGAGCGGTAACGCGCGCGCACGTACTAGGCGCGGCTCCTGAGAAGAGGAAGCCGCGCCCGCGTACATCAGTCGAATACTTGAGCGAGGTGACGCTTAGCAAGATGGCGTCATCTCGCGAGAATGCGGGCTCCGTGAAGGGATACAAGATCGGAACACCAGGGGGAAGAATAGTGTTCGCACGGTCCGGGTATCCAACGAAGGTTAGGACAACTGTAATGGGGGGAATGAACGCTCTGCTGGTGACCGCATCCGCCCTAAATTTGTGTCTATTAGCATACAGTATAAACAATAGAGGGATAGTAGTACTTATCTGTCCATGCCGTGAGCAGAAAGAAAGAGGAAGAGAGAGGTGTGAGCAGTCTTTTTATAGAGTCTAGGATGGGAGTGGCTAAGACCAAGGGCTGCTGGGAAGTGTAGTCCCTGCAGTTTCTTTTCTTTTCTATTGATTACATTAAAATTGAGCAATACTTTTTCTCTGCTGTGAGCATTAATAAAGAAGGATTAATGCATAAGATATGAGCCTCCTGTCTGATATATAATAAGTATTTTATGAAGTATCACTTTCTGTTTTAAAAGCAGAGAAATTCACATTTTGAAAATTGCGAATTTTTCTAAATGTTTGGTAAATTTTGGATTATTTTATAAATAATGGTGAGATATATCGACTCAAATTTACCACTGTCATGAAGTACAATGTGTCACGAGAAAACAATCTCAGAATGGCTTGGATACGTAAAAGTGTTCCAAAGTTTATTACCACATAAAGTGACACATGTCAGATTTGCAAGGAGGAAATGGCCTGGATGTTAAAGGAGTTGTTCAGTTTGTGTTTTAAATGCAGCTGATCCTATTTATTTATTTATTTTAGAAATCATGAAGAGAAAATGGCTAGAAAAACTGAAAAAGGTTGAGGAGCTGGAATCTCAATATAAACGGCATCCAATTAGTTCAGTCTACAAACCCAAACTGTCTAGACCATGGCAGCCTTCTTCAGTCTGGAGGCTTTTTCCTCGCCAAGCTGCAGCTTTTCAGTTTAGCAAAACCTGTAAGGAGGTAAGTTTATGGATGATAGATTTTTTTTATTTTTTTACAATTTGAACTCTCCTGACTGTTTTTAACCATGTAATAAGATCACTCTGGTTTGTTTCCATCCTGTATGTGTTACTTCCTATTGCTACATCTAAGCAATTCCACGATGCACCTCTCCTTTCTCTGCAACAGCTCCATTGCTACCCCTAACAGTGCTCCTCCCACCCAGCTAGTTTATAGCTCCTCCCACCCAGCTAGTTACATAGACACTCCCCTTTCACTGCCCCTAACACGTTCTCTGTGCGGTAAAAACTGACCTGTGCCCTTCATTCTTCAGGTCAGTCTGATTATAGTGATGACACATTTAGGCTCCATTTACACGTCCGTGGTGTGTTGCGGATCCGCAAAACACCCGCCCGGCACCCCTATAGAAATGCCTATTCTTGGAATAGGACATGTTCTATCTTTTGCGGAGCTGCGGACCCGAAGATCGGGGCCGCGCTCCGCAAATGCGGACAGCACACTGTGCTGTCCGCATCCATTCCGTCCCCATAGAAAATGAATGGGTCCGCACCCGTTTTGCAAAATTGCGGAACGGATGCGGACCCATTTGCGGACGTGTGAATGGAGCCTTATATCGTTTTTGTGTTTTAATACTTAAATTCTGACCCCCATGACTTTTTTATATTTCTGTCTAAAGAGCTAGTGTATACAACTTTTTGATCACCTCTTTTTTTGGGGGGGGGGCATGGGGTTAAGCGACAAGAAAATATCAAATTACCCATTTTTTTCCGTTTTACAGCGTTCACCATATGGGATAAATACATGTATATTTTATTACATTGGCCATTTTGGGATGCGCTAATGCAGATGATCTTTATTTTTTTTGGTTTATTTTTAAATATTAGGAAGAGGGGGTGATTAGAATTTTTAAGTTCTTTTACAAATTTTTTTACACTTCTATTAAGTACCCTTACGGAACGATTGTTAGAGTACTTCTCCCGTAGGCAGTCTGTTAGAGATTCTCTATTGGAACATACTGTATCTATGATGGGCCTTGGATCCTTCAGAGGAGGCTGCCACAGCAACTGAACAGCTCCCTCATTCATGGTGCAGGGGAGCCGTTTGGGGTGCCATGGTCACATGCTAGGTGATAATGACGATCACAGAAATTGCCTCAGTGTACTTTTGAGTGGGCGCCATATTTATACCCCGGACTTTCATCGCACAGGCATTGCAGTCGTCCTGATGGGGTTAAAGTTACTTAGCTTATTGATGAAATAGGGAAGATTTATCAAAAGTGGTGTAAAGAAAAACTGGCACATAGCAACCAATCAGATTCCATCTTTTTCAGAGCTCCCTAGCAAAATAAAAAGTGGAATCTGATTGGTTGCTATGGGCAACTAAGCCTGTTTTTCTTTTAGCTACCTAACTGTTTTGCCCGAGTCCAGGTCGATCAGTGGGAAAAGTTAGCTAACTGGAGGGGGAAGAGTTTCTTTAGATGCTGCTATCTCCTGAATGGTGGCTACTAGAAACATGCAACTGGTCTTGTTTGAAAGCAGACATTCCAGGTTTTCATACAAGACCAAAATACAGCTAAAGTTCAAGCAACAGAGTAGAAATCAGTGTTAGAAATCGAGTCGGAAATAATGGCGGTTAAAACCTGCTTTTACTTTCAGCTGCATTAACTGTATCCCGATTTCAGTGATATCTTCCCCTGTACTGAACATATTGCTGTATTGTCTGAAAGCTTGTAAACAAGACCAGTTGCATGTTGCTAGCTGCTACCATTCGGGAGATAGCAGCCCTCCTTCCTTCACTTAGCTACTTTTCCCACTGCTGGAGCTAGACTCAGGTAAAACAGTTAGGTGGTTAAACCAGTTTTAATAAATCTCCCCCTATGTGCCTATAAACAGTAAATTGATATTCAGGACAGAAAATCAAAGCAGCACAACATGATGCATGGAAATGGTCTATTTATATAGTTGGTATGTTCCATTGCATGTCTACTGGTTACGTGAAGTTGTTGTGTATAGATCTTTAAAAGGAATCTGTCACCACAGGGTTACCACGGCTGCTTATGACTACAAGGACTCCTTCCTCACAGCATAAGGCTACATGCACCGTTGTGTGTTTTGCGGTCCGCAAATTGCGGATCCGCAAAACACGGATGGCGTCC
This sequence comes from Bufo bufo, assembly GCF_905171765.1. Classification (NCBI taxonomy): domain Eukaryota; kingdom Metazoa; phylum Chordata; class Amphibia; order Anura; family Bufonidae; genus Bufo; species Bufo bufo. Next base: position 705,007,850 of record NC_053390.1, read on the forward strand.
ATGTGCGTTACGCAATTTGCGGAATGGCATGGACAGCCATTGATATAACTGCCTATTCTTGTCCGCAAAATGGACAAGAATAGGACAGGTTATATTTTTTTGCCGGGCCACGGAACGGAGCAACGGATGTGGACAGCACACAGAGTGCTGTCCGCATCTTTTGCGGCCCCATTGAAGTGAATGGGTCCGCATCCAAGCCGCAAAAACTGCAGCTCGGATGCAGACCAAAACAATGGCCGTGTGCATGAGGCCTAATGCTGCAGCTACTAAACTGTCAACTCTTTAGACACTGCGTCATAGACACGTTTAACGGAGACAGCGGTGGAATCAGTGTGTCTGTCAGAGAGGGCATTATAAAGGTGGTGACAGAATGAAGGGGGTTTCCAAGACTTATAACAATCCTCTGGATAGGTCATCAGTATCTGTGGGGTCTCACACCTAGGACCCCCGCCGATCAGCTCTTTGAGAAGACAGCAGCGCTCGCAGTAGTGCTGTGGCCTTCTCTAGCTTTTCCTAGACCGTGTGACGTTACGTTCATCTGTCACATGGCCTAGGCACAGCTCAGCCCCAGAGAAGTGAATGGGGTGGGGATATGATACCAAGCACAACTGCTATACAAAATGGTCATCAGTAACAACACTTCGAAAACCCCTTTAATTTTAAAGGACAAAAATGTGATTAATAATTTTTAGAATCAGTGGTTTACTTCCTATTAATCATTAATACATAAAAAAATTTCTTAAGGGTGTTCATGTTTTTGCATTGGAAACTGTTCTTGATGATACAGAAAGAAGGCTTTATCTGGTGACAACCTACGCAGAGTTTTGGTTTTATTACATGTAAGTATTTTGCATGTTTTATCCTACTGAATGGACATTATTTTGAAATGTTTTAAATATATATACAGTACAGACCAAAAGTTTGGACACACCTTCTCTTTTAAAGAGTTTTCTTTATTTTCATGACTATGAAGGCATCAAAACTATGAATTCACACATGTGGAATTATATACATAACAAACAAGTGTGAAACAACTGAAAATATGTCATATTCTAGGTTCTTCAAAGTAGCCACCTTTTGCTTTGATTACTGCTTTGCACACTCTTGGCATTCTCTTGATGAGCTTCAAGAGGTAGTCCCCTGAAATGGTCTTCCAACAGTCTTGAAGGAGTTCCCAGAGATGCTTAGCACTTGTTGGCCCTTTTGCCTTCACTCTGCGGTCCAGCTCACCCCAAACCATCTCGATTGGGTTTAGGTCCGGTGACTGTGGAGGCCAGGTCATCTGGCGCAGCACCCCATCACTCTCCTTCATGGTCAAATAGCCCTTACAAAGTTTTCCCAATTTTTCGGCTGACTGACTGACCTTCATTTCTTAAAGTAATGATGGCCACTCGTTTTTCTTTACTTAGCTGCTTTTTTTCTTGCCATAATACAAATTCTAACAGTCTATTCAGTAGGACTATCAGCTGTGTATCCACCTGACTTCCCCTCAACGCAACTGATGGTCCCATCCCCATTTATAAGGCAAGAAATCCCACTTATTAAACCTGACAGGGCACACCTGTGAAGTGAAAACCATTTTAGGGGACTACCTCTTGAAGCTCATCAAGAGAATGCCAATCAAAGCAAAAGGTGGCTACTTTGAAGAACCTAGAATATGACATATTTTCAGTTGTTTCACACTTGTTTGTTATGTATATAATTCCACATGTGTTAATTCATAGTTTTGATGCCTTCAGTGTGAATCTACAATTTTCATAGTCATGAAAATAAAGAAAACTCTTTAAATGAGAAGGTGTGTCCAAACTTTTGGTCTGTACTGTATATATAATCACAGTCATGGAACTCCCAGGTAATGCCTATAATAATTTATGGTTGGAGGTACTGTATTTTTATCATACACAGCAGCAGAAGTGGGCACATCCTATTCATTAGGCTAGAGTTGGATTTTTAGCGACTCCTGCTGTGATCCCATTAATTTACATGCTTGTGCAACCAGTGTCACTGTGTAGCCCTGCCCTTAATTAACATGCTTCTTGAAAACTGGAATCTGTAGCAGCTGAGGTGAGTATTGGTGGCACCCAGAGTGTGCTTCACTCCCCATAACTGGCAGCTACAATGTGCCACTGTCTACAATGAGCGATATGGTTAGACGAGGATGATCTATCTTTCCTCATAAGACAAGTCATAGGGATACACATTGGTGTAAATGTGTTTTCTCGCCCATATTCATTGGGGGACACAGAAACCGTGGGTATAGCTATGTCCTCTAGGAGGCGTTGACACTAGTAAAAGCTGTTAGCTCCTCCCCTGGCAGCTATACCCCCTCCAGCCTGGAGAGAGAGCTTCAGTTTTTTCTAGTGTCAATAGGAGGCAAGATCTCTTGAAGATTTCTTATTTTAGTTTATTCTTTTTTTCCTTCTTTTTTTCAGATGGGGAAACAGTGGACGCCTCGCCTCCCTGTTCTTCCGGGGTCGAGTTGCGCCAGTGCAGGTCACCCGCACTGCTGCCTTCCCCACAGAAGACAAGTTGGACCAGGGCAGCCTCGCTCCCCTGCATCCCGCCAGCCAAGGGGTCACCCGTCCAAGCCCCTCTTCCAGCTTCCTGCCACTACGGTGCCAGTGGCTGAAGGGGTGACCCTGCTGGACCAGAGGAAGGGTGAAGATGGCGGCTGAACAGAAGATGAGGTGAGTACACGGGACTAGGTAAGTATTAACCTCTTCCCCCTCCCTACCTCCCTCTTGGCTTAGTTTTCCCCTGGTGCCCTCAAGAGAAGGGGACACAGCAAGGCACAAGGTGCCTGGGAACCTCTCATCTTAACCCTGAACAAAAGGGATCATTTGCCTGGGTCTTTTTCTCCAAGAGAGGAGCGCCTAATTCAGTCCCTCACACTCCCCCTCTGGGGTATGGGGTTAATGGCTGGGGATAATTGTTTCAAACTCAGCGGGAGAGAGAGGAGCGCAGCAGGCTCCCTCTCCCCGCTATGCAGCTCATATTTCGCCCCTGTCGGGAGCGGGCGCCATGCGCGGCGCTCCGAAGGGGTTAATAGCGGAAGTAAGATAGGCCCCCGGCTTGCGATATATCGCGGACGCCTCGTGCGCCGGCGGCGGGGGTGGCTACCTGAGGGAATCGCTTTCCTCACTGCTGCCCAACCGATTCTGCGGCAGTTTCGGTGGCGGCGATCGCACCCTCCGCTCCAGCCCCCCTTTTCCCACGGCCGTCCAGCAGTGTCACCGGTCGCCGTGTGTGTGTAAAATTAGGCCTGGTTTTGCGGCAGATAGGCCGCAACTCATCCCTTGTTGGGGTGGGGGGGGGGGGGGGGAAGGGCAGCGGACTGGCACGAATTCTTCCCGCCTGGCTGATCCTCTCCCCCAGAGGCCAGCTGAGCACCGCCCCTGTCTTAGCCACTTTTTGACCCTTCCTGGCCAGCTATTGTCTTGGGCTGGCGCAATACAGGCAACCCTGAGCGATTCCCAATACGCTCTGCGGGGTCGTTTCGTCGATATTCTCCACCTGCGCAATTTAATGGAAGACCTCTGACTTCCCAATCCACCCTTCTGGGTCGTTTGGTTGATAGTTCTCCACTAGCGCAATTCAATAGAGGATCCCTAACATTCCCAATCCGCCCTCCGGGTCGTTTGGTTGATATTTCTCCATCAGCACATTCACTAAAGCAGTGGTCCCCAACATTTTTTGCACCAAGGACCAGTTTCATGCAAGACAATTTTCCCAGGGACTGGAAGTGGGTGGGGCTCAGGGGGTGGGCGGGGCTGACTGATTCAGCGCATAACAAAACACAAGGTGCATATTAAAATATACACTGCGTGCAGAATTATTAGGCAAATGAGTATTTTGACCACATCATCCTCTTTATGCATGTTGTCTTACTCCAAGCTGTATAGGCTCGAAAGCCTACTACCAATTAAGCATATTAGGTGATGTGCATCTCTGTAATGAGAAGGGGTGTGGTCTAATGACATCAACACCCTATATTAGGTGTGCATAATTATTAGGCAACTTCCTTTCCTTTGGCAAAATGGGTCAAAAGAAGGACTTGACAGGCTCAGAAAAGTCAAAAATAGTGAGATATCTTGCAGAGGGACGCAGCACTCTTAAAATTGCAAAGCTTCTGAAGCGTGATCATCGAACAATCAAGCGTTTCATTCAAAATAGTCAACAGGGTCGCAAGAAGCGTGTGGAAAAACCAAGGCGCAAAATAACTGCCCATGAACTGAGAAAAGTCAAGCGTGCAGCTGCCAAGATGCCACTTGCCACCAGTTTGGCCATATTTCAGAGCTGCAACATCACTGGAGTGCCCAAAAGCACAAGGTGTGCAATACTCAGAGACATGGCCAAGGTAAGAAAGGCTGAAAGACGACCACCACTGAACAAGACACACAAGCTGAAACGTCAAGACTGGGCCAAGAAATATCTCAAGACTGATTTTTCTAAGGTTTTATGGACTGATGAAATGAGAGTGAGTCTTGATGGGCCAGATGGATGGGCCCGTGGCTGGATTGGTAAAGGGCAGAGAGCTCCAGTCCGACTCAGACGCCAGCAAGGTGGAGGTGGAGTACTGGTTTGGGCTGGTATCATCAAAGATGAGCTTGTGGGGCCTTTTCGGGTTGAGGATGGAGTCAAGCTCAACTCCCAGTCCTACTGCCAGTTTCTGGAAGACACCTTCTTCAAGCAGTGGTACAGGAAGAAGTCTGCATCCTTCAAGAAAAACATGATTTTCATGCAGGACAATGCTCCATCACACGCGTCCAAGTACTCCACAGCGTGGCTGGCAAGAAAGGGTATAAAAGAAGAAAATCTAATGACATGGCCTCCTTGTTCACCTGATCTGAACCCCATTGAGAACCTGTGGTCCATCATCAAATGTGAGATTTACAAGGAGGGAAAACAGTACACCTCTCTGAACAGTGTCTGGGAGGCTGTGGTTGCTGCTGCACGCAATGTTGATGGTGAACAGATCAAAACACTGACAGAATCCATGGATGGCAGGCTTTTGAGTGTCCTTGCAAAGAAAGGTGGCTATATTGGTCACTGATTTGTTTTTGTTTTGTTTTTGAATGTCAGAAATGTATATTTGTGAATGTTGAGATGTTATATTGGTTTCACTGGTAAAAATAAATAATTGAAATGGGTATATATTTGTTTTTTGTTAAGTTGCCTAATAATTATGCACAGTAATAGTCACCTGCACACACAGATATCCCCCTAAAATAGCTAAAACTAAAAACAAACTAAAAACTACTTCCAAAAATATTCAGCTTTGATATTAATGAGTTTTTGGGGTTCATTGAGAACATGGTTGTTGTTCAATAATAAAATTAATCCTCAAAAATACAACTTGCCTAATAATTCTGCACTCCCTGTATAACAACTATATAAACTGACTATGGTCTCTGCTGCACTGGTCTCTGCTGCACTGTACCGTATTTTTCGCCATATAAGATGCACCTAGTTTTAGAGGAGAACAATAAGAAAAAAATATTTTTCATTACACCTCAGGTCAGACCAGCAATCAGACCCCCAATGTTAATCAGACCTCAGATCAGACCCCCAATGGCTCAGATCAACCCCCAAACCTTTAGCCATAAACCTCCCCAATGTCAGCCATAAGCCGCCCCAATGTCAGCCATAAGCCGCCCCAATGTCAGCCATAAGCCGCCCCAATGTCAGCCATAAGCCGCCCCAATGTCAGCCATAAGCCGCCCCAATGTCAGCCATAAGCCGCCCCAATGTCAGCCATAAGCCGCCCCAATGTCAGCCATAAGCCGCCCCAATGTCAGCCATAAGCCCCCCCAATGTCAGCCATAAGCCCCCCAATGTCAGCCATAAGCCCCCCCAATGTCAGCCATAAGCTCCCCCAATGTCAGCCATAAACCCCACCAATGTCAGCCATAAGCCCCCCATTAGCCCCTCATGTCAGCCATAAGCCCCCCATTAGCCCCTCATGTCAGCCATAAGCCCCCCATTAGCCCCTCATGTCAGCCATAAGCCCCCCATTAGCCCCTCATGTCAGCCATAAGCCCCTCATGTCTGCCCCATGTCCCCCAGGTCAGCCCTCAGCCCCCAGTGCAAATAAAATTCAAAAAACACTTACCTCTCCTGCTCCTGGTCACCATCGCGATCCTCTTCATTCTGCTGTCGGCTGTGTATAGTGGCGCACCGTGTGAGGTCACAGAGAGACCTCCCGCTGTGCGCAGCCCTGCACAGCTGATAGCCAAGCCGTGGACCAGGAAGCGGTGAGTACAGATCCTTCACCGCTTCCTGGTCCTTCTGTACTAATGAAGCGCTTCCATAATGGAAGCGCTTCATTAGTACAGCGTTAAAGACTGCCCTGATCGCCGCCGCGGCCCGGCAAACCATCTTCCAGGTCCTGGGACCTCTGATATTCCCAATCCACCCTCCGGGTCGTTTGGTTGATATTCTCCACCTGCGCAATTCAATAGAGGACCTCTGACATTCCCAATCCGCCCTCCGGGTTGTTTGGATGATATTTCTCCACCAGCACATTCACTAAAGGACCTCTGATATTCCCAATCCACCCTCCTGGGTCGTTGGGTTGATAATTCTCCACCAGTGCATTCAATAAGGGATCTCTGACATTCCCATCCACCCTCCTGGGTCGTTTTGGTTGATAATTCCCCACCTGCGCAATCGAGTAGGGGTCCGCTGGAACCCCCAGTCCACCCTCTGGGGTCGTTTGGTTGATGTTTCTTCGCCGGCGCCTTTCAGTTAAGGCCCTCTGACATTCCCAATCCACCCTCCCGGGTCGTTTGGGGGATAATTCTCTACCTATGCTTCCACACCGGATTTGCTTGATTGATACTGCACCGCCTGCGCAATCCGGTAGACTGACCTCTTCAATTTCCCATCCCACCCCCTGGGTGGTTTGGTTGATAAGTCCCCGCCGCGCAGTCCACTCCTGCCAGGGGCGAGATTCTGAGGAGTACACCTATGCGCGAGCGGAACACAGTACATCTTTTTCCTCACAACCCCACCCTTCCTCCCTGGGTCACGCTCAGACACACCCTCCCTCTCTGGGGAGAGTCCGTCCTGAGGAAGGGGGGGGGGGGGGGAGAATCACTGATTCAGACCCTGACATGAGTCCGACGTAATCTCTTAAGATTGCGTCTAAGGTGGCCTGTAGTACTCGGTATGCATTAACCCTTCCTTAGGTGGAGTAATTGCACTACTTTGGGATAAGTACCTGCCTTAAACATTATCCCCTGCCATAGGTGGACTCAGTACAATGACATGAGCTTCAGGACCTGCTATGCATATCTATTCATGGCGCGATGACATTATCACTGGTACATAGTGTGCTGTATGCATTACCCCCTTACTTAGGTGCAACAGTTGCACTCCCACGGGGTACAGGACTCTCCATATGCACTAGTTTTTGCTGTGGGCATTCGCTCCCCTTCATAGGTAAGGTATTCTCCCTAGTACTTGCCGTATGCATCCACCTTCCTTAGGTAGCTTATTGCACTACCATTATATACGGTTCCGACTGTCGCACTATCCTTCCATAGACGGAATGTTGCACATCACCGTGATTTCCCCCTTCCGCCTTCCGCTAGTGCTCCACTAGCGGGGAATAACTAAACATCTTCGGATGCTGCAATTCTGCGGCGCCACTGCTCGAGGTGCCTTCGCTTATTCCTAGGGGGCGTGGCAAACAGTCGGTACTCGCAGGTGCCCGTCACTCTTACCCTAGTGCTATATGGGTGCCACCAGTGGACACAGTGGCTATTCCTTCCTTTGGTGCTGGTTTCGTGCTTGGTTATAACATCTTCGGTCTTCTCAGGGGGTTCCTAGCATCACTTGTGTCCTAGAGTACCCCCATCTCCATGGGCCTACGTTGTTCCAGTCAGTCATGATATTGTCCACCTCAATACGTAGTACGTACTCCATTGCACATATATGGTGAGTACGTTCCAGCGAGTCGAGTGTTTCACTTGCTCTGTATTCTCTATCCTCCAATTCCCCTTCTCTGGGAAAGTGGTTATGCTGGCAATCAGGTTTAGCTCCTACAGCTTGTTCTACTCCACAGGTGCAGATTTTCGTTAATGCTCGAGTTCGTGGTCACTCCAGTGGGAAATTCCCCTCAGGTAGGGGTCCTACTCTGGAGCTAGCTTGGCAGTTGCGCCTGTTCAGCGCCCTTCCGGGTAGAGTTTTGAGGTTAGCTCTACTTCACTGGGGCAGTGTGGTACGTGGCTTCTACGGATAGTCTTAGGCCTCCCCCTCGGTTTTGCGCTGACTGGGCAAGCGCTGGCTACTACTGCTGGAGCGGTGTTGCTTACCACTACATGCTTGGTTCTTACTGCACAGCTCTTTCGTCAGGCGGTGGACTCTTTTAACAATGAATTCGGTGGCCTCCACAGGGACCCCCTCCTCTGCTGGGGTATGGGGCTAGCAATACAGTGTGTTTCCCCTTGCTTGGCTTCCTCCTCAGGCTGTGTTTTTGCACAGCCACTTTGTCCTAGGCTACTTTGGTACAGTGCCGGTCTCAGACGGAGAATGGGCTCAAACCTAGCGTATTCTTCTCCTGTCTTTTCCCCCTCTGACTCAGGGTTCATAGCCGTCCCGCATGCCTTGGTAGTTCCTACGTTGCTACCTTCCCTCATCTGCATTTGCACAGGGTATTAGTTTGGTGGACTTCCTTTCCAGGCTCGATCCGGTCCAGACTGGTGGGCTGTTGCGCCCTCCACATTCCTCCTTCTACGGGGACTCTTCCATTGGTCCGGGTGAGCTAACGGTATCTACACGAAAGCTTCCCACCTTTTTTCTCCAGAGCCAGAGTTCCGGAAGCGTGCGACGGGACGCCCTGATTCTCCTTTGGTGGGAGTTCTCCCTCCTTACTTGTTTCTTCTCCCCCTGCCCAGGGTTCGACGGAGGATTCAGATGGAGGACATTCCGACAAATTCTAGTCACTCCGAGTTGACCCCGTTGCGTGTGGTATGCTGACCTCGTTCTCCTTCCTGGAGACGTCACTGCCACTCAGAGACGCTCTTCTTTCTCGGGGTCCGGTCTTACATCTGCGTTTCAATGTCAGTGAGGCTATTGAAACCTCCGTTCTGATGTGGAGAGGGTTTTTGGCGGATGTCTTCCGCACTATGATTCAGGCCAGGAAGCCTGCATCGCCCAGGGTCTATTGGGGGACCTGGAGGTCCTTCCTGGGCTTCTGTGAACGCCGGGACATCCCCTCTCTTCCTGTCTTTTTCTCTCCCCACGGTCCTATCCTTCTATATTCAGGATTGGACCTTCGTTTAGCCCTTAGTTCCTTGATGGGTCAGGTGTTGGCGCTTCTGTCCTGGGGCAGCTTCCAGCGTACTCTGGGTTCCCTGGTGCCCATGGAAACCTTCCTTCAGGGAGCCGCTCATACGGTTCCTCTGTACCGTCCTTACAGCCTTGGGATCTGTATGTAGTTCTCTCAGCCTTCCAGTCTTCTCCACTTGGGCCCTTGCTGGAGTTCTTACTCCGGTTTCTGTCCTGGAAGGTAGTTTTTCTTGTGGCTATCACATCCATCAGGTGGGTTTCTTAGTTGGGGGTGCTCTCTTGCAAGATCCCCTTCCTGGTTCTTCTCAGGGATACGGCAGTTCTCCAGCCCATTCCTTCTTCTCCCGAAGGTGGTCTCTGATTTCCATATCAATGAAGTAATTGTCCTTCCTTCCCTGTCCCTTTCCTTCGCACCCTACGGAAGGGAGTTACATTATTGGACGTTGTCAGAGTCCTACTCCTTGTTAGCAGCCTCCAGTCCCTCTCGGCGTACGAACCCCCATTTCGCTCCGGAAGGTCCTCGCTAGGGGTTGGTGGCCTCCAAAGGGCAATTGCATGTTGGATTCGGTCTGCAAGTGCTGATGTATACCGCGCCCGGAGCAGGGTTACACCTTTAGGTGTTATGTTTCGCTCCACTGAGGGTGGATGCTTCTTGGGCTCTGGGGCATCGCGCCTCAACTGCGCAGTTGTGTAACGAGGCTACCGTTCCTCCTTACACACATTCACAAAGTTTTTTTACAGGTGCATTCTTATGCATCGGCTGCCGCTGCTTAGCCCACAAGGCAGTTTCTTAGCTACCAGCAGGGACGCTTGCTTCCATGGGTCTGTGGTTTTTCCCTCCCCGTGGACTGCTCTTGAACGTCCCACGGTTTCTGTGTCCCCCAATGAATATGGGCGAGAAAAGGAGATTTTTGTATAACTTACCAGTAAAATCTCTTTCTCGCTCTTCATTGGGGGACACAGCACCCACCCAGTATTGTTGTCCGGCCACAGTTGTAGCTGTCGCTGGTTTGGGCTCTGTTGGGTCCTTTGACATGGTTGGTTTTCCACGTGTTTTCTCTTTGGTTGGCTTGCTTTTCCTACTGCTTCTCACAATCTGAAGCTCTCTCTCCAGGCTGGAGGGGGTATAGCTGCCAGGGGAGGAGCTAACAGCTTTTACTAGTGTCAACGCCTCCTAGAGGACATAGCTATACCCACGGTTTCTGTGTCGTCGTCGTCGTCCCCCCCCCCCCCCCCCCCGATGAAGAGCGAGAAAGAGATTTTACTGGTAAGTTATACAAAAATCTCCTTTTAATAGTATTAAAGTGGTTAGAAAGGTCAAATTTCTTTATTGTTGGACTGATTATTCTGAGTAGTTTTTTTTCCCTCTTCAAATGTTGTTTGCAGTGTTTGCTTTTGCCTTCATCATTAGCCCAAGTATACAATAACTACCAACAGAAAAATAAGTAGAGTCTATTAACCCTTAGGCTACCAGCAGCGTACATGTACGGCACTGGTGCGATGTGTAAACATGACGCCCGCTCGCACGTGCAGCGGGAGTCATGGCCGGCAGATCTCTGCTTTTTCATACAGCAGACACCTGCAGCTAATTACTGTGACTGGCAATAATGCCGATCGCGGTAATTAAATGCTTTAGATGCCGTGATCAAGTGAGATCACTGCACCTACATGCGCAAAAACCCGGAAGCGCACCTATGCCCCATGTGTCCAAAAATTTTTTTTTAATAAGCTCATATATATGGCACATAATGATCATAAAAAATAACAACTTTTTTTTTTTTTTAAATATATAAAAAGTATATCAAAGTTTAAATCACCCCCCTTTCCATATAATTAAAAAATAAATACCTAACTACCAATAAATATAAACATCATGGGTATCACCGCTGCAAAAAATGAGCCCCTAAACAGCTCAGTAGACATAAGTATAAAAAACGTTATGCGGGTCAGAATATGGTGATCTAAAAAAAAATAGAATTTCTCAAAGTTGAAATTAATTTTTACACTATTTAGACATAAAGAACCTATAAATATGGGGTATCATTGTAATCGTACTGACCCAGAGAATGAAGGGCATGGGTCAGTTTTGCCGTAAACAAAACGCAGTGGGAACAAAACCCGTAAAACGGTGGTGGGATTGCGGTTTTTTTTCCAATTCCACCCCAATTGGAATTTTTTTACCGCTTCCCACAACATTTTATGCCATAATTAATGGTGGCATTAGAAAGTACAACTTGTCCCGCAAATATAACGGCCCTCATACAGCTATGTGACCGGAAAAAGTTATGGCTCACGGAAAATAGGGAAGAAAAATGAAAACGCAAAAACCTCCGGTAGCCAAAGGGTTAAAGGAAAAAAAAGTGTTTTAAACCTCACGGGGAATGGTGCAAAAACAAAGGAGGGATTTATTTCTACTTAAAAAAAATAAAAAAAATTGTTCATCAATATTTGATCAGTCCAACCACCTAGCAGCCCTGCAACGCTGTGGCCTCTATCCTTGCCTGTTAGCTGTAATACCCAGCACAGCCGCTATACAATGTATGACACTATTTTGTGAGGCACATGGGGTCCAGTCCAAATGTGCCCAGCCTGACATTAAAAATAAGTGACCCCATCATGTTTAAAATATGGCAGTGGCAAGATTGGGGTTAATGAGTCACATTAACCCCAATCTTGCTGGCTGCCTGATACAAATGTTTTTTGCCTGCCTTTATTTTGACGCAGGCTAATCACTCTAGACTTGCACTGTGCAGGTGTGGGGTACCTTCTATGCTGGCTGTTCAGGGCACTGACGCTGGGGCTGGTACTCGGGCTGACGGTGAGCTGTGCACTCAGGAGGAGGAAGGGGATTCTGCCGCTGCTGCCGTTCGCTGAGCTCACTAACTCAGCCGACGCAGCGGTAACTTTATTACCTCCCCTGTCCCTCCTGCTTTCATTAATAGCCAAACATTCATTGGTGCACCGTGGAAGTGGTGCGGGCAGCTTCAGAGCCCGCTCACTTCATTGTTCTCACAGCGGCCGCGTCATAGGAGGGAGAGATTCCCTCCCTCCTTCCTTCTCCACTGTCTGCCAAGCGCGGCACACACCATATTGTCGTATAAGAGGAGTGCAGTATAGTACAGAAAAAACTAACATCCCGATACTGACTCGATACTGGCATAAATGTATCGATTGGGAATCGAAAGTTCGATACCCGAAACAACCCTCTGATCAGTAGTGGTGTAGAACCCTACCAATCTGATATTAATGACCTATCCTGATGATACTGTAGATCATCAGTATTTTGTATATGGACTCCTTCAGGGGCAATTAGGAGTTCAGAGAAAAGGACTACAGAGTTCTTGGCAGTTTCCAAAAATAGGGGTGTAGCATAGGAATGGTGTGTGGGGGGGGGAATCGGCTCCGGCAGCCCCACCCCATGCCAAATTCTTGACCTAACCCCTTCCCTCCAGCCAGATGTGTAACTTGACCTACAAGCACTTTCTATAATACCGGTGTCTTCTTATGTGGTACAAGGGTCTTTGGGCCCCCCCAGGCTCCTGGGTCTGGTAGCGACTGCTACCTCTGCAACCCTTATAGCTATGCCCCTGATTAAAACAAGAAGTCTAAGTTTAGAAACAGTGTTCCTTAGAAAGAGCTTTCTCACCTTTTTTCACTGAAAGATGAGTGAGAATGAGCTGCAATACCAGTCACTGCCCATGGTGGGTGACCCAGTTTTCTGAGGGAGCAGTCCCTTTTCACCAATCCTGGTCAACCCATTTAAAGTAGATTTACCAGGGACATTTCCATTGGAATGATGTATGCAGTTGATAGGCTTTTTGACAGCTCAGGCAGTGGCTTATCTACCATGGTACAAAGTGTAAGGGCCCCTTTATGCTGCTCAATCAAGCAGACGATTCTCGGGAAGGAAGCATTCCTTCCCTACAATCGCCTGCTCATCAGTGAACGAGACCACTGCATTTACATATCCTGCAGATATGTCTTCAATATTAATTCCCAGATAATACCTTTTAAAGGATTTTCCAGATTTCTTTTTTTTTTACTTTTGACCTATTCTCTGGATAGGTCATAAATATCTGATGGGGTCCGACACCCAGGACCCCTACCGATCAGCTGTTTTGAGAAGGCAGCGGTGCGCCTGTGAGCCCCCCTGATATGAGCATCAGAGCATTTCATGCTGTATAGCGCAAGGCAAGGGCTTTTTTGTTTACAATGGTACACTGCTAGGCGGAGGCTTCCACCCAACAGTGTTCCCAGTGATGTCACCGGCTCTGATGAGTGGGCTTTAGTGCTGCCCTAGCCATTTACAGGCTAGGGTAGCGCTAAAGCCCGCCGATTAGTGCCAGTGACGTCACCGGGATCACTGCTGGGCTGAAGACTCCACCTAGCTTTCCCTATGGAGAGCCCAGTACGTCCCTGGATCTCCAAAATATGCCTTTGCCCTATGCGATTCAGCGCAGGGTAAAGGAGAGCATCGGGGCATGAAATTCTCCAATGCTCCTATCGGGGGACTGGAGGGGTGAAGATGGAGATATTTTGAAATTCAACATTCCCAATCTTTGCTCACTTACTGTAAACTCTGGTTTCACACTAGGGTATTACAGCTGCATGTTACACCCATATTACAGAAAGGTGTCCTGGCTCATTCCAAGGACTTACTGACCTGAACTTATAGCATCAGCATTGGCTACAGCGGTAAATGTAAACCCGTCTGAATTGTGGCTGGAAGTAAATGGACTGCGGACCAGAAGTTTTTTGAATGGAGGGGCAGGGAAAAGATGATCCTTTTCACCTTGTGTAACTTTTAATTTATATGGTAATTAAGCATTGGTAAAGCTACTTTCACATTTGCGGCAGCAGGGTCTGGCAGGCTGTTCCGGCGGGGGAACAGCCTGACAGATCCGTGCTAACGCTAGCCTACCATGCCGCCAGTGCGCTCTGGCCCTATTCACTATAATGGGGGCATGCCAGAGGTCCTACAGCAGCACAGCAAACATGCCAAGAGGCGGCCGGACAAAAACTAAAGCACCACTGCGTTTTTTGTCCGGCTGCCTCTAGGCTTGTTTGCCATTCTGTGGCTGGACCTCCGGCCCGCCCCTATTATAGTGAATGGGGCCGAAGCGTACTTCCGGCGGCAAGGTGGGCTAGCGTTGGCACGGATCCGGCAGGCTGTTCCCCCGCCAGAACAGCCTGTCGGACCCTGCTGCCGCAAGTATGAAAGTAGCCTAACACAAAAATTGGAAACCCCTTTAAGGGGTTGATCCAACTCTGTAAAACCTGCTAAGTTCATTGGCTTCAGCCTACTATCCAGTTTAATATAGGAGCATGAGAATCTGATTCCTAATGATCTTTTAGTGTTGCCTGTGTGACATAAGCCTTTGTTCACACTTTTCAGTCTGGTTTACAGGGCTGGTTAATGTAGAAGTTAATCCATCAAACTCTAACTATTCCATCATTTAAATTCACAAACACAAAATTATATTAAAGGGGTTGTCCGAGTTATGGAAAAAAAAAGATATAGCACTGTAAATCTAATGGTTAGCGATATATAGCTAAGCAAGTTTTAGGCAAAAAAATATCTATTTCCTAATTTCCCTGGTTCTCTTCTGGCCCTTTGTTTACTTGCAATAAAAACAATCTCTGCCCCTCCCCCTGCACTGCTAAGGGAGTGAATACAAGTACTGCCCTGAGTGACATGTCTGCCTGCTGGGAGACTCAGCAGCATGTTGTATGTATAGAACTACAAGTCCCAGCTGTATAATGACACTGCTAAGGGAGTTGAATACAAGTGCTTCCCTGAGTGACATGTCTGCCTGCTCATAGACTCAGCAGCATGTTGTATGTATAGAACTACAAGTCCTAGCTGTACAGTGACACTGCTAATACACACAGAATCTTCCCCCTACCTGCAATGCTCTGCAGAACTTCTTTCAGCTCCTGTTCCCAGCATTTGTCTCCTCACTGCCTGCAGCTACACAGTAAACACTTCAGCCCTGAGTCTGTGCAGCTGAAGGGGTTAAGAATCCTGGGAGAGAGCAATAAGCAGCAGTACAGGGGGGCGTGGTTAGGTCTTGTGTACAGATCTCTCAGGCTTGTGCACCAACATTATCAGAGCAGGGAGAGAAGCTGACATCACAGGTCATGTGACCCTCAGTGAAATCTGAGAAACCAGCCACTGGAGATAAAGTGAGTTAATTGGAAAGCTGTTACATTTGCCTAGTTAGGAACATAGAAAGAATAAAAAAATAACTCGGACAACCCCTTTAATTGGTACCTTGTCCAAATGGGACCACCTTAATAGACATGTTTTAACATTCTACAATCTCTGCTATACTTTCCTTAGGCTCTACAAGATTTTATTTCTTTAATTTGTGGGTGCAGATTGTCTTTCACAATTCTGTCTTGAATCCAGTAATATGCACTTGTTTAATGGATCAGCATCCACAGTTCTAATTTGGAGCACCCACCGTATTTTTTTTCTGTGTACTCTTTTTCTGTTACCTTTTAGGAAACGGCCTCTGTCCTTGGCTCACTGTTATGAAGTCATTCCTGCTGACACAGTTTGCAAACTCTATTTTGATTTAGAGTACTATAAACCAGCAAATCCAGGAGCAGATGGCAAAAAAATGGTTGCTCTAGTGATTGAGGTAAACAATTTTTCACCACATTTTCATATCTTTCCCTCTATATCTATCACATATAATCAAATAAATGTGCACCAATCCTATTACCCATAGAAAATCTCTGTGTCCACTTTCTAAATCAAAAATACCAATGAAAAGACACAGGGAATAAAAAAAATACCCCTTTATTAATTTCATTTAAAAATACAAAATTAATTACCGTATTTTTCGCCCCATAAGACGCACTTTTTCCCCCCAAAAGTGAGGGAAAAGTGCCCCTGTGTCTTATGGGGCAAATGCTGGCAATTTACATCGCAGTCTGCGATGTTGCAGCATCGCAGACTGTGATGTATTAGTGAGGAGGGAGGAGGGTCTGTAGTAGGCGGGGAGAGCGGTGTGCAGTGCAGGCACTGTACTCTGGCCCGCCGCTCAGTATGTACTGTATTATACCTAGTGTTAATCATAATATCTAAACAGCCCGGCCTGCCTGCTAGCGCTTACTACAGGAGACGGAGTGTGACATGTACCGGTAAGTACGGTACAGATGGGGAACAGGGGGAGCGCAGTTTAGATATTATGATTAACGCTAGGTATAATACAGTACATACTGAGCGGTGGGGCCAGAGTACAGTGCCTGCACGGCCCGCTGCTCTCCCCGCCTACTACAGTCCCCCATTAGGGATCTATCGATGGGATAATTGGGGGATCTGTGGATGGCATGATGGTGGGGGGGATCTGTGGATGGCATTATGATGGGGCGGGGGGGGGTCTGTGGATGGCATTATGATGGGGGGGGTCTGTGGATGGCATTATGATGGGGGGGGAATCTGTGGATGGGACTGTTATGGGGGGGATCTGTGGATGACACATATAGCAGTCTCATCCACAGATCCACTACCCCATAACAGTGCCATCCACAGATTCCCCCCCACCATCATAATGCCATCCACAGATCCCCCCACCATCATAATGCCATCCACAGATCCCCCCCACCATCATAATGCCATCCACAGATCCCCCCCACCATCATAATGCCATCCACAGCTCCCCCCCATAACAGTGCCATCCAAGATCCCCCACATAACAGTGCCATCCACAAATCCCCCATAATAGTGTCATGCACAGACCGCCATTAGTTCAAACCCACCAAAAGCACACCTTTTGGTTAAAAATATGTTTTTTCTTATTTTCCTCCTCAAAAACCTAGGTGCGTCTTATGGGCCGGTGCGTCTTATAGGGGCGAAAAATACGGTATATTAAAAATATGACCAAAGGCAATTTCAGGCATATATAAAAAATCGGAGGAGAAACACTTCAAGGTTGGAGATGTTCAAAACACTGCACCCATTATCTGTAATAATAGGCAAGTAAAAGCTAAAGTGCTATCCAAAATATACAGATAAGTACAAGCTAAAGTGCTATCTAAGTATTATGAGGTGTGAAAATGGTATCAAGAATATTAACTCCTTCCTGACAGTGACTTTTCATTTTCCCTCCCCGCCTTCCCATAGCCATAACTTTTTTTTATTTTTCAGTTCACATAGCCGTATGAAGGCTTGTTTTTTTTGTACTTTGTAATGCCACCATTTAATATGGTACACAATGTAGTGGGAAGCGGGGATCCCAAATAGGCTGGCATTTGAAAAAAAAAACAATTCCACCACAGTTTTATGAGTTTTGTTTTCTCATTGGGGGACACAGGCTTGACCATGGGTATAGCTGTTGCAGCTAGGAGGCGGACACTAAGCACAAAAAAATTGTAAGCTCCTCCCCTTCAGCTATACCCTTCCTACAGGGACTAAGCTAAATCAGTTTTAGCTTATTGTCTGTAGGAGACAGACTTCTCTGCGTTGCAGGTCTGCAGGTTTTTTGGTCTTTTTTGTTTTTCCTTTTTTTCTAGCGGGAGTTTCAGGCAGTCCTTAAAACTGCCTGCACTCCCACCCAGGAGACGGGAGACCAGGGGGTCCCCCAAGCCCCCTGCTCCTTCTCGTGTTCCAGAAGCAAAGGAGGACCAGAGGTTGCTACAAAACTTATGTATCCCACCAGCGGTTCGGATCACCACGGCCTTCCACCGCAAGTCCCCTCTGTTCCGGTGTAGCGTTCCTCCCCAAGGCACCGCACACCGAAGGTGGTGATCTGGCTGGAGCCAGGGGGGCAGAAGACGCCGGACAGGTGAGTATAAAAAAAATTAAAATAAAAAAATTGCCCCAAGGTGCTCCCCCCTTCCAGTACTCTCCCCTCCAAGTTACCTGGTTCCCATGAGGCTGGGCCCCTCCAGGAGGTTGCTGCTGGAGGGGGGGTATGCAGGGTGACGGACCAGTCGCCCTGTAATTCGGTTGTGGTATTTGCACCTGGGGGCATCCGTTTTCCAATGGCAGCTCATCTCTGGCTGCGTCCTCGGCTGTGAAATGTGCCTGGGGCTGGGAGTGGGCAGAGTTCCAGAGTGTTAAGAGGCATCGCGCTTCCTGGTGGCGCGTCGGTTCCAGGGCCGCTGGGGCCATTGTTAATTGAGGCCCCGGCTTCTGTGCGGCCTACTTCTGTAGGGCCACTTGCGGCTTATTTATCCCCGGGCGGCGTCTTGGTTCGGGGAGATGTGGGCGGGGCCAGAGATTGAGGGCTGGCATCATTTTAGGGGGCGTGGCCTGTGTCCCCCCCCCACGGCAGCTGAGTAGAGGGGAGTGGGATCCGCCCACTTCTATGATTTAAAGCTCCTGGCGGGACGCCGACGACCTGGTTTTGTGGCTTAGAGGGACACAGGCTGGGCAAGTGCTTTGTCCCTTCTTACAGGGCCTAACCTTCCCCTTTCCTCAGTTAGGCGCAGGGTTGTCATTATGTCTGAACTCAGGTCCCAAAGCCGGCGGTTCCGTCGGTGCGTCATTTTGCATGTGCGTCGTGTCGCGCAAAATTTCCATTCCCTTTAAGTCAGACTCCCTCTGCTTTGTGTGTGCGGCTCCACTGTCAAGTGGCTCGGCCCCGGACCCGATGGTTCCTGCTGCCCAGCCTATGGTAGATCTGGAATGGGCGCGTTCCCTGTCTAGGGTGGTACAGGATATCTCCAATACCAACAAGGTCATTGTGGAAATATTGGGGCGTTTGTCGACAAGGAGTCCTCTGACCGGTCTAACTCTGGGGATCAATGGGCGCATTCCCTTCGCGGCCGTCCCGCAAAACGGGCCAGAACATCCTCCCCCAAAAGGGTGTCTGTGTCTCCTGTTGTCTCGCCGGAGGGTCAGTCGTCCAAACTGTCCTTCATGGTGGACAATCTTTTTACGGCGGTTATTGAGATGTTGCAGGTTGAGGATCTCGCACCGTCGTCTGCCAGCTTGGGTTTTTCCTTTAGAAGGTCCCGTCGCTCGCACAAGTGTTTCCCCAACCACCAGGAGTTTGATTCCTCTCTTTCCAAGGAGTGGTGGAATGTCCCTGATAGACGTTTTACCTTGCCAAAAACGCTTGCCAAACGTCCTTTATCCTTTTCCGGAGGATTTGACTAAGAAATGGTCGTCCTCACCCATAGTTGATCCGCCAGTTTCCCGCTTGGCTAAACATACTACCTTGTCAATGGCGGATGGGGCTTCTTTTTCTAATATCAGCGATAAGAAACTGGAAGCGTTTGTAAAATCTGCTTTTGAAGCAGTGGGCACAGTGCTGAAGCCGGTGTTTACCTCTGCTTGGGTGAGCAAGGCGATGGGGAAGTGGGCAAGTAATTTACGTCAGAATTTCGACTCTGGAGTCCCTGGGGGGGGGGGGAGCTTGCAGATATGGCCCTGCAGCTCTCTCCTGCTAGTGCGTATATTTGTGAAGCTTCTTTGGACGTAGCCAGGCTTTTGGCTTGTTTGTCAGCCCTGTTGGTGGCTATTCCCCCTATGGCTTTCTTGCTGGGCGCCTGATAATGCTTCAAAGCGCACCTTGACGGCCCTCCCCTTTACCGGCAGCAGACTTTTAGGTAAGCGCCTGGATGAGATCATTTTGGACGCTACAGGTGGTAAGAGCACCCATTTACCACAGGGGAGGTAAAAAAAAACGGGAGGCTTTTTATCGCCCCTTTCGGAGGTTTTCCAGCCCCAAGAAGGCGTCCAACAAGTCGGCCATGGATCAGAAGCGCAAACCTTCCTTCAAGCCTCGCCCTTCCTGGCGTTCCCGTCAACAGGGCTCTAAGTTCTTTAACCCTAAGAGCGCCGATGCATGTTCGGGTGGGCCGCTAGCTTCATTTGTTTCGGCAGGTCTGGCTGGCTCATGTCTCGGATGCATGGGTGAGGGAGGTCATTGCAGAGGACTACAAGCTGGATTTCAAGTCCTCCTCTCCGTCCTGTTTTTTTCGGTTGTCTCCTCCAGCCTCTCCCGCAGCCGCTGAGTCTTTTTTTCTGGCAATTTACACGCTGCTGCTGCAGCAAGATGTGATTGTTCCGATTCCTGCGCAAGTCCGTATTCGGGGGTTTTACTCCAATCTCTTTGTGATTCCCAAAAAAGAGGGGATGGTCCGTCCCGTTCTGGACCTCCAGGCGCTCAACCGTTTCCTTCGCCTCCGTAGCTTTCGGATGGAGTCCCTGAGGTCGGTCATTGCGTTCATGGAACCAGGGGAGTTCCTGTCCTCGATAGACATCAAGGATGGTTATCTTCATGTGCCCATCTGCGTCAGTCATCAGAGGTTTCTCCAGTTTACAGTGGTTCCATTTCACTACCAGTTTGTAGCCCTCCCGTTCGACCTTGCCACAGCTCCCAGGGTCTTTACCAAAGTTCTGGCGGCAGTCATGGCCCTGATCCATACCAGGGGGATCGTGGCGATCCCTTACTTAGACGACATCCTGGTGAAGGGTCCGTCGTTCCAAGGTATAGCGAACAGCTTGAGCATTGTTCTGGACACCCTGGAGCGCTTTGGATGGATCCTGAACAGGCAGAAGTCTTGTCTTTATCCCTCGCAGCGGTTGACTTATCTGGGCATGGTACTGGACACATCAGGCCAAGGTGTTCTTGCCTCTGGAGAAGCTATCTGCTTTCCGTCTACAGATTCTCCCCTTGTTGCTATCGCCAGGTCCGTTTCCCATTCATCGCTGCATGCGGGCTCTGGGGCACATGGTCTCTGCCTTCAAAACAGTTCCCTATGCTCAATTTCATACCAGAACGCTTCAGCGAGCCATTCTGTCCGGCTGGGACCGCTCCCCAGCCTCTCTGGATCGGTCCATGCGTCTCCCTGCCCCAGTTCGCCGGGCTCTCAGATGGTGGTTCGTGTCTCCGATGTTGACGTTGGGCCGCTCGTTCCTTCCTCTCCATTGGAAGTTGTTAACAACGGACGCAAGCCTCAAGGGATGGGGGGAAGTGTTGGAAAATCTCTCCGTTCAAGGGGTATGGTCATGCAAGGAGCGCTTGCAGTGAGCAGGATTTGGGGGAACGCTGACACCACTTATGCAGTGGGCCAGCATATGGATTGGATAATAGTCTATATTTGTCGTGACACCAATTGCAGTGTGCGCAGGGTACTACCCCAGGGACCTTCCAAGGTGTTATAACGCACGTCCCAGATTAGGAATGCCAGAGTGGTGTAATGGCTTATAATGTCTCTATAGGTGGTGATAATTGTGTCAACGGTGTCTCCTACCTGGGTACGGCTGGACTCCTGGCTCACTTGCAATAAATTTGAGTGTAGTGATAGTAGGAGTAATAGAGGAATTTTGCAGCAGAAATGATGTCCAGACCTTTAGATGAAGTTCAAACTTTTCTTTACTGAAGATAACTTGAATCCAAGCAGTATACTGCTTTGGTTTCTGGTCCCAGCAGGTTTTGGCAATAATTGGCAGGGATAAATGCTTCTGCTTTGAACTGTACTTTCTGCTTTGTGGAGACAGACTAGCTGAGGAGGAATGGCTTCTCATAAGTCTCTGGACTTGACTCACAGATATATTCTCTGGGGATGCTTTCTTGCTGGAACTGGAGGTTGTCTGTAACTTTCTGCTTTCTTTTCATCCAGATGAGCTGCAGAGCTCAGACTGGGAATTTGATCAAGTCTCAGAACGAGACTTGGTCCTTGCTGTCTTCCCTATGCAGGGGAAACTAGAACTGGTTCTAACAGTTTTTTTCCTCCCTTGCTGCAGGAAGCCGGAAACCTCCACTTCTCTTCAGCAGGGGGGCAGAATAGAACAGGATTGTTCCACTCTGAACGGCCATAACATTAAAACTATCTCTACCAATAATGCTGCCACCTGCTGGCGGACCTGTAAAATTACAGGTGATTGAGGTACGCCACCGCCATGGAGTTGTCGCACTGAACCCGAACAGGACGACCCCTGAGATGATTGGCCCAATGCCGCAACGAGAGCTGAATTGCCCTCAACTACAGAACATTCATTGGAAGGGAGCTTGTAACACCCCAGAGTTGTGTTACTACACTCCTCTATTGCCCTTTAAGAGTGGTTATATTGTCATCAGATATAATTTGTATTATGTCTCCACAAATGTGCATAAAAAAACTATGTTAAAGGGAACCTGTCACCAGGATTTTGTGCATAGAGTTGGGGACATGGGCTGCTAGATTGCCACTAGCACATCTGCAATACCCAGTCCCCATAGCTCTCTGTGCTTTTATTGTGTTAAAAAAACGTTTTGATCCATATGCAAATGAACCTGATATGAGTCCTGTGTCCGGAGATGAGTCCAATTTTCTGAGCGCAGCACCGCCCCGCGTCCTCCGAATCTCCTCCTTGCTGGCTGATGTCACAGAGCTGGAGCGCCGAAATCTCGCGATGCGCGAGCTAGTGCATGCGCAGTGTCGGCATCATGTTCATTCCCTGTGCTGGCATCAGCACAGGGAACAAACTGCGCATGCGCTAGCTCGCGCATCGCGAGATTTCGGCGCTCCAGCTCTGTGACGTCAGCCAGCAAGGAGGAGATTCGGAGGACGTGGGGCGGTGCTGGGCTCCTTTCCGCTGGACTCATCTCCGGACAAAGGACTCATATCAGGTTCATTTGCATATGGATCAAAATGTTTTTTTAACACAATAAAAGCACAGAGAGCTATGGGGACTGGGTATTGCAGATGTGCTAGCGGCCATCTAGCAGCCCATGTCCCCAGCTCTATGCACAAAATCCTGGTGACAGGTTCCCTTTAACATAGTTTTTTATGCACATTTGTGGAGACATAATACAAATTATATCTGATGACAATATAACCGCTCTTAAAGGGCAATAGAGGAGTGTAGTAACACAACTCTGGGGTGTTACAAGCTCCCTTCCAATGAATGTTCTGGAGTTGAGGGCAATTCAGCTCTCGTTGCGGCATTGGGCCAATCATCTCAGGGGTCGTTCGGTTCAGTGCAACAACTCCACGGCGGTGGCGTACCTCAATCACCAGGGCGGCACTCAGAGCCCGGCAGCCATGGTTCTCAGCTGCGTGGAGAAACATGTTCCGGCCCTATCGGCAGTTCACATCACTGGCGTCGACAACTGGATCGCAGACTTTCTCAACCGGGAGTGTCTCGATCCCGGCGAGTGGGCTCTTCGCCTGCAGGTCTTTCGAGCCATCTGCGAGTGCTGGGGTCGGCCGAATGTGGCTTTCATGGCCTCACGCTTCACGTTTCCAACGAACCTTGGCATTTTCCTTTTTGGGGGGACCTGCTGTCGCAGGGGCCGATCTTCCACCCAAATTTAGGGTCGCTACATTTAACGGCATGGCTGTTGAAGCCGCCGTACTGAAAGCTAGGGGTTTTTCGAATGCGGTGGTCCAGACCATGATTCGGGCCAGGAAGCCGTCGTCTTCCAGAATCTACCAGCATGCTGTTCCCCCTTTCCGTCCGCCGTTGGATCCTTGGGATCTTAATCTAATGCTCAGCGCTCTCCAATCTGCTCTGTTTGAGCCCTTGCAGCATGTGTCCCTTCGCTGCCTGTCTTACAAGGTTGAATTGTTGGTGGCAATCAGGCCCATCCGTAGGGTGTCGGAACTCGCAGCTCTTTCATGTCGGTCGCCTTTCCTGATCCTCCATCAGGATAAGGTCCTTCGCCCTGTGCAATCCTTCCTGCCGAAGGTGGTGTCGGTATTCCATTTAAATGAGGAGATTATTCTCGCTTAATCTTGTCTGGACCAGTCTCATCCTCGGGAGCAGTCGCTCCATACCCTGGATTTGGTACGAGACGTTCGGGTGTATCTGTCTCAGACGGCATCTTTCAGGCGGACGGATTCCCTGTTCGTGATTCCATAGGGGCCGAGAGGAGGGCTGGCAGCGTCAAAGACTTCAATTTCCTGATGGATTCGTTTGGCTATTGTGGAAGCGTACCGCGTTAAGGACCTGGCCCCAGCCTTCCGGGTGACTGCTCATTCGGCTCAGGTGTGCAAGGCGGATACTTGGTCGTATTTGCATTCTTTTTCCAAGTTTTATAGCGTGCACACCTTTTGCGTCTGCTGACACTTCTCTGGGGTGTAGAGTTTTGCAGACGGCGGTTCTCTGATTGACGGGAGGATTCTTTGTTATGCCCACCCTTGGGGACTGCTCTGTAACGTCCCATGGTCAAGCCTGTGTCCCCAAATGATACGGATGAGAAAACTAGATTTTTGTACTTACCGTAAAATCTGTTTCTCTTCCGTTCATGGCGGGACACAGCTCCCACCCATTCTTTGTTTATGGGCCTCTTCGGGCCTGTGTGGTGCTGGATTTGTACATACTTTGGTTTTCCTGTTTTGTCTTGCTCCTCCTATTGCTTTTGCACTAACTGATTTAGCTTAGTCCCTGTAGGGAGGGTATAACTGAAGGGGAGGAGCTTACCTTTTTTCGTGCTTAGTGTCCGCCTCCTAGTGGCAACAGCTATACCCATGGTCAAGCCTGTGTCCCCCAATAAACTGAAGAGAAACAGATTTTACGGTAAGTACAAAAATCTAGTTTTTCTTGTTCTTGTTTTTTCCTATGCAGTATTTATTTATTTTTATTTTTTTTGGGGCGTTTTTAATACTGGTACCTCAAAACAGAGTTCGGTTCCAAGTTTTAAAAATCAACTACCATAGTTATTCAACGAAGTCTTGCGCAACTTTGAGAATAACTGACCGGCTTATCAGAGCCAGTACATTTTAATGCTGTATGGTGATCCGTCTCCGTACAGCATTAATCTGAAGTTTTGAGCGAAGCGACTTTGGATGTAGCATCCGAATCTCCCTTCACTTATCACTAGTGGTGATGCCCATGATGCAGAATTTTTTCAAAGGGTTTCTGTTATCAGAAATTACGTTATGTAGCTGACTGACATTAGCGATGGGCTAATGTCAGCAGTACATAACAGTGTGCTTTATAACTGCTTGCCGCCGTTCTCTTAAAATAAACACTTTTAATATATGCTAATGAGCCTCTAGGTGCCATGAGGGCGTTGCTTCAGCACCTAGAGGCTCGGTCTACTCTTTGGAACGCCCAGGTCCAGTTGATTGACTGGGGAGTTCTCCTCTTCGTCCAGTAAATCCCGCGCCTGCGCCATCCCATTTAGTATTCGGCGCAGTGAGTGAAGGATGCTGCCTGTGCTGGCTTCACTCACTGCGCAGGCGCCGTCCCGTTTAGTATTCGGCGCAGTGAGTGAAGGACGCACTCGGAAGTGACATCAATGATAGATGGATGTGTCCCAAGATGGAATGCAAAACATAAGAGTGCACCAAAACCAATGGCCTTTAACCGCCTCCGGACCGCCTAACGCAGGATCGCGTTCCGGAGGTGGCAGCTCCAGGCAGAGTCACGCATCTATGTGTCATCTCGCGAGAAACGAGATTTCCTGTGAACGCGCGCACACAGGATCGGAAGGTGAGCGAGTGGATCTACAGCCTGCCAGCGGCGATCGTTCGCTGACAGGCTGTAGATCAGATTTTTTTAACCCCTAACAGGTATATTAGACGCTGTTTTGATAACAGCGTCTAATATACCTGCTACCTGGTCCTCTGGTGGTCCCTTTTGCTTGGATCGACCACCAGAGGACACAGGCAGCTCAGTAATAAGTAGCACCAAACACCACTACACTACATCCCCCCCCCCGTCACTTATTAACCCCTGATCACCCCATATAGACTCCCTGATCACCCCCCTGTCATTGATCACCCCCCTGTAAGGCTCCATTCAGACGTTTGTATGTTTTTTACGGATCCACGGATACATGGATCGGATCCGCAAAACACATACGGACGTCTGAATGGAGCCTTACAGGGGGGTGATCAATGACAGGGGGGTGATCACCCCATATAGACTCCCTGATCACCCCCCTGTCATTGATCACCCCCCTGTAAGGCTCCATTCAGACGTCCGTATGTTTTTTACGGATTCAAGGATACATGGATCGGATCTGCAAAAGACATACAGACGTCTGAATGGAGCCATACAGGGGGGTGATCACCCCATATAGACTCCCTGATCACCCCCCTGTCATTGATCACCCCCCTGTAAGGCTCCATTCAGACGTCTGTATGTTTTTTACGGATACATGGATCGGATCCGCAAAACACATACGGACGTCTGAATGGAGCCTTACAGGGGGGTGATCAATGACAGGGGGGTGATCACCCCATATAGACTCCCTGATCACCCCCCTGTCATTGATCACCCCCCCTGTAAGGCTTCATTTAGACATTTTTTTGGCCCAAGTTAGCGGAAATTATTATTTTTTTTTTCTTACAAAGTCTCATATTCCACTAACTTGTGTCAAAAAATAAAATCTCACATGAACTAACCATACCCCTCCCGGAATCCAAATGCGTAAAAATTTTTAGACATTTATATTCCAGACTTCTTCTCACGCTTTAAGGCCCCTAAAATGCCAGGGCAGTATAAATACCCCACATGTGACCCCATTTCGGAAACAAGGCACCCCAAGGTATTCCGAGAGGGGCATATTGAGTCCATGAAAGATTGAAATTTTTGTCCCAAGTTAGCGGAAAGGGAGACTTTGTGAGAAAAAACAAAAAAAAATCAATTTCCGCTAACTTGTGCCAAAAAAAAATAATTTCTATGAACTCGCCATGCCCCTCATTGAATACCTTGGAGTGTCTTCTTTCCAAAATGGGTTCACATGTGGGGTATTTATACTGTCCTGGCATTTTAGGGGCCCTAAAGCGTGAGAAGAAGTCTGGGATCCAAATGTCTAAAAATGCCCTCCTAAAAGGAATTTGGGCCCCTTTGCGCATCTAGGCTGCAAAACAGTGTCACACATGTGGTATCGCCGTACTCAGGAGAAGTTGGGGAATGTGTTTTGGGGTGTCATTTTACATATACCCATGCTGGGTGAGATAAATATCTTGGTCAAATGCCAACTTTGTATAAAAAAATGGGAAAAGTTGTCTTTTGCCGAGATATTTCTCTCACCCAGCATGGGTATATGTAAAAAGACACCCCAAAACACATTGCCCTACTTCTTCTGAGTACGGCGATACCAGATGTGTGACACTTTTTTGCAGCCTAGGTGGGCAAATGGGCCCACATTCCAAAGATCACCTTTCGGATTTCACAGGGCATTTTTTACAGATTTTGATTTCAAACTACTTCTCACACATTAGGGCCCCTAAAAGGCCAGGGCAGTATAACTACCCCACAAGTGACCCCATTTTGGAAAGAAGACACCCCAAGGTATTCCGTGAGGGGCATGGCGAGTTCCTAGAATTTTTTATTTTTTGTCACAAGTTAGCGGAAAATGATGATTTTAATTTTTTTTTTTCCTTACAAGGTCTCATATACCACTAATTTGTGACAAAAAATAAAAACTTCCATGAAGTCACTATGCCCATCACGAAATACCTTGGGGTGTCTTCTTTCCAAAATGGGGTCACTTGTGGGGTAGTTATACTGCCCTGGCATTTTAGGGGCACGAATGCTTGAGAAGTAGTTTGAAATCAAAATGTGTAAAAAATGCCCTGTGAAATCCGAAAGGTGCTCTTTGGAATGTGGGCCCCTTTGCCCACCTAGGCTGCAAAAAAGTGTCACACATCTGTTATCGCCGTACTTAGAAGAAGTAGGGCAATGTGTTTTGGGGTGTCTTTTTACATATACCCATGCTGGGTGAGAGAAATATCTCGGCAAAATACAACTTTTCCCATTTTTTTATACAAACTTGGCATTTGACCGAGATATTTCTCTCACCCAGCATGGGTATATGTAAAATGACACCCCAAAACACATTGCCCAACTTCTCCTGAGTACGGCGATACCAGATGTGTGACACTTTTTTGCAGCCTAGGTGGGCAAAGCGGTCCACATTCCAAAGAGCACCTTTCGGATTTCACAGGGCATTTTTTACACATTTTGATTTCAAACTACTTCTCACACATTAGGGCCCCTAGAATGCCAGGGCAGTATAACTACCCCACAAGTGACCCCATTTTGGAAAGAAGACACCCCAAGGTATTTCTTGATGGGCATAGTAAGATCATGGAAGTTTTTATTTTTTGTCAAAAGTTAGTGGAATATGAGACTTTGTAAGAAAAAATAAATTTAAAAAAATCATCATTTTCCGCTAACTTGTGACAAAAAATAAAAAGTTCTATGAACTCACTATGCCCATCAGCGAATACCTTAGGGTGTCTACTTTCCGAAATTGGGTCATTTGTGGGGTTTTTCTACTGTCTGGGCATTGTAGAACCTCAGGAAACATGACAGGTGCTCAGAAAGTCAGAGCTGCTTTAAAAAGCAGAAATTCACATTTTTGTACCATAGTTTGTAAACGCTATAACTTTTACCCAAACCATTTTTTTTTTACCCAAACATTTTTTTTTTATCAAAGACATGTAGAACAATAAATTTAGAGAAAAATGTATATATGGATGTCGTTTTTAAAAAAAAAAAAATTACAATTGAAAGTGAAAAATGACATTTTTTTGCAAAAAAATCGGTAAATTTCGATTAATAACAAAAAAAGTAAAAATGTCAGCAGCAATGAAATACCACCAAATGACCAAGCAATAGCCATGCAGGATCTGTCAAATGGCTGCTTTATGTTAACATGGAGCTCTGTTTCTTAAAAATACATGAGGTGTTATACTCTGTGTGCCTGCGAATATAACCAAGGACCACGTGCAGTTGAATGTATGCTCAAAATGCAAGTTCAAAACTGCTCGCCGCCACTGGGTTATGGCACCTTAATTTCCCCGCCACCACTGATGATCCGATTTGACGGGGGTCATGTGTCTTGCTTCAGCCACTAACTGGCTGCAGCAACACATGTAACACCCATCAAACTACATGTTGACATGTGGGACTCAAGCACATCGGGGCAGCGGGGGACCAAAGGAGCCTGAACCCAGCAGTGACAAGCAGGTAAGTATGCTCCCGTCTGCAGGTCTGGCAAAATGAAGGGTCAGTCGGAAGGCCCCTGAACCTAGACAACCCCTTTAATGGTAAATCTTGCAGTATAAAGATATTAGGCTGGCACTCAAAGGGGTATTTCCATCTTCCAATGTTTTAATTTTCTGTCACTTCAGCTCTGCAGCTTTGTGAGCGGTACTTGCTCCTTCACCCTCCTGATGCTGTCATACACTAATGTTAGCAGCATCGGGAATATCCGTGCAGCTAACAACTGTCCAGTTTAAGACTGAGCATCCTGTTCTGTATCTAAGGCTCCTTCTTCCATGCAAGCAGCAGCTTTGTAGAAAGAAACTCCTATCACTGTAAAATGAGACGATATGCTTCTCTGACTCCCAGGTGGGAGCTTTGAAACTGAGCAGGACCCTTTGTCTCATATTCAGCATGTAGCACTGTGACAGCCATGATAAGAGCTTTGCTATATTAGACCCTGCAGCAAAGGGGACAGAGGGAGCACCACAGCACATCTGCTGGAGCCCCCCTATTCAGCTGGAAAAGCATGCTCCCAAGAACTCACAAGTTCATCATGCTATACTCACAAAGATGAGGATAAGCTCATGCAGATTGCCTTTATCTGGGTTATTTACTCCGTTTTCCTTTTATCCTCAGTTTTTCTGTAAAAAGCTAGAAGATTGCTTTGGTGTTAAGTGCTCTGCAGATTATATATTAAACCTGGATTCCAGCACTGAGGAAAAGTTCAGTCGTCACTTAATATTTTTATTACCTAACGCAGGCTTTAAGGATAATATACATGTCGGTAAGTGAGTATTAGGCATTTTTTTCTAGTTATCCAGTAATACACTAGCTGTTTAAAGATCACATCCACCACTACAATGTTAGAAAAGAAAGTGTGTTAGTTATACACTGGGATAATAAAGTAGCCTGCGCATGCAATTGTACAAAAATAGATTCCTAATGACTATACTCATGTAGTTACCATATCAGCATAGGAAGGTGCAAGAAGAAAATGTTAAGGTTTGGCATTTGTTTTTACAGAAACCATGACTGATCTATCATAGCAGATCCACATTCTAATGGATCTTTATGTTCAATATGCTACAGTTACTGATGACCTATTCAGAGGATAGGTCATCAGTTTAAAAATCTTGGAAAACTCCTTTGTTGTGTATTATCAATGTAATAAATGCATAGCTTGTTGCATATTTACTTTCTGGAAAGTTTAGAAATTTAAATCATATACATTTTATCCAACCTGATGTTAGCATTTTTAGAAATAATGTATTACTTATTCTAATACTTGAGTCATTTTTTAAAGGAGTCTGAGATGTATTTGGAGTTTGGAATAGTAGTTAAAGGGGTTGTCCGGGTTCAGAGCTGAACCCGGACATAACCCCTTCTTCACTCACTCAGCATGAATGAGTGGAGCATCGGAGCATTTCATGCTCCGCTGCTCCCCCTTGCCCTTCGCTGCATCACTCAGGGCAAGAGCTTTTTCTTTACCTCTGGTGACGTGGACTTTTCATAGATATGCTAGGTGGAGGCTTCTGCCTAGCAGTGAGCCTGGTGACGTTATCAGCACTAATGGGCGGTCTTTAGCACTGTTCTAGCCTGTAAAACAGCCTAGGGCAGCACTAAAGCCTGTCTATTAATGCTGGTGACGTCTCTGGGATCACTGCTAGGCAGAAGCCTCCACCTAGCAGTGTGAGAATGTAAACAAAACAGTCCTTGTCCTGCGCAATGCAGCATGCATGAAATGCTCCTTTGCTCCACTCATTTATGCTGAGTGAGTGAATAACTGTTTATTTCTGGAACCTGGACAACCCCTTTAAGGCTACGTTCACACTGGCGTTTTAGCTTTCCGTTTGTGAGATCTGTTCAGGGCTCTCACAAGCGGTCCAAAACGGATCAGTTTTGGCCTAATACATTCTGAATGGAAAAGGATCTGCTCAGAATGCATCAGTTTGCCTCAGTTCCGTCTCTATTCCGCTTTGGAGGCGGACACCAAAACGCTGCAAGCAGCGTTTTGGTGTCCGTCTGACGAAAATGAGCCAAATGGATCAATTCTGACACACAATGTAAGTCAATGGGGACGGATCCGTTTTCTATGACACAATCTGGCACAATAGAAAACGGATCCTTCCTCCATTTACTTTCAGTGGTGTTCAAGACGGATCCGTCTTGGCTATGTTAAAGATAATACAAACGGATCCGTTCTGAACGGATGCAGACGTTTGTATTAACTGAACAGATACGTCCATGCAGATCCATGACGGATCCGCACCAAACGCGAGTGTGAAAGTAGCCTAAGTTCATACACGTGTGGTAGTGCAGAAGGCTGCTGTTGGGTGGCAGCACAAAGACTTTCAATATTGTAATTGCATTTTGTCCCATATTGTTTTCCCAGGCAACTTTATCAAGTCTGCTTTACAACCTCTATTGTCTCTGAAAGGATGCACGCTCACTGCCAAAGCCTCTATGTGTGAAAGGTCCATAAATTATTTTAATGAACATTGTGGAAACGATGAGAAAAGTCCTCCGGAAGCATCTCCTGAATTGCCTTACACTGCTCACCGGGAAACCTCTGACCTGTCACCTCTACTTGTGCAAGATAAAAATGGTGGAATACAGCTGTTTATTGATCTGGGTAAGCCTAGGTTTTCTTGCTGGTGAAGCTGTAAATAAGAAATCTTAAAATTACTGTAGTTTAACAATGTACTTGATGGAACAATCTCCATGCGTGGGGCCAAAAAAAACTAACATAATGAAGATCTGGGAATTTTTCCACTTTAAAATCTGTAAGTAACGAAATTCAAAGACCCTAGGAACCGGCCTTCAAGTTTATGCTGCCGTCATCCTGGAGAAGAGTCTGGCCTATTTATGAGCTGCCGTTCCTGTGTCCTTTTCCCCATGTAATATATTACGTGGTTCAGAATACCTGTCACTTGAAAGTTTCTCCTGAGCTATAGAAACGATTGGGGACTTCTTTTACTTGGCCTGATGGGGGGACTTAACAGGTGCCGACAGATATAATGGCGATGTCCTGTCAGCAAAGTACCTGGATGCAGGGCAACTTTTCTATCTTAAAGAGGTTGTTCTGATGTGCTGCTTACTGGGGGAGTCAACCAACCCTGAAACCAGTAGCTATCGCCGGCGGACTGTTCTAACCTCCTGCTACGCTTCAATACTGATTATTATTCTGAACACCATGAAAATGTTCTTTTACATCTAAAATTGATAACTAGTTATTAACCTAGTATATTCCTTACTTCTAGATAGTGAGTAAGTATTACTGCTTCGTTGTGCTAATCAAACCCCATTCACACATTTAGATCCTATCCTAATGATGGTGTTCTTCTTTAAGCCCTGCTAATATAACACAGTTAAATAAATAATCTGAGGATTATATATTTAATCAGCCTTTGTATCAGTTTAAGGCTGGGTTTTCAGATTCTTGTTTGTTGAGGCAGTTTTTGAAGCCAAAGCCAGGAATGAATCATAAACTGAGGACATGAAAAAAGAGACGCCCGAGTCTTCTCTTTTTGACTGCACTCCTGACTTTGGCTTCAGAAACTGCATCAAGAAACCTGAACGTGGAAACCCAGCCTAAAGGTGGATATAGACGTGTAGATAATAGGGCATATTATCGGGTACGAACATTCATTCTCGACAATCATTCCCGCCTAAAGGTGCAGCAGATCACTCAATGAATGAGCAAAATGCTTGTTCATCAGGTGAAACTATAGTTCATGCAGGCACCTACCGTATATACTCGAGTATAAGACGAGTTTTTTGGCACATATTTTTGTGCTCAAAAAGCCTCCTCGTCTTATACTCGAGTCTAGGTCTTAGCTCCGGTAATACAGGCAGTGCGGGGGGCGGCGCTCACTCACTGACGTCACGCGCCTGCGCCGCCTAGTGGGAGAAGGCGCATGACGTCAGTGAGTGAGCGCCGCTCCCCGCACTGCCTGTATTATCGGAGCAAAGACAAAGTACAAAGTAAGATATCCACAGTTAAAGGTTACTTATATATACTGCTGTGAGCGTCGGGGAGGGGGATCTGTGGATGGCACTGTAGGCGGATCTGTGGATGGCACTGTAGGGAGATCTGTGGATGGCACTGTAGGGGGATCTGTGGATGGCACTGTAGGGGGATCTGTGGATGGCACTGTAGGGGGATCTGTGGATGGCACTGTAGGGAGATCTGTGGATGGCACTGTAGGGGGATCTGTGGATGGCACTGTAGGGAGATCTGTGGATGGCACTGTAGGGGGATCTGTGGATGGCAGTGCCATCCACAGATCCCCCTACAGTGCCATCCACAGATACCCCCTCCCCTAAACAGTGCCATCATGGCACTGTTTAGGGGAGGGGGGATCTGTGGATGGCACTGTTTAGGGGGGATCTGTGGATGGCACTGTTTAGGGGGGATCTGTGGATGGCACTGTTTAGGGGGGAGATCTGTGGATGGCACTGTTCAGGGGGGAGATCTGTGGATGGCACTGTTCAGGGGGGAGATCTGTGGATGGCACTGTTTAGGGAGGAGATCTGTGGATGGCTCCCTGTATTTAATGCAGAGTGTGTGTGTATATAATGCACACACTCTGCATTAAATACAGGGAGTCACCCTCTTGCAGATGTGTGTATATAATGTAGAGTGTGTGCATTATATACACATACACTCTGCATTATAGCTGCATTTCCCACCCTAGTCTTATACTCGAGTCAATAATTTTTCCCATTTTTTGGGGGTAAAATTAGGGGCTCGGCTTATACTCGGGTCGGCTTATACTCGAGTATATACGGTAAATTATGATTTCTGGTCAGCAGATCGTACTGTCTAAACAGCAATCTGCTGCCGAGAAACTGTGCAGATGTATGAGGACAAGCCATCGTAATAGCGATCCCTCGTCCTTAGAAGTGATTGCTGCATGTAAATGTAATGCTTTCCTCCACTTAATAAGCGTCTTACTGACAGGAAGGACGCTTCCTTCCTGACAATCTTCTGCTCATAAATCCACCTTGAAGAGGACCTTTCACCACTCCTGACATGGAGAATAGCTGCATGCATTCCCCATGTAATAACACTTCTGGATCATCTATTCTTATGGTTGTGCCATTCCTTTATTATTTCAACTAGAAGTTATGAATGAACTGCTAGCAGTCTGCAGTAAGGGTACAGAGGGGAGGTAACAATTTGGGAGTGTGTACCTGCACAGGCTCGCCCTATTCAGTCAGTGCTGCCATTTTAAGTCTGTGCATGGACACCCTTCCCCCTGCCAACTGGTTACCACCCCTCTGTACCCTTACTGCAGACTGCTAGAAATTCATTTATAACTTCTATCAGGAATAATAAAGGAATGGCACAATACAGAGCCATAAGAATAGATGTTCCTGTATTGTTATTACATGGGGAATGCATGAAGCTATTAAAACAGAAGTGGTGAACGGTCCTCTTTAAAAGGGTTGTGTCATTCCCGGGGGCGTGGCCAGCATCCGTCATGTGAGCACGCTTCTGTGAGTAGCTCCACTTACCCTCGATAATCCTTCACCATCCTGACAAACTGCCGACTCCAGGCACAGAGTGGACGGTGTGTAGGAGACGGAGGAGACCCCGCACACCGACTATGGGGCCCAGCAAAGCACAAACGGCTGCGGAGAAGCTCAAAGAGTTCGCCAGGTCTGAGGCCCAAAGTGGAGCCACGACTCCTACACGTGCGGCTGTTACCCGCGGGCAGGCTGCCCAACAGGCGGATGCAGAGGAAGGCGCTGAGCAGGAGTTTACCCTCAAGGCAGCTTATGAGCAGTTACTAGTGGCAATATCATCATGCCAAACATCACTCACCGGGAAGCTGGAGGAGGTGAGAGTGGATGTGGGCCTGCTCCGCCATGACATGCAGCAGCTCAGAGATCGGGTCAAAAACACAGAAGATCGCGTGTCTGCGCTGGAAGATCTGACCAGACCCATGGCAGGGAAGATGCAAGACCTGGAGCGATCCGTAGGTCAGTGGCAACAGAAATGTGACGACCTGGAAAATAGATCGCGCCGCAACAATGTGAGGATCTTGGGCCTACCAGAGAAAGCTGAGGGCAGAGATCCTGCGGCCTTCCTAGAGGCCTGGTTTAAAGAGCAGTTCCCTGAGCCACCCTTCTCTCCTGCATATACCGTGGAGAGGGCACATCGTGTCCCAGCCAGATACCCCCCACCAGGGGCTCCTCCTAGACCCCTCTTGGCGCGTCTGCTGAATTGGAGAGACTGGGATCTTATCCTTAGCCAGGCCAGAAGCAAGCAAGACATCAGGCATGAAAATGCAAAGATCTCCCTTTTTCCGGATTTCTCTGCAGATCTCCAGAAGAGGAGAGCCACATTTGTTGCAGTTAAACGTCGCCTTCAGGATCTAAATCTTCAATATTCGATGGCTTATCCGGCCCGCCTTGGAGTCATAGACGGCGATAAAACCGTGTTTTTCAATGATCCTCGCGAGGCGGAGGACTGGGCCTCAAGAAAAGCTGCGCGTCCCGGACCACGCTGAACTTTTCGCTGTCGGTTCACAGCAAGTATTAAAACATCCTCATATGTCTGATTCTAGGGAGACTTGTTCTTGTTTGCCCTGAGCATGACATTATTTAAGATGCAGCACAGCTGATATTGGTCACTTTTTCATGTTCTCGACTGCATTTGATAGTCTTATGTGTGTTCTCACTTAAATGCAGGGCGTTTCCCTGCACACAGCACCAGTCACTTTGTCAACCTGTTCCATTGTCATGTATTAAGGCCTGCAGTTTTGCATATATTTGCTGAATGGGGGGGGGGGGGGGGGGGGGTAGGAGCAATACCTGTATGGTTATAACACCTATTTGCACTATACAGGTCCCCGAGTTAAGGGCCACCAAGTTAGTCGGATCAGGATTCGACACCTTTATGTTTATAATGTTATTGTTCTGTATTACGTTTTTGTATGCTCAAGCTTATATGTCTCAAGTATGGCCATCTCTCTTCATGATAGCAACAGGGGAGTCTCTGCTCTATGTTGATCAAATGCCTAAACTGTCAGTGTATGCAATGTGGATGTGGGTATTTGTCCTTGATTCAAACCTGGTGATTCCATGGCTTCCATGAGAGTGATGTCATGGAACGTGAGGGGACTGGGAGACCCTAATAGGAGGATTGCGATTTTTTTTCTCAAATACGCTCCTTTAATCCTCATATTTTGGGCCTTCAAGAAACCCACCTCACCCCGGAAACAGGGAACAGGTTGAAAAAGCCCTGGGCGCAACACTTATTCAACTCATATGGGAGCTCTTACTCCAGAGGTGTGGCCCTGCTGTTCCATAGAAGTCTCAGATGCGAGATTCACTACTCAGCTGTAGATCATGGAGGGCAGTACATCTTCATACATGCTCATATTAACTGTGTCCCATATGTGATTGTTAATCTGTATAATTCCCCTCCTGCATCTTTATCCCTTTCTACAAGCAGTCACGGGTTTTGTGGCTAACTATCCCAATGCCCGTTTCATATGTATGGGAGACTTTAATCAAGTAGTCAGTGAGGATTTAGACAGATTCAGCTGTAGGGCAGATAGAGGAGAGACGGGAGGGAACAGCACGGTTCTTGCCAGAATATCGCAGGAGATGGGATGGGTAGACATGTGGAGAGCCAGGAACCCACTAACGAGGGAATACTCTTGCTTTACCCCTGCCAGGGGAGCCCTGTCCAGAATTGACTACTTGTTTGGCAATGCCATAGTATATACTGACCTGGTGAATATTAGGCACGGACCACAGGCCCTTCCGACCATGCCCCATTGTTGGCGGAGTTGGCCCTGACTGATCATGCCGGCGCTGGCAGTAAGATGCGTATACACCCTTTCTGGCTGTCCTTGTTTGGTTTAAATGACAGAATCCCTGATCAGTTGAGGATGTTCTTTGAGGTACAGGGCGAGTCTACAGACGCTCTATTGCTTTGGGAGACAATGAAAGCGTACCTTAGAGGTTGCATCAAATCCTCCATATCATACGTTAAGAGAGATTCGCAACGTAAGGAAAATAATTTACATGCCAGCTGTAAGGAGGCAGAGAGGGCGTTCACTGAGTCCCCCTCTGAAGAGCGCAGATTAGAGTGGTTATCCAGAGGGAGAATGTACATGCTGCATCTGGAGGAAAAGAGCAAAAGGAAGCTCTTTTTCACCTTGAAAAACATTGTGAACTAAGTATGCTGCCATGGAGAGCGGCGCCCAGGGATCTCACTGCACTTACTATTACCCCTGGGCGCCGCTCCGTTCTCCCGTTATAGGCTCCAGTATGTTCTCTCACTAAGTTATAGTAGGCGGTGTCTGCCCTTGTCCTGTGGGCGTCTCCTTCTCCTAGGCTGCAGCGCTGGCCAATCGCAGTGCACAGCTCACAGCCTGGGAGAAAAAAACCTCCCAGGCTGTGAGCTGTGCGCTGCGATTGGCCAGCGCTGCAGCCTAGGAGAAGGAGACGCCCACAGGACAAGGGCAGACACCGCCTACTATAACTTAGTGAGAGAACATACCGGAGCGAGCCTATAACGGGAGAACGGATCGGCACCCAGGGGTAATAGTAAGTGCAGTGAGATCCCTGGGCGCCGCTCTCCATGGCAGCATACTTAGTTCACAATGTTTTTCAAGGTGAAAGGTCCTCTTTAAGCAACAGGCGTTTGAAACAGGCAATCAGACAGGGAAGTTACTTGCGCATATAGCACGCACTAATAATATGTCTCCCCCGGTACTCAGGATACAGGAGACTGACGGCCGCATAATGGAATCGGTGCAAGATATATTGAAATGCTTTCATAATTTTTACAGAGACTTATACAAATCAGCAGCTACTTACTCAGGGCTAGAATTAGAGTCCTACGTCACTGAAGTGTCTCATCCTCGGCTAGCGGACCTAGATAAGGGTCTTATGGAGGAGGATATTACATTAGAGGAAGTGGAGAGAGCCATTAAGGATCTACCGACAGGGAAAGGCCCAGATGGCATCCCGGTAGAGGTATATTCTAAGTATGGGGAAAATCTAAACCCTCAGTTACTGAACCTGTACCGAGCAGCGCACTCCCGTGTCTCCTTGTCAGATTCCATGTATAATGCATCCATTGTTGTGATCTTGAAGCCTGGCAAGGACCCATTGGAATGTGGATCTTATCGTCCAATTTCACTTTTAAACTTGGACTATAAAATCCTGCCAAGAATTATAGCCAATAGATTGAATAAGGTCATCACGTCAATAATTCACTCTGATCAGTCGGGCTTCATGCCTGGAAGGTCCACATCAGACAACATTAGGAGGGCTCAAGTAATTGCGCAGCTGGGGGTAGCTAAGAAGGAGAGATGGGCTTTGGCCTCACTGGACACGGCCAAGGCTTTCGACTCGTTGGAATGGCCCTTTTTGACTGCTGGGCAGCTTTGGCTTCGGTCCTAAATTCATTAAATGGATAGAAATATTATATAAAAAACCCACTGCTAGCATCCAACTGAACGGTTCCCACTCTGATAGGTTCCCCTTACTCAGAGGCACGAGGCAGGGATGCCCGCTCTCGCCTTTGCTGTTTGCAATTGCCATAGAGCATCTGGCCATTAGATTTAGACAGGACCAGGTTTATGCAGGTGTCTGCGAGGGAGATCGGGAAGACAGGATTGGACTGTATGCAGACGACTTGATCCTCTTTATGTCGGAACCAGAAGGATCTCTACTAAGAGCTATTGAAATCATAGAGCGCTTTGGGCAATACTCCGGGCTGCACATAAACTGGGGCAAGTCTGCCATCATGCCACTCTGGAACCATGATTGGCCTAGTTGTCGAAACAACCTGCCTGTAGTTGATAGGTTTAAATACTTAGGGGTAATAGACACTAAAGAGCCCCAACTCTCCTATGTATTGAATATTGAACCCTTAGAGACCATATTCCAAGATGAGGTTAAAACATGGGAGACCCTCCCTTTGTCGGTTATGGGTAGATTGAATCTGGTAAAGATGGTACTCTTGCCCAAGGGTTTATACTTGCTGTCCCACGCCTGTACGCCAGTCCCCAGGGGATTTTTTAAACGTATCCATGCTATTATAGCCTCCTTTGTATGGGGTAAATCTAGGAGGAAACTCTCACTGTCAGTTTTACAGAGGCCGAGGCTACAGGGAGGAGCTTCCCTTCCAGACTTCTTTCTTTATTATATTGCAAGTCAACTTAGATTTCTGAGATATTGGGTCACCGATGCCCCAAGCCCAAACACAGAATGCTACCTGCACGAATATTTGCAAGTCCCCATGCTGTGGCCCGTTCTGGAGGGATCTTGCCATATTCAAAAGGGTCTTCTCCCAGTACATAAGCTAGACCATCAGATATGGGAGGCATCTAAGTTAAATTCCTACAAGGATTTGCCAAGTGAAGTCCCCGTATGGGATAACTGTATGTTCCCACATCTGGTAAAGCTGGAGGGTGTGTCTGACTGGAAGAGGCATGGTATACTCACTTTGGGCGATCTATATGAGAGCGGGCAGCTTAGATCATTCTCCCAGATTTAGGATAAGTTTCAGGTGTCCCGTACTCTTTTCTTCAGGTACCTCCAATTGAGACATGCACTACAGGCCCAATTCAGAGGTGATAACAGGAGTATTTCTAAATACCCTATCATAGGGGTTTTAAAATCGCAAGGCCCGAGAGGCATAGTCTCAGCGCTATATACACACTTGTTGGACTGCCGCCTGCTGGTGACCCCGTTGGCCGTTGAGGGCAGATGGAAGTTGCTAATACCATCTTTGTCTTCTGAGGATTGGGAGGAGGCATTAATGGCTCCGACTAAGGTATCGCCCTCTATAAATAATAGGATGATCCAGCTTTTTATCCTTCATTGTAGCTATCTCACGCCCACCAGACTTCAAAAGATGGGCAGGATTAGCCACTCCAGGTGCCATAGATGCGATGCTGTTGGAGCCAATTTTTGGCATATGATGTGGGATTGTGAGTTCATTCGACAGTTCTGGATTTCAGTTCTGGAGGTCCTCGCAACTATGGTTCCTGTGACATTGCCGTTATGCCCCAAGATGTGCATTCTGGGAGTCATTGATGAAGAGTCGTGGTCACATTACCACAGAATCTTCTTAGCGGAAACACTATTTCTAGCTAGAAAGGCAATTGCCATAAGATGGATGGGAGATTCCCCCCCCCCCCCCCCCCCTCGAAGGGACAATGGCTCACTCTTGTGAACCACGCAGTCTCCATGGAGAACATTGTGTATAAGCATAGGGGGTGTCCACAAAAATTTGATAAAGTCTGGGGTGACTGGTGTGCCTCTCCTCTCACCTTACACTCATCGCGTCTGCACTCGACGGCTGACGGGTCACATTGATCTTCGAACCAATATTCAGATACTTTATAGCACTGTTATCACTGATGTTAATGTTGGAGCATTTATGTGTGTGATTTGTCTATTCTGTGAATATTGTATGCTGTCAGGGTTAAGAACATGTCCTTTTACATGCTAGAGTCCTGATAAATGTCAATGTCTTTATGTATCACTGTTCTCTTGGTATTTCTGAGGCGCCCCTGCGTGGGCCATCACATTGCTACATGTATGCCATACTTGTGTCATTCTCTTTTAATAAAACGAGTTTAAAAGGGTTGTGTCACTTCAGCAAATAGCATTTATTATGTAGAGAAAGTTAATACAAGGCACTAATGTATTGTTATTACCCATTTTGCTTCCTTCACTGGCTGAATACATTTTTCCAGCACATTATACACTGCTAATTTCCATGGTTACGACTACCCAGTAATCCAGCAGCGTTGGCCGAGCTTGCACACTATAGACAAAAGCACCAGCCTATGTGAGCTCCCACGGTCCTGGCCACCAGAGAGGCCGGCATTTTTTCGTATAGTGTGCAAGCATGACCACTGCTGGAAAAATTGCAGGGTGGCCGTAACCATGAAAACGAGCAGTGCATAATGTGATGGAAAAATGAATCAAGCCAGCAATGGAAGCAATATGGATAATAATAAATTAGTAAGTGGCTTGTATTATTTTTCTCTACATGATGAATGCCACTTGCTGGAGTGACACAACCTCTTTAAAACCGTTTCTGTGTCCATTCTCCCTTGTCCATGTCTTCTCCAATCACTTATCTCTATCATTCAATTCAGGTGTGTACACAAAAAACAGAAATTTTCGTCTGTACAAATCCTCCAAACTGGGGAAAAATGTCACTTTTGAAGTAGCTGAAGACAACAGATTTGCAGTGAAGCCTTTAAAGCACGTGTCTGAAGAGGAGCAGATATTTCTTTGCTCACTTATCAGCAATATAAGGTAAGTTTCTCTTTGTTTTTCATTTTCCTCTAAGTTGTTTTTTGCTGGACAAGTTGTACCTTCTAATGGCACCATTCACGGTTCCACACAATGTAGTGGGAAGCGGGGGGAAACATTTCTAATGGGATGGAATTATAAAAACTGAAAAACACAATTCGGCCACAGTTTTATGGGTTTTGTTTTTACAGCGTTTTCTATGCAGTAAAACTGACCTGTTACTTTCATTCTCTGGGTCAGTACGAATACAATGATACCACATTTATATAGTTTTTTTGCGTTTTAATACTGAAAAAATAAAACATTTGGATAAAAACAAATTTTTTTCTTTGCATCACCATATTAAGACCCTCATAACTTTTTATTTTTATGTCTACTGAGCTGTGTGAGGGCTCATTTTCGGTCACAAAGATCTTAATCATGGCATGTACACATGAAGATCTTTCTGATCGAAACGAGTCAGCCTTAAATGTACACTGGATTTGTGGAGATGGATTTTTAATCATTTCTCCAATAAAGCTTCAAGATTTTATTTTCCTGTGCTGGATATTTACCTTTATTTCTTGGATTACAACCACACTAGCTGGAGTGCACAGAGAGCAATACAGATGGTGCTGGAGTAAGTGTTGTTTTTTTCTTCGTATGGCTTTTTATTCACTTTTTATTCCTTTTTGGGGAGCGGGAGGGGAGTTGAAGTGACCAAAAAATAGTGAATCTGCTGTTTTTTTTCCCCCACTACGCCGTTTGCCATATATGATAAATCATTTTATATTTTAATGGTACGGGCGTTTTTGTACACAACGATGCCTATGATGTGTGTTTTTTTTTTTTTAAATAGTGCCCTTAAGGAACTGGAACAAGCACTCATTTAATTTTTTCTCTAAAGAATGAGAATTTCACTATGTTCCCATGGAGCCCTGCCACAGGTCTTAATTGGAACATATCTGCAGCAGCCTTGGGTCATTCAGGAGGATCGAGACTGCCACACACACTTCCGGTTTATGAGCTCACAGATGCCATGGTCACATTTAACCACGGCATCTAAGGGGTTAAATGTGTCCGATTGATGTTATTGTTGGTCGTATGCATTAGTCTTGAGTGTCTGGCAGCTATGGCGCCCGCTCATATCGTTAACCCGAATATATACGTCGGATACGTCGGCGGTCAGGACTTGTCGCCCAATTGCAAATGCAGAAGACGCCATAGCCGCCGGGTGCCTGCTCTTTTAAACAGCAGACACCCGGGGCTAATGTATGCAATCGACGATAGTGTCAATCGCACACGTTTAACCCCTCAGAAGCCATGGTCAAATGTGACCATGACATCTGTGAGGATAAAATCTGGGTACAGCGCTCAGCTACCTCCGGAGCTCCCATACAAATGAATGGAGCGGCTGTGTGCATGTGTGATCGGCTGCGCCATTCTTTTTGGGGAGCTGCAGGGGGTACGGGGCCCCCCGTTCTCGTGATCGGTGGGGGTCCCAGATAGTTAGCCGCTATCCTGTGGATAAGGGATAACTTGTAACAACTGGAATACCCCTTTAAGGTTTTACGCTTTGCATGTAGTGTAAAATGAGCATATGATTGTCTGGGCTCATTTGCATGTTTCCTTAACAGGAAGCACATGATCGTCTCTCTTTCTGTTCCCAGTAGTATTGGTGTAAACCTGGTTGAGGCTGAGTTCTCACTTAGGTTTTTGTGGCAGTTTTTTTTCGGAGCCAAAGCCAGAAGTGAGTTGGAAGAGAATGAGAATGAACTATGAAATATAAAGGAAAGCCTTCCACTTCTGACTAAAAAAAAAAATGCTGCAAAAACCTATTTGCGAACTCACCCTAATAGTATATAATTTTACTAAACAAGTATTTTATAATCTGCGCATAATAATGTTATGCACCATTACAGAAGGCTTGTATGTGAATAGCACAAATGTTCTGCTGTGGATGAAGGGACCTCAGTTCCTCCCTGAAACTGGTTACTGAAGCTGGTTTACTGTGCCTATAGAAAATTATTTCTAAAAACCTTTCTAAGGGCTTTCTGGTAACCCGCACCTGTGGGATAGGTTATCCGTTTGTTGATAGCATACGCTTTGATACCCTAGACCAGGGATGCTCAACCTGCGGCTCTCCAGCTGTTGTAAAACTACAACTCCCACCATGCCCTGCTGTAGGATGATAGCTGTAGGCTGTCCGGGAATGATGGGAGTTGTAGTTTTGACACAGCTGGAGGGCCGCAGGTTGAGCATGCCTGCCCTAGACCATTGCAAAATAAGCACAGCGGGCCATGTCACTCCAGCATGGCAAATAAATCACTGCTATACAGAGTTATTCAAGTTGGACAGTTTTATAGGTTCCTGCCCAGAAAATAGTTTTTCAAATTGTGCTACAGCATATGCAATTGTGTGTGTTAACTGACAAGTCCGGCGAGGCACAGGTAAGTCCTTACCTGTGCCTGTGCGTGAGACGGTCGGAAATGAAATGCGGTCTCCGGGAGCAGGCAGTTCCGAGAACAGCCTCCGGGGGCCGTTCTCGGAACTGCCTGCTCCCAGAGACCGCATTTCATTTCAGCCCGGCTCGCGCACAGGTAAGGACTTACCTGTGCCTCGCCGGACTTGTCAGTTAAGATGGCAGATCGCATGTGTTCGCTGGCGAACACTGCGAACTGGCCATCACTGTTTACCAGCATTTTAAACTTCTAGAGGAAAAGTGAAATAAATGTATATTTGACATAAAACTGGTGTTTAGTAATTGTTGCAATGTCTTT
Organism: Bufo bufo; assembly: GCF_905171765.1. Classification (NCBI taxonomy): domain Eukaryota; kingdom Metazoa; phylum Chordata; class Amphibia; order Anura; family Bufonidae; genus Bufo; species Bufo bufo. The sequence continues at coordinate 705,052,100 of NC_053390.1, forward strand.
GCAGATTTACAGATTCTTTAAAAGTTTTAACATGTGAAAGCACAGAAAATGAGAGGAATGGAACATCACCCCTCAGCGCTGCACCATCTGTTATCACAGGTATTTTTTTGGACGGATTCTATGTTCTTGATTTTTTGATTTAGAAATTAGTTTGATACACAGAGCCCCATTATAGAGATGTTTACAACCATTTATCTCACAGTTTTGCTAGTTTGACATATACAGTAGATCACTGCTGGCAGACAAATGCTTCACTAATAAAATAAGTTTTAAAACGGAGGTATTGTACTGCCATCAGTGATCTATATACAGTACCTTGCAAAAGTATTCAAACCCCCCCCCCCCCCCCCCCCCTTTGACTATTTTGGTGTCTTACAACCTGGAATTAACATGGATTGTTTGAGGATTTGCATCATTTGATTTACAGAACATGCCCACAAATTTGAAGATTTATTTTTTGTTGTGAAGCAAACAACAAATAGGACAAAATAATAGAAAAAGTCAATGTGCATAACTATCCACCCCCCTAAAGTCAATACTTTGTAGAGCCACCTTTTGTGGCAATCACAGCTCCAAGTCGCTTTGGATAAGTCTCTATGAGCTTGCCACATCTTACCACTGTGATTTTTGCCCATTCCTCCTTGCAAAACTGCTCCAGCTCCTTCAAGTTGGATGGTTTGCGTTTGTGAACAGCAATCTTTAAGTCTGACCACAGATTTTCTATTGGATTGAGATCTGGGCTTTGACTAGGCCATTCCAACACATTTACATGTTTCCCCTTAAACCACTGAAGTGTTGCTTTAGCAGTGTGTTTGGGGTCATTGTCCTGCTGGAAGGTGAACCTCCGTCCTAGCCTCAAATCACGCAGAGAGTGGTACAGGTTTTGCTTAAGAATATGCCTGTATTTAGCACCATCCATCTTTCCCTCAACTCTGACCAGTTTCCCAGTCCCATCCCCCCAGCATGATGCTGCCACCACCATGTTTCACTGTGGGGATGGTGTACTTTGGGTGATGTGATGTGTTGGGTTTGCGCCAGACATAGCTCAATTTTTGTCTCATCAGACCAGAGCACCTTCCTCCATACATTTTGGAAGTCTCCCACAGGCCTTTTCGCAAACTTACAATGTGCCTTTTTGTTTTTAGCTGAAAGTAATGGCTTTCTTCAGGCCACTCTGCCATAAAGCCCAACTCTATGGAGTGTACGGCTTATTGTCGTCCTATGTACAGATACTCCAGTATCTGCTGTGGAACTCTGCAGCTCCTCCAGGGTTACCTGAATTACTATTTTACTGTGACTTGTATCTCACAAGACGCTGGTAATTAACTTTTTTTTATGGAGCATAACAGCAGATTGTATGATGAAGTCCATACAATGGCTGCTGAATCTTGCTTGTATTTGGGGACTCCATAATCACTATTGGTGCTCTCTGTTGGAAATGCTTCATTTGAAATTGCTGCAGCTATTTTTTATTCTTTGACATGTTGAACCATTTCATTAGAAAATGCTGTTATATATTAGAATCCATCCTACAAAGTGTGTAGTGTGTGACGTGGGGTATGTTCTTATCTGAATGATACAGCAACTTTTCCTCTGAGTGTTTACATCTGATCTGACCTTTTTGAATTTGTGGTGTTTCTCCTCCTCGCTTCAGGCTGCACAATGAAGGGATATCAGTTTTCACCGTATCCAGAAATTGATTGTTTCATTCTGTCTCTTTTGACAAGGGAAGGCTTTCATGGAGGTATGGACTTAGATTTGCTTTTTCATTTTGGCAGATTTTTATTGTGTGTAACAGCTATCACTTTTTTTTATTTCTAGGTATTCGACAGTGGAACTATTTTTCCACAGAGGAATTGCTGGTTTACGATACTGTAAATTATCGCTGGTGTGAGAACGTAGGCCGAGCTCACAGAAGTAATAATGTCATGTAAGCATCCCCTTTTCAGGCCCTGATGATTTTCAGTATTATCAGAAGTAACTTGGCATTTGTGCCCATGGGCATTTGTGTAGTCTGTTGTAATCAGGACAGTGAATTTGTGCTGACTAAAAGCCCATTCCTTATGCTTAGTAAGGCATGTGGAAAGATGTTGTTCTAATGGGACAAAACCCTAATTTATGCTTTACTGTCATCTGCCAAACTACGTAGAACCGTTCTAATGGTTGTCTTGTCTGTTTCTGTTCCATTTTTATTTCAAGGTTACTAGTAGACTTGAAGAGAGAAATGTGGTATCAAAAATGCCATGATCCAGTCTGCAGAGCACAAAACTTTAAGTCGCAGTGTAAGTAGGTTTCTGACAGTACTAGTAATAGTAATAGTCATAGTAATTTTCTGGATGATAGTTTTATTAAAATACAGTTCCATACATGAAACATGTCCATAGCATTGAATTATTACCATAAATATGTTTTTATGACTTACTGAAGACAGCCAGTGCAATGAACTGCAGACCATTTTAATGTCGCCCTGTGACCCTGCCCTTATGAATTAGAGGTTTTGCAATTTATAGGTAAACATCGGCTCTGTTCACACAGACAGCATGTCACTGTTTTTACAGCATTCAGATAATTGGTGTGTGACTATTTATAATGTTGTTTTTTTTTGTTTGTTTGTTTTGTTTTTTAAAGGAGTTGTCCAGGTTCAGAGCAGAACCGGATATAACCTCTTCTTTACTCATTTACTATGTATGAGTGGAGCATCTGAGCATTTCCTTGCACCGATGCTACCCCTTGCCTTGTGCAGCACAATGTCTGTTGTTTACTGCCGGTGATGTCACCAGCACAAATGGGTGGTCTATAGCGCTGGCCTAGGCTTTTCTTAGGTGGATACTAGTGGTCGCTCAGCTCTGAACCCGGACAACCCTGGGAGCACCAGCTCCTCTTTTCTTACCAACAAGAACTGACAAACTGTAAACAGAGCCTTACTTTATAATATCATCTTGTAGGTTAGCCTTTGCTGCAAAGATCTGTTACATCACATTTATGTCTCCCCAAAAGTCAGACTAGAGTTTTCTTTTGTGTAAATCTTTCCTGTGAAGATCAGTTAAAAATGATCCATTGTATTTCTGTTACATCCATCATGAGTCCTGTGCTAATGGAAATCATAATGCCATTGTCAATAAAGCCATTTAGCATTTTGTCTGGTCACTGAGGAAAATACATTTCTCAGACTTAGACTTTTCCAGGACCAGGACCCGCGCCAATCAGCTGTTTTGAGAAGTCAGTGGCGCTCCTGTGATCGCCGCTGCCTTCCTGCCAAGCACAGCATTGTACATTGTACAGCGGCTGTTCCTGGTATTGCGCTCAGCCCCAATTACTTGACTGGGGCTGAGTTGCCCCTAGGCCACATGACACATGAACGTGTCATCACTCGGCCTAGGAAGAGCAGATAGAAGGCTGTGGCGCTACTACGAGCGTAGCTGCCTTCTCAAATGGTTGATCGGCGGGGGTTCCCGGGTGTCGGACCCCATCCAATCAGATACTGATGACCTATCCTGAGGATAGGTCATCAGTATAAAAATCTCGACAAACCCATTTAATAAATGTGGAACTGATTATGTTGCCAAATTTCTTTATTAATTATTGTGTGCTTCTAAATGCATTGTATTTTGTGTGATTTTTTTAGTTCTTTTATTTTCAGTTTATCCTCTGCCTCCTGAAGTGTGTCTTCCATTTATATTTAAAGAGGTTAGTAGTATATACTGGTTTGTTCATAACATTTTCGCACCTTGATATAGTGTCTATCCCAGGGATCAGCAACCTCGGGCACTCCAGTTGTTCAGAAACTACAACTCCTAGAATGTTTCATTCACTTCTGTGGGAGTTAGAAAAACAGCTGATCATGTTTGCATGCAGGGAGTTGTAGTTTCACAGCAGCTGGAGTGCCGAAGATTGCTGATCCCTGGTCTATCCTGTCATGGTGCTACCATGGCTTATGGTTCCCTCCGGGTAACCAGCCCAGTTAAAATTGAAAAATGATTTATTTTCTAAATAGTAATTTTTAAAGTAGTCTCCCAAAGACTACTTATCTCTTCATAGATGCACAGTCAACTACGCTAAAGTCAGACAAGTATGTTAATGGCGGAATGAGACATTTCTAATTGTTTTATTTTTATCCAGTATAGAGGTGCACATATAACTTTTATAGCTGTTGGCTGATTGCTATTTCTCCCATCTCTTCAGTGGAGAGTGAGGAGAAAGCTGCTGCTAGACACCTCGGGGGACAGATTGTCTTCCTATAGAACAAAATGGTCAGATCTAAAATTCAAAGTGCTGATCTGTTTCTCTCCCTACATACTGGTAATCTGTCTGGAGCTCCCCATACACAGTAGGCTATCCGCCAGTCGGGCTGAAAACAATGTGTATGGTAGCCTTTTTGAGTAGGTAGATTAACAATTAATACATACAGTTCCTATTGTTATTCAAATGTAATATAGAAGAAAAACTAATTGAAAACTGTAATACATAATGTAATACAAAAACTGTCTTACAGGACGGTGAAGAATGTTCGCTTGCTATGGACGAAAATGGTAACATTAGGGACATCAAACAAAATGTCCTTACTGAGGAACTGGCTGTAGGCAAATCCATGGAAACCCAATCAGAGGAAGACATAACAATTTTTGATACGTCTTGGGAATGTTGCATTGATGATGCCTCCATTGTAGAAGCAGCAGAAGACGCGGAACTAGTGGATGCGGCAGAGCTTAGTCTGGTAGACTGGAGTGTGGAGGAGACCGATATACCAGATGAACTGTTACTACAAGTGGTCGATGCACATCACACATCTGTGGAAACTTGACTAACTATTTGGGCGATACAAAGGTGGATCTAAAGATTGTAAAAACACATTTTGATATTTGCAAAAGAGATGCTAAAATAGAAGTGCAATTTTAAGCTGAAATTTTTACATGCTTTTATAAATGTATCTTAAAAGTCTGTCTTGTGAAAAAAAAATGCAAATAAACATCTCCAAATGAGAATCAGAGAATTTAAACGTCTACATAGTATATGTTCCATAATGTAATCATTACTTTCTGGTTGTCACATGGCTGGCTCAGCAACTTTACAGTATACAGTAGTATCTCTCAATGCCGATGTCAGATTGGAGGTACATCTCATAAAGAAAATATGGTCATGATTGCATCTTTGCTCCCCGTTCTTCTCAAGCTGCTTGGCCAAGATGCATATTGCACACAAGATGGCTTCATTACCATCTATTGTATAGCAAAGTTCCTACACTACTATAGATGGTAATACAGCTATCCTATGTGCAATATATGCAGGTGCTGGAGCATAGTGTACTGAAGCGCTGTCCCCTCACCTCCCTATGCAGCTCTGCTTGCGGCCATTTTAAATCATTTCTAGAGAACACCTTTAACGTGCTGGAACCTTTTTCACCAGTACCTCAAAGAATTATTACTGTATACACAAACCCTCAACTTTGTAGTATAGATACAATGAAAACATGTTGCTTCTGTGTACACAGAGGTAAGTGACTAACTCATCTGTGTGTAGTAGTAGTAGTAGTAGTAGTAGTAGTTGTAGTAGTTTAAAGGGAACCTGTCACCAGTTTTATGGTGTCCTAACTAAGAGCAACATAAATAAGTGACTGATTCTCTTAGCAAAATGCTGGGTCACTTTCTTTAATTGACCCAGTCAATCTGACAGCATCTTGTATTGAAAAGCTCCAGCTCATAATGATGAGTCCTGAATATTCATGAGCTCCTGACTCTCCCCGCCCACCTGCTGCTGAATGACAGTTTTTTTCCATATGAATCAGCAGCAGGTGGGCAGGGGAGTGGCTATAGCTGTTAATTAAATAAACGCTGGACTCAATGACATCACGCTGGACTCAAATCAGCTCATTAGCATGTGGCATCTTTGTGTGTATATTATGAGGTTACCATCTGTCACACCAGTAAGTGAATACATCTAAGGCACTTTTTAGTAGTTAATGATTGTATATAATTAGTTAGATTATAATCAAATATCCACATGACAGGTTCCCTTTAAATAAGGAGGTCATAGATACAATTCTTTTGTTAACATCGAGACAATGCAAGGGATCTCCTTCCCACCGATCCTGGACTCATATTCTAATGCCACCATGCGATTCACACGGGTCAGAATCTGCATTAATTCTAGTTTGTTTTCATGGTCTTGTAACATCTTACACAGAGATTGGATAAACCAGGAGCCTTTAATATTGTTTCTCCATGCAAAATAACCTAGGATAAGAAATATAGTAAAGATTCTGTAAGTAAACCCAAAACATTGGATTTCAACACTGATGATAAAACCTATTGACCCTCCATAACTGCAGTTCAAAATGGTCTATTAGACCAGTGTTTCTCAGACTTTCTAATCCAAGTCCCAGTTATTAAAATAAATGACATCAAAGTACCCCAAAGTTTTTGTTGTTTTTTTCCTGTTTTTTGTAATATGTATAAAACAAAATCTGTACCTTTTTACTATTTTTTTTAAAAGCCACAGTTTTTTTTAAAGCAGGTGCAGTTTTTTTGTACAGCTCATTAGACAGACCTCTACTGTTTACTGGCTCACTAGTTATTTAATGGGGTTGTCTCACTTCAGTAAGTGGCATTTATCATGTAGAGAAAGTTAATATAAGTCACTTACTAATGTATTGTTATTATCCATATTGCTTCTGGATGGATTCATTTTTCTATCACATTACACTGCTCATTTCCATGGACCACCCTGCAATCCATCAGTGGTGGTCATGCTTGTACACTATAGGAAAAAGCACTAGCCTATGTGCGCTCCCGTGGTCTTGGCCACCAGAGAGGCTGATGCTTTTTCCTATAGCGTTCAAGCACGACCACCACTGATGGATTGCAGGGTGGTGTGTAACCATGGAAATGAGCAGTGTATAATGTGATGGAAAAATGAATCCAGCCAGCAAAGGAAGCAATATGGACAATGACAATACATTAGTAAGTGGCTTGTATTAACTTCCTCTACATAATAAATGCCACTTGCTGAAGTGAGACAACCCCTTTAACTTTTTTTCACTTTCTTTAAAGGGGTTATACAGGAATTTTGTATTGATGGCCTATGCTCAGGATAGGGCATCAATATCAGATTCACAGGGGTCTGACTCCCAGCATTCCTGCCAATCAGCTCTGTGGTCTCTAGACAGCTTACCAAACAAATTGCTGTGCATTGTATAGCAACTGTGCTTGGTATTGCAGCTTAGCCTCGTTTACTTAAAGGGCTTCTGTCACCCCCAAAACCCTCTTCTTTTTTTTTTTTGGGCATGTTAAAATCCTTATTTAACGACTATTCCCTATATAGGGATCCTACCTTTGTTTGTGGCTTCTTTTCCTTAAAAAAACGATCTTTTAAAATATGCAAATCGCTTCACTACCAGCAAGTAGAGCGTCTACTTGCTGGTAGCCGCCGCAAAAAAACGCCCCCTCCTCCTGTTGATTGACAGGGCCAGCGAGCGCTCTCCTCCTCCGGCTGGCCCTGTCATTATTTCAAATCCCGCGCCTGTCTTCATTCGGCGCAGGCGTTCTGAGAGAAGGAGGCTCACCTCCTCAGCACTCCCTCAGTGCGCCGGTGATGTCATCGGCGCAGGCGCACTGAGGGAGTGCTGAGGAGGCGAGCCCCCTTCTCTCAGAACGCCTGCGCCGAATGAAGACAGGCGCGGGATTTGAAATAATGACAGGGCCAGCCGGAGGAGGAGAGCGCTCGCTGGCCCTGTCAATCAACAGGAGGAGGGGGCGTTTTTTTGCGGCGGCTACCAGCAAGTAGACACCCTACTTGCTGGTAGTGAAGCGATTTGCATATTTTAAAAGATCGTTTTTTAAGGAAAAGAAGCCAAAGACAAAGGTAAGATCCCTATATAGGGAATAGTAGTTAAATAAGGATTTTAACAAACACAAAAAAAAGGGTTTTGGGGGTGACAGAAGCCCTTTAATTGGGACTCGGCTGTGCCTAGGCCAAGGGACTGATGTAAGGTGACGTCACTGGTCTAGGAGGAGACCTCAACACACACAGTGCTGCATTCTCTTCCAACAGCTGATCGGCGGGGGTGCCGAGAGTAGTGCCGCTATCTGATATAGATGACTGATTAATATCAAATTCCCATATAACCCCTTTAAAGCTCTGATATACAATCAGTTGGGATGAAAAAAAAATAATATATATATATATATACATATATATATATATATATACATTTTCTTAATGTGTAATGTAGTGGTAATAATGAGTTGTATAAAAGAAAGCCTTATTATATAAATAAAAATTTTACTAAAGTAATTCTAAATTACTAAAATAATAATCAACGTGGACAGTGATAGAGCCATGACCATTATATGATATACCTCTTACCTGGTGGTGTGGAATATGCATATAACATATCTTCCTCTTTTAGAGTGTGTGGAGCTAAACTCTGGACACTGTCTAATGTCCCATCAATTTCAGTTCCAAAATCATATTTGTCGCCTCTGCAAGCCTAATTTATATAATGACAATTTTAAGAAGGTTTATTCAAAGAGTGAACAAATATACACTGCTCAAAAAAATAAAGGGAACACAAAAATAACACATCCTTGATCTGAATTAATTAAATATTCTCCTGAAATACTTTGTTCTTTACATAGTTGAATGTGCTGACAACAAAATCACAGGAAAAAAAAAAAATGGAAATCAAATTTTTTAACCCATGGAGGTTTGGATTTGGAGTCATACTCAAAATTAAAGTGGAAAAACACACTACAGGCTGATCCAACTTTGATGTAATGTCCTTAAAACAAGTCAAAATGAGGCTCAGTAGTGTGTGTGGCCTCCACGTGCCTGTATGACCTCCCTACAACGCCTGTGCATGCTCCTGATTAGGTGGCGGACGGTCTCCTGAGGGATCTCCTCCCAGACCTGGACTAAAGCATCTGCTAACTCCTGGACAGTCTGTGGTGCAACGTGACGTTGGTGGATAGAGCGAGACATGATGTCCCAGATGTGCTCAATTGGATTTAGGTCTGGGGAATGGGCGGACCAGTCCATAGCATCAATGCCTTCGTCTTGCAGGAACTGCTGACAGACTCCAGCCACATGAGGTCTAGCATTGTCTTGCATTAGGAGGAACCCAGGGCCAACCGCACCAGCATATGGTCTCACAAGAGGTCTGAGGATCTCATCTCGGTACCTAATGGCAGTCAGGCTACCTCTGGCGAGCACATGGAGGGCTGTGCGGCCCTCCAAAGAAATGCCACCCCACACCATTACTGACCCAATGCCAAACCGGTCATGCCGGAGGATGTTGCAGGCAGCAGAACGTTCTCCACGGCATCTCCAGACTCTGTCACGTCTGTCACATGTGCTCAGTGTGAACCTGCTTTCATCTGTGAAGAGCACAGGGCGCCAGTGGCGAATTTGCCAATCTTTGTGTTCTCTGGCAAATGCCAAACGTCCTGCACGGTGTTGGGCTGTAAGCACAACCCCCACCTGTGGACGTCGGGCCCTCATATCACCCTCATGGAGTCTGTTTCTGACCGTTTGAGCAGACACATGCACATTTGCGGCCTGCTGGAGGTCATTTTGCAGGGCTCTGGCAGTGCTCCTCCTGTTCCTCCTTGCACAAAGGCGGAGGTAGCGGTCCTGCTGCTGGGTTGTTGCCCTCCTACGGCCTCCTCCACGTCTCCTGATGTACTGGCCTGTCTCCTGGTAGTGCCTCCATGCTCTGGACACTACGCTGACAGACACAGCAAACCTTCTTGCCACAGCTCGCATTGATGTGCCATCCTGGATAAGCTGCACTACCTGAGGCACTTGTGGTAGCATGAGACGGAGTCTACAACCCACACTAGAGTGAAAGCACCGCCAGCAATCAAAAGTGACCAAAACATCAGCCAGGAAGCATAGGAACTGAGAAGAGGTCTGTGGTCACCACCTGCAGAACCACTCCTTTATTGGGGGTGTCTTGCTAATTGCCTATAATTTCCACCTGTTGTCTATCCAATTTGCACAACACCATGTGAAATTGATTGTCACTCAGTGTTGCTTCCTAAGTGGACACTTTGATTTCACAGAAGTGTGATTGACTTGGAGTTACATTGTGTTGTTTAAGTGTTCCCTTTATTTTTTTGAGCAGTGTATATTAAAGGGAGTCTGTCAACTCGCCCAATGCCTTTCTATTTTTCTATTTAGAGGGGCAAAGGTTTAAAAGTAATATAAGGAAGTATTACTTTACTGAGAGAGTAGTGGATGCATGGAATAGCCTTCCTGCAGAAGTGGTAGCTGCAAATACAGTGAAGGGGTTTAAGCATGCATGGGATAGGCATAAGGCCATCCTTCATATAAGATAGGGCCGGGGGCTATCCATAGTATTCAGTATATTGGGCAGACTAGATGGGCCAAATGGTTCTTATCTGCCGACACATTCTATGTTTCTATGAATAGTACTGCTCTCTCTGAGTTCCAATCTCTAAGGCCCCTTTCACACGGGCGAGAATTCCGTGCGGGTGTAATGCGTGAGGTGAACGCATTGCACCCGCACCAAATCCAGACACATTCACTTCAATTGGGCTGTGTACATAAGCAGTGACTTTCACGCATCACTGGTGCGTTGCGTGAAAATCGCAGCAAGCTCAATATTGTGCAATTTTATATCTATATTGTTTTTCACGCAATGCAGGCCCCATAGAAGTGAATGGGGCTGCGTGAAAATCACAAGCATCCACAACCAAGTGCAGACGCGGTGCGATTTTTACACATGGTTGCTAGGAGACGATCGGGATGGGGACCTGATCTTTATTATTTTCCCTTATAACATGGTTACTTAGTAAAATAGTGATGGAGGGGTTAAAAATTTAAAAAGCTGTTAATAAACTCACCATGAACCACATGGACGCTTAGCCTGGCATGTCTTCTTTCTTTTTTGATGAAAAGGACCTGTGGTGACGTCACTGCACTCATCACATGGTCCATCACCATGGTGATGGACCATGTGATGAGCGCAGTGACGTCATCAAGGGTCCCTTTAGCCAGGTCCTGAAGAAAGAAGAGGCGATCCACTTCGCGATCAAGTGGATGGGGTAAGTTAAATTTGTTTATTATTTTTAACCCCTCAGTGAACATTTTACTAAGCATTCTGTATTAAGAATGCTATTACTTTCCCTTATAACCATGTTATAAGGGAAAATAATAACCTCTACAGAACACCTAACCCAAACCCGAGCTTCTGTGAAGAAGTCCGGGTTCGGTCTGGGTACCAAACATGCCGACTTTTCTCACACGCGTGCAAAACGCATTAAAACGCTTTGCACCCGCGCAGAAAAATCACGCATTTTCCCGCAACGCGCCCGCATCTTGCCCTCATTTCCCTGTTATGCTCCGGAATAAATTGAGAGGACTAATAAGCAGGCACACATAATGGAGTGGACACCTTAGTATGGACTTTATAAGTCCTCTCAATGTCAGGACCAGGTGGGAGCAGTGCTATTCATGTAGTAATGCCCTTACTAGGCATTGTGGTGGTGATAGTGTCCCATTGAAGAGGGACTGTCACCTTTTATGACATGTCCATTTTTAGTAAATAGCATTCTTTATGAAATGACAATTCTTTTTTTAACATATTTTTTAGAACACTGTATTGTCTTTCCACTGTTATTCCTCCTAGAAAATTATGAATAAATTGACAACAGTTAGGGTTTTGTGTCCCTTTGGAGCATGACCTTGTCTAAACATGATCAAAGGGTTTCAGTCCAAGGTAGATGCAGTTTAAATTCTATGTAGTTAAAGCATATAGAAATATACACTTACATTTCTTATTTTAAATTGTTTTAACTTTTTTGTATAACAATAGAAGTCTCTAATAGTTACTCATTAACAAAAAATATGTATGAGTAAATGATATATGTAAGTGATTACAGTATTTAAGTGAAAGGATAGGTTTATTGGGGAAGACTGTACAATTGTGAGGAGGCTCTAGTATGCTGCTGGACCACCTCAAGTCTGTATACAAGGTCAGATATGGTTGGGTATGGAGACATACATTCTGTATGGTATCCTGCAGCACATTTGCCCATAGCTATTGCAGCTGGACCTGTCGGTCCTGCACTCATGGGCTGCCTAAACTGGCATCCCAGGTAATCCCATAAATGCTCAATTGGCAATAAATGTTGCAACTGGGCAGGCTAAGCTAGTGTTGCAATCGGGCGGAGAAGTATCTGGGAAACCTTTGCTGTGTGTGGGAGAGCATTATTCTTCTGAAAAATACCAGTTGGAAGCCCTGCCATGAAACACATGGGGCCACAGGATCTTCTGCACATATAGCTAAGGCCTCTTTCACACTTGCGTTGTCCGGATCCGTCGTGTACTCCATTTGCCGGAGGTGCCCGCCGGATCCGTAACACCGCAAGTGAACTGAAAGCATTTGAAGACTGATCCGTCTTCAAAATGCGTTCAGTGTTACTATGGCAGCCAGGACGCTATTAAAGTCCTGGTTGCCATAGTAGTAGTGGGGAGCGGGGGAGCAGTATACTTACCGTCCGTGCGGCTCCCGGGGCGCTCCAGAATGACGTCAGAGCGCCCCATGCGTATGGATGACGTGATCCATGCGATCACGTCATCCATGCGCGTGGGGCACCCTGACGTCACTCTGAAGCGCCCCGGGAGCCGCACGGGCGGTAAGTATACTGCTCCCCCGCTCCCCACTACACTTTACCATGGCAAACAGGACTTTAGCGTCCCGGCAGCCATGGTAACCATTCAGAAAAAGCTAAACGTCGGATCCGGTAATGCGCCGAAACGACGTTTAGCTTAAGGCCGGATCCGGATTAATGCCTTTCAATGGGCATTAATTCCGGATCCGGCCTTGCGTAAAGTGTTCAGGATTTTTGGCCGGAGCAAAAAGCGCAGCATGCTGCGGTATTTTCTCCGGCCAAAAAACGTTCCGGTCCGGAACTGAAGGCATCCTGATTCATCCTGAACGGATTTCTCTCCCTTCAGAATGCATGAGGATAATCCTGATCAGGATTCTTCCGGCATAGAGCCCCGACGACGGAACTCTATGCCGGAACAGAACAACGCAAGTGTGAAAGAGCCCTAATCTGTTAGTGTCCCTCATATTACTTACTAGAGGTGAATCACTGTCATATGTGGTGGCTGCCCAGATCATCACATCAGAAAATGGAGCAGTGTGTTGCTCCTCAGCAAAGGCAGGAATAAAGTATTCACCACCAGGCCAACTATTGTCGGATCCCAAACAGTATGTAACTACCCTCTTACATGTTCACTCCGCCACCCATTAAAAAGAGGTCTTATATGGCCTCAGAAGTATGGATTGATGAGTAATTGGTCAGCGGTGGTCACACGGGTGCCACTTTTTTTTATATATATATATAATATATATATATATATCTCTGCTTGTGAGCTATGTGTTCTGGCCTACATATTTTTAAGTGTTCTTATAACTTCTTTAGCTGGAGTGCTGGACCTTGGGGCTCAATAGTTCTGGCTGGGTGATATGATGAGGAAACCAATGCAGAGCTGGCATATGTGCAGCTGTATGCTTTTTTTAAACAAATATTTAGTCACTTTAAGGCCTCATGCACACGACCGTTGTGTGCACCCGTGGCCGTTGTGCCGTTTTCCGTTTTTTTTCGCGGACCCTCTGACTTTCAATGGGTCCGTGGAAAAATCGGAAAATGCACCGTTTTGCAGCTGCATCCATGATCCGTGTTTCCTGGCCGTGAAAAAAATATGACCTGTCCTATTTTCTTCACGGCCAACGGTTCACGGACCCATTCAAGTCAATGGGTCCGTGAAAGAACACGGATGCACACAAGATTGGCATCCGTGTCCGTGATCCGTGGCCGTAGGTTAGTTTTTATACAGACGGATCCGAAGATCCCATGGTGATGGGGACGCTTCTAGTTAGAATACACTACAAACTGTGTACAAGACTGCCCCCTGCTGCCTGGCAGCACCCGATCTCTTACAGGGGGCCGTGATCAGCACAATTAACCCCTTCAGGTGCGGCACCTGAAGGGGTTAATTGTGCTGATCACGGCCCCCTGTAAGAGATCAGGGCTGCCAGGCAGCAGGGGGCAGACCCTCCCCCCCCTCCCCAGTTTGAATATCATTGGTGGTCAGTGCGGCCCCCCCCCCCCTCTATTGTAATAATAGGTTGGTGGCCAGTGCGGCCCCCCCCCTCCCTCTATTGTAATAATTCGTTGGTGGCACAGTGTGCGCCCCCCTCCCCTCTATTGTAATAATTCGTTGGTGGCACAGTGTGCGCCCCCCATCGGCCCCCCCTCCCTCTATAGCATTAACAACATTGATGGCCAGTGTGCGGCCTCCCATCTCCCCCCCTCCCCCCCCATCATTGGTGGCAGCGGAGTTCCGATCGGAGTCCCAGTTTAATCGCTGGGGCTCCGATCGGTAACCATGGCAACCAGGACGCTACTACAGTCCTGGTTGCCATGGTTACTTAGCAATAGTACAATAGTAGAAGATTCATACTTACCTGCTGCTGCGATGTTCGTGTCCGGCCGGGAGCTCCACCTACTGGTAAGTGACAGGTCTGTGCGGCGCATTGCTAAATGAACCGTCACTTACCAGTAGGAGGAGCTCCCGGCCGGACACGAACATCGCAGCTCCCAGGTAAGTATGAATCTTTTACTATTGTACTATTGCTAGTAACCCGCTGCCACCAATGATCGGGGGGGGGGGAGATGGGAGGCCGTACACTGGCCACCAATGTTGTTAATGCTATAGAGGGAGGGGGGCCAATGGGGGGCGCACACTGTGCCACCAACGATTTATTACAATAGAGGAGGAAGGGGGGGGCGCACACTGTGCCACCAACGAATTATTACAATAGAGGGAGGAAGGGGGGGGGGCACACTGTGCCACCAACGAATTATTACAATGGAAGGGGGGGGGCCGCACTGGCCACCAATGATATTCAAACTGGGGAGGGGGGGGGTCTGCCCCCTGCTGCCTGGCAGCCCCTGATCTCTTACAGGGGGATATGATAGTACAATTAACCCCTTCAGGTGCGGCACCTGAGGGGTTAATTGTGCTGATCACGGCCCCCTGTAAGAGATCGGATGCTGCTAGGCAGCAGGGGGCAGTCATGTACACAGTTTGTAGTATATTCTAACTAGAAGCGTCCCCATCACCATGGGAACGCCTCTGTGTTAGAATATACTGTCGGAAATGAGGTTTCACGATCTAACTCATATCCGACAGTATATTCTAACATAGAGGTGTTCCGATGGTGATGGGGACGCTTCAAGTTAAAATATACCATCGGATTGGAGAAAACTCAGATCCGATGGTATAAAAGGGACTCCAGACTTTACATTGAAAGTCAATGGGGACGGATCCGTTTGAAATGGCACCATATTGTGTCAACGTCAAACGGATCCGTCCCCATTGACTTGCATTGTAATTCAGGACGGATCCGTTTGGCTCCGCACGGCCAGGCGGACGCCAAAACGACTTTTTTTTCATGTCCGTGGATCCTCCAAAAATCAAGGAAGACCCACGGACGAAAAAACGGTCACGGATCACGGGAAAACGGAACCCCGTTTTGCGGACCGCAAAAAAATACGGTCGTGTGCATGAGGCCTAAGGGTAAGACCTTTTTGGATGTAAAATGCAGCGAAAAAATCACTGCAGATCCACAACAAAATTCTGAGCTCTAAATTCTGGGAAAAACACGCAAATGCACTGTGTGGATGTACTCTTAAATTTCTTTTACTATTTATCGTGTAGCATTTGGAAATTGTCTGCAAAGTCTTTAGAACTATGCTATCTTTTCTTGGGTTTCCTTCTCCTTTATCAATTTCTTCTGGTTTTACTTAGAGATAGTTGCCAAACATGAAATACAACATATAAAGTGGTTACCTGGATAAAAAATAGCTTTGGTTTGCCAACAAGGCTCTTGCAATTACTTTTGCTGAAAAAACGAACCAACCAGTTGAGTGTAAAAATATTATCTCGCGCAAAAATGCCATCTTCAGTACCGTGGCTCAGTATGGCACACACAAAGCAACCTCTGTGACTGTGGTCATCAACAGCAACTGACAAAAAACAAAATACACGTTAAAAAACATTCTAATGGGGCCCACCACATGTAAAGCATTGACAAAGGGAGCGGACTCCCTCTGTCTCCCATTGGCACCCCTCAAATGCAGTCGCAGGGTACCGATGCGTGTAAAGGCTGGCTGGGGTCTGATGTAGGCCCCAAGCCTGCCTTGAGTAGTTTCCAGCAGGCTGTGACTCTCTGGCGCAGCCTGCTGGTCAATGTCAGTATAGCACTGATGTTAAAATCCAATGCACTATAGGGATAGTGCATTGTATTTTAAAAGCAAGCAAATTGTTGTCTTTTCAATGAAAAAAATATATATATCCCCCATGTGTTTGGTATCGCTGCATCTGTAACGACCCGACCACATGAATATTATGTAAATTAATACAAAAAAATTACAGAATTGCTAATTTATTCTTAGTTGAACAAGTGATCAAAAACCTTCATTTACTCCAAAATGATACCAATGAAATCTACAAGTCGTCCCACAAAAATCAACAACTCCATAGAAAGAAAAATAAATAAGTTATGGGTCTTGGGAAGTGGCAATGCAGAAAGATTTTTTTTCCTTTTAAATAAAGGTGTTTTATTGCACAAAAATAGTAAAATGTAAAAAAAAAAATATATGTCTTTGGTATCGCTGTAATCGTACTGACCCAGAGAATAAAGATATTATGTTATTTATACTGAAAAATGAACGCCGTAAAATTTATAACATAAAAACTCACTGGCAGGATTGCTGTTTTTCACATCTCCCTCCCAGAGAGAGTTAATAAAAGTTAATCAGTAAGGTATGTGTACTCCACAATGGCGCCATTAAAAACTACAACTTGTCCCGCAAAAAACAAGCCCCCATACCGCTACATAGACGGAAAAAAAGGCAACGATGCAAAAAGGAAGAAAGACGCTTAGTCAGTAAGGCCCAAAACAGGCTGGTCCCTAAGAGGTTAAAGTGATATTATCAACTGAAATACTGTATTTATGACATATTGAACAAACAGTATATACCATTAATGTCTGGTTACTCTTCCAGAACTCTCATCTAATGTAAGAATATATGAAGAATACATGTGAGCAACCACTTGACATAGACATGTCTATTACCAGATGGCTGAGGGCCGCACAGAATGGCCACATGTGGAGCCTGGGCCGTGGGTTGTGCACCTTTTCCTTAGAGCGGGGGTAGGCAACCTCCGGCACTCCAGCTGTTGTGAAACTACAACTCCCAGCATGTATACTTCCTCTGCTCTTCTAAGAACTCCCATAGAAATGAATGAAGCATGCTGGGAATTGTAGTTTCGCAACAGCTGGAGTGCCGAAGGGGTTTTCTGCCATGGCGGATTTATTTTTTAAATTTCACCGCATTTGTCCTGCGAAAAAACAAGTCACATACTTCTATGTGAATGGAAAATTAAAAAATATGTTTCTTGGAAGGCAGGGAGGAAAACCGAAAATTGGCCTGGTTTTGAAGGGACTAACATATATAAATATATGTGTGGTCAATACAAAGAACTGGTACATTATTTCTTGTTTCCAAGAATGGTTCAAATGATAGGGAGAGAAATTATTTGTGGAGGATAGATGTTTTAGACTACAATATAGGAAAGGGTTCTTTACTGTTAATGTAGTCAAGTTTTGGAATGACATTTAATAAGGCCTAGATGCTCATCTAATGGCAAATGGCACTGAGGGTTATAAGTAAGTAGATCACTTTAATCTTACCTTCCTGCAAAACTGTGCCTATTTCTTTGTAGGTTAAATTGTCTTCGATTCGTACTTGAAATCCTAGTTTGTTAAAAGTTTCTTTTAGGGTGTTTTTATCTTTCTGGGTGCCTTCACGTCTTTGAAAACCTTTAGTATGAATATTAAAAAAAATAAACCTGGTTACATAAACCTAGTTGGTGTCTTAGAAAACATATTTGGGTTTCTTGATTGTAAGACGGCGATATTGTGTATGATCTATCTCTTTACTCCTATTTTTGCTACCATATCAATGGAAAATGCCACTTAGGCCCTACAGACAATTATTCTATGACACTTAATGCAGCTCTGTCACCAGGATCACCCCTATTAAACCAAGCACATAGCCTGGTAGGGGTGATCCTGAAGTTTAAAATAATACCTTCCCCCTCGCTGTCGGCGCCACGGTTGTTGATAAAATCATACTTGTATTCCAAGTCAAAGTTGTACTCTAGCGCTGTCAATGAAGGGGAGAGGGGTGTGTTTAAATGTTGGTAGGCGTCACATAGCGGTGCTCATACTGAAAAAGCCTGCCTCCTGGTGATCAAAATTGCCTGCCAGCAAAGGAGTAAAAGTATGATTTTATCCACAACCGTGATGCCAACAATAAGGAGGAAGGTATTATTTAAAAATTGCAGGATCACCTTTACCAGGCTATGTGCTTGGTTTAGTAAGGGTGATCTGGTGACAGAGCCACTTCAAAGGGGTTGTCTCACCAGAAAATGGCATTTATTATGTGGAGAAAGTTAATGTAAGGCACTTATTAATGTATTCTGGTTGTCCATATTGCTTCCTTTGCTGGCTTCATTTATTTTTCCATTGCATTATACACTGCTCATGTCCAAGGATTAAAGCCACTGCTGCAGTGCAGATACAAGGTGGTCGGGATGGGAGCTGCTGCACATGTATGCCTATGCGCGATACCACGTTCCAGCCACCAGAGAGGCCAACGCTTTTCCTATACTGTGCAAGTACGGCCACCGCTACTGGATTGCAGGGTGGTCCTAACCCCTGGATACAAGCAGTGTATAATGTGGTGGAAAAAAATTATCCAGCCAGCAAAGGAGCATTATGGACAATCACAATATATTAGTGCTTTGTATTAACTTTCTCTACATGATAAATTCCAGTTGCTCAAGTGAGACACCCCCTTTAAAGGGACACTTCCACATGTTTTCGTTGGCTTCCAATCTATGCCTCCACACTGCAAAATATTGAACATGTCCTGTCTTTTGCCGTATGTGGCGGATCGCGGACTCATACAAGTTAATGGGTCCATACCGCAGTATGGAGTTGACACGGCCAGTGCCCATGTTTTGCAGACCCGATGTTTGCAATCCAGAGCCCATACGTTCGTCTGAATGGGGCCTTAGAATCACAGATAAATTTCACAAATATTACTTGTGAGTTCTATGAAGACAATAATCTCATACTGTAAAATATATTCTAACATCATAGAAAAGAATATGTGGGTGGCAGCTTCTCTCTAAATTACCGTGGATGTCAAAGTACTCCATGTTAAGAATTAAACAATGGCTCTTTTCAGGGTAGTCCATCTTGTAACAAACATGGCTGCCACCATTCAGCATTGTTGGTCTAGCATCTAGTCCAATATTCCTGCCCAGAACATCAAGACAACAGAAAAGGAAAAACTGTTAAAAAGTTTACAGAGAAAAATATAGATTTTATTATAAGACAGGTGTGTTCAATGCAATGTTTAAATAGTGAATTAGATATGATACAGTGAATTTCAAAAGCGTTCACCCCCTTGGTGTTTTTCCATTTTTTTTTTAATTTGTCTTTTCTTTGCATTACAACCCAGCATTAAAATTGATTTTAGATTTTATGTAATTGATGTGACAAAATAGACCAAATAAGTACAGTGGAATAAAAATTACTTGTATAAATAACTAAAAATTAAAAAGTTGTGAGTGCATATATATATTCTCAACCACTTTGCTATAAAACCCCTAAATAGGGTGTGCTCCAGTCAACTGTCTGCCAATGTCACGTAATTAGTTGAGTAAGGTCCACATGTGTGGAGTATAAATATACAGGTCCATAAATATTGGGACATCGACACAATTCGAACATTTTTGGCTCTATACACCACCACAATGGATTTGAAATAAAACGAACAAGATGTGCTTTAACTGCAGACTGTCAGCTTTAATTTGAGGGTATTTACATCCAAATCAGGTGAATGGTGTAGGAATTACAACAGTTTGCATATGTGCCTCCCACTTGTTAAGGAACCAAAAGTAATGGGACAGAATAATAATCATAAATCAAACTTTCACTTTTTAATACTTGGTTGCAAATCCTTTGCAGTCAATTACAGCCTGAAGTCTGGAACGCATAGACATCACCAGACTCTGGGTTTCATCCATGGAGATGCTCTGCCAGGCCTCTACTGCAACTGTCTTCAGTTCCTGCTTGTTCTTGGGGCATTTTCCCTTCAGTTTTGTCTTCAGAAAGTAAAATGCATGCTCAATCGGATTCAGGTCAGGTGATTGACTTGGCCATGGCATAACATTCCACTTCTTTCCCTTAAAAAACTCTTTGGTTGCTTTTGCAGTATGCTTTGGGTCATTGTCCATCTGCACTGTGAAGCGTAGTCCAATGAGGTCTGAAGCATTTGGCTGAATATGAGCAGATAATATTGCCCGAAACACTTCAGAATTCATCCTGCTGCTTTTGTCAGCAGTCACATCATCAATAAATACAAGAGAACCAGTTCCATTGGCAGCCATACATGCCCACGCCATGACACTACCACCACCATGCTTCACTGATGAGGTGGTATACTTAGGATCATGAGCAGTTCCTTTCCTTCTCCATATTCTTCTCTTCCCATCACTCTGGTACAAGTTGATCTTGGTCTTATCTGTCCATAGGATGTTGTTCCAGAACTGTGAAGGCTTTTTTAGATGTCGTTTGGCAAACTCTAATCTGGCCTTCCTGTTTTTGAGGCTCACCAATGGTTTACATCTTGTGGTGAACCCTCTGTATTCACTCTGGTGAAGTCTTTGACAGACATACACCTAGCTCCTGGAGAGTGTTCTTGATCTGGCCAATTGTTGTGAAGGGTGTTTTCTTCACCAGGGAAATAATTCTTCGGTCATCCACCACAGTTGTTTTTCGTGGTCTTCCGGGTCTTTTGGTGTTGCTGAGCTCACTGGTGCGTTCCTTCTTTTTAAAAATGTTCCAAACAGTTGTTTTGGCCACGCCTAATGTTTTTACGATCTCTCTGATGGGTTTGTTTTGTTTTTTCAGCCTAATGATGATGGCTTGCTTCACTGATAGTGACAGCTCTTTGGATCTCATCTTGAGAGTTGACAGCAACAGATTCCAAATGCAAATAGCTACTTGAAATGAACTCTGGACCTTTTATCTGCTCATTGTAATTGGGATAATGAGGGAATAACACATCTGGCCATGGAACAGCTGATAAGCCAATTGTCCCATTACTTTTCGTCCCTTAACAAGTGGGAGGCACATATGCAAACAGTTGTAATTCCTACACCGTTCACCTGATTTGGATGTAAATACCCTCAAATTAAAGCTGACAGTCTGCAGTTAAAGCACATCTTGTTTGTTTTATTTCAAATCCATTGTGGTGGTGTATAGAGCCAAAAAATTTAGAATTGTGTCGATGTCCCAATATTTATGGACCTGACTGTATCTGTTCTGAAAGGCACCTGGACCTGTAACACTACTAAGCAAGCAACATTAAGACCAACAAGCTCTCAACAGAGGTCAGAAACAAAATTGGACAGAAGAATAGATCAGGGTTGGTTATAAAAAAAAAAATCCCAAACTTTGAACATTTCATCATTTCATGGACCACAATTAAATCCATTATAACAAGGTGGAAAGAATATGGCACACCTCTAAACCTGGCAAGCCTGCCCACCGAAACTCACAAACCAGGCAAGGAAGGCAATAGAGATTCAACAAAGACATCAATGACACTGAAGGAACTCCAAGGATCCACAGCAGAGATGGAAATATCTGTCTATAAGACCACTATAAGCTGTACATTCCACAGAGTGGGGCTATATGGAAGAGTGGCCAGAAAAAAAAGCTATTGCTTAATGTAAGAAAATACATTTGAAGTTTGCCAAACAGCATGTATTAGACTCCTCACACACAGAAGAAGGTTCTCTGCGCTGATGACACAAAAATTTAACTCTGGCCATCAAGGGAAATGTTATGTGTGAGCAGACCCAACACCTCCCATCACCCTAAGAACACCATTCCCACAGTGATGCTTCTCATTGGCAGGTAAAATTTGTCAGGATTGAAGGTAAAATGAATGGCAGTAAATACAGGCAATTCTTGAGGAAAAAGAGACAGAGATTCACCTTCCAGCAGATCAACTGTGTAAGGCCCCTTGCACACAGCCGTTGTCCCGCCGTGGTCGTATTACGGGTCACTGACCGTGTGCATTCCGCATCACGGATGCGGACCCATTCACTTGAATTGGTCCGCAAATCCGGAGATGCGGAACGGAAGCACTACGGAAACAATGCCGAGAATTGTCCAGACACATTGTCCGGCCGATTCTCTGCATTGTCTGCCGGAATGTGTACAGATCTCCGCCGGACCCTATTATACTTAAAGGGGGCCAGCAGGCATTCAGTTTTTATCCAGCAGTGCTGGATCCGGAGAATTCCGACAGGCTTTTCTCTACCAGAACAGCGTGCCGGAATTCACACCGAAAGTGTGAATTTTAGCCTAAGGCAACAAAATGGAAAAACACCAAGATGTGGAAAGTAGGTTCCCAAGGCACTGTAAATAACTGCCTCCAAGCAATCAGATTCATGCAAAAAAATTTACCAGATGTCTAAGAATATGCATTTTCTCTGTGTCTTACACAGCAAACACAAGGAGAGAATTAAAAGCCCATTTGCACACAACTTCTATTACGACTGATGAAAGATCAGGGGTTTCAAAAGTCGCTCTTAACCCCTTAGTGACCAGCCTGTTTTGGGCTTTACTGACCAAGCGTTTTTCTTCCTTTTTTCATCATCGCGTTCCAAGAGCTATAATATTTTTTTTTTTCCATCTATATAGTGTCATGCATTTTCATAAGTGCACAGTCTTATCTGAAGATATTATAGTCTAAATATCAATGCTCATTGCCTTTAAGTGTAAAGTCAGATTGAACCAGAGACGAAAACCTTTTCTGTAGGATTGAAACAGGCCGAGATGAGGTTATGCTGAGTTCAGTTTGGGTAAAATGTTTGTAGGGACATAGAGTGTATTGTCTCTTAAAATTATTATGAGCAGATGTGGTATATCTGTTAATGCTATTATAGGTCCTACAGACACATGTCTGTGAGAGAGAACCATTTGAATAGCAATGTATTATTTTACTTCATTACAAAGTCATTAGGGAAGTCTACTTTATAGAAAGCATTGGGTTTGTGAATGTCCCATTTTATGTCTTCATAATTATATTCTATATATTCCTGTGTGGTATATTTAAATTTAATATCTTAACCAGTGACTTATATAATATGTCATCTATGTATAACAGTGTGTCGATGTATGTATAAATATATATATATACAAACCGGATTCCAAAAAAGTTGGGACACTATACAAATCGTGAATAAAAACTGAATGCAATGATGTGGAGGTGCCAACTTCTAATATTTTATTTAGAATAGAACATAAATCACGGAACAAAAGTTTAAACTGAGAAAATGTACCATTTTAAGGGAAAAATATGTTGAATCAGAATTTCATGGTGTCAACAAATCCCCAAAAAGTTGGGACAAGGCCATTTTCACCACTGTGTGGCATCTCCCCTTCTTCTTACAACACTCAACAGACGTCTGGGGACCGAGGAGACCAGTTTCTCAAGTTTAGAAATAGGAATGCTCTCCCATTCTTGTCTAATACCGCCTCTAACTGTTCAATCGTCTTGGGCCTTCTTTGTTGCACCTTCCTCTTTATGATGCGCCAAATGTTCTCTATAGGTGAAAGATCTGGACTGCAGACTGGCCATTTCAGTACCCGGATCCTTCTCCTATGCAGCCATGATGTTGTGATTGATGCAGAATGTGGTCTGGCATTATCTTGTGGAAAAATGCAGGGTCTTCCCTGAAAGAGATGACGTCTGGATGGGAGCATATGTTGTTCTAGAACCTGAATATATTTTTCTGCATTGATGGTGCCTTTCCAGACATGCAAGCTGCCCATGCCACACACACTCATGCAACCCCATACCATCAGAGATGCAGGCTTCTGAACTGAGCGTTGATAACAACTTGGGTTGTCCTTGTCCTCTTTGGTCCGGATGACATGGCGTCCCAGATTTCCAAAAAGAACTTCGAATCGTGACTCGTCTGACCACAGAACAGTCTTCCATTTTGCCACACTCCATTTTAAATGATCCCTGGCCCAGTGAAAACGTCTGAGCTTGTGGATCCTGCTTAGAAATGGCTTCTTCTTTGCACTGTAGAGTTTCAGCTGGCAACGGCGGATGGCACGGTGGATTGTGTTCACTGACAATGATTTCTGGAAGTATTCCTGAGCCCATTCTGTGATTTCCTTTACAGTAGCATTCCTGTTTGTGGTGCAGTGTCGTTTAAGGGCCCGGAGATCACGGCCATCCAGTTTGGTTTTACGGCCTTGACCCTTACGCACAGAGATTGTTCCAGATTCTCTGAATCTTCGGATGATGTTATGCACAGTTGATGATGATAGATGCAAAGTCTTTGCAATTTTTCGCTGGGTAACACCTTTCTGATATTGCTCCACTATCTTTCTGCGCAACATTGTGGGAATTGGTGATCCTCTACCTATCTTGGCTTCTGAGAGACACTGCCACTCTGAGAAGTTCTTTTTATACCCAATCATGTTGCCAATTGACCTAATTAGTGTTAATTGGTCTTCCAGCTCTTCGTTATGCTCAAATTTACTTTTTCCAGCCTCTTATTGCTACTTGTCCCAACTTTTTTGGGATTTGTTGACACCGTGAAATTTTGAATCAACGTATTTTTCCTTTTAAAATGATACATTTACTCGGATTAAACGTTTGATCTGTCATCTACGTTCTATTACAAATAAAATATTGACATTTGCCATCTCCACATCATTGCATTCAGTTTTTATTCACAATTTGTTTAGTGTCCCAACTTTTTTGGAATCCGGTTTGTATATACAGTACAGACCAAAAGTTTGGACACACCTTCTCATTCAAAGAGTTTTCTTTATTTTCATGACTATGAAAATTGTAGATTCACACTGAAGGCATCAAAACTATGAATTAACACATGTGGAATTATATACATAAAAAACAAGTGTGAAACAACTGAAAATATGTCATATTCTAGGTTCTTCAAAGTAGCCACCTTTTGCTTTGATTACTGCTTTGCACACTCTTGGCATTCTCTTGATGAGCTTCAAGAGGTAGTCCCCTGAAATGGTTTTCACTTCACAGGTGTGCCCTGTCAGGTTTAATAAGTGGGATTTCTTGCCTTTATAAATGGGGTTGGGACCATCAGTTGCGTTGAGGAGAAGTCAGGTGGATACACAGCTGATAGTCCTACTGAATAGACTGTTAGAATTAGTATTATGGCAAGAAAAAAGCAGCTAAGTAAAGAAAGACGAGTGGCCATCATTACTTTAAGAAATTAAGGTCAGTCAGTCAGCCGAAAAATTGGGAAAACTTTAAAAGTAAGGGCTATTTGACCATGAAGGAGAGTGATGGGGTGCTGTGCCAGATGACCTGGCCTCCACAGTCACCGGACCTGAACCCAATCGAGATGGTTTGGGGTGAGCTGGACTGCAGAGTGAAGGCAAAAGGGCTAACAAGTGCTAAGCATCTCTGGGAACTCCTTCAAGACTGTTGGAAGACCATTTCAGGGGACTACCTCTTGAAGCTCATCAAGAGAATGCCAAAAGTGTGCAAAGCAGTAATCAAAGCAAAAGGTGGCTACTTTGAAGAACCTAGAATATGACATATTTTCATATGTTTCACACTTGTTTGTTATGTATATAATTCCACATGTGTTAATTCATAGTTTTGATGCCTTCATAGTCATGAAAATAAAGAAAACTCTTTGAATGAGAAGGTGTGTCCAAACTTTTGGTCTGTACTGTGTGTATATATATATATATATATATATATATATATCATTTAGAATATATATTTTATGCCATGTGTATCTCACTGACTGAATATAGAATTTTTGAGGTTTAGAAAGTATTGAAGTTGTCTTCCTACTAATTGGGTTTATTAGACAGCCATGTGGGCAAGTTAATGAATCCGGATGTCAAGTAAAAGGGCCCATTGTCCCTGAAGAGACAGTAGAAGATGGTGACTCCAACATGTCTAGATTAGGGGTAATTAAAATGTCAGGAAGAAACCCTTAATACTGATGTATACTGAATAGGTTAAAAAGGTCATGTTAATATATTATTAGGTATTTAGAATTAATGTTGAAATTGTTATGTGGTACAACAGTGCCATCTAGAGGCAGATGGACAATAGTACATTATTTTATAACTTGTTTTCTCCAGCATATCAAGGGTTAAGATTACATCATAGTAGTATTAACATACGTTACACCCTCCTCAGTTGATTGGGAGATCATAATCCAGGAGGTGGTAACGTAAGATATCAGGGAGGATAATTATTGCTGGAGAGGAACATAGATGGAGATCAAAACCATCAGATCATAAGAAAGGATATCAAAAGAAACTTGAATTATATTTTGACTACTAAAAAACTCCTGAGAACTGGTCCCATCTGAAACTCTGTCCATCCTTGACTTGGTAACGTATGTTATACTTTTTGCTTGTGATATTAATAGGATATTCCTTTCAGCATATAGTCAAGAGTTCCCATACTGTGGGAACGTATAGTGTTAAACACCTCCCTAATGCTAGTTGTCCTCTTAGCAAAGATGCATATTGCTAATGGGAGATTAGACATTGTCTGAGTAGAGGAAAAACTCTGGGAAATTATATTTCCATAGTCTGATTGCTGAGTGGGATATAATATCATATTAATACCATTTATATTTTCGAGAGTCAAAGGACAACATTTATTGTTCTTGTATTAATCTGTATTTTGTCATGTTATAACCTGTTGGTAAACAGAAAATCCTGGGTTTCTCTTGATGTATTAATTATTGGTCTGTTTGATAGAGATATAGCATTTATATCTTATCTTATGTAACTTTTAATAATTCTGTGCTGGTGAGAAAGTGATAGTGGGTTACACCACCATTTAGTGGTGGTTTGTTGGTACTGCATCGATTGGTCTATCCATTGATCTTATGTCTGTTTTATATTGGATTTTTACTCATTTATAAATAAATTATTATATATATTTTGCATAATTGATTGCCCCTTTGTTTTCTTTAATTGCATAAATTAAATTTAGAGTCTCAAGATAAAAGAAAAGGCGTTTTATGTCTGCCTAGTGGATTTCCTGACTGATTTCCATATTTTATTGACATTTTATTTTTTATATAAAATATTTATGTTATATAAAAGATATACCTTGACAATAGCTTTATGAGGGCTTGTTTTTTGCAGGACAAGTTGTAGTTTTTAATGGTGCCATTTTGGGGGTACACATAACTTTCTGATTAACTTTTATTAACTCTTTCTGATTAACTTTTATTAACTCTTTCTGGGAGGGAGATGGGAAAAACAGCAATACTGCCACTGCGTTTTTACGTTATAAATTTTACGGCGTTCATTTTTTGGTATAAATAACACAATATCTTTTTTCTCTGGGTCAGTACGATTACAGTGATACCAAATACATATAGTTTTTTTTACGTTTTACTACTTTTTTGCAATAAAACCCCTTTTTTTAAAAGAAAAAAATGTTTTTGCATTGCTGCTTCCCAAGACCCATAACTTTTTTACTTTTCTTTCTACGGAGTTGTGAGAGGGCTTGATTTTTGCCGGACGACTCGTATTTTTCATTGGTATCATTTTAGAGTCAATGGCGCTTTTTGATCGCTTGTTATTAAGTTTTTTCGATGGCAACTAAGAATAAATGAGCAATTCTGTCTTTTTTAAATTTTTTGTATGGCGTATTTATGTAGTCCGGGTCGTCATGGACGTGTCAATGCTAAACATATGGGGGAGATTAGATTTTTTTGCAATTTTTTACATTGAGAAGCGTATTTTCAATGGAAATTTTTTTTTTTATGGAATTTTTTTATTGAATAAATGTTTTTTTTAAACTTTTTTTTACCACTTAATAGTCCCACAAGGGGACTATAACAGATAGCTTTTTGATTGATTTTAAAATGCAATGCATTATCCCAATAGTGCATTGCATTTTAATGGCAATGCTATTCTGACATTGACCAGCAGGCTGCGCCAGAGAGAAATTACTCAAGGCTGGTCTGGGGCCTACATCAGATCCCTGCCAGCCTTAACACAAATCGGCACCCCGCGATCGCATTTGCGGGGTGCCGATGGGAGACAGAGGGAGTCCGCTTTCTCTGTCAGCACTCTACATGCGGCGGGCACCATTGCCCGCGGCATGTAAAGTGTTTAACAGCCCGGATTAGCATATGAGAGCTGAGCCCCCGCTCCCCGCTGCACAGGGGACCCAGCCTAAGGCCCCTTAGTGACCGCTGTAAAAAGGCGTATGGGTGGTCACTAAGGGGTTAAAGGGGATATGTCATCATTGATGTAAAAAATGAAAATCAGACATCATATAGTACAGACATGGCCAACCTGCGGCTCTCCAGCTGTTGTAAAACTACAACTCCCACCATGCCCTGCTGATAGCTGTAGACTGTCCGGACATGATGGGAGTTGTAGTTTTGCAACAGTTGGAGAGCCTCAGGTTAGCCATCCCTGATATAGTACATGACAATAACTTTCTAACTAGGCTAGAGAATCAGTCCTGTACAGCACATGGGAGTTGTAGTTTCAGAACAACTGGAGTGACAAAGGTTGCTGATCTCTGATTTAAGTTTTGTGCTGATTTGAGTGTGACACCATGAGTCTACAATATGGATGTTTTTCACAATATTCTAATTTTCTGAGATACTGACTTTTGGGTTTTCATTAGCTGTAAGTCATAATCCTCAACATTAAAAGAAATAAACGCTTGAAATAGATCGCTCAAAAATGTAGAATATGCTTTGTAACACAATCCCTATGGCCATTTCCATGATTACAGCTCAGAAGAGCCATGCACTAATCAGCAATACCTTGTCACTACAAGCGGCAATTTC
This sequence comes from Bufo bufo, assembly GCF_905171765.1. Lineage (NCBI taxonomy): Eukaryota > Metazoa > Chordata > Amphibia > Anura > Bufonidae > Bufo > Bufo bufo. The sequence continues at coordinate 705,081,140 of NC_053390.1, forward strand.
CGGTACATTTATCACATGCCACAAAAACACAGGAATTTATTGTTTAAATGTATTATTTATGACTAATCAGTTTTTTTTATTTAGGCTACTTTCACACTAGCGTTCGGAGCGGGTCCGTCTGATGTTTCATCAGACGGATCCGCTCCTATAATGCAGACGTTTGCATTCGTTCAGAACGGATCCGTCTGCATTATAACTTAGAAAAATTTCTAAGTGTGAAAGTAGCCTGAGCGGATCCGTTCAGACTTTACATTGAAAGTCAATGGGGAACGGATCCGCTTAAAGATTGAGCCATATGGTGTCAACTTCAAACGGATCCTTCCCCATTGACTTACATTGTAAGTCTGGACGGATCCGCTCGCCTCCGCACGGCCAGGCGGACACCCGAACGCTGCAAGCAGCGTTCAGGTGTCCGCTCACTGAGCGGAGCGGAGGCTGAACGCTGGCAGACGGATGCATTCCCAGTGGATCCGCCTCCACTGAGAATGCATTAGGGCCAGACAGATGCGTTCAGGGCCGCTTGTGAGCCCCTTCAAACAGAGCTCACGAGCGGACACCCGAACGCTAGTGTGAAAGTAGCCTTACACTGTTCAATTATCATGGAAGAGAGCAAATTGTATCATGTATATATTGCTTTACCTTTATAACCAACATATTTCTACAGCATGACATTAGCATCCGTGCATTATTATAACAATTAGGAACTATGATTACTTACACAAAATCCACTTGTTTCTCCATTATTGAATTCAGACTCCAGCGATCTTTCTTTGTTACTGCACTAGTGCAACTGAGGAAGGCCCTTATTACCAAGCAGTATTCTCAGAACAGATCTGTATACAAGAAATTAAGACAAAGCGTGTTTTACTGGCCCCGTTAGAAGCCACGTTGTTCTTCTTGCCTTATGGCCAATATTGTCCTCAATTGTTCCTCGGAGGAAAATGATTATACAATGATATGCACCATAAATAAAACACAAATCATATACTATGCTCATCAGTAGATAAAAAGGTTGCACAGTATATATCATTCAGGCTTTCCTAGGGCCTTCCCATAAACTGACCTTGGCGTGTAGAAATGAAAGTAAGTGGAAACATTACTTATAGGAAGACACACAAGGTGCACATCATAAACGTTTACAGCTCAAATTTCTTTGCTGACGATTTCATGACTTTCTGCTCTTTGTCCTGTTTTGACAAACCGGCTGCATGTTTTACACTCCAGAATGCCTCTGTGTTCTTATCTTCTTTGTAGCATGCAGCATTGAGTTGTACTTAAAGACACAGCTTCAATATTATTTTATGTATTGTAGCTGGTTATATATTGCCGCATGCTCATATACCGAGACCTTCAGTGTGTTTAATAATTGTTTTTATTATAAACAAATATTTCTGAAGGCTGCAGTATAACATGCCATGGCCATGCCTTCCTTTCCTAAACTTTGTTCACATTAGCATTGTGGCTTCTGTCACACAACAGACATCAGTGACACCCAATGAACCCAAATGGCATAATGGGATCCGTCAGGTTCTGCTGATGTGTAAGTCATTTGGACAGAAAAATAAATGAGCCTTAAACACAGATATGACTATAGTTTTAGTCAAAGCGAAAGTGTACAAGAAGTGTGCTGTGTGAGTGTACTTGTCATTGAGAATAGAAGGAGTGACAGTCCAAAGATCTCTGATATGCTATTCAGGAGGTGAATCAGGAGATAACCATTCATGTAGAATAGATTTCCTTGTCACCGTTGATATTATAAAAATTTTTTTTTTTGCTACCTTCGTACTCAAAAATGGCCCATTCAGGGTTTAATTCCTTAAGGACCAGGCCAAGTTTTAGAAATCTGACGTGTCAATTTATGTGGTGATAACTTTGGAACACTTTTACTTATCCTAGACATTATGACACTTCTTTTCTCGTGACACATTGTACTTCATGATAGTGGTAAATTTGAGTCAATATAAATCACCTTTACTCACAAAAAAAATCCTAAATTTACAGAAAATTTGGAAATCATGTTTTTGTGTCTCCATTTTCTAAAAGCCATATTGTTTTTATTTTTCTGCCGATCTTCTTGTGTAGGTGGATAGTTTTTTTGCAGGAAGAGTTGACGTTTTTATTTATACCAATCTTGGGTACCAATCTTTTGATCATTCAATAGTACACTTTATGGGGTAAGTTGACAAAAAATTGTCTGTTTTGGCACAGTTTTTATTTAATTTTTTTGACAGCATTCACCTTAGGGGGTAGATCATGTGATATTTTTATAGAGCAGGTCGTTACGGACGAGGTAATACCTAATATGTCTCCTTTTTTTATTTTATTTCAGTGTTACACTTTAAAAGCATTTCTGAAAAAATTTAATTATGTTTTTATCACGTCAGATTAGGCAGGTAACAGACTTGTGGCGCAGAGGGGAGGGGAGTATCCTACCACTAGGGAGAGGGAGGAGTGGTGACCCCTAACTCATCTAGCACTGGCACCTAGCTGTCCTGACATACCTAGATGGGCTGCTAACCTGTACGCTGATCACGTGCCTCGTCCCTGGCTTACCCTGAAATAAGCCCCACAAACAATCACCGAAGAGAGACAAAAAACAGGAGAGAACCGGCGATCCGACAGCACCAGTTCCAACAGCTCCACAGCAACTCCAACTGAGGTCAGAATAGAAGATCTGGAAAGAAGGTCTATTTCTGGCAACAAGGGAAGCAGAAAGGGAAAATATATAGTAGCTGGGAGTGGCTGACATAGAACAGCTGAAAGGAAAAGCTACAGATTCCTAAAGGGTCGAAACCTAAGCAGGAAAACCTGCACTGGAATCTATTCCCACCACTAGGTCATGAAGCAATCCGAGTGAGTAGCCACCCGCTGCGACGTTCTGACCCCAGGCACAACAGGGTCAGCGATAGGTCATGACACCCTCGTGACAGTTTTAGTGTCTTCATTTTCTGAAAGCCGTTTTTTTTTTGGGGGGGGGGGCGAATGTCTCATATAGGGGTTAATTTTTTGCAGGAAGAGATGACGGTTTTATTGGTACTATTTTGGGGTACATAAGTCTTTTTGATCGCTTAGTTACACTTTTTGTGATGTAGGGTGACAAAAATGGCTTTTTTGTCACCGTCTTTATTTTATTTTTTTACTGCATTCCCTTTAGGGGGTAGATAATGTGATATTTTTATAGAGCAGGTCATTATGGATGCAACAATACCTAACTATGTCTATTTTTTTTTTTTTTTACACAATAAAGGTATTTTTGAAAAAAAAATTATGTTTTTGTGTCTTAATTTTCTGAAAGCCATATATATATTTTTTTTTTGGGGGGGGGGCAATTGCCTTATGTAGGGACTCATTTTTTGTGGGATGAGGTGACGGTTTGATTGGTATTATTTTGGGGTACATATGACTTTTTGATCACTTTTTATACAATTTTTTGGGAAATGAGTTGGGCGAAATTTCAATTCCATCAGTTTTTATTTATTTTATTTATGGCATTCACCGTGCGGAAAAAGTAACGTGATTCCTTTTATAGATCAGGTCATTACGGAAGTGGTGTTGCCAAACGTGTAGTGCATTTTATTTTATTTTTTTCATTTTTCACCAATTATAAATGCGCGAATATAGGAAGAAGTTAGTTTTTGTGTTTTTTTCACTTTTGTACGCAGACCGACTTGGTTCTTGAAGATCCAGTGGGCCTGATGATTCTACAATACACTGCAGTACACTGTATAGTGTACAGTTAACCTTTAGCATGCGGGTCAATCCTCTGATTAACCAGTCTGTACAGACTAGCCAATCAGTGCGATCACCAGCCCGGAACCTCCCTCATTTGTCCCAGGCCGGTTAGCTGAGATCCCTGGCTGGATGTATTTGCCTAGAGACATGGTGACAGTTTAATGCCATGATGAGTATATACATCATATGGCGTTAAGGGGTTAAGGAAGGTAGTTTAACAGATGGTTGGTCACATAGCATGTATAGATGAGCAATCCCAGATACAATTATATAGGTTCGGATTTAGAGCATGACAGTCGTTGGTATACAACCTAAGCTTTATGTGCAATCTTAATCACCATATCCTAGTACGAAGCTGTCGAAATGTAGCGGTGCGTGTCTGGAAAGTGTTGCACACAGGATTTCAATCCGTGGGTTTGTTTTGAATAATCTAATATTAATATATTCAAACAATATTATAGTAGTGGGAGATGAGGCATTTTGAATCATGGTGTCACCACTGTGTCTTCTTTATGTTGAGTATTGCCTTGTCTAACTATTTAGTGTGCATAGCTAGAAGCTTTTCTCTTCCTTCTTTCAACTGTGCACTTTGGAATCCATGGTCAGTGTGCAACAAACTCCCCTACATTCATGACTTTTTTCTTTATAATTCTCTTTACCTGCTGGCTTTCACCAAAACTTGGACTGAGCAATCTGACACCACTGCCATTTCTTATGATGGCTAACATTTTTTACATAACCACAGACATCAGGATAGATATGGTGGTAGAGTCATCATAATTCTTTCCCCCAGTACTATCACTCACATTCCCATCAGCTAATCTGATGCTTCCACCCTATGCTAATCATTGCACTGGTTGATCATACAGTATAGTATACAATTTAAACTGTTCATTCTTACCCGCAAAGCTATCCACTGTGCTGCACCAGCCCCCCACATCTCCTCCCTCAATTCTGTCTACCACCCTACCCATGCTCTATGCTCTGCAAATGATTTACAATAATATCCACCCTAATCCAAACCTCTCACTTCTCTCACTCTTCACCAATTCTATGGAATGCCCGACCCCGAGCAATTAGGTTAATTCATAAGTTCACAATGCGGTCCCTAAAAACACATCTTTTTACTGTAGCCGATAACATCCCATAATCTTTTCTCCATTTCCCCTCCCCCACTTTACCATCATTCTCCTGAACTTCGTCTATCATCAAACACTATCCACCACATCCCATGCACTCAAAAGCACTACAGATATCGGCTGGTGGCTGGCTCATGCAGCTTTATATCTACGGCCCTATTGTGTTGAGATGACTGGACCATTGTACAAAACAAGCACTTTTTAGATTTTGTGTGACCCCTATCTCCTTATAGATTGTAAGTTCTTGTGAGCAGGACCCTCACTCCTTGTTTTAATTGTTGACTCGTTTGTTGCAATGTAATGTACGTGAACCCTCTGATTGTGAAGCACTGTGGAATGTGTTAGCACTATATGAAATTATTTATAATTTTTCATTTATCCTTAAATAAGACAAGTAGGGATGAGCGAACCCGAACTGTATAGTTCGGGTTCGTACCGAATTTTGGGGTGTCCGTGACACAGACCCGAACCCGAACATTTTTGTAAAAGTCCGGGTTCGAGTTCGGTGTTCGGCGCTTTCTTGGCGCTTTTTGAAAGGCTGCAAAGCAGCCAATCAACAAGCGTCATACTACTTGCCCCAAGAGGCCATCACAGCCATGCCTACTATTGGCATGGCTGTGATTGGCCAGTGCAGCATGTGACCCAGCCTCCATATAAGCTTGGGTCACGTTGCGCTGCACGTCACTCTGCTGTTACAAGTGTAGGGAGAGGTTGCAGCTGCGACGTTAGGTCGAGATTAGGAAGTGATTAACTCCTCCAAAACACTTAAGACAGTGATCGATCTACAGCTGTGGATCATTGAACTGCTGCTATTCAATTGCTCACTGTTTTCAGGCTGCCCAGAGCGTTTTTCAGTCACTTTTTTCTGGGGTGATCGGCGGCCATTTTGTGGCTTGTGGTGCGCCAGCACAAGCTGCCACCAAGTCCATTTAACCATCAATAGTGTGGTTATTTTTTGCTATATCCTACATCAAGGGCAAGCTGCCACCAAGTCCATTTAACCATCAATAGTGTGGTTATTTTTTGGCTATATCCTACATCAGGGGCAAGCTGCGACCAAGTCCATTTAACCATCAATAGTGTGGTTATTTAAATCTATCCATAAAAGGGTATATTAGATTCAAGGTGCTGATAGGGTCATTCTCAATAACTTCACACACACGCTACTGTGCATATCCAAGTCTAATTCTGTCCGTAAACGTATACCTGTCACCCAGCGCCTAAATAATAGGCCTCAAATTTATATTCAGCTAAATCTGTCATTACTGCTGTGCCTGTATTAGTGTAATACGGTACCTAAATAGATAGCCAGATAGTGTTAGGTGTCTGTAAAAAAAGGCCTGAATTTGAATTCAATACATTGGGCCAAATAATATTTTTCTTATTGTGGTGAACGGTAACAATGAGGAAAACATCTAGTAAGGGACGCGGACATGGTCGTGGTGGTGTTAGTGGACCCTCTGGTGCTGGGAGAGGACGTGGCCGTTCTGCCACAGCCACACGTCCTAGTGTACCAACTACCTCCGATCCCAGTAGCCGCCAGAATTTACAGGGATATTTGGTGGGGCCCAATGCCGTTCTAACGATGGTAAGGCCTGAGCAGGTACAGGCATTAGTCAATTGGGTGGCCGACAGTGGATCCAGCATGTTCACATTATCTCCCACCCAGTCTTCTGCAGAAAGCGCACAGATGGCGCATGAAAACCAAGCCCATCAGTCTGTCACATCACCCCCATGCATACCAGGGAAACTGTCTGAGCCTCAAGTTATGCAGCAGTGTCTTATGCTGTTTGAAGACTCTGCTGGCAGGGTTTCCCAAGGGCATCCACCTAGCCCTTCCCCAGCGGTGGAAGACATAGAATGCACTAACGCACAACCACTTATGTTTCCTGATGATGAGGACATGGGAATACCACCTAAGCACGTCTCTGATGATGACGAAACACAGGTGCCAACTGCTGCGTCTTTCTGCAGTGTGCAGACTGAACAGGAGGTCAGGGATGAAGACGATGCAGGGGACGATGAGGTCCTAGACCCCACATGGAATGAAGGTCGTGCCACTGACTTTCACAGTTCGGAGGAAGAGGCAGTGGTGAGACCGAGCCAACAGCGTAGCAAAAGACAAAGAGGGAGCAGTGGGCAAAAGCAGAACACCCGCCGCCAAGAGACTCCGCCTGCTACTGCCCGCCGCCATCTGGGACCGAGCACCCCAAAGGCAGCTTCAAGGAGTTCCCTGGCATGGCACTTCTTCAAACAATGTGCTGACGACAAGACCCGAGTGGTTTGCATGCTGTGCCATCAGAGCCTGAAGCAAGGCATTAACGTTCTGAACCTTAGCACAACCTGCATGACCAGGCACCTGCATGCAAAGCATGAACTGCAGTGGAGTAAACACCTTAAAAACAAGGAAGTCACTCAGGCTTCCCCTGCTACCTCTTCTGCTGCTGCCGCCTCGGCCTCTTCCTCCGCCTCTGGAGGAACTTTGGCACCTGCCGCCCAGCAAATGGGATGTACCACCAACACCACCACCTGCGTCACCAAGCATCTCAACCATGTCACACGGCAGCGTTCAGCTCTCCATCTCACAAACATTTGAGAGAAAGCGTAAATTCCCACCTAGCCACCCTCGATCCCTGGCCCTGAATGCTAGCATTTCTAAACTACTGGCCTATGAAATGCTGTTATTTAGGCTGGTGGGCACAGATAGCTTCAAACAGCTCATGTTGCTTGCTGTTCCACAGTATGTTGTTCCCAGCCGGCATTACTTCTCCAAGAGAGCCGTGCCTTCCCTGCACAACCAAGTATCCGATAAAATCAAGTGTGCACTGCGCAACGCCATCTGTGGCAAGGTCCACCTAACCACAGATACGTGGACCAGTAAGCACGGCCAGGGACGCTATATCTCCCTAACTGCACACTGGGTAAATGTAGTGGCGGCTGGGCCCCAGGCGGAGAGCTGTTTGGCCCACGTCCTTCCGCCGCCAAGGATCGCAGGGCAACATTCTTTGCCTCCTGTCTCCTCCTCCTCCTACTCAGCTTCCTCCTCCTCTTATTCCACCTGCTCATCCAGTCAGCCACACACCTTCACCACCAACTTCAGCACAGCCCGGGGTAAACGTCAGCAGGCCATTCTGAAACTCATATGTTTGGGGGACAGGCCCCACACCGCACAGGAGTTGTGGCGGGGTATAGAACAACAGACCGACGAGTGGTTGCTGCCGGTGAGCCTCAAGCCCGGCCTGGTGGTGTGCGATAATATGCGACGTGCCTCATATGCGACGTGCCCACCAGGTGAAACTCCACCTTCCACATGCTGGACAGACTGTGCGAGCAGGAGGCCATAGTGGAGTTTCAGCTGCAGCACGCACGGGTCAGTCGCACTGCGGAACAGCACCACTTCACCACCAATGACTGGGCCTCCATGCGAGACCTGTGTGCCCTGTTTCGAGTACTCCACCAACATGGCCAGTGGTGATGACGCCGTTATCAGCGTTACAATACCACTTCTATGTCTCCTTGAGAAAACACTTAGGGCGATGATGGAAGAGGAGGTGGCCCAGGAGGAGGAGGAGGAGGAGGAAGAGGGGTCATTTTTAGCACTTTCAGGCCAGTCTCTTTGAAGTGACTCAGAGGGAGGTTTTTTGCAACAGCAGAGGCCAGGTACAAATGTGGCCAGACAGGGCCCACTACTGGAGGACAAGGAGGATGAGGAGGAGGTGGAGGAGGATGAGGATGAAGCATGTTCACAGCGGGGTGGCACCCAACGCAGCTTGGGCCCATCACTGGTGCGTGGCTGGGGGGAAACGCAGGACGATGACGATACGCCTCCCACAGAGGACAGCTTGTCCTTACCTCTGGGCAGCCTGGCACACATGAGCGACTACATGCTGCAGTGCCTGCGCAACGACAGCAGAGTTGCCCACATTTTAACGTGTGCGGACTACTGGGTTGCCACCCTGCTGGATCCACGGTACAAAGACAATGTGCCCACCTTACTCCCTTGCCTGTCGCGTGATAGGAAGATGCGCGAGTACAAGCGCACGTTGGTAGACGCGCTACTGAGAGCATTCCCAAATGACACAGGGGAACAAGTGGAAGCCCAAGGCGAAGGCAGAGGAGGAGCAAGAGGTCGCCAACGACATTCCGGCGCCGCGGGGGTTAATCGGAACGGGATGCCGGCTGAAATCATTCAGCCGGCATCCCGTAACAATGCAGGGGGGGGGGTAATTTGACCCCCCCGTATCGACAATCGCAGAAAACCGCAGGTCAATTCAGACCTGCGGTTTTCTGCGTTTCCGGTCCATTCGGGTGTCCTGTGACCCGATGAACCGGAAAAAGACTGCGATCGGTGGCGTAATTATACACCACCTATCGCAGTCCGAGGATTTGGAGAGGCGGTACTGGCCCTGGTGCTGAACGCCGCTGTCCAGGGTGCTGATTGGAGCAGGGGAGAGAGGCGCGAAATTCAAACTTCCTGCGCTCCTCTCTCCCCTCCTCTTCCTGTCCAGCACCCTGACCGTGCAGCACCGTTCGGCACCAGCTCCTGCGTCCCCCTAATCGCCATCCATCACCCTCCTGCACCCATCGCCACCCAGGTAGGTTAGGGTCAGTGAGGGAGAGGCACCGTTAGGCAGGGAAAGAAGGGAAAAGTTAGTTAGAAAAAAAAAAAAAGTTCTTTTATTTCAAAACTTTTTTTGATCCATCCATCAGACCCCAGAACCCCCTTGCCACTTGCTCCCGTTGCCCCCACACACACGCACATATAATAAAGGTTTCCACACACGCACACATAATAAAGGTTTCCACACACGCACACATACACGCACACATACACGCACACATACACGCACACACACCCATGGCCCGCCGGATGTTCTCGGCCGAGGAGGCATACGCCCAGATTGCCTCCCACTCTGAGAGCCCCAGTGTGGATGAGGATGACCCCACGTTCCTTTTGTCATCCGCATCCTCCTCATCATCATCGGATGACGATGAGCCACCAAGGCGGCGGAGACGCCGCCAGGCGGAGCAAGGGGCCCCACATGCTAGGGATCCTGTGGCCCACCCTAGTACGAGCCGCCCTGGGGTTCGTACTGGTTTCCCGGCCCACCAAATAAGTCCACCGGAGCCCCCTGCCGATGAACTTAGTTGGTGTCCCCCAGTGGACTTTGAGCCTGAGATTCCGGATTTTGCTGGCAATCCTGGAATCCAGATTCCCACAGTGGGGTTTACTGAAATTGACTATTTTAGTTTTTTTTTCAGTAACCCACTGGTGAATCTGATGGTGGAGCAGACGAATCTGTATGCCCAACAGTTCGTCGCTCAAAACCCAGGCTCATTTTTGGCTAGACCCGGTGGCTGGACGCCGGTCAGTGCAGCCGAGATGAGGACATTTTGGGGCCTCGTGCTGCATATGGGTCTAGTCCAAAAACACAGTGTCAGGCAATACTGGAGTGGGGACGTCCTATACCAGACCCCACTGTACAGTATGGTCATGACACGCTCCCGGTTTGAGGCCGTCCGGAAATGTCTGCATTATTCCGATAATGCAGCATGTCCACCCCGAGGTGATCCTGCCTATGACCGGCTGTATAAGATACGGCCGATCATCGATCACTTTGGGGCCAAATTCATGGAGGCCTATGTACCTGGAAGGGAGGTCGCGGTTGATGAGTCTCTCGTTGCGTTCAAGGGGAGACTCAGTTTCCGCCAATACATTCCCACAAAGCGGGCGAGGTATGGCGTGAAGCTATACAAAATTTCGTGTGTACGAGGGGCGAGATTCCCGTATTCAACCCCCAGAATGTCCCCCCACTCTGGGTGTTACCGGGAAACTCGTGTGGGACCTTATGTACCCACTGCTGGATAACGGTTACCACTTGTACGTGGACAACTTTTATACCAGTATCCCCTTGTTCAGGTCCCTTGCCGCCAGATCCACGTTCGCTTGTGGGACCGTGCGGAAAAATCAACACGGCCTCCCTGCCTACCCCCTCCAGGTACCTATCCCCAGGGGTGAGACCTGTGCCCTTACCAGTGGAAACCTGTTGCTGGTCAGGTATAAGGACAAGAGGGATGTCCTTATGCTGTCCACAATCCACAGTAACAGCACCACCCCAGTCCCTGTGCGAGGTACCGCGGCAACGGTCCTCAAGCCCGATTGTATCGTCGACTACAATCGGTATATGGGAGGAGTTGATCTCTCTGATCAAGTCCTCAAGCCATATAACGCCATGCGCAAAACCCGGGCATGGTACAAAAAAGTTGCGGTCTACTTGGTGCAGGTTGCCATGTACAACTCTTTTGTACTATCCCGAAGCGCTGGCAGCACAGGGACATTCCTCCAATTCTATGAGGCAGTCCTCAAGGCCCTGATCTTTTCGGACCGGGAAAGAGCAGGCCGGAGTACCTCGGGAATTGGAGCCGCCCGGATCATCCCTGGCCAACACTTTCCAGGTGTGGTCCCCCATACTGGAAAGAAGGGACGAACCCAAAAAAAGTGCAGAGTGTGTCACAAGAGGGGGATACGGAAGGACACCACCACTCAGTGTGACACGTGCCCCGATCATCCGGGCCTCTGCATTATCGATTGCTTCAGGGAGTATCACACTTCCATGGAGTACTAAATTTTTATAATCCCCAACAGTCCACTAGAGAACATAAAAAACTATGGCTCTCAGACTTTGGAGACACAGAAACATTTTTTTTTCCCCAAAAAATATTAGTTTTAGTGCAGGCATCCTCAAACTGCGGCCCTCCAGATGTTGTAAAACTATAACTCCCGCATGCCCAGACAACCTACAGCCATCAGCAGGGCATGGTGGGAATTGTAGTTTTACAACATCTGGAGGGCCGCAGTTTTTAGGATGCCTGCTTAGTGTCTCCAAAGTCTGAGAGCCATACATATTGGGCATCGTCGCGTGCGTAAAAGTCGTCGCTCTAAAAATGACTTTTGCCCAAACGCCTCGGATGAACGGTGTTAAAAATATAAAATAAAAACGGTGCCAAAACACCCATTTTTGGGCAAAATTTCCATTTGAATCCTTTTTGCCGGTAATAAAGCAAGGGTTAACAGCCAAACAAAACTCAATATTTATGGCCCTGATTCTGTAGTTCTGTAAATGGCTATATAGCCGCACGGCAGGGCATAGAACGAAGGGAACTCCATATGGTTTCTGGAAGGCAGATTTTGATGGACAGTTTTTTTTTTGACACCATGTCCCATTAGAAGCCCCCCTGATGTAGCCTAGACTAGAAACTCCAAAAAAGTGACCCCATCTAAGAAACTACACCCCTCAAGGTATTCAAAAGTTACTTTACAAACTATGTTAACCCTTTAGGTGTTCCACAAAACTAAATAGCGAATGTAGAAACAATTTTAGAATTTAATTTTTTTGTTACATTGCCTCAAAAAGAGTAATATAGAGCAACCAAAAATCTAATTTACCCCTAAAATAGTCCCAAAACAACAACCACCTTATCCCGTAGTTTCCTAGATGGGGTCACTTTTATGGAGTTTCTACTCTAGGGGTGCATCAGGGGGCTTGAAAGGGTACATGGTGTCAATAAACCAGTCCAGCAAAATCTGCCTTCCAAAAACCATATGACATTCCCCTTCTTCTATGTCCTGCCGTTTAGCCAAACAGTAGTTTACGACCACATATGGGGTGTTTTTGCAAACTACAGAATCAGGGCAACCCATTTTGAGTGTTGTTTGGCAGTTAACCCTTGTTTTACTCCTGGAAAAAATTGATTATATTGGAAAATTTTTCAAAAACTAGAAATTTCTAAATTGTTTCTCCATCTGCCATTAACTCTTGTAGAACACCTAAAGGGTTAACAAAGTTTGTAAACCCAGTTTTGAATACCTTGAGGGGTGTACTTTCTTAGATGGAGTCACTTTTTTGAAATTTCTATTCTAGGGGTGCAACAGGGGGCTTCAAATGGGACATGGTATAAACAAAACCAGTCCTGCCAAATCTGCCTTCCAAAACCCATATGGCGTTCCCCTCCTTCTATGTGCTACCGTTCGGCCAAACAGTAGTTTACGACCACATATGGGGTGTTTTTGCAAACTAAAGAATCAGGGCAACCCATTTTGAGTGTTGTTTGGCAGTTAACCCTTGTTTTACTCCTGGAAAAAATTGATTATATTGGAAAATTTTCCAAAAAATAGAAATTTCAAAATTGTTTCTCCATCTGCCATTAACTCTTGTGGAACACCTAAAGGGTTAACAAAGTTTGTAAACCCAGTTTTGAATACCTTGAGGGGTGTACTTTCTTAGATGGAGTCACTTTTTTTGAAATTTCTATTCTAGGGGTGCAACAGGGGGCTTCAAATGGGACATGGTATAAACAAAACCAGTCCTGCCAAATCTGCCTTCCAAAACCCATATGGTGTTCCCCTCCTTCTATGTGCTACCGTTCGGCCAAACAGTAGTTTATGACCACATATGGGGTGTTTTTGCAAACTACAGAATCAGGGCAACCCATTTTGAGTGTTGTTTGGCAGTTAACCCTTGTTTTACTCCTGGAAAAAATTGATTATATTGGAAAATTTTCCAAAAAATAGAAATTTCAAAATTGTTTCTCCATCTGCCATTAACTCTTGTGGAAGACCTAAAGGGTTAATAAAGTTTGAAAAAACTGTTTTGAATACCTTGAGGGGTGTAGTTTCTAGAATGGGGTCATTTTTGGGAGGTTTCTATTATCTAAGCCTCACAAAGTGACTTCAAACCTGAACTGGTCCATAAAAAGTGGGATTTTGAAGATTTCTGAAAATTTCAAAATTTGCTTCTAAACTTCTAAGCCTTGTAACATCCCCAAAAAATAAAATATCATTCCCAAAATGCTACAAACATGAAGTAGACATATGGGGAATGTAAAATCATCACAATTTTTGGGGGTATTACTATGTATTACAGAAGTAGAGAAACTGAAAGTTTGAAATTTGCTAATTTTTCAGAATTTTTGGTAAAAATTGTATTTTTTTATGTAAAAAAATTAACTTTTTGACCCAATTTTAGCAGTGACATGAAGTACAATATGTGACGAAAAAACAATCTCAGAACGGCCTGGGTAAGTCAAAGCGTTTTAAAGTTATGAGCACTTAAAGTGACACTGGTCAGATTTCCAAAAAATGGCCTGGTCCTTAAGGTGAAAATGAGCCCGGTCCTTAAGGGGTTAACCATATATTATTGTACTCCAGGGCACTTCCTCATACAATCCTATTTTTATTTTCATTATATTGCGGGGCAACCCAAAGTTGAATGAACCTCTCCTCTGGGTGCCGGGGCCTAAAAATATCTGACAGTGGCCTGTTCCAGTGGTGGGTGACATGAAGCCTGATTCTCTGCTATGACATGAAGACTGATTCTCTGCTGAGTCACTGACATGAAGCCTGAATCTCTATTATGGGACCTCTCTCCTCTGTCTGGGTGCCGGGGCCTAAATTATATGACAATGGACTGTTCCAATGTTGGGTGACGTGAAGCATGATTCTCTGCTATGACATGAAGACTGATTCTCTGCTGAAATGAAGCCTGAATCTCTGTTATGGGACCTCTCTCCTCTGCCTGGGTGCCTGGGCCTAAATATCTGACAATGGACTGTTCCAGTGGCGGGTGACGTGAAGCATGATTCTCTGCTATGACATGAAGACTGATTCTCTGCTGACATGAAGCCAGATTCTCTGCTATGGGACCTCTCTCCTCTGCCTGGGTGCCTAGGCCTAAATATCTGACAATGGACTGTTCCAGTGGTGGGTGACGTGAAGCATGATTCTCTGCTATCACATGAAGACTGATTCTCTGCTGACATGAAGCCAGATTCTATGTTATGGGACCTCTCTCCTCTGTCTGGGTGCCGGGGCCTAAATTATATGACAATGGACTGTTCCAATGTTGGGTGACGTGAAGCATGATTCTCTGCTATGACATGAAGACTGATTCTCTGCTGACATGAAGCCTGAATCTCTGTTATGGGACCTCTCTCCTCTGCCTGGGTGCCTCGGCCTAAATATCTGACAATGGACTGTTCCAGTGGTGGGTGACGTGAAGCATGATTCTCTGCTATGACATGAAGACTAATTCTCTGCTGACATGAAGCCAGATTCTCTGCTATGGGACCTCTCTCCTCTGCCTGGGCCTAAATATCTGACAATGGACTGTTCCAGTGGTGGGTGACGTGAAGCATGATTCTCTGCTATGACATGAAGACTGATTCTCTGCTGACATGAAGCCAGATTCTATGTTATGGGACCTCTCTCCTCTGTCTGGGTGCCGGGGCCTAAATTATATGACAATGGACTGTTCCAATGTTGGGTGACGTGAAGCATGATTCTCTGCTATGACATGAAGACTGATTCTCTGCTGACATGAAGCCTGAATCTCTTTTATGGGACCTCTCTCCTCTGTCTGGGTGCCGGGGCCTAAATATCTGACAATGGACTGTTCCAGTGGTGGGTGACGTGAAGCCTGATTCTCTGCTATGACATGAAGACTGATTCTCTGCTGACATGAAGCCAGATTCTCTGCTATGGGACCTCTCTCCTCTGCCTGGGTGCCTGGGCCTAAATATCTGACAATGGACTGTTCCAGTGGTGGGTGACGTGAAGCCTGATTCTCTGCTGACATGAAGCCAGATTCTATGTTATGGGACCTCTCTCCTCTGTCTGGGTGCCTGGGCCTAAATTATATGGCAATCGACTGTTCCAATGTTGGGTGACGTAAAGCCTGATTCTCTGCTATGACATGAAGACTGATTCTCTGCTGACATGAAGCCTGAATCTCTGTTATGGGACCTCTCTCCTCTGCCTGGGTGCCTCGGCCTAAATATCTGACAATGGACTGTTCCAGTGGTGGGTGACGTAAAGCCTGATTCTCTGCTATGACATGAAGACTGATTCTCTGCTGACATGAAGCCAGATTCTCTGCTATGGGACCTCTCTCCTCTGCCTGGGCCTAAATATCTGACAATGGACTGTTCCAGTGGTGGGTGACGTGAAGCATGATTCTCTGCTATGACATGAAGACTGATTCTCTGCTGACATGAAGACTGATTCTCTGCTATGGGACCTCTCTCCTCTGCCTGGGCCTAAATATCTGACAATGGACTGTTCCAGTGGTGGGTGACGTGAAGCATGATTCTCTGCTGACATGAAGCCAGATTCTCTGCTATGGGACCTCTCTCCTCTGCCTGGGCCTAAATATCTGACAATGGACTGTTCCAGTGGTGGGTGACGTGAAGCATGATTCTCTGCTATGACATGAAGACTGATTCTCTGCTGACATGAAGCCTGAATCTCTGTTATGGGACCTCTCTCCTCTGCCTGGGTGCCGGGGCCTAAATATCTGACAATGGACTGTTCCAGTGGTGGGTGACGTGAAGCCTGATTCTCTGCTGACATGAAGCCAGATTCTCTGCTATGGGACCTCTCTCCTCTGCCTGGGCCTAAATATCTGACAATGGACTGTTCCAGTGGTGGGTGACGTGAAGCATGATTCTCTGCTATGACATGAAGCCAGATTCTATGCTGACATGAAGCCAGATTCTATGTTATGGGACCTCTCTCCCCTGCCTGGGTGCCGGGGCCTAAATATCTGACAATGGACTGTTACAGTGGTGGGTGACGTGAAACCTGATTCTCTGCTATGACATGAAGACTGATTCTCTGCTGACATGAAGCCAGATTCTCTGCTATGGGACCTCTCTCCAATTGATATTGGTTAATTTTTATTTATTTTATTTTAATTCATTTCCCTATCCACATTTGTTTGCAGGGGATTTAACTACATTTTGCTGCCTTTTGCAGCCCTCTAGCCCTTTCCTGGGCTGTTTTACAGCCTTTTTAGTGCCGAAAAGTTCGGGTCCCCATTGACTTCAATGGGGTTTAGGTTCGGGACGAAGTTCGGGTCGGGTTCGGATCCCGAACCCGAACATTTCCGGGAAGTTCGGCCGAACTTCTCGAACCCGAACATCCAGGTGTTCGCTCAACTCTAAAGACAAGCTATAAGAACAAAAAACTTCAGAAAGGCCAACCTTTTTACGGGTTAAGAGATTACCTTAAAGGCTTAAGCTGGAAGTATGTCCTCAAAGAAAAAAAAGAACATCGGTAAAATAGGACATTTTTTTATTAGAACGCTATAGTGTTTTTACAGCGGCTGTTAAGGGGATTTCTGATGCACTTCCATTTTTACAGGAATGCCATATAGCACTAATCGGAGATTCATGTGGGCCCTGGGCGATAAAGTCTCAGTAGGCCCCCTTGTGGCATTTTGCACGACGCTTACAGCAATGAAATTGCATGTATTATAGATTAAATACCTTACACAGAGCATGCTACAGAGCGGATATATGTGAATCAGTCCTTATGTGCCTATGGTACTTTTATTTTCTACCCAGTGTTTCAGTCCCTCAGGTCTACTCACAGATATGTGCCCCCTCACAGTAGCTATGCCAATATATGCCCCCTTCATAGTAGATATGCCAAAATATGTGCCCCCCTCACAGTAGATATGCCAAGATATGTGCCCCCCCTCACAGTAGATATGCCAAGATATGTGCCACTTCACAGTAGATATCCCAAAATATGTGCCCCCTCACAGTTGATATGCCAAGATATGTGCCCCCTCACAGTAGATATGCCAAGATATGTGCCCCCTCACAGTACATATGCCAAGATATGTGCCCCCTTCACAGTAGATATCCCAAAAATGTGCCCCCTCACAGTTGATATGCCAAGATGTGTGCCCCTGTCACAGTAGATATGCTAAGATATCTGCCCTCTTACGGTGCATATGCCATGATATGTGCCCCCTTTACAGTGGTTATGCCCAGAGGTGCCCCCTTCACAAGAAGTGAAAAAAAAAAACAATAAATACTCCTCGCCTCAGTCACCTGACTCCTCCCATGATCTGCGCTCCCCATCAGCAGCAGGATACTGTGACACATCTCGCTGCTGTGTAGGAGGAGCAGAGGCTGATTCCCAGCCTGCCCTGCTCCTCCTCCTACACAGATCAGCAGGACGATGTGTGAGGATATCGTGCCGCTGTGGAGTGCTGGCGACTCAATGGTGGAGCGGGGAGCAAATAGTTCCCTGCTTCAGTGACGTGCCTACGGCGTTTGGCATCCGGGGCGGGTCCTTTCTCTGGTACCCCCCAATACTTTTTAAAAAATTGTGACCCCTCACAGTAGTATTGCCCTCATTGTACAACCTTCACAGTAGTTTTGTACAGATGTATGCCCCCTTACAGTAGTTTTGCCCACATTGTGCCCTCTCACAGTAGTTATGCCCTCTCTGTTCCCCTTTCACAGTAATAATCCCCATTGTGCCACCTTCATAGTAGAAATCCCCATTGTGCTCCTTTCACAGTAATAATGCCCACTGTGCCCCCTTCATTGTAGTAATGCCCTCTGGCTCTGTGCCCCTCAATAATAGAAATGCCCATTGTGCCCCCTTCACATTAGTAATGCCCTCTGTGCCTCCTCCAGAGTAGTAATGCCCTCTTTTCACCCTCCATAGTAGAAATACCCTCCTTGCCCCCTCCATAGTAATAAAGACCTCTGTGCCCACTCCATAGTAATAAAGTCCTGTGTGCCCCCTCCATAGTAATAAAGACCTCTGTGCCCACTCCATAGTAATAAAGTTCTCTGTGACCCCCTGTATTAAAACCAAAAACACACAGTAACTACTTACCTTGTCCCGTTCCTGAAGCTCACAGTCCTCTCTTCCCTGCACGCATAGATCGCTCTGCAGCACACTGTGGGCGGAGCTTGTGAAGATGCCGGCAGCGTGATCTGTGTCTGCAGGCTGAATGGTGGAGTGGGGAGAAGTCTTCCTGCTTCACCATTCAGAGCGTGGCTGGCCTGAAGGAGGGGAGGAGCGCTGGGAGCTGAGCAGTGAGTAACAGGACCCAGCGCTCCAGCAATGAGCACATTGCTTTTGGCCTCTGGCAGCTGTGCTGTGGGCCCCTGCACTTGTCCGGGTATGCCGGGTGCTGACGCCAGCCTTACCAATAGGTTTGATCTCCAAACCCCTTAGACACCATATGCAATAAGGACGGCAGAAACTCGTTTTTGACAGCTGGACAGGGTCATATGATATAATTATGCAGGTCCTCAGGACGATGATACAGTTTCATACTGCGGAAGAGGCAGCAGTATTTTGTGCTGCACTGTGGTATTTGGGTCTCCTGGGTCTAAATTTAGTTCTGCATTATGGTATTGCTGGCTCCCCCTACTTCTGTCGTACCTGCCTTCTGTTGATTTGGACTTGCCTTTAAGGCCACTTTTAAGATTTTTTCCAGAGCCAGTTTAAGTTCCCAGTCTGCCCCTGTATACAACCATCCTCATTTTGCTACGATCAAAAATTCCATAAACAGGAAGTCGACAAGCGGGGAGTTGTCTGCAAAGCAAGCCAGATGGAGAGTGACTTGTTGACTCTTAAAGGGACTGTGTTATATTTGCCTGTGCCTTATTGAGAGACTCTGAAACCACCAAGTTTGTTGACACTTGTAAGACTGTAACCACTAAGCCTATTTCCTGTGATAACACTGCTGTAAACTCTGAGCTTATTCTCACTGTTATTGTATACTTAGGTATATACATCTGTAAAAAATAAATCAAGGCAACTGGACTTACTGTAGATTTCTTGAAAACGTTTCACTCGTTCTTCCAACAAGCTTTCTCAATTCTGAATTGAGAAAGCTCGTTGGAAGAACGAGTGAAACGTTTTCAAGAAATCTACAGTAGATCCAGTTGCCTTGATTTATTCTTTACAGATATACCATGACCTGGATAAATGAGAACCTTCACAGACATACTTATATACAGCTTCTGCAACATCACATACTTTTTTGTGACTCATGCTACTCTTCTACCTGCTGTATATTTTGAACATAATTACTCATTGTCACATGTGGTTTCTTTACAATAAAATGTATTGAACAATAAAGATCTATTTGAAGAAAAACAAATTGTACATACAGAATTAAATAATCTAAATGAAGAAGATCACAATAATAAGAAAGGAATAAAAAGAAGGGGGCGGAAGAAGAGACATAAAGTAAAAACTTTAAAGGTAAAAGTATCTCCTATCAGGTGTGTTCACTAAGTCTTGAAATCAAATATAGCAGATATTTAGAAAATGGTCATATGAATCTACATGTTCCTCCATAAGCAATCCCAAATCCACTCAGATATCATGTCCTGTAGGCCCATCATATATTAAGCATGGACCCTCTTTTCAGTCACATTGCTAGCAACTGTTAGACATTGAAGGGGACAGGACATCATTACTACCAAAACTATGGTGTATGTTGTTCTTGTTCTACAGTAGATGTATTCTAGGAATTGTGTGAATTAGTACAAATACTTTAACACAATCCTCAGTAGAGATCCGCCTAACTGAACCAATTTATAGCACTTCAGTATACTCCTCTGCATCAATTGTTAGACAGCTTATCCATCGATAGGAAGCTTTTTTACTCTGGGCTTCCGTAAACCATGCAAGACGTCTATACAATTCTATTTAGGCTTCTGTAATTAGGGAAGAGTTTATCCAGTCCATGGCACCATTCCTATTGGTTCTAAGTACCGACATGGCCATGACAGAATTTTATGTTTTTTTTTTTGCTATGTACAGTATGTGTATACCTTTTATGATATTTGGTTTTACAATACACAGATGTATATACAGATGTATTTTC
Organism: Bufo bufo; assembly: GCF_905171765.1. Classification (NCBI taxonomy): domain Eukaryota; kingdom Metazoa; phylum Chordata; class Amphibia; order Anura; family Bufonidae; genus Bufo; species Bufo bufo. The sequence goes on from NC_053390.1 coordinate 705,101,718, forward strand.
ATGTGAAGGTCATATCATTTGTATAACCATTTATCACTTTATTTTGCTGATTTACAACACTTTTATATGCCGTATAATGACTTTATTCTTTGAGCAATATACCCCATCCTTTTAGCACCAACTATTGAACTTTCCACAATGCATCGACTGGTGTGGGGAGATGTCCTGCTGTGCGCCATTTAAAAAAAAAAATATATATATATATATATATATATATTTAAAATAAAAAATTCATGGTTTTATTCAAGAACCGAGTGCTGGACCCACTATTTTGTTTCTACAGTGGATTTGCTTCTCCTAAGGATCCGTGCACCGAGAGCTGACAAAGGTGGTGAGCTGATTGCATTTATTTCTTTGTGTGTTACCTATTGAACTTTGACCTAGCTGTTAATATGGTGGTTCTTTTAAAATTGGTATCCACTATGGATGCTTTGAGCAGAGCCAGCAACAATTCCCCATCTTCCTCTATACCTAGGCATTTTTTCAAACACCAGCTATGGTCTCTTTTCTCTAAGATTTACACAGCACAAATCCTATAGGTAACTGCATCTACTTATACAATTTTCTATTCTAAATCGTAAACTGGATTGTCTTGTCGTCTTTCTTTTTATCTTCTGTTACAATTTAACCAAATGACACAGTACAGGAGATCGGTAAAATAAAAAGTAATCCAATAGTTTTAGCACAGTGTGAAAACTTTGACATTGTGATTGGTTAACATAACATTGTAAGCTACTGTATATGGCTGATCTGCTGTTTTATTATCGGTATACAAATTTGGTAAGTCTGCTGACAACACAGGGGATTTGTTTGATGCCGTCTCATTTGATACTCAAATGCGACTTTATTGTTGACTAGAGTTAAAATGTGCAGCAATTCTTTTTCATTCCAGTCCTTCTTCAGCACTTCACAAAGTGACTGCATAAACCAGGAACCGTTTCTTCTAAACGACACACATATCCTGTAGAGAAGACAGACACAATATTCAACTTTTTTGCTTATGCTTTCCTGACACAGACAGCCTGTTAGCATTGGGGCATCCTAAAATCTAATTGTGAGAGGTACATACCTTATGTTAATAAAAGGTTATGAACATTAAGAAACCAATGTGGATAAATAGAATTGTAAAGAAAGCAATAAATGACAAAAAGAAAGCATTTAAATCACTAAAACAGGAGGTTAGCAAGGAAGCACTGAAAAACTATAAGGAAAAAAATAGAATATGTAAAAAACAAATAAAAGCACCCAAACTAGAGACCGAGAGATTAATTGCCAAGGAGAGTAAAACTAACCCTAAAATGTTCTTCAATTATATAAATGGTAAAAAGTATAAATCTGAAGGTGTCGGCCCTTTACAGAGTGATGAGGGGGTAGTTGCAGAGAGCAATGAGGAGAAAGCAAAGCTATTAAATATTTTTTTCTTCACTGTATTCACTGAAGAAAATAAACTGTCAGAGGAAATGCAGAATGTAAAAGTAAATTCCCCATTAAAAGTGCCCTATCTGACCCAGGAAGAAATACAGCGGTGTCTTAAAAAGATTAAAATAGACAAATCGCCAGGACCAGATGGCATACACCCCCGAATCCTAAGAGAATTAAGTAATGTCATAGCCAGACCCTTATTTCTGATATTTAAGGACTCTATACTGACAGGGAGTGTTCCACAGGATTGGCGCATAGCAAATGTGGTGCCAATATTCAAAAAGGGTCCAAATACAGAGCCCGGAAACTATAGGCCGGTAATTTTAACATCCGTTGTTGGTAAACTGTTTGAAGGTTTTCTAAAAGATGTTATCTTGGAGCACCTCAATGAAAATAAGCAAATAACGCCATATAGCATGGCTTCATGAGGGATCGGTCATGTCAAACTAATTTAATCAGTTTCTATGAGGGGGTAAGTTCTAGACTTGACAGTGGCGAATCAATGGATGTCGTATATCTGGACTTCTCCAAAGCATTTGACACTGTACCGCATAAAAGGTTAGTATATAAAATGAGAATGCTCGGACTGGAAGAAAATGTCTGTATGTGGATAAGTAACTGGCTCAGTAATAGAAAACAGAGGGTGGTTATTAATGGTACACACTCAGATTGGGTCACTGTCACTAGTCTAGTACATCAGGGGTCAGTACTGGGCCCTATCCTCTTCAATATACACTGCCTGTCCAAAAAAAAGTCGCCACCTGGATTTAACTAAGCAAATAGTTATGAGCCTCCTATTGGATAATTACTGCATGGGCGATTATATTTCAGCTGGCAATAAGTTATTTAACCCCAACTGGTCCAATGAGTTGCTTCTCATTTCTTAAACAACTATGTCGAAAGACACATCGCGTGGTCATGGAAAAGATGTTAGTCTCTCTGAGAAGGGTCAAATCATTGACATGCATCAAGCAGATAAACATCTAAGGAGATTGCCGAAACTACTAAAATTGGGTTAAGAACTGTCCAACGCATTATTAAAAACTGGAAGGATAGTGGGGACCTGTCGTATTCGAGGAAGAAATGTGGCAGTAAAAAAATCCTGAATGATCGTGATCGGCGATCACTTAAACGTTTGGTGAAATCAAATCAAAGAAAAAAAATGTAGAACTCAGGGCTATGTTTAATAGTGAAAGTAAAAGCATTTCCACACGCACAATGCAAAGCGAACTCAAAGGAATGTGATTGAACAGCTGTATAGCCATAAGAAAATCACTAATCAGTGAGGCAAACCAGAAAAAAAGGCTTCAATTTGCTAGGGAGCATAAAGATTGGACTCTCGAGCAATGGAAGAAGGTCATGTGGTCTGATGAGTCCAGATTTACCCTGTTCCAGAGTGATGGGCGCATCAGGGTAAGAAGAGAGGCAGATGAAGTGATGCACCCATCATGCCTAGTGCCTACTGTACAAGCCTGTGGGGGCAGTACTTTGATCTGGGGTTGCTGCAGTTGGTCAGGTCTAGGTTCAGCAACAGTATGTACTCCAAAAATGAGGTCAGCTGACTACCTGAACATATTGAATTACCAGGTTATTCCATCAATGGATTTTTTCTTCCCTGATGGCACGGGCATATTCCAAGATGACAATGCCAGGATTCATCTGGCTCAAATTGTGAAAGAGTGGTTCAGGGAGCATGAGACATCATTTTCACACATGGATTGGCCACCACAGAGTCCAGACCTTAACCCTATTGAGAATCTTTGGGATGTGCTGGAGAAGGCTTTGCGCTGCAGTCAGACTCTACCATCATCAATGCAAGATCTTGGTAAAAAATGAATGCAACACTGGATGGAAATAAATCTTGTGACATTGCAGAAGCTTATCGAAACAATGCCACAGCGAATGCGTGCCGTAATCAAAGCTAAAGGCTTTTTTTTGGTGGCGACTTTTTTTTTTGGACAGGCAGTGTATTTATTAATGATCTTGTAGAAGGCTTGCACAGTAAAATATAAATTTTTGCAAATGACACTAAACTGTAAATTAATTGACACGGAAGAGGACAGTATAGTGCTACAGATGGATCTGGATAGATTGGAGGCTTGGGCAGAGAAGTGGCAGATGAGGTTTAACACTGACAAATGTAAGTTTATGCACATGGGAAGGAATAATGCAAGTCACCCGTACATACTAAATGGTAAAACACTGGGTAACATTGACATGGAAAAGGACCTAGGAATTTTAGTGAACAGCAAACTAAGCTGTAAAAACCAGTGTCAGGCAGCTGCTGCCAAGGCCAATAAGATAATAGGTTGCATCAAAAGGGGCACTTTACAAATCAGTGGTCAGACCACACATGGAGTACTGTGTACAGTTCTGGTCTGCTGTGAACAAGGGAGACATAGCAGAGCTGGAGGAGTTCAAAGGAGGGCAACTAAAGTAATAACTGGAATGAGGGAACTACAATACCCTGAAAGATTATCAAAATTAGGGTTATTCACTTTAGAAAAAAGACGACTGAGGGGAGATTTAATTACTATGTATAAATATATCAGGGGTCAGTACAGAGATCTCTCCCATCATCTATTTATCCCCAGGGCTGTAACTGTGACAATGGGACATCCTCTGCGTCTGGAGGAAAGAAGGTTTGTACACAAACATAGAAGAGGATTCCTTATGGTAAGAGCAGTGAGACTATCGAACTCTCTGCCTGAGGAGGTGGTGATGGTGAGTTCACTAAAAGAGTTTAAGAGGGGCCAAGATGTATTTCTGGAGCTATAGCTACTAGAGATTGGTCGTTGATCCAGGGAGTTATCTGATTGGAGTCGGGAAGGAATTTTTTTCCACTTAAGTGGGGAAAATTGGCTTCTACCTCACAGTTTTTTTTATGCCTTCTCCTGGATAAACTTGCAGGATAACAGGCCGAACTGGATGGACAAATGTCTTTTTTCGGCCTAATATACTATGTTACTACCTTACTATTAAAGCAATGTCAATAAAGAGGCCTACTGTGACCTAGTTAGAACTGGTAAGTGAGCTTGAAAGACTAAAATTTGATTTGATCCTATATTAATCCATTAAACATATACTTTGCAGACTTTTTATGCTGTGAATTATAGCAAAATCACATCACAATCCCTTTATTTATGAAGGCAACCATAAAGAAATACAGATCCTTCTTCTATTTCCTAATATATACCGTACTTGAGCAACTCCTAAGGTTCTGCTTCCTGCAGGAGTCTTTCTTATAATTTTTTCTCACATTTTTTTTATTATTTTATATCATCTCCTTTTTCTTGGAAAACCCCTTCAAACTCTTTGTGACATCAGCAACACAAGTACAGCAGACGTGAGTAGTGCTGATCCTGCTCCATAAGCAGTTGGTGCCAGGTATGTTAGATAGCTGACACCTGCCTCCAGGTTCAGATGTTTAACCACTCAGTTGACATGGTTAATAGTGACTGTGGTCTTTGAGTGTTTAAAAAGAGGGGTCTCCCTGTCCCTCTTTTGCCCCCCATCAAGTTAACACAGGTTCAAGACCCTTAGGGGACCAAAAGAAAATATAAAATAATGTTTTAAAAAGTTTTTAAGCATATAAAAAAAAACTTAAAACTCTTAACACCCCATGCCATTTACTTTGTAGAACATCTAAACATTAAAAAAAAGAACATAAATGGTGTTGCTGCATTTGTAAATGTCCAAACTATTAAAGTGTCAATCTTTATTCCACATATTGAATGCTGTAAGAAAAAAAATACCTCGCCTGCCCAAAAATTTGAATAAAAAGTGATCAAAAAGCCATAAATACCTCAAAGTACTACCAATAAAAACTACAACTTAGGCTACATGCACACGACCATTCAGTTTTTTGCAGTCCACAAACCGCAGATCCGCAAAAAACGGAAGCCGCCCGTGTGCCTTCCGTAATTTGCGGAACGGAACGGGCGGCCCATTGTAGAAATGCCTATTCTTGTCCGCAAAACGGACATACTATATTTTTTTTGCGGGGCCACGGAACGGAGCAAAGGATGCGGACAGCACACGGAATTCTGTCCGCATCTTTTGTGGCCCCATTGAAGTGAATGGGTCCGCACCTGAGCCGCAAAAACTGCGGCTCGGATGTGGACCCAAACTACGGTCATGTGCATGAGGCCTTACCCTGCAAAAAAATAAGCCCTCGCACAGCTCTGTCTACCAGAAAATAAAACAATGAGTGCCATAATATAGTGACACATGGTAACATTCTATACACAAGGCACTTTATTCCACTATTATCAGTTTTCTTTACGAAAAACTGCTAAAAAATTTAGCCTTTTTGGAGAATGCTGTCTTCTGCCACATTCCACTTTGGTGGCCGTCATTTGTTTCCTGCTAATTGTTCCTAGTCTATCTATGTTTGTGACTGGAAGTACCTTTTGGGCAAAAACTGATTTTAATAGTATACTCTCTAAAGCACTATAATGAAATAGATAGCATGTACAGGCAGCGTTATACAATAGAAAGTGCATGCATTGTACCTGAGGATGATGCGTAATGGTAGAGAAAATCTGCTTCAGTGGACATTCTAGGACCACTTGTTTGTGTTCCTGCATGTACAGTCACACCCATGTCAATTTATTCTCCACTGCATTTCTGATATATAAAAATAATTATGAATGAAAAATTCTGACAGATAAATCAAAATTTTCACCCCCCTTCTCCTCCTAACTTAACCTCACCATAATGTGGCTTGTTGTTTCTCCAAGGGGAGGACGATGACTATACGAGAATCTCCATTGTCTACTGCAGTGAAGAAGTGGCCCAGATGGTCTCCTAAGCCTGGTTTACACTGACCCATTGTCTTTACGGTTATTCACTTGTGGCCAATATGTATGGAGAACATGATCAGCTGTAAATGATAAAATACCGGTAACTTTTTTTATACTTGATTTTTACTGCAGAAATCAATGGCACAATCTGTGAATATAGAAGCCACTTATAATTGCATTTACACAGTGAGAGCTGTCACAGGGCACCATTAGGCCTCTTTCACGCAGGCGTCCCGGATTTGCTCCGGATGCGTCGCGTTTGCATTGCGGGAAACGCGCGCAAGTGCACATGCAATTTCACTTGCGATTGCGTTGTGTTGTTCAGTTTTTATCGCACGGGTACAATGCGTTTCGTACGCGCGTGATAAAAAACTGAGTGTGGTACCCAGACCCGAACCTGGACTTCTTCACTGAAGTTCGGGTTTGGGTTAGGTGTTCTGTAGAGCTTATTATTTTCTCTTATAACATGGTTATGATGGAAAATAATAGCATTCTTAATACAGAATGCTTACTAAAATGTCGCTTGACGGGTTAAAAAAATAATAATTTTTAACTCACCTCATACTCTTGTACGCTCAGCCGGCATCGTCTTCTTTCAGGACCTGCAAAAGCACTTTTGATTACCTAATTGCGCTCACCACGTGGTGAGCGCGGTGATGTGAGTGCAGGTCCTGCTGCGCTGACGTCATCGCGCGATTGCGTCATTAAAGGTCTTGAAAGAAGAAGAAAGTAGACGATGCTGGCTGGAGGATGAGGCGAGTAAATTATTATTATTTTTTTTAACCCAAGCCACATTTTAACCCCTTAAGGCCCTATTTCACCTTAAGGACTTGGCCATTTTTTACAAATCTGACCAGTATTATTTTAAGCGCTGACAACTTTAAAACGCTTTGACTTACCCAGGCCGTTCTGAGATTGTTTTTTCGTCACATATTGTACTTCATGACACTGCTAAAATTGGGTCCAAAAAATTCATTTTTATTTATAAAAAAATACCAAATATGCAAAAAAAAAAAAATTGCAAATTTCCAAGTTTCAATTTCTCTACTTCTATAATACATAGTAATACCTCCAAAAATAGTTATTACTTTAAATTCCCCATATTGTATGTCTACTTCATGTTTGGATCATTTTGGGAATGATATTTTATTTTTTGGGGATGTTACAAGGCTTAGAATTTAGAAGCAAATCTACAAATTTTTCTGAAATTTTCAAAAACACAATTTTTAGGGACCAGTTTAGGTCTGAAGTCACTTTGCGAGGCTTACATAATAGAAACCACCCCATTCTAGAAACAACACCCCTCAAGGTATACAAAACTGATTTTACAAACGTTGTTAACCCTTTAGGTGTTCCACAAGAATTTATGGAAAATAGAGATACAATTTCAAAATCTCACTTTTTTGGCAGATTTTCCATTTTTATATTTTTTTTCCAGTTACAAAGCAAGGGTTAACAGCCAAACCAAACTCAATATTTATGGCCCTGATTCTGTAGTTTACAGAAACACCCCATATGTGGTCGTAAACTACTGTACGTGCACACGGCAGGGCGCAGAAGGAAAGGAATGCCATACGGTTTTTGGATGGCAGATTTTGCTGTACTGTTTTTTTTGACACCATGTCCCATTTGAAGCCCCCCTGGAGTAGAAACTCCATAAAAGTGACCCCATCTAAGAAACTACACCCCTCAAGGTATTCAAAACTGATTTTACAAACGTTGTTAACCCTTTAGGTGTTCCACAAGAATTAATGGAAAATAGAGATACAATTTCAAAATTTCACTTTTTTGGCAGATTTTCCATTTTAATAATTTTTTTCCAGTCACAAAGCAAGGGTTAACAGCCAAACCAAACTCAATATTTATGGCCCTGATTCTGTAGTTTACAGAAACGCCCCATATGTGGTCGTAAACTACTGTACGGGCACACGGCAGGGCGCAGAAGGAAAGGAATGCCATACGGTTTTTGGAAGGCAGATTTTGCTGGACAGTTTTTTTTGACACCGTGTCCTATTTGAAGCCCCCCTGATGCACCCCTAGAGTAGAAACTCCAAAAAAGTGGCCCCATTTTAGAAACTACGGGATAGGGTGGCAGTATTGTTGGTACTAGTTTAGGGTACATATGATTTTTGGTTGCTCTATATTACACTTTTTGTGAGTCAAGATAACAAGAAATAGCTGTTTTGGCACCGTTTTTTTTTGTTATTTACAACATTCATCTGACAGGTTAGATCATGTGATATTTTTATAGACCAGGTTGTCACGGATGCGGCGATACCTAATATGTATACTTTTTTTTATTTATGTAAGTTTTACACAATGATTTCTTTTTTAAGCAAAAAAAATCAGGTTTTAGTGTTTCCATAGTCTGAGAGCCATAATTTTTTCAGTTTTTGGGCGATTACCTTGAAGAGGGTATGATTTTTGCGGGATGAGATGACGGTTTGATTGGCACTATTTTGGGGTGCATATGACTTTTTGATCGCTTGCTATTACACTTTTTGTGATGTAAGGTGGTTTATTTAGCACAGTTTTAATTTTTTATTTTTTACGGTGTGCATCTGAGGGGTTAGGTCATGTGATATTTTTATAGAGCCGGTCGATACGAACGCGGCGATACCAAATATGTATACTTTTTATTTATTTATGTAAGTTTTACACAATAACAGCTTTTTTAAAACAAAAAAAATGATGTGTTAGTGTCTCCATATTCTGAGCCATAGTTTTTTTTATTTTTTGGGAGATTATCTCAGGTAGGTGCTCATTTTTTGCGGGATGAGGGGACGGTTAGATTGGTACTATTTTGGTGGGCAAACGCCTTTTTGATCGCTTGCTGTTGTACTTTTTGTGATGTATGGTGACAAAAAAATGGTTTATTTAGCACAGTTTTTATTTTTTACTGTGTTCATCTGAGGGGTTAGGTCATGTGATATGTTTATAGAGCCGGTCGATACGGACGTGGCGATACGTAATATGTATACTTTTTTTTCTCCCCTATTTTTTACCAATTTTTTTTTACTTTATTTGGGGAAAATGCCGTTTTTGTTTATTTTTACTTGAAACTTTTAATTTTTTGGGGGGAAAACTTTATTTTTTCAACTTTTTTTTTCGCTTTATTTTTTGTCCCACTTTGGGACTTGAACTTTTGGGGGTCTAATCCTTTACAATGCATTCCAATACTTCTGTATTGGAATGCATTGTCTGTATGAGTAATACTGTGTGTATTACTCATACAGCTTCCGGCCTGTGAGATCCAGGGGGCTGGATCTCAGAGGCTCATCACCGGAAGGCAGCGCGATGCCTTCCTTAGACATCGCGCTGCCTTCCATGCCATCGGGTCCCCCCTACAGCCACATGGGGACCCGATGGCACGCCCGATCGCCGCCGCAAACCGCAGGTCTGGATTGACCTGCGGTTTGCGGCGATCGCCGATACGGGGGGTCACATGACCCCCCCCGGCGTTGTGACAGGATGCCCGCTGAATGATTTCAGCGGGCATCCTGTCACAATTAACCCCCGCCGCGCCGCAATCTTATTTTAAACTTAGGGGGTTAAAATAATAAAGTGAATTTACTTTAATGGGGTCCGGGGTTGCTCATCCCTATAATTTTCTAGCAACCATGCGTGAAAATTGCACCGCATCCGCACTTGCTTGCGATTTTCACGCAGACCCATTCATTTCTATGATGCCTCCGTTGCGTGAAAAACGCAGAATATAGAACATGCTCCGATTTTCACGCAATGCACAAGTGATGCATGAAAATCACCGCTCATCTGCACAGCCCCATGGAAGTGAATGGGTCCGGATTCAGTGCGGGTGCAATGCGTTTCCTGTGTGAAAGGGGCCTTAGTGCTTCTTGTCAGCTGCAAAAGTCATCAGATCCTCATCCACAATATTTCAAACCACTGATCATCCAAAGTTGGTCTGAAAAATTGTGGGGTGTATTGGAGTCTCTAGTTACGAGAACAGATCATACAGGATGATGGAGAGAAGCTGCATTCACCCAGTATGCACTGTTATGTTACTTCTCAGGTAAAGTGTGCCAGATATTTATAAAGCAGAAAGCCAGAAAAAACATAACTGGCTTCAAGCATGATGTCAAATGAGAATTCACATGAAACACGACCTGCTGACAAAAACATATACAATCATGTGCAAAAGTAAGGACATCCGACATATAAAGATAAAAACTGTATATGAAAGTAAAGATGATGTCAAAGAACAAAATCATTTTGCAATAGCTTATTAAACAGAAGTAAAAATAAAAATCACAGCCATGCCATTTCCTTCTGTGGCTCTTTTTTCAGCTGTGCAATTTTGAGGCATTTCTTGCAATGCACAACTTTTCATTTGTTTTATTACTATCATTCACACATAGGCTTGGGCAGATAAGTGGCAGATGAGGTTTAACACTGAGAAATGTAAAGTTATGCACATGGGAAGGAATAATGCAAGTCACCCGTACATACTAAATGGTAAAACACTCGGTAACACTGACATGGAAAAGGATCTAGGAATTTTAATAAACAGCAAACTAAGCTGCAAAAAACAGTGTCAGGCAGCGGCTGCCAAGGCCAATAAGATAATGGGTTGCATCAAAAGGGGCATAGATGCCCGTGATGAGAACATATTCCTACTACTTTACAAATCACTGGTCAGACCACACATGGAGTACTGTGTACAGTTCTGGGCTCCTGTAAACAAGGCAGACATAGCAGAGCTGGAGAGGGTCCAGAGGAGGGCAACTAAAGTAATAACTGGAATGGGGCAACTACAGTACCCTGAAAGATTATCAAAATTAGGGTTATTCACGTTAGAAAAAAGACGACTGAGGGGAGATCTAATTACTATGTATAAATATATCAGGGGGCAGTACAGAGATCTATCCCATCATCTATTTATCCCCAGGACTGTGACTGTGACGAGGGGACATCCTCTGCGTTTGGAGGAAAGAAGGTTTGTACACAAACATAGAAAAGGGTTCTTTACGGTAAGAGCAGTGAGACTATGGAACTCTCTGCCTGAGGAGGTGGTGATGGTGAGTACAATAAAGGAATTCAAGAGGGGCCTGGATGTATTTCTGGAGTGTAATAATATTACAGGCTATAGCTACTAGAGAGGGGTCGTTGATCCAGGGAGTTATTCTGATTGCCTGATTGGAGTCGGGAAGGAATTTTTTATTCCCCTAAAGTGAGGAAAATTGGCTTCTACCTCACAGGGTTTTTTTTGCCTTCCTCTGGATCAACTTGTAGGATGACAGGCCGAACTGGATGGACAAATGTCTTTTTTCGGCCTTATGTACTATGTTACTATGTTACATTATCCTATCCAAACTGGCAGTTGTCTTTTTTATATATATATATATATATATATATATATTTTTTTTTTTAACACATAATATATATTATATATATATATATATATATACACACACACACATTATATATATATATATATTTTAATTTTATTATTGGCTTTATATTTGTTCTTTCGTATATATTCCTTGCATTACATGGGTATGTTTGAAATACGGTACCATTGAATGATTTTACAGTTTTACTGTGGAATGTAAGATTACCTGTAAAAGAAAGGTTTTAGTTTCCCAGCAAGGCTTCTGCAGTTTGCTCCATTGAACAATCCAAACAGCCTGTCTTCTTGGAAAAAGCCCATGGCTCATCACAACACAAACAAAGCAACTCTAATTGCTATGATCATCATTTGCAACTAAAATACAAAAGATGAGAGAATATAAGGCTGTGTTGCATTGCCAGGTTTGATTGACAAAAACAAGCAATTGTACCAAAACTGCACTGTATTAAACAGTTTGTAAACTTTTTGCATTATCTCAGGTAATAAAGTGAATCAGAATTAGCAAAAGTACTACAAGTACTGTAGACAATGCTTTCTGCGGCGAGTCTAGGGTTACACAACTTGTGACAGTATGACATAAGATTGCAATGTTGCACCGCTACATCACGATTATTGGCCACTTTCACATGGTCAGTATTTTGGTCAGTATTCTGCATCAGTATTTGCAAGACAAAACAGTGGAATCTACAGAGAAAAAGTATGATTGATAGATTTCTATTTATTCCATGTTCTGGAGCCACTGCTGGTTTTGGTTTACAAATACCGGTACTTATAAAAATTCTGACCAAATACTATGTGAAAGTGGCCCTGATAGTGAAAGCATTTGTGCTGTCATTATCTTTAACTGTTGGCTGAAAACCTGCTAGACCAGTATGATCACATTACTAAGATTAGTTGTGATTTTAGATGTGTCACATTGCAGTCTGTGTTGTTTTTTTTTTTTTAAATACTGGAGACAGTATAAGGGGCATTACTGGAGGCACTGAGGACATTTTAATACTGGGGCTCTATAGGAGGATTTTTATATTGGGAGTAATAATACTGGGGGCACTATAATGGCATTTTTAGTGGGGGTACAATAAGGGGCAGGGCTCCAGATGGCGACCAAAATGGTCGCCAAAGCGACTTAGAATTTACAAATGGCGACAAGACTTTTTAGTCTTGTCGCCATTTGCGACTAGACCCGCCGCCGCAGCTCTGCAGTTGAATACAGCGGCGGGGCACAGCAGATGATAGTTCTCTGCCCCGCCGCCGATGTTCTTCTCAGCAGCGCAGTGGAGAAGGAGTCTCTCCCTCCCCCTTGTGCTGCTGCCGCCGCCAATAAGGGAAGAGAAGGGAGGAGGAGGGGAGGGGCTGTGGCCACTGCGCCACCAATGAAGATAACTGATCTGGTAATACAAATACAGGAGGCGGGTGCCGGAATCAAATAGCCGGGACCCGACCTCTATGACAGGGAGCTGCGGCACCTGAGGGGTTAACTGCAGCAGATCGCAGCTCCCTGTCATAGAGGTCGGGTCCCGGCTATTTGATTCCGGCACCCGCCTCATGTATTTGTATTACCAGGTCAGTTAACTTCATTGGTGGCGCAGTGCGCCCCCCCCAATACCCCAGTATAATAAACATTGGTGGCGCAGTGCGCCCCTCCCCCCCCCCAACACCCCAGTATAATAAACATTGTTGGCGCAGTGCCAATGAGGGTTAAAAAAATAAATAAAAATTAACTCACCTCCTCCAATTGATCGCGTCCTGTTCTTTCTTCAGGACCTGTCAAAGGACCTGTGGTGACGTCACTGAGCTCATCACATGATCCATTACCATGGTGATGGATCATGTAATGTACCATGTGATGAGCACAGTGACGTCACCACAGGTCCTTTGACAGTTCCTGAAGAAAGAACAGGAGACTGGCAGCTACGCGATCAATTGGAGGAGGTGAGTTAATTTTTATTATTTTTTTTAACCCTCAATTGACCTTCTACTAAGCATTCTGTATTAAAGAATGCTATTATTTTCCTGTATAACCATATTATAAGGGAAAATAACACAGTGAATAGACTTTCATCCTAGCAACCATGCGTGAAAATCGCACCGCATCTGCACTTGCTTGCGGATGCTTGTGATTTTCACACAGCCCCATTAACTTCTATGGGGCCTGCCTTGCGTGAAAAACGCACAACATACAGCATGCTACGATTTTCACGCAACGTACAAGTGATGCGTGAAAATCACCGCTCATGTGCACAGCCCCATAGAAGTGGATGCGTCCGGATTCGGTGCTGGTGCAATGCGTTCACCTCACGCATTGCACCCGCGCAGAAATCTCGCCCATGTGAAAGGGGCCTAAGGGTGAATAGGACATGGGTTCCAGCCCCTAACGGGGCTAATAGTAGGTAAAAAAAAAATAAAAAAACACAAACACTAAGGCTACTTAACACTTGCGGCAGTGTGATCTGGCGGGCAGTTCCGTCGTCGGAACTGCCTACCGGATCCGCCGATCTGGATGTGACTGAAAGCATTTGTGAGACGCATGCCTCCGTCTTGTATCTTTTTACACATTTTTACCAGTCTGCGCATGCCGGATCCGGCACTAATACATTCCTATGGAAAAAAAATGCCGGATCTGGCATTCAGGCAAGTTTTTTTTGCCAGAGATAACACCGTAGCATGCTACGGTTTTCTCTTTTGCCTGATCAATCGAAAAGACTGAACTGAAGACATCCTGATTAGAGTTGAGAGAACCCGAACTAGTTTATGTACTCAGCGATCTACAGAAAAAGTGTTTTGTGGGTGCAGTGCACAATTTTTTTAAGCCTGCCCTGAGCCAACTACTGCTGAAAACGAACTTTTTTTCTTCAGTTAGTCAATATCAATACATGATCGGCAGCCATTTTATGCAACGATAGTGCACCAGCATAGGCTATCTGCAAGTCCAGAAATACGGCTTTGGCATACTGGGGTGAAAAAAGCCTCAAATATACTGCACATCTGGGATTACACGTGCATAAGTGACTGTCACATTTAGGACAGAAATACAGCTTTTTGGTTAGGGTGAAAAAACCCACTAATATACTGCACATCTGGGATTACACGTGCATAAGTCACTGTCACATTTAGGACAGAAATACAGCTTTTTGGTTAAGGTGAAAAAACCCTCTAATATACTGCACATCTGGGATTAGACGTGCATAAGTGACTGTCACATTTAGGACAGAAATACAGCTTTTTGGTTAGGGTGAAAAAACCCTCTAATATACTGCACATCTGGGATTACACGTGCATAAGTCACTGTCACATTTAGGACAGAAATACAGCTTTTTGGTTAGGGTGAAAAAACCATCTAATATACTGCACATCTGGGATTACACGTGCACAAGTGACTGTCACATTTAGGCCATAAATACGGCTTTGGCATACTGGGGTGAAAAAAGCCTCTCATATACTGCACATCTGGGATTACACGTGCATAAGTGACTGTCACATTTAGTAGAGAAATACAGCTTTTTGGTTAGGGTGAAAAAACCCTCTCATATACTGCACATCTGGGATTACACGTGCATAAGTCACTGTCACATTTAGGACAGAAATACAGTTTTTTGGTTAGGGTGAAAAAACCCTCTAATATACTGCACATCTGGGATTAGACGTGCATAAGTGACTGTCACATTTAGGACAGAAATACAGCTTTTTGGTTAGGGTGAAAAAACGCTATAATATACTGCACATCTGGGATTACACGTGCATAAGTCACTGTCACATTTAGGACAGAAATACAGCTTTTTGGTTAGGGTGAAAAAACCCTCTAATATACTGCACATCTGGGATTAGACGTGCATAAGTGACTGTCACATTTAGGCCAGAAATACGGCTTTTTGGTTACTGGGGTGAAAAAAGCCTCTAATATATTGCACATCTAGGATTACATGTGCATAAGTGACTGTCACATTTAGGCCAGAAATACGGCTTTTTGGTTACTGGGGTGAAAAAAGCCTCTAATATATTGCACATCTGGGATTAGACAAGCATCAGTGACTGTCACATTTAGGCCAGAAATATGGCTTTTTGGTTACTGGGGTGAAAAAACCCTCTGATATACTGCATATCTGGGATAAGACGTGCATAAGTGAGTGTCACATTTAGGCCACAAATACCGCTGTCATATAGAGTTAAAAAAAAATAATAGAGTGCAATACCCTACATCAGGGTTTATATTGGCGGTTAATTATTTTTAACATACTTAACCACTTTTTACTTTGCTTTGTGAATGCTAACTATGAGGCAAACATCAAATAAGGGACGCGGTCATGGTCGTGGTGGTGGTGTTGGTGGAGCCTCTGGTGCAGGAAGAGGACAGGTACACGTCCTACTGAACCTACTACCTCAGGTCCCAGTAGCCGCCAGAATCTACAGCAATATTTGGTCAGGCCTAATGCCGTTCTAAGGATGGTAAGGCCTGAGCAGGTACAGGCGCTAGTCAATTGGGTGGCCGACAGTGGATCCAGCATGTTCACATTATCTCCCACCCAGTCTTCTGCAGAAAGAGTACAGGTGGCGCCTGAAACCCATGCCCATCAGTCTGTCACATCACCCCCGTGCATATCGGGGAACCTGTCTGAGCCTCAAGTCATGCAGCAGTCTCTTATGCTGTTTGAAGACTCTGCTGGCAGGGTTTCCCAAGGGTATCCACCTAGCCCTTCCCCAGGGGTGGAAGACATAGAATGCACTGACGAACAACCACTTATATTTCCTGATGAGGACATGGGAATACCACCTCAGCACGTCTCTGATGATGACGAAACATAGGTGCCAACTGCTGCGTCTTTCTGCAGTGTGCAGACCGAAAAGGAGGTCAGGGAGGAAGACTGGGTGGAAGACGATGCAGGGGACAATGAGGTCCTAGACCCCACATGGAATGAAGGTCGTGCAACTGACTTTCAGAGTTCGGAGGAAGAGGCAGTGGTGAGACCGAGCCAACAGCGTAGCAAAAGCGGGAGCAGGGTGCAAAAGCAGAGCAGCCGTCGCCAAAACAGTTCGCCTGCTACTGGCCACCATCAACAGGGACCGAGCACACCAAAGGCAGCTTCAAGGAGTTCCCTGGCATGGCACTTCTTCACACAATGTGCGGACGACAAGACCCGAGTGGTTTGCACGCTGTGCCATCAGAGCCTGAAGCGAGGCATTAACGTTCTGAACCTTAGCACAACCTGCATGACCAGGCATCTACATGTGAGACACGGGCTGCAGTGGAGTAAGCACCTTCAAAACCAAGAAAGGGCCCCTCCTGCTCCCTCTTCTGCTGCTGCCTCTGCCTCTTCCTCCGCCTCTGGAGGAACGTTGGCACCTGCCGCCCAGCAAACAGAGGATGTGCCACCAACAACACCACCTCCGTCACCAAGCATCTCCACCATGTCACACGGAAGCGTTCAGCTCTCCATCTCACAAACCTTTGAGAGAAAGCGTAAATTCCCACCTAGCCACCCTCGATCCCTGGCCCTGAATGCCAGCATTTCTAAACTGCTGGCCTTTGAAATGCTGTCATTCAGGCTGGTGGAGACGGACAGCTTCAAAAAGCTCATGTCGCTTGCTGTCCCACAGTACGTTGTTCCCAGCCGCCACTACTTCTCCAGGAGAGCCGTGCCCTCCCTGCACAACCAAGTATCGGATAAAATCAAGTGTGCACTGCGCAATGCCATCTGTGGCAAGGTCCACCTAACCACAAATACGTGGACCAGTAAGCACGGCCAGGGACGCTATATCTCCCTAACTGCACACTGGGTAAATGTAGTGGCGGCTGGATCGCAGGGCATCATTCTTTGCCTCCTGTTGCCTCCTCTTCCTACTCGGCTTCCTCCTCCTCTTCTACCACCTCCTCATCCGGTCAGCGACAGACCTTCACCACCAACTTCAGCACAGCCAGGGGTAAACGTCAGCAGGCTGTTCTGAAACTGATGTGTTTGAGGGACAGGCCCCACACCGCACAGGAGTTGTGGCGGGGTATAGAACAACAGACCGATGAGTGGTTGCTGCCAGTGAGCCTCAAGCTCGGCCTGGTGGTGTGCGATAATGGGCGAAATATCGTTGCACATCCCTTGCCTGGCGCATGTGCTGAATTTGGTGGTGCAGAAATTCATTCACAACTACCCCGACATGTCAGAGCTGCTGTATAAAGTGCGGGCCGTCTGTGCGCACTCCCGGCGTTCTCATCCTGCCGCCGCTCGGCTGTCTGCTCTACAGCATAACTTCGGCCTTCCCGCTCACCGCCTCATATGCGACGTGCCCACCAGGTGGAACTCCACCTTGCACATGCTTAAGAGACTGTGCGAGCAGCAGCAGGCCATAGTGGAGTTTCGGCTGCAGCATGCACGGGTGGGTTGCACTGCGGAACAGCACCATTTCACCACCAATGACTGGGCCTTCATGCGAGACCTGTGTGCACTGTTGCGCTGTTTCGAGTACTCCACCAACATGGCCAGTGGCGATGACGCCGTTATCAGCGTTACAATACCACTTCTATGTCTCCTTGAGAAAACACTTAGGGCGACGATGGAAGAGGATGTGGCCCAGGACGAGGAGGAGGAAGAGGGGTCATCTCTAACACTTTCAGGCCAGTCTTTTAGAAGTGGCTCAGAAAGAGGATTTTTGCAACAGCAGAGGCCAGGTACAAATTTGGCCAGCCAGGGCCCACTACTGGAGGAGGAGGAGGAGGATGGGGATGAAGCATGTTCACAGCGGGGTGGCATCCAACGCAGCTCGGGGCCCATCACTAGTGCGTGGCTGGGGGGATACTGAGGACGCAGACGATACGCCTCCCACAGAGGACAGCTTGTCCTTACCTCTGGGCAGCCTGGCACACATGAGCGACTACATGCTGCAGTGCCTGCGCAACGACTGCAGAGTTGCCCACATTTTAACGTGTGCCGACTACTGGGTGGCCACCCTGCTGGATCCCCATTACAAAGACAATGTGCCGTCCTTAATTCCCTCACTGGAGCGTGATCAGAAGATGCGCGACTACAGGCGCATGCTGGTAGACGCGCTCCTGAGAGCATTCCCGACTGACGCCGGGGGACAAGTGGAAGCACAAGGCGAAAGCAGGGGAGGAGGAAGAGGTCGCCAACGCAGCTGTGTCAGCGCCAGCCATAGGCGTGCGCACGGGGTGTGCCGGGTGTGCCTGGGCACACCCTAATAGTCACCTCCGTGCTCACTGCCCCCCGCTGATTCCCCTGTCTGTTATGCTGGCTGCCGCCGCACTGTAATTTAATTTACAATACCTGGCTGTGGGCGGGCAGCGGCTAGTATTCACATAGGGGGTGGAGTCCTGGACCCAGCGGAGGCAGAGAGGGAGCCGTACGGTGCGTGCTGTGCGGCGCAGGCTGAGTTGACGTGACGTAACGTCACGTCACGCTGCATCTGTGTGTACCTAGCGCACCTGCAAGTTGGTGAGGTAAGGTGAGGTGGGGGTGAGGGCTGAGGGCATATAAAAAAAAAACCTGTCCCACAGTGCTACGCCTCCTCTGTTGTCCCCTGTATTACCGTAATACCCCTCAGTTATATAATATATCTGAGGGGTATCAGGGTATATTATACAGGGGGTAATATAACTAGGGGTATCAGGGTACATGAGGGGTAATATAACTGAGGAGGGCTAGGCTACTATCAGACATTATACAGGGGTAATATAGCTTATCTTACCCCTCACCCCTGTATTATGTCCCTGATAGCCCTCCTCAGTTATATTACCCCTGTATAATGTACCCTGATACCCCTCAGTTATATAATATAACTGAGGGGTATCAGGTTAAATTATACAGGGCGGGGTAATATGACTAAGGAGTATCAGTGTATATTATTATACAGGGTAATATAACTAAGGAGTATCAAGGGACATTATTATACAGGGATAATATAACTAAGGGGTATCAGGGGACATTATTATACAGGGGTAACATAACTGAGGAGGGCTATCAGGGGACATTATACAGGGGTAATAAAACTTATATCACCCCTGTATAATGTCCTTGATAGCCCTCCTCAGTTATATTACCCCTGTATAATGTACCCTGATACTCCTTGGTTATATTACCCCCTGTATAATTTACCCTGATACCCCTCAGTTATATTACCCCCTGTATAATATCCCCTGATAGCCCTCCTCAGTCATATGTAATCCACAGGTCCCCCATAACAGTGTGTCATCCACAGATGCCCCCATATCAGTGTGTCATCCACAGATGCCCCCATAACAGTGTGTCATCCACAGATGCTCCCATAACAGTGTGTCATCCACAGATGCCCCCATAACAGTGTGTCATCCACAGATGCCCCCATAACAGTGTGTCATCCACAGATGCCCCCATAACAGTGTGTCATCCACAGATGCCCCCATAACAGTGTGTCATCCACAGATGCCCCCATATCAGTGTGTCATCCACAGATGCCCCCATAACAGTGTGTCATCCACAGATGCCCCCATAACAGTGTGTCATCCACAGATGCCCCCATAACAGTGTGTCATCCACAGATGCCCCCATAACAGTGTGTCATCCACAGATGCCCCCATAACAGTGTGTCATCCACAGATGCCCCCATAACAGTGTGTCATCCACAGATGCCCCCATAACAGTGTGTCATCCACAGATGCCCCCATATCAGTGTGTCATCCACAGATCCCCCATAACAGTGCACCTGCGCACTGAGGAGAGACTGAAAGCACGGAAGCAAGCAGAGGACGGCACAGCAGGCGACTGAATTGCTTCTTTTGTAAGTAAATTATTTTATTATAGTGCTGAAACTGCTAAACTCTAAAGAAAAGTTTTGGAGATTGTTTCTCTCTTTCTCAGGTCTGAAGCAATACCGAGGGAGAAAGGAAAACTCTTGAAAGCTTGTCTTTTAAGTATTAGGATAGTACAATAGAAAGGTATCCCTGCATACCGCAATACTCTCGTATTTTGTAATCTTATTTATATATACTTATTTTGTTTTTTTTCAGTAGTATGATTAAGTGGTGAAAATGATTAGTGCCCCCCCATTTTTGACTGTGGTATCTTATGTGCCCCCCCCCCCCCTATATATTGTTCCTAGGCGCAGAGGCGGAGTCATGCCAACGCTAGGGTGAGGCCCGGTCTGTGTGTATGTAAATTGAAACAACGTGAGATTATGTGGATACATAAGCTGCGCACACTTAGGCCTGAAGGTCTCAATGCTGAATGTAGATGGGAACTATGTGGATAGGGAATGTGTAACTTGCTCATCAGATGTGGAGGTGATAATATTCGTTTAGTCGAGTGGGGAGGATATACAACAGTGCTATTTTGAATCTATTGTATGATAAATACACTCATATACCTTTGGTCTATTCACAGATGGAAGTTCGAAGAATTTAATGACCCTTTGTCTTAGGATTGGACTACACCGTACGTGGACCACCCGGGTACGCCGACACAACGGTGATCAGTGGTCTATGCTAAGGAGGGACGTCGATGACGCGTCACACATTGCAAGTCAGGGAAATCCGACCTGCATCAATTTTCACTAAAGTGGTATGAGATGCCAGCTCTGACCGGGAATCCAGAAGCCAGGAGTTGGTTTTATGTATACCTTATTTTAGTGCATGGAGATGGGATGGATCCCTCCCATTGTAACTGCACAGAATTTTCACTCTGGATATGCTTATGGACATCGGGGGCGTCACTACGTCAGTTTGATACTGATATTGTGTGGGTCGCCTTTCCTGGGCCCATTCGCACATCTAGACACAGGTTGGTTGGACTGCATTGTGCTGTGTGACGTTCTTGAGGTTCCCTTCTTTTTGCATTGATGTACACTGCGTTACCATGGCCACTGACACGCCCCCTTGACGCCCCGGCTGTGTGTCCGGTCATGTGTTTCCTCTTTCCCTCCCCCCGCCGCCGCTACACACGCGATGCGCTCCACTGGGCGAGTTTGCGTTCCAGGGTGCGTGCGTGATGACGCGGCGACGTGGTGAGGTAGACGGGTGGCGCATCACGCGGCGCATGCGCCTGGCTGACGGGGGGACGCTGAGGTCGGCGCGCTTGGCTGATCCATGACTGTGAGTTCAAGAAGTTTTTAAAGTTTAATATGATGCAGCTGCATCGTGAAGTTGATTTTAACCCTCAATGTATGGAACACTATTAAGTTCACAAAAGTTTAATCAGAAATCGGATACGATGGATATTGATTAGCACACTAGATCACGATGTTGAATATGTACAATACCTATGAACTAGGCTTTTCACTTTTGAATGATGTTACAATTTTTGTATAAAGAATTTTTGACATGTTAAAGATGTATACACAGAGAGTCATGTGATAATGTGATGTTCTGATGATCATGTGATTTTATTGTGCACATGTGGTTTCACTAATTGCACAAATTTGTATTGGATTGTGGGTATATAAACCCCACAGTATAGCACTGTTGTAGCTTGACAAAGGCCTCATTGAGAAGGCAGAAACGTAGCTGGAATAAAGTTTGGGGTCGTCACCCTATCACCGAACTACTGGAAGTGCTGCCTCTTTATTCGTTGAATATATATATATATATATATATATACATACACACGTGCGCGGGGCGTGTGTGTTTGTGCTTTAGGGTGCACACCCTAATGCAATAGGCTGCGCACGCCTATGGCGCCAGCATCTCATAAGGCAGGGTTAGCATGGCCGACATGTGGAAAACCTTGCGTCACCTCGCCGCAACAACCGTCCCCAACTGCTGATATGGAGCGTGTTAGCAGAAGGCAGCATTTGAACAACATGGTGGAACAGTACCTGTGCACACGACTACACGTACTGACTGATGGTTCTACCCCATTCAACTTCTGGGTCTCCAAATTGTCCACATGGCCAGAGCTTGCCCTGTATGCCTTGGAGGTGCTGGTCTGCCCTGCAGCCAGTGTACTCTCTGAATGTGTATTTAGCACGGCAGGAGGCGTCATTACAGACAGATGCAGCCGCCTGTCCACAGCCAACGTGGACAAGCTCACATTCTTTAAAATGAACCAGGCTTGGATCCCACAAGACTTGTCTGTACCTTGTGCAGAATAGACATTTATACCACCATCAAACATACATTCTTGTACTCAAGTCAAGTGCAATGATTCTTTTTTTATTTATTTTTTATTTGTCCCAATATTTTTGGGGCTACCTACCCCAATAAAAAATAAAAAAAAACATTGTTGGCTACCTCCTCCTCCTCCATTGCTGCCTCCACCTACAACACCACATTCACCGCCTCCTCAACCTCCGACTCCATATCCACCTCCTTCTCTGAGTTGCAGGTTAATAATTTGAAATTTTTAGTTATTTCCCTATCCACATTTTCTTGCAGAGCAGTTGCCATGCTCTTAAGCACATTTTACTGCCTTTTACATCCCTCTAGCCCTTTCAAGGACTATTTTAGAGCCATTTTAATTTTAAAAAAAGTGCCAATTTTAGTGCCTCTAAAATCTTATTTTCAATTGTCGGGTGACATTTTACCATTTTTGGCGTATACAAACCCCTGCTGTGCCTGGGTGACAGTGGCCTAAATCTCTCAAAATCCTCTGTTGTATTGCTGGGTGACATGAACCCCCTTTTGCCATGAATGAACCCCTGCTGTACCTGGGTGACAGGGGCCAAAATCTCTCAAAATGCTCTGTTGTATTGCTGGGTGACATGAACCCCCTTTTGCCGTGAATGAACCCCTTCTGTGCCTGGGTGACAGGGGCCTAAATCTCTCAAAATCCTCTGTTGTATTGCTGGGTGACAAGAACCCCCTTTTGCCGTGAATGAACCCCTGCTGTGCCTGGGTGACAGGGGCCTAAATCTCTCAAAATCCTCTGTTCTATTGCTGGGTGACATGCACCCCCATTTGCCGTGAATGAACCCCTGCTGTGCCTGGGTGACAGGGGCCAAAATCTCTCAAAATCCACTGTTGTATTGCTGGGTGACATGAACCCCCTTTTGCCGTGATTGAACCCCTTCTGTGCCTGGGTGACAGGGGCCTAAATCTCTCAAAATCCTCTGTTGTATTGCTGGGTGACATGAACCCCCTTTTGCCGTGAATGAACCCCTGCTGTGCCTGGGTGACAGGGGCCTAAATCTCTCAAAATGCTCTGTTGTATTGCTGGGTGACAAGAACCCCCTTTTGCCGTGAATGAACCCCTGCTGTGCCTGGGTGACAGGGGCCTAAATCTCTCAAAATCCTCTGTTCTATTTCTGGGTGACATGAACCCCCTTTTGCCGTGAATGAACCCCTGCTGTGCCTGGGTGACAGGGGCCTAAATCTCTCAAAATGCTCTGTTGTATTGCTGGGTGACATGAACCCCCTTTTGCCGTGAATGAACCCCTGCTGTGCCTGGGTGACAGGGGCCTAAATCTCTCAAAATCCTGTGTTGTATTGCTGGGTGACATGAACCCCCTTTTGCCGTGAATGAACCCCTGCTGTGCCTGGGTGACAGGGGCCTAAATCTCTCAAAATGCTCTGTTGTATTGCTGGGTGACATGAACCCCCTTTTGCCGTGAATGAACCCCTGCTGTGCCTGGGTGACAGGGGCCTAAATCTCTCAAAATCCTCTGTTCTATTGCTGGGTGACATGAACCCCCTTTTGCCGTGAATGAACCCCTGCTCTGCATTGCTGACAGGGAACTAAATTTAGTGAAAACATCTGTTACTGATCGGAAGATGCGCGACTACAAGCGCACGCTGATGATAGCATTCCCACCTGACAGCGGGGGCACAGTGGAAGCACAAGGCGAAGGCAGAGGAAGAGGTCGCCAACGCAGCTGGGGCACCACCAGCACCTGAGAAGGCACGGTTAGCATGGCCAAAATGTGGAAAAGCTTACGTTTATTAAAATGAACCAGGCATGGATCTCACAGGACTTGTTCGTACCTTGTGCAGAATAGACATTTATACCAGCCTCAACCATCCATTCTTGTACTCAAGTGCACTTATTCTTTGTTTTATTTTGTTATATGTCCCAATATTTTGGGGGATACCCCAATTTAAAAATAAAAAAACACAAATCAGTGTTGGCTACCTATTCCTCCTTCACCGCCGCTTCCACCTACACTGCCACGTCAACCTACACCGCCACATCCACTCATCCACCGCCTCCTCAACCTCCTACTCCTACAGTAGATCCAGATTGTTATTTTACATTTTTCTGTATTTTATGTTATTTTAAGTCATTTCCCTATCCACATTTGTTTGCAGAACAGTTGTCATGCTTTTAAGCACATTTTGATGCCTTTTGCAGCCCTCTAGCCCTTTCCAGGACTATTTTAGAGCCATTTTAGTGCCCCAAAGTTCTGGTCCCCACTTTTTTTTCAAGTTCGGCCGAACCTGCCGAACCCGAACAGCCAGGTGTCCGCTCAACTCTAATCCTGATGCATCCTGAACTGATTGCTCTCCATTCAGAATGCATGGGGATATGCCTGATCAGTTATTTTCCGGTATAGAGCCCATGCGACAGAACTCTATGCCGGAAATGAAAAACGCTAGTGTGAAAGTACCCTAAAATATAAAGTTTAAATCGCCCCTTTCCCAATTTCACATATAAAATATATAAACAATAAATAAATAAACATATTACATAGCGCTGCGTCCGAAAAGTCCAAACTATTAAATTATAAAAAAAATCTCCTATGCGGTGAGCGCCGTAACAGAAATAAATAAATAAAAACCATGCGATTCGCCATTTTTTAGTCACCTTGTCACCCCACAAAATAGGATAGGACTGTTCTATTATGGGCCAAACGTTTCATAAAACGTGAAATGCACGCGGCTTTTTTTGGTGTTTTTTTTTATTTTTTTGCTTGGTATTGAGTATCGCAATACTTTTTTATAGTGACGAAAGCGAATCAAAATTGTGGTATCGAAACAACCCTACACCGATTTGCTCGGCGTAGCGTTGTCACGATACCCAAATTTTGATTCGGTTTCAATTTGCGACAAAATTTTTTATTTGGCTCCTAAATTTTTCAGTTTAGGAGCCAATGGCTACTAGGTATTTTTTTTAGTCTGGAGCACTGAGGGGGTATAATTGATGGAGGCACTGTAAGGGCATTTCTATTACTAGAGGCATATTAGGGGATGTTATTTCTGGGGACACTATGCAAGCATTATTACTGGGAGCACAATGGGGGTATTATTATTATTATTACTAGGTGCATTTTAGGGGATATTATTAGGACACTATTAGGGCGTTATTATTGCTAAAGGCCGCTGCTGCACTACAGTAATACACTATACGAGCGCATGGTGCATGGCGTCATAGCAACCAATGACGCCGTGCGCTCCTGCTCTGAACAGGAATCCAGCTCGGCATACCACGGACCGCTCTCGGCCGCGGAACATGGCCGTGTGCATTCGGCCTTATCCTGTATGTTTGGTAGTGTTGGCAGACAGTATGTTGTTGGTAGAACTGGCTTGTTTCGGAGACCTGAGTCTCACCTCCTCAGCCCCTATATCTTAGAGACAACAGGAGTAGGACAGAATGTGGCAGCTGGCGCTGCCCACCACAGAGGAGCAGCTTCTGAGAAGGTATTTTGCACTGTGATATTTGGTTCTACTGGGGCAGTATATTGAGTTGCGCTGTGGTATTTGGTACTGCTGGGAAAGTTTATTGTGCTGCACTTTGGTATATGCTTTTGCTATATGGTATTGCTAAATCCATCTACGTGTCAGCTCTATCTACTGGGCTGCCCTGCCTACTTGTGTTGGCCCCACTTTCTGTTAGGAAGCATTCAGACTTGGTGCCTACAGCAGCAGGAGCTATAAATACAGACTTGCCTAACAGTCTGGACTCTAGAACGAAATTGCAGCAGAAATCCAATATCAGCATGCATTTCTGCTGCAAATTTTCTTTCAAATCAGCTGCTGATTTTTCAGCATGAAAAATGATCTGTATAAACATGTCCTAAGGCTTGTTAACTTAAACACACAGTACTGTATATTGATATGTTTTCATGTAAAAAATACTGCAGTCAGATGCTCCTATAAGGGTTTAACAACACAGTCAGGTTTACTTTTTGCAATTATGGAAGTTGAAATGAGGAGTGAATTCAAAAAAGAGAAGTCATATCTGTCCTTTGTACTTTCTCAGCTTTTATGATCCACCCCGGTTTTTGGCTTCAATAACTGCATCAGGAAACCTGACCGTGTAGCCGTACCCCAAATTATGTAGTGAAATATTGCAAAGTCTATATACACAGAATTTTATTTTTTGTTGCAAATTTGTGGTCAGTTGCAATTTTTATATGTTTTTTCTATATTTTTATACATTTTATAATTAAAAAAAAAATGGCAAATAAAAAAAAAATCCCTGTCAAAGGCATGCTCATAACAATATGACACACATTTACTAATATGAGTGAGCCTAACTTTTGGCATAAATTTCTTCAAAATGTGGCACAGTTTGGGGCATCTGGGTTTAGAGAACATTTCAGGGCCTAATACGAAAGGGGCATATGACCTACCTGATTAACCTAAGATGCATTGTTTTGAGCCTGGCGGAAAATTCTGTCTCAAAGTAATCCAACCAATAGTTGGTACAAGGTTAGACAAAAGTGTATATCCCTTCACCATATTTATCATCCAGCCTGAACCCCTGTGATAAATCTGGTGCAGGTCTAGACAGCCTGTCTGAGTTTATGCCATCTACAGGATTAGTAAATATATTGTCTTAGTAGGAGGATGCCTGTATCTGCCTGTATATGAATGTTATAAACTAGAATGTACACGTTTACATACAAAGTATTGTGCAAAAGTTTTTGGCAGGTGTGAAAAAAAAATGCTTTGAAAAAATAGAAATGTTAATAGATTAAATTACATTTTATTCTGCAGTAGGACAATGACCCCAAACATTATGCAGATGTCATTAAGAACTAACTTGTGCATAAAGTAGAACAAAGAGTCCTGAAAGTGATAATATGGTCCCTACAGTGCCTTGATCTCAACATCATCAAGTCTGTATGGGATTACAGAAGGAGACAGAAGGATTTGAGCATGCCTACATCCACAGAAAAGCTATGGTTAGTTCTCCAAGATGTTTGGAACAACCTCCCTGTCGAATTCCTTCAAAACCTGTGTGCAAGTGTAGCTAGAAGTGATGCTGTTTTGAAGGCAAAGGGTCGTCATACGTAATATTCATGTGATTTATATTTCTGCTTATTCCCTTTGTATTTTGTTAATTAATAAAACTAAACTATTAAAGGATAACTGTCATGTTTTCTCACCAAAAATATGTTACTGCTACAGCAGCACTATGCATAAAGCAATCTTTGGTTTCTTCACATACCACCGGTTTCCTTGAGTTTTCCCCTTAGTTACAGCTGTCTTGAATCCTTCAATATGAGGATCTTCTCAAAATGGCTCCTCTGCCAGTTCTCTGAGGCCAAAACTGCTTTCCCTCACTTCACATACACACTTGCTGTAGCCAGCAGCTTCCTGACAGCCAATCAGATTGGATTACTAAAAAACACGCCTCCTCACTCTGAAGCCTAATGCAGGCATGCAGTGTGAAGGACCGCCCCTCTGTCTTCTGTTTACATTAAGTTGGGAGACAGATGAGCCCTAGCAATGATCTTTTAAGGGAGCAGTGGAAAGGGACAGAGGACATTAATGAAAGCAGTTATAAGGTAATTACAGATCTTTTAGCAATCATTGACAGACTAACTCAGGTATACATGCCTAGCTCTAATAAACTAGCAAATAAAAAAAATATGACAGTTATTCTTTAACACTTCTATTTTTGAAATAATTCTTACTTTGCCAAACTTTTGCACAGTATTATATATTACACAGATATCTTTTATACTGCATTAATGTAATCATATTGTCCATGATACTGACCTTTTTCCATGATATCACATATGTTTTATCTCTCTCAATGTGCCCTTGGAATACAATTGTTTTAAACACATCTGCTACAGACTTCATCTATGTCTGTTCCTTCCCTTGGTTTTAAACCTGTTAGTTCTAAAACATTGACAACAATAGTTATTCAGCATAATACTGTATATACAAAGGGCAATGTATACCAATGTAATACCCTTCACTGGCTGCATTAATAGACTCAATCCCAGTCATTTGGGCATAAACATTCTGTGCAATTATTATTGCTGTTTTTTAATCCCATTTTACCTTTTCTTCTTTTAAAGTGTTTTTGATGAGGAACCATCTTTGGTATGAATTTTCATGTATATTTCAGCCACATAGGAAAAATACCCATCATCCTAATATATTAAAATATTTATTTGCTGTTTTATTCTACTCCTGTATTACCATACATGGTGTCTAGTACTGTACTTGTGCTAACTACATAGGGAAATCCACACTCAGAGCCTATATACTGTAATCAATGTGGATTTCCAGCACTGCTGTGTTCAAATTACCATCATGGCTTCAGTTTCTATTACTTGAACTGCAATGCAGTGTAGAAAAATGTCTCCTTGTACCCTGGTCTCAAAATAGCAGAGATGTAAAACAAGATCCATAGAACTAGTGTGTAAAGTGCTTCGGCTGCACAGGGGCCCAGTGTGGGAGAAGGGCCCATTATAAGTTTCGGCGGCAGGGCCAAAGGTAAATGAGCACTTCCATTGTGAAATCGCTCATCCCTATATTTATCTGCATAGTTGTACTCAGTACGGCGATACAGATGATTGCTGCGGTGGAGCAGGGGAGAGGTGTCTCCCTTTCATGTTCCTCTGATAGGCTGCAGGCCAGAAGAGGCCTACATCGCATCCCTGAAAGTGGAATGGAGGTAAGTATGTGAGTTTATTTTTTCCATTTACACTATGCTGTTACCCAGTATGGGGGAGAGGAGCACTATGGGGGGCATCTACTGGGGGCCCTATATATTGGAATTATATACTGGCACACATAAGGGGAACTATAGAAAAGGGGGGTACTGTGGGGTCATCCACTGGGGGCCCTATATATTGGAATGATATAATAGCACATATGGGGGGCACTATAGAGAAGTGGGGGAGAGGAGCACTACTGGGCGGGCATTATATAAGGGCATTTTATACTGGCACAAACTATATGTGCACTATGGGGGTAGGGATAAGAACTATAGGGGCATTTATATTAGCACATTATGTGAAGCACTATGGGGGCATCTATTGGGAGCACTATATAGGAGTATTTTATACTGGCACAAATTATGGGGGCACTATAGGGACCATAGCTCAACTTGGGACACTAAGAAAGTTATTTTATTTATTTTTTGACACATAGTAGGGGGCATTGGTACACATGAGGGCGCTATGGGGACATTGGCTCTACTAAGGGGAGGTATTTTTTTTACTGGCACGCAACAGGGACATTTTTTGCACCGGCAATTGTAAGGGGTATTTTTTGCACTGGGACACATTATAAGTGGGCATTTTTTGTACTGGCTCACATTATAAGGGGGCATTTTTCTACTGTCACACATTATAAAGAGAATTATTACTACTGGGGGCATTATTACAATTGGGGGACTATGGGGAATATGAATACTAGTATGGGCACTATGGGAGCATTATTACTTCTGGGGCACAGTGGGGACATTTTTACTGTTGGGGGCACTATTACTACTAAGTGCACTCTGGCACTTAGTATTTCTATTGGTGGGACTTTGGAGAGCACTATTACTGTGGGGGAGGGGGGGGGGGGGCACACTGGCACAGTATCAGCTTAGCACAATTATTTTTGGGGAACATCATGGTTACACCATTAGTGTCAGGGGCACAATTACTTCTTAGGGCACTGTGTGCTAATAATTATTGAAGAAGGCACTATCTCTTTAGTATAGTATTGGGGAGCACCATGGGCACAGTATTGGGGGTGGCAGGATGGAAAGTAGGAAACTAAGATGTCTGTCAAACTCTGCAGAGACAAGAGAAGGCTTAAAGAAATTATCATGGCGGTCTGGTCCAAATGGAGAAGTTGAAGAAAGAGAACATCTACATCAAAGGAGACGTCACTGGATGTAATACGTATGTGGCGCTGTATTAGGTTACTTTCACATCTGTTTTAGTGATTCCAGCAGGCTGTTCCAGCAGAGAACAACCTGCCAGAATGGCACTGCTGGATGCAGATAGAATGCTCACTGGCCCTATTAACTATAATGGGATCCGGCCACAATCTGGCAAAAATGTGTCCGCCCCTGCCAGCAAAGTACATGAGACTAGACAAATCTCATGTACACTTTGCTTTTTTTCTTCTGTGTGGAAATTGACCTGCTGTGCAGATTTAGAAATCATGCAGGTTAATTGTTTGCTCCCGTTAATTGTGTGGTATACCATGCAGCAGAGAGCAGGGGCTTGGCTCTCACATGGCACCCATGCTCCTGCTCTAATGGCCCTAACCGGAATAGCACCTGCTGCATTTAAATGGTTACAGAGCAGACTCCCTTTGTCTCCCATTAGCACCCCACAAATGAGATTGTGCGGTGCCAATGTGTGTGTAAGCAGACCACGGCCTAGTGTAGATCCCAAGCCTGCCTCCAGTGGTTCCCAGCAGTCTGCACCTCTCTGGCGCAGTCTGCTGGTCAATGTCAGTATAGCACTGACATTAAAATACAATGCACTATAGAAATAGCGTAATGTATTTTAGAAGCGATCAAAAGATTGCCTATTAAGTACCCTTTTGGGACTATTAAATGGTTAAAAAACATTTTTAAAAAGTATTAAATAAAACAATTTCAATAAAAAGTAAGCTTTTTCTATTGAAAAAAGCACTTTTCAATGGAAAATATTTAAAAAATAAAATCTCCAATTTGATATTTTTTGCATCCGTAAAGACCTGCACAAACAAACAAAAAGTAAATTTAAAATAGGAATCCGAAGTGGGCTTTGATGCCGAGTTACCAGCCAGTACCAAAGCACACTTCGGATATATGAATAGAGTAGTAATTCACCGAAGTCTTGCACGACTTCGGGCGGCGAAATGAAGTTTGGCTCCAGAGAGCCAATACATTTTAATGCTGTACGGAAACAACATTAACATCGAAGTATTTGAATGAATCAACTTCAGATCTATGATCCAAAGGTCAATTCGCTCAAGCATAGTGGCAGCATCATGCTGTGGGGATGCTTTTCTTCAGCAGGGACAGGGAAGCTGGTCAGAGTTGATGGGAAGATCGATAGAGCTAAATACAGGGCAATCCTGGAGGAAAACCTGGTAGAGGCTGCAAAAGACTTGAGATTGGGATGGAGGTTCACCTTCCAGTAGGACAATGATCCTAAACATACAGCCAGAAAATCATAAAAATATCAGACCACTATCCGGCGCTGCTGGCATATAAATCAGTCCTTGGGATGAATAATATTCTTTTATTTAAAGTCAACGCGTTTCAAGGGCGAAGTGCCCCCTTCGTCAGGACAATTTACAGAACGCACGTCCAAACATACAGCCAGAGCTACAATGGAATGGTTTAGATCAAAGCATAGAATGGTCCAAAGTCCAGACCTAAATTTCAATGAGATCCTGTGGCATGACTTTGGCATGGTTTGAGCTATTTTCTAAAGAAGAATGGGCCTTTAGATGTCCAAAAGCTGGTAGAGACATACCCAAAAGATTTGCAGCTGTAAGTGCAGGGAAAGGTGGTCCTACAAAGTATTCACTCGGGGGGATGAATACAAATGCTCGCCACACTTTCCAGATTTTTATTTATTAAAAATTCTGAAAAACATGTATCATTTTCTTTTTCCTTCACACATACTTGCTACTTTGTGTAGGTCTGTCTTTCATATAAAATACCAATAAAATACATTTAAAGCTAGATGCACACGACTGTATGTGTTTTGCGGTCCGCAAATTGCGGATCCGCAAAAAAAAAACGGATGACATCTGTATGCCATCCGTTTTTTTTTTTTGCAGATTCATTGTAACAATGCCTTAAACGGACAAGAATAGGACATGTTCTATTTTATTTGCGGGGCTACGGAACTGACATACTGATACGGACAGCACACACTGTGCTGTCCGCATTTTTTGCGGACCCATTGAAATGAATGGGTCCGCATCCTATCCGCAAAAAAAAATGGAACGGACACGGAAACAAACAACGTTCGTGTGCATGTAGCCTAAGTTTGTGGGTGTAATGTGAAAAAATGTGGAAAAGTTCAAAGGGTAAGAATTATTTTTACAAGGCACTTTATACATGCAAATAACCACAAAAAAAATGGAGTGCTTCTTTTGGAATGACTGTAGCATTCTGTTGTGTGGTGCTTAATTCCTTACCAGTAGAGTGGATTCATTGGGTTTGGTTAGGGTAGTGTGTTATATATATGCAGTGCCCCAGACCTAGGGGTATCTGCAATTGTAAATAGTTATGTATTGTAATGTTATGTTATGTATTGACAATGTATTCTAGCAGAGGAGGTTATGGTTGGTAGAAACAGGGCTAATCACCCTGTTCCTCCCCTCTTAGTAAGAGTGGGCTGGTCCTGCTTCCTGCCAGGAAAGTGAGGTCCTGTCTAGCTAGGAGAGGAGAAAAGAGTTCCTGTTCAGATAGTAGGGTACTTCTGAGGAACCGT
This sequence comes from Bufo bufo, assembly GCF_905171765.1. Taxonomy (NCBI): domain Eukaryota; kingdom Metazoa; phylum Chordata; class Amphibia; order Anura; family Bufonidae; genus Bufo; species Bufo bufo. The sequence continues at coordinate 705,134,847 of NC_053390.1, forward strand.
ATCTACTGTGATTCCCCCCTGAGACCAGCACTCTAGTGGGGTATTAAGGAACCTGATCCAGTTTCACCTGAGAGACTAACACTCCAGAGAAATCTCCAGAATCAAGAACACTGCTTCCAGAAAGCATCAGTGTGACAAGACAGCAGAGTGATCAGTGAAATACAGCTTTACGGACATTGTTGCAAGGTGAGGGACTACATCTCAGACACCACCACCTACCTAAACCGCCAAAAGCCTAGACTAATATCAAGCCAGTATTACAGTGGACATATATGTTCGCAAGTGCTTGTTAGTGCCTATTGCCATTAATCCAGCTACCATACCTCCTCATTTAGTGCCAGAAATTGCACTTTATAGGTACTACTGCTGGATGTCCCACAAGTTATATGTTGCACCAAGAGAGACTGTTATACTTTTACTTCTGGCCTGATTCTTCAATCTACATTTTCACTTCCACTGAACCCCAGGGAGCAACGGCCTGAGGGAGTATACCGTGGCACAAAACCTCATCAGGGCCTCTACCACCCCATCCTTTGCACCGGCTCCTCCGGGGTTCACTGCATATACAGTATCGCACAAAAGTAAGTACACCCCTCACATTTTGGCAAATATTTTATTATATCTTTTAATGGGAAAACACTGAAGATATGACACTTTGATAAAATGTAAAGTAGTCAGTGTAGAGTTTGTATAAAAGTGTAAATTTGGTGTTCCCTCAAAATAACTCAAAGCACAGCCTTTAACGTCTAAACCGCTGGTAACAAAAGTGAGTACACCCCTAAGTGAAAATGGCCAAATTGTGCCCAAAGTGTCAATATTTTGTGAGGCCACCATTATTTTCCAGAACTGCCTTAACTCTCTTGGGCATGGAGTTCACTAGAGCTTCACAGGTTGCCACTGGAATCCTCTTCCACTTCTCCATGACGACATCACAGAGCTGGTGGATGTTAGAGACCTTGTGCTCCTCCACCCTCCGTTTTTCCACCCTCAATAGGGCTTAGGTCTGGAGACATACTTGGCCAGTCCAGCACCTTTACCCTCAGTTTCTTTAGCAAGGCAATGGTCATCTTGGAGGTGTGTTTGGGGTCATTATTATGTTGCAATACTGCCCTGTGGTCCAGTTTCCAAAGGGAGGGGATCCTGGGATCAGTATATCACAGTACATGTTGGAATTCATGGTTCCCTCAATGAACTGTAACTCCCCACAGCTGGCAGCACTTATGCCCCAAATCATGACATTCCCACCACCATGTTTGACTGTAGGCAAGACACACTTGCCTTTTTACTCCTCACCTGGTTGCCGCCACACATGCTTGACACCATCTGAACCAAATAAGTTTATTTTGGTCTCATCAGACCACAGGACATGGTTCCAGTAATTAATGTCCTTAGTCTGCTTGTCTTCAGCAAACTGGGGGCTTTCTTGTGCATCATCTTTAGAAGAAGATTCCTTCTGGGTCGACTGCCATGCATATCAATTTGATGCAGTGTACGGCGTATGGTCTGAGCACTGACAGGCTTACCCCCTACCCCTTTAACCTCTGCAGCAATGCTGGCAGCACTCATACGTCTATTTGGAAAAGACAACCTCTAGGTATGAAGCTGAGCATGTGCACTCAACTTCTTTGGTTGACCATGGCGAGGCCTGTTCTGAGTGGAATCTGTCTTGTTAATCCGCTGTATTGTCTTGGCCACCGTGCTGAAGCTTAGTTTCAGGGTGTTGGCAATTTTCTTATAGCCTAGCCCATCTTTATGTAGAGCAACAATAATTTTTTTCAGATCCTCAGAGAGTTCTTTGCCATGAGGTGCCATGTTGAACTTCCATTGACCAGTATGAGAGAGTGAGAGAGCAATAACACCAAATGTAACACACCTGCTCCCCATTCACACCTGAGACCTTGTAACACTAATAATTTACATGACATCAGGGAGGGAAAATGGCTAATTGGGCAAATTTTCACTTAGGGGTGTACTCACTTTTGTTGCCAGCGGTTTAGACATTCATGGCTGTATGTTGAGTTATTTTGAGGGCACACCAAATTTCCGCTGTTATACAAGCTGTACATTGACTACATTGTATCAAAGTGTCAGATCTTCAGTGTTGTCCCATTAACCACCTCCCGTCCGCCCATAGGATATAAACGTCCTATGGGTGGATCTCTATTTCTGAACGCACGTTTTAAAACGTCCGTTCAGAAAGTGCAGCTGCACGCTAATCGTGCAGCTGCTGATCGGGTTGCCCGCTGTCAGTGACAGCAGGGCAACCCTTAGAGAAGGCAGGGACAGTGCCCAGATGTCCCTGCCTTCTAGATCGCTGCATACACAGGAAGCGCTATGTGACCGCCGGGACCGGAGAGTGCAGGAGCTGTGTGAGGTCTTTCAGAGACCTCGATCAGCCCTGCTCTGAGGCTGTACAGCGCAGAATTATGCTGTACAGCCTCTCTGGGGGGTGCATTTCTTCTGTAACTGGGGCTACTATGTCAGCCCCAGTTACAGGAGAAATCAACAGTGAAAAAAAAAAGAAAAAGTGAAGCTAATGTCCCCCAGAGGTCTTGTATGACCTTATGGGGGACGAAAAGTGCAAAAAAAAAATAAAAAAAAATAAAGGGTTGAAAAAATTAAATAAAAAAAAGTTTCACATGTAAAAAAAAAAAAAGTCCCCAAGTAAGGAATAAAAAAAAAAATGTTAAAAATAGAAAAAATAAAATAAAATAGACATATTTGGTATTGCCGCGTCCGTAAAAACCAGCTCTATAAAAATATCACATGAGCTAACCCCTCAGGTGAACACCGTAAAAAAAAAAAAAAAACTGTGTCAAAAAAAGCAATTTTTGTCACCTTGTATCACAAAAGGTGCAACACCAAGTGATCAAAAACGCGTATGTCCCACAAAATGGTACCAATAAAACCGTCACCTCATCCCGCAAAAAATGAGCCCCTACATAAGAAAATCTCTCAAAAAATAAAAAAAAATATAGCTCAGAACATGGACACATTAAAACATAACTTTTTTGTTTCAAAAATGCTATAATTGTGTAAAACTTTAATAAATGAGAAAAAGTATACATATTAGGTATCGCCACGTCCGTAACAATCTGCTCTATAAAAATGTCAACCAATTTTTTGGTCACCTAGCCCCATAAAGTGTTATAATGAATGATCAAAAAATCATATGTACCCAAAAATAGTACTAATAAAACTGGCACCTTATCCCCTAGGGTCACGTCTTGGGAGTTTCTACTGTAAGGGTGCATCAGGGGGCTTCAAATGGGACATGGCATCTAAAAACCATGTGGAGTTCCTTTTCTTCTGCGCCCTGCCGTGTGCCCATACAGCAGTTTATGACCACATGTGGGGTTTTCTGTAAACCGCAGAATCAGGGTAATAAATATTGAGTTTTGTTTGGCTGTTAACCATCGATGTGTTAAAGAAAAAATTGGATTAAAATGGAAAATCTGCCAAAAAAGTGAAATTTAAAAATTTGATCTCCATTTTCCTTTAATTCTTGTGGAACGCCTAAAGGGTTAACAAAGTTTGTAAAATCGGTTTTGAATACCTTGAGGGGTGTAGTTTCTACAATGGGGTCATTTATGGGGGTATCCACTATGTAGGCCCCACAAAGTGACTTCAGACCTGAACTGGTCCTTAAAAAGTGGGTTTTGGCAATTTTCTTAAAAATTTGAAGAATTGCTTCTAAACTTCTAAGCCTTCTAACGTCCTAAAAAAATAAAATGACATTTCCAAAATGATGCCAACATAAAGTAGACATAAGGGGAATGTTAAGTAATAAATATTTTATGAGGTATCACTTTCTGTTTTAAAAGCCGAGAAATTGAAATTTAGAAAATTGCAAATTTTTCGAATTTTTGGGTAAATTTGGGATTTTTTATAAATAAAGGTGAAATATTTTGACTCAAATTTATGACTATCATGAAGTACAATGTGTCACGAGAAAACAATCTCTGAATGACTTGGATAAATAAAGGCGTTCCAAAGTTATTACCACATAAAGTGAGATATGTCAGTTTTGCAAAATTAGGCCTGGTCAGGAAGGGGGCAAATGGCCCAGATGGCAAGTGGTTAAAAGATAAAATATTAAAATGGGAGGGGTGGACTGACCTTTGTGAGATACTGTATGTATAATATATATATAGTACAGACAAAAAGTTTGGACACAAACTTCTCATTCAAAGAGTTTTCTTTATTTTCATGACTATGAAAATTGTAGATTCACACTGAAGGCATCAAAACTATGAATTAACACATGTGGAATTATATACATAACAAACAAGTGTGAAACAACTGAAAATATGTCATATTCTAGGTTCTTCAAAGTAGCCACCTTTTGCTTTGATTACTGCTTTGCACACTCTTGGCATTCTCTTGATGAGCTTCAAGAGGTAGTCCCCTGAAATGGTTTTCACTTCACAGGTGTGCCCTGTCAGGTTTAATAAGTGGGATTTCTTGCCTTATAAATGGGGTTGGGACCATCAGTTGCGTTGAGGAGAAGTCAGGTGGATACACAGCTGATAGTCCTACTGAATAGACTGTTAGAATTTGTATTATGGCAAGAAAAAAGCAGCTAAGTAAAGAAAAACGAGTGGCCATCATTACTTTAAAAAAATTAAGGTCAGTCAGTCAGTCGAAAAATTGGGAAAACTTTGAAAGTAAGGGCTATTTGAACATGAAGGAGAGTGATGGGGTGCTGCGCCAGATGACCTGGCCTCCACAGTCACCGGACCTAAACCCAATCGAGATGGTTTGGGGTGAGCTGGACCGCAGAGTGAAGGCAAAAGGGCCAACAAGTGCTAAGCATCTCTGGGAACTCTATCAAGACTGTTGGAAGACCATTTCAGGGGACTACCTCTTGAAGCTCATCAAGAGAATGCCAAGAGTGTGCAAAGCAGTAATCAAAGCAAAAGGTGGCTACTTTGAAGAACCTAGAATATGACATATTTTCAGTTGTTTCACACTTGTTTGTTATGTATATAATTCCACATGTGTTAATTCATAGTTTTGATGCCTTCATAGTCATGAAAATAAAGAAAACTCTTTGAATGAGAAGGTGTGTCCAAACTTTTGGTCTGTACTGTGTATATATATATATATATAGTCATCATGCTTGCCACTAGAAAAGTTCTTCATGTTTATAATCAGGCATAGGCCCTTTTCTAGATATTCCATGTTATATATGTAGGTTTCATCACTGTAAAAAGAAACATTAAAGGGTCCCTGTCATAAAAAAAATGCAGTGCTCTTTGCAGGCAGCATGTTATAGATCAGGAGGAGCAGGACAGATTAATATAAAGTTTTATTGGTAAAGATTCAGTACAACTTGTAATTTATACAATTAATTCTCTCCTTTTTCATAGCTCATGGGAGAGGTATTCTCAGTGATTGATAGCATTCCCTGTGTAAGTGTACATACAGAGATAGTTGTCAGTGACTGACAGTTTGGGTTGTTAGACCCACATTCAGGCTATGTTTGTGGCCATAATGTGCCTGCATTACACTCATGTGAAACTCGTCTTAAGCCATGAAATAATAAAATACAATAATTATTGTTAATTTATTTTTATTACAAATTTTATTCTGTCTTCTGCAGCTTGCATGTATTCTCATAAATTATGGGCTATTTATCTCCATTGAGTGTAAAAAAATCAGTCTGTAGCACCACTCTTCTACAAACACAAATTAAAGTTGTCATTTTAACTGGTAAATACAATAAACTTAAATCTAAAAAGGAAGTCAGCTGTATGAACGTTCAGGTGAGCAGAGAGGGAAGTCTACAGAAAAACGTGTTACAGAGCTCATCTTAAGAATTTCACAATGAATGGACTATTGGACTAAGCAGCCTGCAATGTACGGGGGAAAAAAAGCAGATTAAAGAAAAAAAGCAATTACAAAATAGTTTTCTTTTAGAAAAAATACAAGCATTTCGGTAAAAAGAAAATGCCCAAGTTCTAAGTTTTAATTAGTTCTCATGTCGGATGTCACATTCATTCAACTATTGTAGAGACATTTTTGTCTTCTGCTGACAGAACTTAAATAAATGTTTTTTTCTCCTCTTCCTTTCAGAATATTGTCTCCCATCGGCACCCCATGAATGAGATTTGCGGGTGCAGATGTGTGTATACACAGGCCGGGGCCTAGTGAAGACCCCAGGCCTAAGCGTGTCCCAGCAGAGTAAAATACATAGCACTAGCAATGTATCAATATATTTTGGAAGCAGTCAAAAGATTGCCTATTGTAGCCCCCTTGTGGGACTATTAAATGGTTAAAAAAGTTTTATTAAATAAAAAAAAAATGCATGTAAAAAAAACACCTTTTTCCATTGGAAAAAATTATAATTTTCAGTGGAAAAAATTGCAAAAATAAGATCTCCACATACTTGGAATTGCCATGTCCGTAATGGCATGCACTACACAATTATCATGAAATTTATCCCACATGGTGAATGACATAAAAATTGTTCCTTTTTGCCATAATTGCTGTTTTTTTCTTATTTGCCACAAAAAAACTGAATAAAAAGATCAAAAAGTGTTATGTACTACAGAACTCCAATGAAAACTACAAGTTGTCCCACAAAAATTAAGCCCTCACACAGCTCCACAGAAAGAAAAACAGGTTGACCACTAAGAGGTTAAGAAATACCTGCAGCAGGTTGTTTCTGCCAAAGCGCTCTTACGATACCTGGTATATCACGTGCATTTCCACAGAAGGAAATGGCATTATCTCAAAATTTTCCGATTAATACCCTATTGCATAAGATTTTATCTTTATATCTGGTGTGAATAAAGAAGCACGTGGCTTCTCCTTGTCCTGCTTGGCTTCACTGACATGACTGTTTTTACATAGGGAGAGACCTGTCAGTGAAGCCAGCGGGAAGGGGGGGGGGGGGGGAGGAGAAGCTGCATGTCAGACTCTTCTTCCTGTGCCCGGATCGTTTTAAAACAATATCCCCCCCCCCCCCCCCCCAAATTCCATTTTGTTTGTGAACTTTGTTTTCTCTGAAACTCTGAAGCATTTCTGATTTAAACATGGCTCTAATTAAGGGGCTAAGGATTGTCAGGATTTCATGCACAGCATACATTAGAAGCCAGGCTCTGCCATTCATTTATATGGGAAATAAGCTAATGCATAAATGTACCACCCTTTGATTGACAGAACCAGGCAGTGAAAACATCATCATGCCTGGCCCTGTCAATCAAAGTGGAGAGGATAGTTGCAGAGAGAGCAGAGTCTTTAGGTGTAACAGCAACGCCCCCGTTGCTCCTAGTGGCTCATCTGCATATATTAAAACATCATTATTCCAAGCAATGCGGGCACATATGAACATGGGACCAACACAGATGTCTTCAGCTGTCAAGTGCACATGTAACAGGTCAGCCAGTTTCATAGGTACGAATCTGCTGACAGTTGACCTTTAAGTCTTACTAAACAAGTACCCTCTACTTAAAAAGAAAAAAAAAGAACTTTAAAGTACCCCAAGGCTAGGATCATGATCACACTGAGCTCCTGCAGGAGAACAAGGTGAGTCCCCCATATAGATATAGGGGGGTTTATCATTCCCCCATACCAGTTTTCTGGAGTTAAAAAGTCACAAAACACAATTTTGCGTCTTTTTAAATGCCATTTCTACTTTTTTAGGCAACTGGCATTTTTACATTGACCTCAGAAGGTGTCCGAAAAAGGGGGCGTTAGGAGTGCATGTAGTGGGAGGGCTGTCGGCCCTGGCTCAGTTATCATTATTTACACCAGAAACTGGTGGAAATAATGACTGAAATCTTCGGCACTTGTACGAGACATTATGTATACCCACTGGGGACACGTACCTCATACTGAGAACCTGGGGTACAATCTACCAGTTCTACAATCACTAAGCATAGTATTTTAAGCATGTGTAATTCATTTTTATATGGCAGAAATTACTCTAATTCTCCCTCATAGAATCAAAACCAGCAATACAAATACTACTATGCTGGATTACAGATGCTACTTTTGTGAATGTGAAATAAAATTACCATTATTGCTAATAGATTCTCATTTATCTGTATTAAAACAAAACATACAGGTCGTGGCTTGGCAGCCAAACGAGATGGCTGTGCAAAATCTCAGCTCCGGCACAACTCGACTATTCCACAGCCGATTCCCCTCTCCTAAGCCGCATAACTGCTGTGAATTGTGCCCGGTTCTATACTTAAGACTGCCCAGGATGCCGAGGGGGAAGAGAGCCCAAGCCAAGCAAGGCAGGCTCAAGTTTTATTTTGAGAATGGAGCGGATGCAGCGCCGCCTGCCTCAGCCGCATGTGACCCGTCCTCACCTCACACTGCAGCGGCCCCTTAACACTCTCCATCAGGACATTGTGAGGCCCCTCTGAGCGCCAACCAGCCGCGCTACTCACCTGCTGGTCCCGACCCTGCAGCCGGAGGTTCGAGTGGTGCGGACAAGGTTTGGGCATCTGCTCTCCAAGACCACGTGGGAGCGTAGGCGCCATCTTCCCCTGTAGTGAGGAGCCCTGCAAAACAGCGTTCCGGACTTCAGACAGCATCAGAGGAGGTGAGGCCAGGGTCCCCGGCCACTTATTACATCTCAACTGTACTGCAGGAGTTTGCCACTTCTGACAACCCTGCTTCAGGCACCCTGCTGAAAAATATGCTGATAGCATTGAGCACAGCCCTACACAGGGACTTTTCTTCACTACTAGTGCCACTACAATCCTCCATTACAGGCCTAGACTCCAGACTCTCCCACGTGGTTTCTAAAATGGGGGAATTTGCTGCCTCCCACAACCAGCTTATAGATAACCAAGAAGAAATTTCAAGTGAGATTGACCGCAATAAAGCTAACATAAGTGACCTAGAAGACCGCTCCAGGCGGAATAATATTAAGTTCAGGGGAATCCCTAGGATATTGGGCCCGCTGATCTCACGAACTATCTAAAATCCCTCATGCAAAAGCTCCTACCCTCTTGCTCCAGTCATGATTTGATTATCGATCGGGCTCACAGGATCCCTAAACCAAGGCACCTATCAGACTCGGCTCCTAGAGACACTCTGGTCAGGATCCATTTCTATGAGACCAAGGAAGCTGTTTTATTAGCGGCCCGCCAACTTTCAGAACTACCAGCGCCTTACCAGTCGGTGAAACTCTACGCAAATTTAACTTCTGCCACATTGCGCCAAAGTTGGCTGCTGGCTCCTGTCACCATTGCTCTGAGGGAGCATAAAATCATGTATAAGTGGGGCATCCCTGTGAAGCTGATTATCAATCACAACGGCAAGCAACACAGCATTGCCTCCATCGATGAGGGCCGTCGTTCGTTGGGAGTCATGGAACATTCCAGTCCTATCCCCAGAAGAGGCACACCACCCTCCCCCACATCATCTGGAACCGGAATGGCGCACTGTAAATGCCAAGAGGGGAACTAAACATTGATATGGAACATTCCTTAAGGTGCCATGGAGTCTTTTTCAGTGACTGGCATCAACCAGGAATCCCCCGCACCCCGAGGATACTCCAGTTTTTGACCTTCTTTGGTCCATTTCATTTTCTTGTTTTACTTGTTATGTGAGTTTATTTTGTATGTTTTATGATTGGATATACACAGGATGCCGAGTTGTGGTGGCGTGGCTGGTTTGAAACTGTTAGCCCTATAGGTCAGATCAACGACTTATGCTTTCATAAAATCCCTTATGGTTCTCAATATAGTAACATAGTAACATAGTACATAAGGCCGAAAAAAGACATTTGTCCATCCAGTTCGGCCTGTTATCCTGCAAGTTGATCCAGAGGAAGGCAAAAAACCCTGTGAGGTAGAAGCCAATTTTCTCCACTTTAGGGGAATAAAAAATTCCTTCCCGACTCCAATCATGCAATCAGAATAACTCCCTGGATCAACGACCCCTCTCTAGTAGCTATAGCCTGTAATATTATTACGCTCCAGAAATACATCCAGGCCCCTCTTGAATTCCTTTATTGTACTCACCATCACCACCTCCTCAGGCAGAGAGTTCCATAGTCTCACTGCTCTTACCGTAAAGAATCCTCTTCTATGTTTGTGTAGAAACCTTCTTTCCTCCAGACGCAGAGGATGTCCCCTCGTCACAGTCCTGGGGATAAATAGCTGATGGGATAGATCTCTGTACTGACCCCTGATATATTTATACATATTAATTAGATCTCCCCTCAGTCGTCTTTTTTCTAAAGTGAATAACCCTAATTTTGATAATCTTTCAGGGTACTGTAGTTGCCCCATTCCAGTTATTACTTTAGTTGCCCTCCTCTGAACCCTCTCTAGCTCTGCTATGTCTGCCTTGTTTACAGGAGCCCAGAACTGTACACAGTACTCCATGTGTGGTCTGACTAGCGATTTGTAAAGTGGTAGGACTATGTTCATATCACGGGAATCTATGCCCCTTTTGATGCAACCCATTATCTTGTTGGCCTTGGCAGCAGCTGCCTGACACTGGTTTTTGCTGCTTAGTTTGCTGTTTATTAAAATTCCTAGATCCTTTTCCATGTCAGTGTTACCGAGTGTTTTACCATTTAGTATGTACGGGTGACTTGCATTTTTCCTTCCCATGTGCATAACCTTACATTTATCAGTGTTAAACCTCATCTGCCACTTATCTGCCCAAGCCTCCAATCTATCCAGATCCCTCTGTACTAGTATACTGTCCTCTTCAGTGTAAATTACTTTACACAGTTTAGTGTCATCTGCGAAAATTGATACTTTACTATGCAAGCCTTCTACAAGATCATTAATAAATATATTGAAGAGAATAGGGCCCAATACTGACCCCTGAGGTACTCCGCTAGTGACAGTGACCCAATCTGAGTGTGTACCGTTAATAACCACCCTCTGTTTTCTATCACTCAGCCAGTTACTTACCCACATACAGATGTTTTCTCCCAGTCCGAGCATTCTCATTTTATATACTAACCTTTTATGCTGTACAGTGTCAAATGCTTTGGAGAAGTCCAGATATACGATATCCATTGATTCGCCGCTGACAAGTCTAGAACTTACCTCCTCATAGAAACTGATTAAATTAGTTTGACATGACCGATCCCTCACGAAGCCATGCTGATATGGCGTTATTTGCTTATTTCCGTTGAGATGCTCTAATATAGCATCTCTCAGAAAACCTTCAAACAGTTTACCCACAACAGATGTTAAACTTACCGGCCTATAGTTTCCAGGCTCTGTTTTTGGCCCCTTTTTGAATATTGGCACCACATATGCCACGCGCCAATCCTGTGGGACATTCCCTGTCAGTATAGAGTCTGCAAATATCAGAAATAAGGGTCTGGCTATGACATTACTTAATTCCTTTAGGATACGGGGGTGTATGCCATCCGGTCCTGGCGATTTGTCTATTTTAATCTTTTTAAGTCGCTGATGTACTTCTTCCTGGGTCAGACAGGACACTTTTAATGGGGAATTTATTTTACATTCTGCATGTCATCTGACAATTTATTTTCCTCAGTGAATACATTGGAGAAAAAAATATTTAACAGCTTTGCTTTCTCCTCGTCGCTCTCTGCGACTCCCCCCTCATTACTCTTTAAAGGGCCAACACCTTCAGCTTTATACTTTTTAACATTTATATAATTGAAGAACATTTTAGGGTTAGTTTTACTCTCTTTGGCAATTAATCTCTCGGTCTCTAGTTTGGCCGCTTTTATTTTTTTTTTACATGTTCTATTTTTTTCCTTATAGTTTTTCAGTGCTTCCGTGCAACCCTCCTGTTTTAGTGTTTTATATGCTTTCTTTTTGTCATTTATTGCTTTCTTTACAGTTCTGTTTATCCACATTGGTTTCTTTTTGTTCCTTAACCTTTTATTACCATACGGTATGTACCTCTCACAATGAGTTTTTAGGATGTTTTTAAAGATATCCCATTTTGTGTCTGTATTTGTGAGGACTTTGTCCCAGTTAGTTTGGCCTATGCTTAAATGCTAGGGGCCTGAATAGTCCTCATAAAAATTCCTACTTATGGTCAGAGGCGATGTGTTCAAAGGCAGACATATTACAGTATGTGTCAAGGAGTCACATGTTGTTAGTAAGGATGCCTATAGGATCCGTCACCATTTATATCCACATGTCGTACAATCTCACTACCGTAAAAAGCAGAGGGGGGTTATTCTCGCCTTCAGCAACTCTATTGCTTTTTCATCCAACTCCATTATATCAGATGTAAATGGCAGATACATCATCATTGCATGCACTATAGCTGCCATTTATGCACCAAACAAGCATCACATTAATTTCCTAAATAAGGTACTAGCTAAAGTTGAAAAGATAAGAAAAGGCCATTTAATCTTATGCGGTGACTTCAACCTAGTACCTGATGCAGAGATAGATTCAACTGCGAGTAGCAGAAGTTCATATCCTACCCTCTCTTCTTTGTTGAGTCGTGAAGAGCTGTACAACATCTGGAGACTTCAACATGCCTCTGAACGAGACTACTCCTTCTTTTCGCCTGTGCATAAGACGTATTCACGCATTGATTTATTCCTAGTGAGTAGATAACTCTTACAGCTAGTTACTAAATCCACTATAGGAGTGATTAAGTGGTCTGACCACGCCTCTGTATTACTTTCTGTCCAAGAAACTTACAATATCAGAGATACCCTATGGCAGTGTAGCCCTCATCTTATCTCAAATACGGTTCACAAAGCTGAGCTCACCAAAGCTCTCACCGAATATAACAGCTTAAACAGTAATTCATTCTCCAGTCCCTACAGCTTGTGGAACACCCATAAGGCCTTTATTAGGGGCATCTTTATCAAACTAGGCCACCAGGTGAAAAAGCAGAGAGACTCAAAAATGCTAAATATCCTCTCTCAACTAACCACCCTAGAGTCCCTTAACAAAAAATCCTTTTCCCTAGATAGGGCCACCCAAATTCACTCCCAACTCAAGGAGTGCCTTCTCTTTAACTACGAGAAAAACTTGAGATCAATAAAGGCCCGCTATTATTTCCAGGATAACAAGGCTGGCCAATTACTCGCCCGTTGCCTTAAACTACGCGCAGTCCAGAATCCCCTATATTATCCACTCCACCACTGGTAGTAAGTTATATGACCCGAAAGCAATACTATTCGGCACTATATACCGTAACCTGCAAAATTCAGCTAAACGTATATAGCACCCACCCTGCGCATACTTAAATACTCTAAATCTCCCATCGCTAACCCCCCAAGAAAGCAAACTTCTGTCTGCTCCCATATACCAAGCTGAAGTGGCCAAAACAATCAATTCCCTCCCCTTGCATAAATCCCCAGGCCCAGACGGTCTCTCCAATCTTTATTTCAGAACCTTTCAAGAACATTTGGTACCTCACCTAACGTCAGTATTTAATAAAGCCTTTCAAGAAGGATCCTTCCCTAATAAAATGTTTGAAGCCACGATTGTGGCCTTACCAATGCCCGGCAAGCCCCCTCACAAACCTCAGAATTTCCGTCCCATCTCTCTGATTAATACAGATTTAAAAATATATGCCAAGATTTTAGCTACCAGACTGTCAACGGTTTTGCCTCTCCCTCAATCAAGACCAAACAGGTTTTGTCAAAGGCCGACAAATTACAGATAACACCCGTCGTACCCTAAACCTGATTGACCTCATTAATCGGAGAAAAGAGGAGGCCTTGCTGGTGACCACCTCTGAGAAGGCATTCGACTGCCTGAACTTGTCGTTCGCCTTCTTGGTGTTGGGGACCATGGGAATGGGAGAACCCTTTATCACTGCCATAAGGACTTTATACTCTAAACCTTCTGCAAAAGTATTCTTAAACGGTGCCTTATCGTCACCCTTCTATTTAACAAATGGTACTCATCAAGGGTGCCCCCTTTCACCTCTACTCTTCATCTTAGCTATAGAGCCCCTCGCCCAAGCAATCAGACTACACCCAGAAATCTTAGGAATTAGTATTGGGGAAAGACAACACTGCATACCCCTTTATGCAGATGATGTACTTCTGACCCTATCATCCCCGCAGAAAGCTTTACCAACCGCGCTTTCTTTAATCAAAGAATATGGTCGCCTATCTTATTATAAGGTAAATGAGACTAAATCTCAAATACTCCCATTAAACATCCCAGCCCACACTTTCCACTCCCTCAAACAGAAGTTCCCCTTTGATTGGAGACACGATCATATTCAATATCTAGGAGTAGCCATTACCCAATCTATACCACGGTTATATCACCTTAACTATGTTCCACTACTGGACACGATCAAACAAGATATTGCTTCATATGGAAAACAAGAAATATCCTGGGTGGGACGAATTGCAGCTTTTCAGATGTTAATCCTTCCAAAACTTCTGTTCATTTTTAGGACTGTCCCTATTAAGGTTCCCAGTGTATTTTTTTGGAAGATACAGGGCCTACTCAATAACTTTGTGTGGGCAGGGAGTAGACCAAGGATTGCCGCAGGCATAATAACGAAAGCCAAAACCAAAAGGTGGACTGGGCCTCCCAAACATACTGGATTACTTTTTGGCAACCGAGATCTAGGCCCTAAGGTACTGGTGGATGCAAGCGCCTAAATCTCCATGGGTACAAATTGAATCGGTGCTAGCCTTAAATAAAAATCTCAAATCCCTTTTTATAAACAGTATTAGTGCCTCCCCATTTAAAACACCTACTTTACCAGCTTTACTAAGTGCCTCAATACTTATACAACAAAAGAGCGAGGATTATTCATGATAAAAAATCTCATTTTATTAAATTCAAAATAACATGATCAATTACGGGTAAGAGTCAAAGGCACAAGACATGGAGACTAAGCCACAATAGGGCTCTACAATGTGGAGAATCACATAAGGGGACAAAGTGACCATAAACAGCAGGTGACATAACAATTCAAGCAGAGGCTATGAACACTGGAGTAGTTGCGGGTGCAAATGCTGTTCCCTAATAAATAACAACTACCTTGCTCTCTGTCATAGCATCAACCAATTGGACACTGTAGGGTATAGGAGGACGGTGATATACTGATCATAAAGATGGCATTATGCAGATAATACAAGCCACTCGTCCAACCCTATTGCAGGTACAATGTTACCTACCCATGTTGCTGCTGTGAACTGGTAACACAAATCCCCAAACGCTTCAACCTCGACACGTGTTTCGCCACGTAGGCTTCGTCAGGAGGTAGAGCCCTATTGTGGCTTAGTCTCCATGTTTTGTCCCTTTGACTCTTACCCGTAATTGATCATGTTATTTTGAATTGAATAAAATGAGATTTTTTATCATGAATAATCCTCGCTCTTTTGTTGTATAAGTTGTAGTAGGTTGGGGAGTTAAGTATTGCTATTGGGGTATTGTAGGCTATAAGTGCCTCAATACACCATTGGCGTACTTTCGACCATATTAGCAAACACCAACCCATCTTTCTGCTAAATGCATCCCCTCTCCAACTTCTGGAACTGCATCTCCCAGAGACAAACCTAGCTAGGTGGCGATCCATGGGAATTTAGAGTATTAATTTGCTTTATAACGATAGGATTCTCAAGTCATTTGCGGATCTTCAGCAAGAGTTTGCGATCCCCAGGGTAGACTTCTTTAAATATTTGCAAGTACGACACTTACTACAATCCAAGTCTCCATATCAGTTGAATACAAATAAAGAGACCATTGAGCTGTGGTCCACTCCAGCCCAACCTCTTAGCAAATCGGGCATCAAGCCGTTTTATTTACCTCTGGGGTCAAAAACTACTTTCTCTAAAACTGCCCCTCTTCGGGCAAGGGAGAAGGAGTTACAAACTACTATTACTGAAACAGAGTTGGCAGATACCTTCAAATTTATTACAGCTACCTTTCGTAGCACCACTCTGCATGAGGTAGCAATTAAAACCTGCTTGAGATGGTACTCTACTTTAAAACCTGCTTGAGATGGTACTATACTCCTGATAAGACTTAGTAGAATTTACCCCGGTGCCACTCATCTTTGCTGGAGGGGTTGCGGTTGCATGGGTACCCTTCTACATGTGCTTTGGGCATGCCCATGAGTGGCTTCTTTATGGTCTGAAGTATTTAAAACAGCATCTAATTGCAGTACGCAGCCCTGCAGGGTATTGCGATGGTGAGGTCACGGTTACTAGGCAAACGAGGGTTGCTCTTGGTTACTCACAGTTTTTAGGATGACCCTGGGCAGGCGTACAGCAGTGATGGAGAGGCTGGCACAGTAGTCCTCTGGGGCACTCTCTGTGTATAGGGACCAGGCCGGTGGTAGGTGAGGTGCCCTGGGTGTTGCAGGTTTAATGTGCCTGTGGCAAGGTCCCTTTAAGATTCATGACGCCAGTGCCGGTAACGGTGGCACACCGATTGATAGCAGTAATAAGTGAGGAACACAGTTTGTAGTGAACCAAAACTTTTGTTTACTGAATCAGTTAACTATATACAGTTCTTTAGGTTCAGTTCCATATGACAGTAGCAAATCACAAGCAGGCTTTTATAAATGATGGCAGGCAACAATGTTCTTGCAAGATACTCAGAGGGTTAATTACACTCACAGATCAGGCTGCACCTTTTCCTCAGAAATCCTGTGCACTATTCCTCAGAACTCCTGTCTGTCTTGATCCCAAGGCCCGTATGCCCTATTGGTGGCTTTATCCTTGGTAAAGAAACTTCCTCAGGTATATATCTGTCATGCCCCACTCTGACGATGTGCGGAGGTCGGCCAGGATAGCAGCACGAGTTTAGTATTTGTTTTGGTGCCGTGCTGGATCCGCCTCTCTTCAAGTGCACTGGGTGGAGTCATTAGTTTAAATGGCCTCCAGCTAAGTGCTCTGAGCGGATTATACTGATCATTTTGGTCTGGGAAGTTTGGAGGGAAGGTTGGCTGGCAGTTCCTGCTCTCAGAAGATAAGTGTCATTTCTTGTTTGGTTGTTTGTGTCTTCTATCCCATCCAGGTTCTGTGCGAGCAGGCTGCTCCTATCTCCCCACTTCACCATCTCAGGGAGTTCAGGGTTTTGTCAGTCCAGGCTGGAGGACACAGCACACCTACCTTCAAGGTCTGCCTGTGGGCTGAGCAGTGCAGGGAAAGAGGTCAGGGATAAACTAGGAGGTGACCCTTCCCCTGTCTCTCGTCCAGAGCCTTGTTGGTGTGTTGTCTTTTATACTGAGTGCACGTCCGCCGTGACATTATAATCCGCTCAGAGCACTTAGCTCGGGGCCATTTAAACTAATGACTCCACCCAGTGCACTTGATGAGAGGCGGATCCAGCACGGCACCAAAACAAATACTAAACTCGTGCTGCTATCCTGGCCGACCTCTGCACATCGTCAGAGTGGGGCATGACAATATCTCCTTGCATTAGATATATCCTTCTGCCCTTCAGCTCACTTGTCTGGCTGGAAACACTTCTGCTCTGCACTGTACTTTGTAGGAACTGCAGGTTTCTCAGGAGGTAACTCTTCCCCTGGTAAGAAACTTCTGAGCTAACTCTGGCTCAAGAACCTCAGGCAGGCTAGACTGCACTCACTAGCCTCCTGGACTACACTACTCTTTTCCTGTCTGGGCCTAACTATATATATTAGGGGTTCCCTAGCTCATTCTACTGTCTAGGAGGAGGAACTACATACTACACCCTAACAGGCCTGATACACAGATAAACAGGAAAATGCACATAAAACATCATATACATTACAATGGTCATATTAGCCCTTGTGTAGTGCCCACCTTTACCTAGTGGGACACTACATAATTACTGTGGTTTTACCATTAATATGTCTTCCTGCCGGGCATTCTTTTTCATGGACATGCATTCCATACCACCCCATAGCCAAGTTCCAGTAGCTCATTTATTTCTAGCAACGAAGGTGGCAATCACTAGATGTTGGAAGTCAAATGTTATCCCTACAATAGCGGATATTTTATCTAAAGTGCTAACTGCCTGTTTGAGATAATCATGGCCTATAAAGACCATAAAGTGGATAAATTCATGCATCGATGAATACATGGATGACAGCCATGTCCCCAAACACTACTGTATTACAGAATATATCAATCTAATTGCCTCCAAGACTAATGTTTTGCTTTGTTTGGTTCTGTTTGATTAGCTACCTAAGCTATATAGTGCTCGACTTCTTCCCATGTCATGTCAGCCTTTAATTATACGACTTACCTCCAACAATCTGTACTATTGACTGCTTAACATGATAATTGGAAAGCTTTGTTATCTGTATAATGTACTTAAAAAAATTCAATAAAAATGATTGAAATATAAAACAAAACATATAACCTAAAAGAGTCAAGAGGAACATTCACCTTCCAGATTGATGAGGTGGATTGCTGACATTGGTAGCTTGCTCCATGTGTACTGTGCTCTTCTGTTCACTGTAATGAGAATGTAAGCAGGTAGTTCTCAATGTTAGGCCTCTTGCACACGTCATGTGCGGGCCGCAATGCACGAGCACAGTTCGTGGGGCAGCCACAGCGGATCGTGGACCCATTCACTTTAATGGGTCCGCGATCCGGCCGTTCCGCAAAAAGATAGGATATGTTCTATCTTTTTGCGGAACGGAAGTACGGGAATTTGCGGACCCATTGAAGTGAATGGGTCCGCATCCGTGATGTAGAATGCCCACGGAACGGCACCCTTGTATTGCGGGTCCGCAATACGTTAACGGGGCGCACACGTTCGTGTGCAAGAGGCCTTACACTGAATAGTTTCAGTGTTGGACGCCTTCACAGTTGAGCCAGTGTTCTCTCTATCTGTCAGCAGGTTTGTACCTATGAAACTGGCTGACCTGTTACATGTGCGCTTGGCAGCTGAAGACATCTGTGTTGGTCCCGTGTTCATATGTGTCCACATTGCTAAGAAAAAAAAATTATGTTTACATGTATGCACATGAGCCTCTAGGAGCAATGGGGGTGTTGCCATTACTCCCAGATGCTCAGCTCTCTCTGAAACTGCCATGTCCCCTGCACTTAGATAGGGTCAGGGGTGAGGACATTTTCACTGCCTGGCCATGTCAAAATGCAGTAGGCGCGCCAGTTGCAAAGAGAGCGAAGCTGCTAAGTGTAGCGGCAACGCCCTTGTTGCTCCTAGACAGGGCCGGCCTTTGGGGTGTGCGAGCTGTGCGGCCGCAGAGGGCGCCATGGCGGCCGACACAGCTCGCAGTCGGTCTCTTACAGCAGGCCGGCCCGAGATTGTGTGAGGCGAGCCTGGCGAGCTGAGCCGCTGCAGCTGCCAGGTCAGGTTCCGGAGCGTGGAGGAGGAGCTCAGGATCCAAGTGCTGCGCCTTCACAGAGAGCCGCGGAAGGATCCGCTCAATGTGTGAGGGGGGCGGCCAGTGCTCTGCAGACAGGGAGGGAGCAGAAGACTTCAAATAGTGAGTACCTGTTCTTATTGTTTTTTTTTTTTTTACCAAATACTGTATCTTTTATTAAATGGGGGCAGGTGACTGGATAAGGGTGACACTGGGTATGATTAAGGGGCAGGGGACTGGATAAGGGTGACACTGGGTATGATTAAGGGGCAGGGGACTGGCTTTGGTTGACACTAGGTATGATTAAGGGGGGCAGGAGACTGGCTATGGGTGACACTGGGTATGATTAAGGGCCTTAATCATACCCAGTGTCACCCATAGCCAGTCTCCTGCCCCCCTTAATCATACCCAGTGTCACCCAGAGCCAGTTCCCTGCCCCCCTTAAATCATACCCTGTCACCTTTACCCAGTCCCCTGCCCTTCTTAATCATACCCAGTGTCACTTTTAGGCCTCTTTCACACAAGCGTGTCCGGATAAGGTCCGGATGCGTAGCGGCAAACCCGCGCGAGTAGGTACGCAATTGCAGTCAGTTTTGACTGCGATTGCATTTTGCACGCGCGTGATAAAAAACTGAATGTGGTACCCAGACCCGAACTTCTTTACAGAAGTTCAGGTTTTGATTCAAGGTTGTGTAGATTGTATTATTTCCCCTTATACCATGGTTATAAGGGAAAATAATAGCATTCTGAATACAGAATGCATAGTACAATAGGGCTGGAGGGGTTAAAAAAAAATAAAAAATAATTTAACTCACCTTAATCCACTTGTTCGCGCAGCCGGCATCTCTTCTGTCTTCTTCTTTGAGGAATAGGACCTTTGATGACGTCACTACGCTCATCACATGGTCCGTCACATGATCCATTACCATTACCCATCCTGATGGTCTCCTAGCAACCGTGCGTGAAAATCGCACCGCATCCGCACTTGCTTGCGATTTTCACGCAGCCCCATACACTTCTATTGGGCCTGCGTTGAGTGAAAAACGCACAAAATAGAGCTTGCTGCGATTTTCACGCAACGCACAAGTGATGCGTGAAAACACAAGTGATGCGTGAAAATCACTGCTCATGTGCACAGCCCCATAGAAATGAATGGGTCGGGATTCAGTGCGGGTGCAATGCGTTCAACTCGCCCGTGTGAAAGGGGCCTTACCCAGTCCCCTGCCCCCTCAATTAGACACTGCCCCCCTTAATCATACCCAGTGTCACCCATAGCCAGTCCCCTGCCCCCCTTAATCATGCCCTGTCACCTTAACCCAGTCCCCTGCTCCCCTTAATCATACCCAGTGTCTGTCACCCTTCATTTAAGGGGGACAGGGGACTGGGTAAGGGTGACACGGGGTATGATTAAGAAGGGCAAGGGACTGGGTAAAGGTGACAGGGTATGATTAAGGGGGGCAGGAGACTGGCTAAGGGTGACACTGGGTATGATTGTGCTTGTTTGCACTTGCACTTAAATTAGCTGTAATAAAAAAAAAACAGTTTGTTACAAAGATTGTTTTCCTCTTTGTGTATGTTTAGGTTAACCCGGGGGGGCAGCCCTGCTCCTAGAGGCTCAGCAATGCGGTCACATATGAACATGGGACCAACCCAGATGCCTTCAGCTGCCAAGTGCACATGTAACAGGTCAGCCAGTTTTATAGGTACAAACCTGCTGACAGATGCTCTTTAACTTATCAGGTCTATATAAAGTACAAAGCATGCAGGATTGAATCTATAGGTTGCACCAAGAGCCACAAATGGCACAAATCCCAAGCAAAATCTGACAAAAGCTGCTTCCACACAGACTAGTCTTTTATTCTGTATTGCACTCTGATCCTGGAACACACCTTGTCTCACTCGCCTGGTGAATCCCCAGTGGAGACCACAACTCTCCTGGCAGTCTATGGCCGTGATCTCTGCAAATACCTCTCGACAGTGGGTCTAATGACCATGCGTTTGGGTCATTAGTCACATGGGCAGGCCATAATGTGCCTATATTACACTCATGTGGCAACTGGCCCTAACATAATTTTAATATATCATCTCAGCATATAAAGGGATCAGACCATTCAGACACAACCTTTTTGGCTTGTGTAAAGTATACATTAAATGGATTCCTCAGATGGATGCCATACAGTTGTATCTGTCACCATAGGGTCCCATTGTATACTTTTTTTTCTCGATCCTGCAGTGTACTACACTTTTGCATCGTTATTTGAATGTATATATTAAACGTGGAACAAAAATGTGATGTGAATAGCACCTGGTTTTTCCAGCTTTGTGCGCGCTTCAAATTTCAAGCCTAGCCAGCTGTACCTGTTGGGGAAAAAAAAACAAACACTCAGCTGCTTCCCGCAAGTTAATTTGGTCTGTGATAACACATGACGGTGTGAACACACACCAAATTAAGGTGTATACACTGTACACTTTAGGTGATGTATGGATCCTAAACAAAGACCCCTATATTACATATCCAGTGCACCACCAAATCAATCGATGTCACAGAACACAGAACTGATTTAATTATGTATAAGCTAAAATTTTAAAACATTTTAGTAAAAAATTATGGGATTTTACTAGTTTATGACGTAAAGTCATGATTTTATGAAAGACACGGAGGCGAGTATTGCATCATCTTTCTTTACTGAAAGCCACAGCAGCAAAGAAAAACGGAAACAAATTTACATATTGCCATAGCAACCGTCCCTCCCACCTTAGTCCTGTATATAATGTCCACAAGCCCCTAACACTTCCTCTTTCTTGGCGGATGCCACTCCAACCGGACCGGACACTGTATACTCCAAACTGAACCGCATAAAAACCGGAACCATACGAACTTGAAACATCTCAGAAGAGACAACAGCAGTCTTCTTCCGGAACCTCTGGAAAAAAGGTAGACCTCTGATCTCGCAACCTTAGAACTGGAACAGGCCGAATCTACATAACAGAAACGAGCGGGAATAATCCATCAGCGGATTCATCCTACAAAGAAAAGAAAATATGTGAAAGAGAATGCTCCATCTGGACGACACGTGCAAGCACGACAAATCAGCAAGAAAAAACACAATAATACAGAATATCACAAAAGAAACTGTACATCATAATAAACAATAACCCAAGGGGGGGGGGAAATACCTAAAAGGGAGGGCAATACTCGCCTCAGTGTCTTTCATAAAATCATGACTTTACGTCATAAACTAGTAAAATCCCATAATTTTATTTCAAGACACGGAGGCTCTTATTGCAAGTTTAAAGCTGTAAAATAACCGAAGAAAAAGCATGTAGAGACGGGCGAAAATAGAATTCCTTAAAAGTAGAAGCCCGAGACCAGTCGGCGATCTTCATGATGTCCTCTAGACGAGCCCCAGACACCAACATAGAGGTGGAAGCAGCACTCCTAGTAGAATGGGCCGTGAAGACAGAGGTATCCACACCTGCTAGGGACATAGTCCATTTAACCCAATGCGCCAGCGTAGGAGTAGAAACCGGGGCAAACGGACGTCGATATGAGAGAAACAACTGAGGGATCCCCGCAGATCTATGCAAGGAGGTCCTAGCCTCATACTCCCGGAGACAATCGACCGGGCAAAGGTTCGGAAAAGCCGGAAAACTGGGATAAGAAACTGAACGGATATGTGTCTTGGTCCGACGGGAAATATTGAAAGTGACTCCCTCCGGCGAAAAAGACCTGGCGTCAAAATCTAAAGCCCTGACATCTGAGACCCTCTTGCAAGAGATAAGGCAAAAGAGGGTAACCAGTTTGGCCAAGAGCTGGCGAAGGGAAAGTTGAGAATTAGTTGGCCAAGTAGAGAAAAGATCTAAAACCAAGGAAACATCCCAGGTAGAAGAAAAACAAGGCCGAGGAGGCCGAGACATACGAGATCCCTTGAGGAGACGGCATACCAGGGGATGTTGACCCGCAGGACGTCCTTCGAATCCCTGGTGGAAGGAAGAAATCGCAGACCGGAAGAGATTTATCGTACGATACGCCTTACCTTCCTCGAATAATGATGTCAAAAACTCTAGGACGTGTGATACAGGGGCTGAAAGGGGATCCACACCTCGTGCCACGCACCAACCAGACCTTGATCCCCAGGCCGCTCTATAGGCCCTTCTGGTGCCCGGAACCCACGACTGTTCCAAGAGTCTATGAGCTGCATCCGAAAGATCCTCGCTTTGGCTGAGGCGCCCGATATTCTGCATGCCAGCAGGCGGAGAGATCCTTCTAACAGTAGTGGATGTCGCGCGCCTCCGGAGTCTAGGAGAAGATCTGGGTAGTCTGGAAGAAGAATCGGTGGTAGGATGAGTAGGTCCAGCAGGTGAGGAAACCACGACTGGGAAGTCCAAAACGGCACAATCAGCACCAACTCCGCTTGTTGATACCGCACCTGAGTCAAGACCCGGGGAAGCATCGCGAACGGTGGAAAAGCGTAGAGGAGAGGTCCGCGCCAATCCTGCAGGAATGCGTCCACTGCCTCTGCATCCGGTCGCCAACTGAAGAAGCGCGGTAGCTGAGCGTTCAACCGAGAGGCAAATAGGTCGATATAGAATGGACCCCAGATGGATGAGATTTCTGAGAACACCAGCCCATCTAACTTCCAATCGCTGCCATCCCTGAGGTAACGAGAGTTCCAGTCCGCTTGGACATTCTGCAGACCAGGCAGATACTCCGCCACTACCGAAATTTCCTGGTTGAGACAGAAAGACCAGAACTCCTTGGCCAAATGAGACAACATGCTGGAGTGGGTACCTCCCATGAAGTTGACATACCGGACAGCAGACACATTGTCCATACGAAGGCGAATGCAGGCACTGGCGATGTCCTTGGCAAAACTGCGGATGGCGAAAGATCCGGCTAACAGCTCCAGGGCGTTGATATGGAGTGAGGCTTCCTCCTGAGACCAACGTCCTCCGGTGGAGACTCCGTCGCAATGGGCCCCCCACCCGAGCAGACTGGCGTCTGAGTCTATCGTGAAGTCCGGGGGCGGACCGCAAATCGCCTTCCCATTCCAAGCCTGAAGATTCGAAATCCACCAATGCAGCTCGTCCCGAGTTTCCGAATCCAGCAAGATCGTGTCCGCGTATGAGGCACCGGATTGAAGGTGTGCGTGTTTCAGGCGCTGAAGAGCCCGGTAGTGGAGGGGGGCCAGAAACACCGCCTGAATTGAAGAGGAGAGGAGTCCTATGATCCGAGCCAGATGGCGAAGTGTAATACGGGGGGTAAGCAACGTCTTGCGTAGTTCTTTGCAGATGGACCAGAGTTTTGACTGGGGAAGGCTGAGAGTCTCCGAGACGGAATCCACTGAGAAACCGAGGAATTCCATAACTCTGGAGGGAGTCAATAAAGACTTCTCGTGGTTGATGAGGAAAACCAATCGAGATAGAAGATCCATCGTCACCTGCAACTGAGAAAGAAGAACAGAAGGATCCTGATCCATTAGCAGTATATCGTCCAGGTAGATGATCAACCTGATTCCGCGACTGCGGAGCCAAGCGACTACCGGACGCATAAGCTTGGTGAAGCACCAAAGGGCCGACGACAGGCCGAAGGGGAGGCAAGAGAAACGCCATATCTGCCCTTTCCAACGGAAACAGAGAAGGTACCTGGAGGGAACAGCGACCGGTACAGTGAGATAGGCGTCCTTCAGATCTAATTTCACCATCCAATCTCCCTTGAGGAGCAGATCCCTGAGGAGGTGAATACCCTCCATCTTGAAGTGCCTGTAGCGCACAAATCTGTTCAAGGGTTTGAGATTTATGACGGGGCGCATCTGTCCCCCTTTCTTCCGTACGAGGAAGATACTGCTGAGCAGGCCCACTGAAGAGAACGGGACCTGCTCGATGGCGTTCTTGTGAAAGAGTTCTGTTATTTCCTTGTCTATGGCCTGAGACGTGGCCCGGGAGGATGGGATAGGAGGGGGAAACGGGATATGATGTGGGACCTGGGCCAGTTCTATCTGGAATCCCCGTATTGTGGATAGAACCCAACCGTCTGATGTGATTGACTCCCAGGCATGAGAAAAAAGTTGGAGTCTGCCCCCTACACAAACTGGAGAAAAAGGAAGATGAGGGAGACTTACCAAGGGGACGACGGAATCCGGAACCTCCTCTGAAAGGCCTGCGGCTAGGTGCACCTCGGGACGGGAAGAAACTTTGCGACTGCCTGGAATCCTGGAAGGAGGGTCGCTGAGAGAAAGGTCTTTGACCGTAGGAGCCTCTACCCGAACCACGGGCGTGGAATGAAGAGCGGCCGGCCGAACGGCCCCTGTAACTGCCGGCCCTTGAGGAAAAACTGCTCTGGAACACTCTCCTCATGGACGACTGTGCCTTGTCCAGAGCAGTAAAGGCACCCACGAATCTGCCCATGTCCTTAATGAAGGGCTCTCCAAACAAAAGACCCTGTGCTTCACCTGCGGCCTCAGTGAGGGCAAGATTGACTAGCTTTGGTTCAATTTTGAACAGAATAGCTTTACGCCGTTCTATCGACAGGAAACTATTGGCATTGCCCGCAATACATATGGCTCGCTGGGCCCATCCCCGGAGTTCTTCCGGATCTATGGGCGTATTAGCCTCTCTGGCGATTTCCGCCATCTCAAAAATTTTTGTCAACGGACCAAAGACGTCCAGGAGCTTGTCCTGGCACGCTTTAAGGGCCGATTCCAAACCCCTTCTAGGGTTCCACCCAGATTTTGCTAAAAACTGGACCATTTTGGGGTCCACAGATGGGGTCTCGCAGACCTTATTTGCAATAATGGGTATAGGGCACTCGGCCTTCAGCTTGTTACGCGCCTCCTTAGACAGAGGGCAACGTACACGTGCCTCCAGGTATTGGGCTACGTGATCAAGCGGGAGCCATTCGGCGGATCTGGGGTGGTGGAGACTGTCAGAGTCAAAAAGGGGATCCCCTAGAGAGTCGGTTAAGACACCAGATGGTCCTTGAAAAACATCCGCAGATGAAACGCCAGGAGGCGTCGGGATGGGAGCCGCAATAGGATCGGCCGGGGCATAATCAGACAGATCTCCATCAGGGTAATCCATATCCTCACATCTAACCTCCTCCTCAGAGTCGACATCAGAGTCGATCTCTAACTCAGTTTGTGCTCTGGCACACTTCCAATTCCTCGCCCGTTCTGCCTGGCGGGATGAGGCTCTCTTGCGCAAGGTCGCGCTCTCAGGGGTGGCATTAGACTCACCAATCAAGTTTGTTCTGGAGGCGTGAGGTACAGGTAAATCGGGCTGCGCCGTGTCACTGAAGACAGTAGGGCGAGCATTGAGGGCATCCGAGATGGATTTGGTAAGGGACGTGGTAACGGAGCCCATAGCGGCCATGATGGCCTCAGAGACAGAACGCTGGAAAGCATCCGCAGAAAAAGCGGAGCCACCAGGTGCAGGATTAGGTGAGGAGACGGAGTCTCTGCCTGCTTCCAAGCTCTGTGAAGGGGTATGGCCAGAGGGATGAGACAACATTGAAGTGTTAATGATTCACTATCAGGCCTATAATACAATGAGGGGCAGTAAATCCCAGGGGATAACACACCTAACCTGAGGGAAGGAGAGGAAAACTCACAGTGGGTAGTCACCCAGCAGTGAGATGGAGCAGGGAGAGAGCAGGAAGAAACCACACAGGGAGGGGGCGTGGCTAAAATCGGAACAAGAAGAAAAACCAGATGGAAAAGGTAATAGGCAGATGGATAGAAAACAAGAGATAGGCTACTACAAAATGGCCGCCGAAATCTCGTGGCCGGCCGAGATCCCGCGAGACTACGGGACTAAGCTAGCAAGCAGCTGCAAGAGGATGACAAGGCAGTGAGAGAGCTTGGATCCCCCCCCCACCGGGTAAGTGAAGGGGAGAGAGGAAAAGAGAGTGTGTGTCCCAGAAAGAACAATCAATAAGCCCCTCAGATCCCAGCCATTGCGGCAGGACAGCAAAATATTTCCCTCCCCAGGGAGGGAGAGGGAGACAGAATAACGGCACCTAAAATAGGGGAAAGATACTGAAATGCCTGTAGACAAATAAATCTAAGTGCCCCAGGCACCCAAAACGAATAAGATCAACAAAATATATATACATATACCATACAATAAATCAGAAATATGCTGCTAGACAAAACAGGTACTTAGCTCTGTGGCAGCAGCAAAGAAAGAGGAAGTGTTAGGGGCTTGTGGACATTATATACAGGACTAAGGTGGGAGGGACGGTTGCTATGGCAATATGTAAATTTGTTTCAGTTTTTCTTTGCTGCTGTGGCTTTCAGTAAAGAAAGATCAGTGGCGTAACTATAGGGGTCACAGCGGTCGCAGTCGCGACCGGGCCCCTAAGCCAGGGGGGCCCAGAGGGCCCCCCTTGCAAGTGCTAATGATCGCGGTCGCCGCAGCCCCGCCGCAAGTGATTTAAAATGTTTTAATCTTACTTTAATAATGGCCAGTCAGGTCGTGCCTGACCGGCGGCACAGCACTGCGCTCTCACAGTTAATTACATCCCGCCCCACCCCTACCCCGCCTCCACCACAGGGGACTGGCATGGCAGCAAATCATTCATAGGGGCCCGGCCTGGGGGAAAAAATCATGACATATATAGGGGCAAAGTGAAAAAAAATGAAACATACAGAGCGGGCAAAAAATGTAATATATACACAGGGGACAAATGTAATATACAGAGGAGGCAAAATGGATTTATATAAAAGGCAGGGTCGTAACGATCGCAGTCGCAGAGGGTATATATATCCATTTTGCCCCCTCTGCATATATTACATTTGTCTCCTGTGTATATATTACATTTTTTGCCCGCTCTGTATATATTTCATGATTTTGCCCCTGAGGCCGGGCCCCTATGAAGGATTTGCTGCCATGCCAGTCCCCTGTGTATGACTGGGGGGGGGGGGGGTTCGGGCCCGGTGGGGGGAGGCCCCAATTTAAAGTTTGCCCCGGGGCCCATAGAACTCTAGTTACGCCTCTGAGAAAGATGATGCAATAAGAGCCTCCGTGTCTTGAAATAAAATCATATTTGAATATTAAGCAAACTAATAATGGAACATAATTTAATATCTTAAGTTTAACCCTAGAAGGGACCTGATACTCTGACCAAAGGGTTGGTGGCCCAGGGTCTGTGTCGCCGGGCAGGGTATCCCAGCCTCAGCATCTTTTTCTGGTCACTTGTGCAGTCTGGAAGAGTCTCTCCTACTAAACACTGGTAACTATCTGCAGATAACCAGGGGCACAGACTGCTCTCTGGGGAGGGGTGAGGCTGGAGAAGCGCAAAACTCAGGTCTTCATAGTCTCTTATCACAGCAGTGGAATTACTAGCTTCTCAGTGTACAGACTACAAGTCTCTCAATATACCGTATTTTTCGCTTTATAAGATGCACTTTTTTTCCCCCAAAAGAGGGAGGAAATGACAGTGCGTCTTATAAAACGATGGTAGACTTTTTTTTACAGGGCTGACACGGATGTATCGCTGGCCGCTATGCTGCACAGCGTGGCCGGCGATACATCAGTCACAGTGCGGGGAGGGAGGAGGGGCTGGAGGCAACTCACAGCGGGGCTTGGTGCAGTCACTGTAGTATACCGGGCCCCGCGCACAGAAGTCTCTTTGTATGTAAAATCTTTCATTAATCCTTTATACCATAAATTGCTCTCCTTTTGATAAACTTTACTAGCCTAATCGCCTGCATCAGTACTCACTATGAATGTAGCGTGCGGTCCGGCCGGCGTGTGACTGACGTCACGCTCCTCCCACTTCATTAATGAAGCAGGAGCAGGATGAAGTCATGCGCCGGAGGGACCGCCTGCTACATTCATAGTGAGTACTGATGCAGGCGATTAGGCTAGTAAAGTTTATCAAAAGGAGAGCGATTTATGGTATAAAGGATTAATGAAAGATTTTACATACAAAGAGACTTCTGTGCGCGGGGCCCGGTGTACTACAGTGACTGCACCGGGCCCTCTGTGAGTTGCCTCCAGCCCCTCCTCCCTCCCCGCACTGTGACTGATGTATCGCCGGCCACGCTGTGCAGCATAGCGGCCGGCGATACATCCGCGTCAGCTAGTTTATCAAAAGGAGAGCGATTGATTCAGGATTAAATAAATATTTTACATACAAAAGAATAAAGTACTGTAATGCTGTGAAACATAGGGCCATGAGGGGGACCAGCATAAGATGCTATATGTGTGTCACCCACACATATAGCATCTTATGCTGGCCCCCCTCATGGCCCTATGTTTCACAGCACACATCCCCCATAACAGTGCATCATCCATAGATCCCCCCATAACAGTGCATCATCCACAGATTCCCCCCCCATAACAGTGCATCATCCATAGATCCCCCCCATAACAGTGCATCATCCACAGATTCCCCCCATAACAGTGCATCATCCATAGATCCCCCCCATAACAGTGCGTCATCCACAGACCATTAGTTCAAAATCCACTAAAAGCACACCTTTTGGTTCAAAATATTTTTTTTCTTATTTTCCTCCTCAAAAACCTAGGTGCGTCTTATAAAGCGAAAAATACGGTACATTATTGCTGTAATAAAACTGATAACTGTATAGAAAGCTGTATCCGATGAAAGCTGTAATGGCACCGGACGGGGTTAAAAGCAGAGTGTGCTTGGCGTGTGTGGCTGTCATGGCCCATAAACAGGTAGGAACTAGTGTTAGGGACCACTCCATAGAGGCGACCTTGACGTGGTGAGTGGCTTATTACGCTTTGGCCAAAATGTACACCAATGCCTCATCCAGCATAGAGGCAGGGCAGAATGCTGGTTGCAGAGTGCTATTGCATTTGTATTTTGCGTTTGTATAGATATATGCTCATAACTTGATTAAATTGATAAATGACATAGATCTGAGTGAGGTGTGCCCAACCTACCAATATACTATATATATCAGAGTACTTGACTGCCACAACAGGCATTTTTAAATAGGCTTTGATGAATCAGGCATTAGAATACTGACAATACATGATGTCCATTGTGACCATATAACGTCACTATTTAGACTGATCATCATATTCTTAAAGTGGCCACATCATAGTGCATAAACTATAATGATGATATTGATCACCTTCAGTATTGCGTTTTCAAATAGCTACAGCTAAACTGTCTTATGCTCAATATTGAGAAAAGTCTGAACATTAAGTGCAATTACCCATTTTTGGAAAGCAGGACTATATATGTTGTGCAATTAAATATCCTCTTGTGTGAACAACCACATTATTCAGATCCACCTATTCAGACAGCCTTTGATGCCATTTTATGGGACATTTTCTTATTTGTTTTGTATGTTTGATACCATTTTAATACTTTTTATAGATTTTAAGCAATAAATTGGCCAATTCATTCCATATTCTCTGCACGTTTTTCTTGCCGCGTATTACCAGATGCAGTGTGCCTGTCTTCCTATTAGCTTTTTATAATGTACTTTTGACAGGGTGAGTCATATAGATACTGAGCACCTTAAACATGATAGCAGATAGGTGAGCAACTATACGTCTTTTTTCTTCATAAAAGATATGAAGTTGCTCAAATAGGACAGATTATAGCACACAAAAGACATCCACCAGACCGAGACAGAACTCAGGCAGACATAACACACTGCTTCACCCTCACAATACAGAAGTAAGGCGACGTACGAGCACATAGGCACAATTCACATCAAGTAATCGGGACCAGGATACACAGCGCAATGGCACTAGTGAATAGCCATACCGAGAGATGGACCCAAATCCCTCCCAGAAACAGGTGACGCTGGTTCAATGGTACAAGTGAAGGGCCATAACACCTGCTTATCAATGTTTTTGATAAATAAGGTCCTTAGGTTGGTAGAACATATATATTTATAATTAACATTCTAAATTTATATAAAAGTAAATAAATTAATGACACAATATTAATAACATAACACCATGAAGCGTGTTATGTTAGCAGATGCTGTGGTTTTATTCATTTAACATGTTTAGTCTCTAAAAAGTGGATTTTTATTTGAAGATACATTTTCACCAAGATAAAAGGCAACCACCATTCTGTCCTTATTAGCAATAGCAAAAAACATTAAGTTCACTTGTATATAACAGTATGTAGTATACATGCACCTGAAAAAAGTAATGTTCTTATGTAATGATGAATTCTAATATGGCTTAATATTCTAATACAACGTCTGTGCCTTTAAATTTGAGAATGTGTGGATTACAGGGTCCCAAATGTAAAGATGATGCTATTTTATGCAGTTCTGAGAGACAGGTTACTTCTGCTGGTACAACATTCTATTAAGATTTATATCTGCAAGTCTGTTATATTAGATCTAATACCAGCAGCCTGACAATCTACCTACCTACCTTGCACAACAGGTAGTGCAGGGTACATTTTAGATATGTATTACCCAGAAGCATAAGGAGAACATCTATGCAAAACAAGGCTAAACTCGGGATCCATCCTGGAGAGGAGCAAAAGCCACCTAGCCGTGTCCATTCTCTTTATCAATAAAGGATTGCAGCTTCTTGTTCACTATATGAAAATGTTGCTCAGCTTTCATAATATTTTCTGCTTCGAGGCATATTGCTGGGAGACTGGACGTTCCATACTGCAAAAATAATTTACAAAACACATGTACTCAACAAAAAGGCTTAAAGACAACAAATTACAATAAAAAGTTTGCTTTTGATAAATACTACATATATTGTGCCTATGCACACCTACAGCTAAATATCTGATGAACAGTGAAGTACATCATACAATAAACCCAATACTATGCTACAGTGAAGAACCTTACTTCTGATATTTAAGGGGGTTATTCAACACCTTTCACGGCCTGCTATTGGCTGACCCCAAGAATGTTTTAATCTGCGCAACGGAGAGATGCAGCGGCGGCCGAGCATCAGAAGCGACGCGGGTGTCGGGAAGCAGGGCAAGTATAAACTATATGAGGGGCCCAGGCATTAGTGGGGTTATTATAGAGGTTGGATAATCCCTTTAAACTTGCATTCTGTCCCTCCCAGTAATGCATGCTGAACGTGAGATCTGTGTGTTTAGGATGCTGCTGTTTTCAGTAGTCCTGATGCACAGCTTTATCCCAGGACTTATTTCCCTTTCTACACTCAAAACGATGTGCTCTAACTTGTAGTCACTGATGAGTGTGTGATTCCCTCTCTGCAGTGCCTATAGTAGCTATTCAGTTTTTTCTATATACACTTGTTTACAGCATATGTCGCTTTCCGCTGCAAACTGCCTTGTGTGGGCTACTGTCTGTGTAAGCTTCCCAACCTGGATGTTTCACCCTCTCCACACTCTGATCTGTCATTTACAACATCTTCCTTCTCCTTGCTGAAATCTATAAAACTGAGAGAAGGGAGGTGCAGAGAATCCACAGAAAGAGGAGCAGTGCTATGACATTCATTTCACACTCCGTAGCATCAACATGTAGGTGAAGGACTTGCATGGGCAAAATGCTAGATTTATTTTTAATGAAAACTATTTACAGTTGCTTAATTTTGCATCCCAGAGGCAAATAAACAAGAAACAATATTTTCAAAAGGGGTCCATAGCCTTTAAACCTTTACTGATCCTTGCTTACCGTATGTAATGTCATTAGGAATTAATAAAGGCTTAAATGGGGCTGTACCAAAATAATCCATTTTTATGTGGCCACTTACTAAAAATGATGTACCCCAAGCACTCGCTTCACAGCCGCTCTCCACAGAAATGAATGAGAGTGTGAAGACGGTCAATGAAGAATTCACTGGTCTGCTTTTGTTTATATGACTATTGGAGACAACATTGGCAATAAGTGCTTCCCAATATCTGACAGAATACTTACCGTTTCCTTAATGCGGGGGTTTTCAGCTTTGAATGTCATGTAATCGGCCTGTAGATGTGCAAGATTGTCATAGAAAGCTCTTGCGCTCTTCAGCGATTCTTGCTTTTGCTCCAGCTCTGAACAATCCTTTTGTAGTTGATACAATATAGGTTGTCTCCTAGAAGAGCAAGAAAGAGTCAGGCAACACTATTTCTTCTCTGAATAAAATATGAAAGATGGATTCTTTCTTGAAACAAAAATGTCACAAATTATTGAAAATCTATAAAACCAAACTTCAGTTTTTCACTGTGATCCCTCCACATACAATGTTGGGATTTACTAATAACAGCCCACCAAGTAATATACAGCACATGACAGACTCATGCCCTGTCCACTAATAAATATTAGGCTTAAAGAGGTTGTACGAGTTATAAAAAACTTGCCCTGCAAGGCAGCAATTGTGATAAAATAACGAAAGAATTCGTGATGAGCGAATCAATTCTACAAAATCAATTTGTCTCATCAGTAGGACATTTCTCCTATGAGGGGCTGTCCCACCAGGTGAAGAAGTGCCCACCCGCTGCAAGATTGACAGAGTTGGTCATTTACCCTGGCCCCGACAATTTCCTGCCTGCGCCACAGCTCTGATAGGGCGGGTGCTTCTTCACCTGGTGGGACAGCCCCCCAAAAGGTGACGAAGCCCTGCTGATGAGACTAATCGAAATTTGTTAGAATCGATTCATTCATCTCCAGAAAGCTGCCGCTGCCATTGCCTCCAACGCTGATCCTTTCTGTCTGGCTTTGTTTGTTTGGCTGCCGCAATTATGTTACCGTACATTCCATGCGACTGCTGCAGTCAATCAATGGTCTCAGTAATCATGTGTCGTATACCACTGAGAACAGTGATTGGCTGCAGCTGTGTCCAGGATATACAGGAGCATCACTGCTAAAGCCAAGAATATGACAGCATGGCTGCAGCAGTGGGGTGCACAGTTGCAGGATCAAACAGGTGTAAATATTCTTTTATTACTTTATCACAACTGCTCCATTTGGCACTTTTGAAAACAATTCACCGATCCTCATCTCCTCTGACATCTGCCACTGGAGGAGAGGCGGGAGGCCCCAAGACAAATTAGATGGTCAATTGGTCCCAACAAAACTGGCGGGTTGAACCAACATTTATCTAGGGTGTATGTCCAGGTTATGATCCTTGGTCTGATTGCTTCAGTGTATTGCCCGCTCACTACTTTGTGCGTACGCACTGTACACTACACACAGTTTATTACTTGTACAAAAGTGAAGAGATGAAAGAAATCAGATAAAATCCAATATTGTTAATACAACGATAGGTGCATTTACTTGTTGATGACCAGAATGGGGACGCATGGCGCTGTAGTCTAACCAGTAAAAAAACTGGAAACCTGCCAGTCATTACGAGGCAATATCCATCATATTCTGTTCTTACAGACACCATTTCACTATGTATACATAGATTTTAATAAATATAATAAATAAAATGACTTACATTATGATTTCATCTTTCACTTCAAGTAAACGTTTCCTTTTTCTTCCAATTTCTGACTGCATCTGTGAGATATAATAAGCCTTTCTTAAAATACGAGTAGTGAAATGATCTAAACTATCCCTGTACACAGGCAACATAACCTAAAGAATCATACAAAACCAAAGTATTCAATATCTGTAGGCTCTAAAGCAGCATAAATGATGTCCGATTTGCTTGGGATCTCAGCTTTCTGTATCAGTGACATTGGAAGCGGTTAAAGTGATAAAACTGTGGAATTGTCTAGCGACTTAATTTGGTTGTCACACGAAAAATATGCTATAGTTTTCAAACTAGCACCTGTCTCTGAATACTTTTGTAATTGCATGTAATTAAACATTTTGTATAGCCACCAAGTTATTCAGCGAAATGTATCTGTATAGCACCACCTGCTGTTTGTACGTTTTCTTATTTCTTTGGCCGGATGACTGAGAAGGCCGCACATGCTTAGTTTCATCCTTCAACTGCCTCCTGAGCTGTGATAGGAAGAGAGCCCCAGGAGAAAAGACACGCCTCCTGAGAGGCAGCAGAAAGGTCTGTTTTTAATTTTTTACATTAATCATGGGATAACCCCTTTAAGTACACATGATTTTATTGCCATAAAATAGTATACACAGTACCTAATAAAATGCAAAGAAGTAGATAAAAGCCTACTACATACACATGAACATAACAGTACTGCATGCTACACTTCATACTATACTAGTCATGTGACAAAGGACTACCCATGTAACCTTTTTAAAAAAAATTTACATACGTGCAGTTCAACTTTTGATCTTCACTCAAACTTAATATTTAAGCATAAATGTGATGCAATGAGACAAATATAGGTATTTACCTTTGCATTTTTCCTTTTAAGATCTTTCAGCTTTCGTAGGTCCAAAATCTGTTGAAAAGCAGGTTGTTTTTGTATGTTAAATTATATAGAGAAACACCTTGTAAAAGTATTTACCCCCTTTAGTGGTTTTCCTGTTTTGTAACATTACAATCTGAAATGGATTTTTGGGGGTTTGTACCAGTTGATGTACACAACATTCCTTGCCACTTTGCAGATGCTAAATATTTTTGACCCAAACAATGGTTAAATAGTTTTCCAGCCCAGTGATCGGCTGATGGCGTTTCCTCAGGATAGGCCATCCCTAAGCTGATCCACAGGGATCCAGGACCTCGTACCCCCACCAATCTGCTGCTCTGTGGTTGAAACCAGAATTATAGTGCACCGTCAACATTGTAGTGGACAGCACACATCTCTTCAGGCTGCTTCCTTTGACTTCAATAGGCGCAACGATGCAGTGACAAGTGCAGTCAATAACAATATTGTCTGCGCAATGTATTTCCAGTGCCGAAACGACACAGAAAGCTGATCTGGGGTGCTGGACCTCTACCGATCAGCTAGTGATGGCCTATCCTGAAGAAAAGGCTGGACAACCCCTTTATGTAAAAAATAAATGAGAACTTTAATGCATAGCTATTGACCCCCTGAAAGTCAATGCTTTGTGGAGTCACATATTGTTGAAATTATAGATGCAAGTCTCCTGAGGTATGTCTCTATTAGCGGAGCATATTTACACACTGGGATTTTTGCCCATTTTTCCACTCAAAACTGTTCCAGATCACTGGCTTCAGGAGTACAGAAAACGTCACGTCACTGCTGAAACCAGTGATTGGCTGCAGCAGTGACCTGTGACATCCCCACTGCAGCCAGGAAAACAAACAGCAGCTGAGAGGACTGCAGCAAAGTACAGGAATCAAACATGGGAGAAACAGGGTGAATATAATTTCTTTTTAGACCATTGAGGGTCTGTGCAAGTCTTTATTTAATTTAATTAGGACTACCCCTTTAACAGTATGCGGTATATCATGCTGGAACGAGAACCTCAGTATCAAATCTCTCGCTAAATTTTCAATAAAAAGCATCCCCACAGCATGACATTGCCACTATCATGCTTCACTATGTGAATCGTGTATTTGGGGTGATGAGAAATGTTGGGTTTGAGCCACACAAAAGAGTCTCCTGGTGGCCAAAAAGTCCAAGTGCAAACTCCTGATGTTTTTTTTCTTAAAGTTTTTCTTTAACCTCTTCCTGCCTAGCGCAGATCTTTAAAGATGGCGCCCGCTCGCAAGCACAACGGGCGCCATAGCTGCTGGGTGCCGTTTTATACAGCAGACACCTGGGGTTAATGTATACGATCAACAATAACTTCGACTGCACACATTTAACCCCTAAGTCACAGGGCTCGACAAATCCCAGGCGCCAGGTCGCCATGGCGACCAGGAATTTAGTCCTGGCGCTTGGGTATTTGTCAGCCCGTTTTCAAAGGTGCCCG
The DNA here is from genome assembly GCF_905171765.1 of Bufo bufo. Classification (NCBI taxonomy): domain Eukaryota; kingdom Metazoa; phylum Chordata; class Amphibia; order Anura; family Bufonidae; genus Bufo; species Bufo bufo. Next base: position 705,171,800 of record NC_053390.1, read on the forward strand.
GGCGATGGGTGCGGAGCGCCGTTCTGTCTGGAGGCCGCACAGGAGTGGAGATGAGTGGAGAGCTGTGTGACGGTGCCTTAGGTTCCCTATACCCGGCTGCTCTTTGGACACGCTCCCCGCCCATGGCTGAGCGTACGCCGCGGAAGTCCACTGTGACAGACATTTGCGCTGGTGGCGGCGGCCCCGGGGTGTGATGAGGAGAAGCTCCGTCCTGCCCCCAGAGGGCTCGGGCCGCCCATCTGCTCTATAAGCGGAATGCAGAGTCTGGCATGGCGGCACGTTAAGCAGCAGCTGTGTCTGATGGGCCGGAGGCCTGACCTGCTGTGCGGGGCCATAGCGCTGACCTGCGCCCTCCTCGTGGCTTTCAGGTTCACCTGCAGGTAACTACACGCCTCCAGTGCAAATTACTACTACTCTCATCCAAGTGAGGCAGGAGCCTGAGGTGTCAGCACATGTACACTGTATGTCATAGTCCTACATACTGTATATATATCATGGTCCTGTATACTGCGTATGTAACATAGTATACAGCACGTACACTGAATGTCATAGTCCTATATACTGTACATATATCATGGTCCTGTATACTGCATATACCATACTATACAGCACATGTACACTGCATATGTAACATGGTATACAGCATTATTGGGGGGCTCTATGGAGAAGTGGGGGGGGGGGAGCACTATGGGGGCATCTACTGGGGGCTTTATGACGCGGCTCTGCCTGGCTCCTAACTTTTTTAGCTGGCTCCTAGATTCCAAGGAAATTTGTCAAGCCCTGCCCTAAGATGCAGGGTTCTATAAGAATATAGTGTAAGTATGAGAGGAGTATAATCTGATGACTGCTTGTTCAAGTTCCTTTTTATTTTTAAAAATATCAAAATTCTAATCACCCCCCCTTCCCCAAAATAAAAATAAACAATAAAAAATAAACATCATGGGCTGTGTACCTATTTATCCCATACTGAAAACTGCGAAATGGAAAAAAAAGAAAGTCAAAATGGCCAATTAGCCTTTTTTTGGTCACTTCACCTCCCACAATTTTTTTTAAAAATGAATAAAAACTGATCAAAAAGTCATACACACTCCAAAATAGTATCAATGAATCGCCGTAATCGTACTGACCGGGAGAAAGAAAAGTAGGTCAATTTTGCAGCAAAGGGAACTCTGTAAAAACAAAACCCATAAAACTGTGGTAGAATTAAGTTTTTTTCCAATTCCACCCCAATTTGAATTTTTTTACAGCTGCCCACTACATCGTATGCAATATTAAATGGGTTATTAGAAAGTACAACTTGTCCCGCAAAAAACAAGACCTTATACACCAATGTGAACGGAAAAATAAAAAAGCTATAGTCCCGGAAAGGAAGGGAGGAAAAGAACGTAAAAACAAAAACCCATCCAGGGGTAAAAAGGGTTAATGGTGCTGTGTGATGTTCAGACTTTAGGATATTATTTTATTACCCAATCCTGATCTAAATGTCTATCTCTCTAGCAAAGGGGCTGAATACATCCACACTCACAACTTTTCCATTTTTATTTTTTAAAGATATTATTTCTTTCCACTGTAACTATTTGAACTGATTTATAAGCACCATTACATAAACCTAAATTTTCTGGGAGTACAATATTTATGTCCTATCCATAGGATACCCAGAGCTGGACTCCTCAAAGCATACCAAGCACAGTGACATAAACACATCAAAAACACACACACAACGGGGAAGGAGTGAATACTTTTGCAAGGCACTAAATATACACACAATATAATTAAAGAGCATCTATCAGCATGATCAATCTTATTAATCAATAGTCATACTGCTTGTTAGGGTTGATCATGCTGAGAGAAACAACCCTAGGGCTAAAAGATCAGGTGCGGCGGGTGGAGTTTTTTAAATTTATTTATTTAATTATTTTTCATTTTCTCTTAATTTTTTTATTTTACACTTAATGACCCCAAGACCTTTGGGGGATATTTACATTTTTTTCTATTGCCTCCAGAGGTTTTACATAGCTTTACAACCTCACAGCAAAGCTTATGTGGGTCTGTTGACGCAGCGAGCTCCGCAGACTCCTGGCCCCCACTAGGACCAGAGAAGGAAGCGGTGGTTAGTCGATGTGTATAGAGGGAAGGGAAAGGCAGGGACGGTGAAAAATTATCCCTGCCTTCTCTATGGGATGCACGGCTCCCACAGCTGCAATCTCTGCATGGACGTTTTAAAATGTCCGTGCAGAGATATTTGCCGATCGCCCAGACATATATAGTCAACAGGCAGTTGGCAAATGATTAATGTGCACCATGAAGTCTGCACCTAAATCCTCTGATATTTTATCTATAATGCAAATGAATACCCAATTCACATGCTATGGAAGGGGGGTGAGAAGCACAGGCTGATCATGCTGCAGATTTTTTAAATCCACAGCATGTTTATGACTGCAGCAGTCTCCACACGGAAAACCTGATCTCCATTGGATTATAACTGGGCTAATCCACTTTTTCCAATTTATCAGCAGAAATCCAAACTTTATCCTTTGATTTCTGCTGTGGATACTTTGAAAAATCCACAGCCTCAGCAGAACTAAATCAGAAATTTACCAGGGTGAATTAAGTCAGTTTACTGTACGGATTTCTTGCAATAAGCAATCTATTAGCATCAATAGTTGGCATAAAACAAGAAGCCCTTATAAAAATGTATTAAAACTATTGCGGCAGAACAGACACTTCAGACTGGTGCGGGTGATTCGAATGGAGTCACTATCTCTATCTAAGCAAATGAGCAGAGACGTGAAGGCATAGCAGATACTTACTGTTGTAGAGAGCTGTTCTTTAAATCTATGGAAAAACACATCAATTGCTCTTTTGCAGACATCTGTTTCAACATTTTCTCTACAAAAAAAGAGACTAATGAATTATTTAATACTCTTATATGGCATATTCCATGGCACTTTACAGGCATCTCTCACAATCTAGATTCCCTATCAGTATAGAAACATAGAATGTGTCGGCAGATAAGAACCATTTGGCCCATCTAGTCTGCCCAATATACTGAGTACTATGGATAGCCCCTGGCCCTATCTTATATGAAGGATAGCCTTATGCCTATCCCATGCATGCTTAAACTCCTTCACTGTATTTGCAGCTACCACTTCTGCAGGAAGGCTATTCCATGCATCCACTACTCTCTCAGTAAAGTAATACTTCCTGATATTACTTTTAAACCTTTGCCCCTCTAATTTAAAACTATGTCCTCTTGTAGCAGTTTTTCTTCTTTTAAATATTCTCTCTCCTCTTTTACCTTGTTGATTCCCTTTATGCATTTAAAAAAGTTTCTATCATATCCCCTCTGTCTCGTCTTTCTTCCAAGCTATACATGTTAAGGTCCTTTAATCTTTCCTGGTAAGTTTTATCCTGCAATCCATGTACCAGTTTAGTAGCTCTTCTCTAAACTCTCTCCAAAGTATCAATATCCTTCTGGAGATATGGTCTCCAGTACTGAGCACAATACTCCAAATGAGTTCTCACTAGTGCTCTGTAGAGCGGCATGAGCACCTCCCTCTTTCTACTGGTAATGCCTCTCCCTATACACCCAAGCATTTTGCTAGCATTTCCTGCTGCTCTATGACATTGTCTGCCTACCTTTAAGTCTTCTGAAATAATGACCCCTAAATCCCTTTCCTCAGATACTGAGGTTAGGACTGTATCACTGATTTTATATTCTGCTCTTGGGTTTTTACGCCCCAGGTGCATTATTTTGCACTTATCCACATTAAATTTTAGTTGCCAGATTTTTGACCATTCCTCTAGTTTTCCTAAATCATTTTCCATTTGGTGTATCCCTCCAGGAACATCAACCCTGTTATAAATCTTTGTGTCATCAGCAAAAAGACACACCTTACCATCGAGGCCTTCTGCAATTTCGCTGATAAAGATATTAAACAATATGGGTCCCAGAACAGATCCCTGAGGTACACCACTGGTAACAAGACCTTGGTCTGAATATACTCCATTGACTACAACCCTCTGTTGCCTGTCCCTCAGCCACTGCCTAATCCATTTAACAATATGGGAGTCCAAGCCCAAAGACTGCAATTTATTGATAAGCCTTCTGTGTGGGACAGTATCGAAAGCCTTACTGAAGTCTACATAAGCGATGTCTACTGCACCTCCGCCATCTATTGTTTTAGTCACCCAATCAAAAAAATCAATAAGATTAGTTTGACATGATCTCCCTGAAGTAAACCCATGCTGTTTTTCATCTTTCAATCCATGGGATTTTAGATGTTCCACAATCAGTATGGTTTCCATTAATTTCCCCACTATTGATGTCAGGTTTACTGGCCTATAGTTGCCCGATTCCTCCCTACTACCTTTCTTGTGAATCGGCACATTTGCTAATTTCCAATCTTCTGGGACGACTCCTGTTGCCAGTGATTGGTTAAATAAATCTGTTAATGGTTTTGCTAGTTCAACACTGAGCTCTTTTAATAGCTTTGGGTGTATCCCATCAGGCCCCTGTGACTTATTTGTATTGATTTTAGACAGCTGACTGAGGACCTATTTCTCTGTAAAGACACATGCATCAAAAGATTCATTAGTCTTCTTTCCTAACTGAGGTCCATTTCCTTCGTAAAGACTGAGCAGAAGTATTCATTGAGAGAGTCAGCTAGTTCTTTATCTTCTTCCATATACCTTCCTTCTTTTGTTTTTAATTTTGTAATTCCTTGTTTTAGTTTCCTTTTTTCATTTATGTATCTGAAGAATGCCTTGTCGCCTTTTTTCCCTGACTGAGCTAATTTCTCTTCTGCCTGTGCTTTAGAAGCTCTTATAACTTGTTTGGCCTCTCTCTGCCTAATCTTGTAAATTAGCCTGTCATCCTCGTTTGTTTGTTTTTATAATTCCTAAATGCTATCTTTTTGTTTTTAATGATTTTGGCCACTTCTGCTGAGTACCACAGTGGTCTTTTCTTTTTTTTGCTTTTACTGACAAGCCTAATGCAATTTTCTGTTGCCTTCAATAGAGCCTCTTAAGTAGTCCCATTTCTCCTGGACTCCAATGAAATTGTTCCAATCTGACAGGGACTCGTATACCACTAATCTAATTTGAGAAAAGTCAGTTTTTCTAAAATCTAAAAAACTTTTGTTTGTGTGGTGTGACTCAGTCACTGTGCTTATAGTAAACCACACTGACTGGTGATCACTAGATCCCAAGCTTTCCCCTACAGTAATATAATATACCAAATTCCCATTTGTGAATACTAAATCTAAAATGGCCTCCTTCCTGGTTGGCTCCTCAACTACTTGCTGTAGAGATAATCCCAGTAGGGAATTTAGAATATCTGTACTCCTGGCAGAACTAGCTATTTTGGTTTTCCAGTTTACATCAGGAAGATTAAAGTCTCCCATAATGATAACTTCCCCCTTCAATATCATTTTAGCTATATCCTCAACTAGTAGATCTTCTAATTCTTTGACTTGGCTAGGTGGTCTATATATCACACCTACACGAGTTACCTTATGATTATCAAGCTGCAAGGTAACCCAAACTGACTCTAAATTGTTCTCGCTTAATTGTATCAAATTAGATTTTACGCTGTCTTTCACATACAGGGCCATCCCTCCCCCTTCTTGCCTTTTCTGTCTTTCCTGTATAGAGAGAACCCCTGGTATTGATATATCCCAGTCATTACTCCCCTTGAACCACGTCTCAGTAACAGCCACTACATCTATATTCTCAGATGCCATTATAGCCTCAAGTTCATTGATCTAAACTGCGAGCATTTGTAGATAAGAATCTGAGCTTGTCATTTCTTAACCTTTGTGCTACTGGTATGTCTTTGGTGTGTGAGAAGAAACTAGAGTACCTGGGGGAAATCCTCCACTGCACCACCACGCTGCCTATTTACATGAATAAGTTAAAACATACTTGTACATATAAGGCTCTGCTATGATCAGATACTTAGCCAATAATTTTTTATACAATTTCACACTTTGATGCAAATTTAATAATACGCAAACCAAAGCTAAAATTGATTTTAGAGGAAAAATTGTTGGGAAACATTCTTTCCTGTATATTTACTTGTATATAAAGTGCAAGTGCTGCCAAAAATTACAAGAAAGAGGCACTTTGATACAACCTGAATATCACATAAAGGAGGGCCTCATTCACATTGTGGTACAATTGTTCAGGTAGTGGGACTCCTACACTCATAAAGCCTATGCACTAAGTGAAAGGGCTGCCAAAAATTACAAGGTACCGACACTCCAATACACCCTTTATTACACATAAAGCAGGGCATCATACACACCCTTAAAAATGTATAATTTATGGCCTGCTGGTGGCCCTCAAAAACATTAGGGACGAGGGCCTGCTGCTAATCTTGACCATCTAAAACATTAGGGGCGAGGGCTTGCTGCCGAGCTGACCATCTAAAACATTATGGGCGAGGGCCTGCTGCCGAGCTGACCATCTAAAACATTATGGGCGAGGTCCTGCTGCCGAGCTGACCATCTAAAACATTATAGGCGAGGGCCTGCTGCCGAGCTGACCATCTAAATAATTATGGAAGAGGGCCCCCTGCCAAGCAGACCATCTAAAACATTAGGCGTGAGGGCCTGCTGCTGAGCTGACCACCTAAAACATTAGGGGTGAAGGTCTGCTGCTGAGCTGACCCTCTAAAACATTAGGAGCGAGGGCAGCCTAATAAGCATATTGATATGATGGAGGAGGAGGACGAGAAAAGGAAGATTGAACCATATACCCTTTTTTGTGGTGAAAGGGGTGCATGGGAATACAGTGTATTCAATACATCATAAAAGCCACATTTAAAGTGCCTTTTCAGTTAACAGGCGGATGTGCTTATCAGTTAATATGCCCCTAGCAGCACTAAATACCCGCTCTGACAAAACGCTGGAGGCAGGGCAGGCCAGCACCTCCAAGGTGTAGAGCGCCAGTTCGTGCCACGTGTCCAGCTTGGACACCCAATAGTTGTAAGGCACAGAGGGATCATTGAGGACGCTGACATTGTCTGCTACGTACTCCTTCTCCATCTTCCAAAAATTTTCCCTCCTTGTGACAGTAGGCCGCACATCAGGGTGAGGGTGCTGGCTAGGTGTCATGAAACTGTCCCAGGCCTTGGAGAGCCCTGCCTCTGTTGGAACTTCTGTGTGTTACCATCCTCGGTTGCCCATGGAACTACATACTCTGCAGCCAGCGTTGTAAGAAGGACATTTTTGGAGCAATTTTTCCACAAGGACCTTCTGGTATTGCACCATTTTGCTAGTCCTCTCCACCACAGGAATGAGAGATGAGAAGTTCTCTTTCTAGCGGGTGTTGAAAAGGGTGAACAACCAGTAATCGGTGTTGGTCAAAATGCGTATAACATGAGGGTCACGGGAAAGGCAGCATAACAAAGTCAGCCATGTGTGCCAGAGTCCCAACAGACAAGACTTTGATAGTCATCCTCCTGATGAGGACAGCAATCTCCTCATCCTCTTCTGGCCATCCACGCTGAACAAATGGAATAAACCTGCTATAAGTACTACCCTCTGTAGTGGAGGCAACAGTCTCCTGCTCCTCCTCAAATTCGCGCTGAGAAGACAAAATGAGGGTGGTCTGGCTATCACCCTGTGTACTGTCTTCCCCCATTTCCACATGCAAAGCGTCCGCCATCATTGTGAGCAGTGAGCGTTTCAGTAGACACAGAAGTGGGATGGCTACGCTGATAATAGCGGCATCGCCGCTCACCATCTGTGTTGATTACTCAAAGTTGCATAATACCTCACAGAGGTCAGACATCCATGCCCACTCGTCGCTTGTGAAGAGCGGAAGCTGACTGGAAAGGAGACGACCATGTTGCAGCTGGTATTCCCCTACTGCCCTCTGCTGCTCACAAAGCCTGGCCAACATGTGGAACATGGAGTTCCAGCGCGTGCTCACATCACACAACAGTCGGTGAACTGGCAATTGCAAGCGCTGCTGCAGCGTTGCCAGAGCGGTTGGCAGCTGTAGATGAAATGACTTTCGGAAATGGGCACACACGTGGCGCACCTTCACCTTGAGAAACCACTGACCCACCAAGTTTAACACGTGGGCTAGGCATGGTATGTGTGTGAGCTTGCTGAGCTCCAAAGCCGCCACTAAGTTACGGCCATTATCAGACTCAACCATGCCTGATTGTAGGTTGAGTGGAGAGAGCCACAGCTCAGTCTGGTCCCTTATACCCTGCCACAACTCTGCGGTGGTGTGCTATTTGTCACCTAAGCAAATAAGTTTCAGTGCGGCCTGTTGCCGCTTCCCCACTGCAGTGCTACACTGCTTCCAGCTACTGACTGATGGCTGACTGGTGCTGCAAGATAAGAATTCAGAGGTGGAAGAGGAGAAGGGGGGGGGGGGGGGGGGGGTTGCTGCCACTAATGTAGGTGGTGACGGAAATCCTGATGGAAGTAGGGCCCGCAATCATTGGTGTCGGTAGCACCTGTGCCATCCCAGGGTACGACTTGCTCCCGGCCTCCACAACGTTCACCCAGTGTGCTGTCAGGGAAATGTAGCATCCCTGACCACAAGCACTTGTCCATGTGTCAGTCGTTAAGTGGACCTTCCCAATAACTGCGTTGGTCAGGGAATGGGTGATGTTACGGGACACATGCTGGTGTAAGGCGGGGATGGCACACCTGGAAAAATAGTGGCAACTGGGGACTGAGTAATGAGGGACAGCTGCCGCCATCAGGCAGCAGAAAGCCTCAGTGTCCACAAGCCTAAATGGCAACATTTCCAGGGCCAGCAATTTGGAAAGGTGTACATTTAGTGCTATGGCCTGTGGGTGGGTGGCTGTTTATTTGCACTTTCGTTCAAAGGCCTGGGGTATGGACATCTGTACGCTGCGCTGGGACACAGAAGTGGATGTGCTAGCTGATTGTGCTTGTGAAGGTCCAGGTGCAGGGCGGGAGGCATCCGGGCCTGCGTCTTGGACAGGGGAGTGGTGTGACCCGCAGAGACAGATTGTGGACCCAGGCATTTGGCCCACCTAGGGTGCTTTGATGCCATGTGGCAGATCATGCTGAGGGTGGTGAGGTTGCTAGTGTTCACGCCCCTTCTCATTTTGGTACTGCACAGGTTGCAAATGACAATTCTTTTATCCTCCACACTTTCCTCAAAAAAGCGCCAGACTGCGGAACACCTACCCCTTGGCAAGGGAGATTGCCGCAAGGGGGTGCTTTGGGGAACAGTTGTGGGCCGGTTTGGTGTGGCCCACCTTCTCCCTTTTGCCACCCACTGCCTTTTCCAGCCTGTTGCGGTGCTGCGGATCCCTCTCCCTCTGTACTGCTGTCCTTGCTCGGCTTGCCACCTTCCCAGGTCAGTGATTTCATCGTCCACCACCTCCTCTTCCACTTCCTCACTCTGGTCAGCCTCCTGACTTGTTGACCTAACAAGAACCTCACTTATTGACAACTGTCTCATCATCATCATCCACCTCGTGAAACACTAATTGCCGTTCCCCACCGTCATTTTCTTCTGACTGTGAATGCTCAAGAGTTTGGGAATCAGGGCACAAGATCTCCTCATGTCCCTCTTCAAGCGGGCTTGGCGAGAGGCCCAAATCAAGGAGTGGGATCACTTGTTTGCAAAAACTCTCCATGGTGGGAGGAAGGAGGATCAGGGTGAGGATTCTGTTGACCAGACTCTTGGCTACTGAGACTGGACTTTGTGGAAGACAGGGTGGTGCTTAACAGACTGGAAGCATTATCTGCTGCAATTCAACCGACCACCTGGTCGCACTGGTCTGACTTTGAGAGTGCTGTCCTGCGCCGCCCTGCAAACTGGGACATGAAGCTAGGTATCGTGGATGAGTGTGTTTCTTGTGCTCTGGCAGCAGGCACAGTTTCACCGCGCCCAGGGCCACGGCCTCTGTGCACACCATCAGCAGCACGGCCACTTCCTCGTCCCTTACTGCTCGCCTTGAGCATATTAAATGGTATATATGCTTGCAAGTATGTCACACTTACAGTAGCGCAGGTTTTGTAAGCGTATGCGCAAATAAATTACAGTGAATGTCACAGATATTTGGGATGCGGAAACGTTATACAGGAGATGTAGCGCAGGTAATGGAGCTGTCACCAGCGGCCAAACTATTGCGCAGAATGTCATATTTAGGATGCGCTAACGTTATACAGGAGATGTAGCACAGATAATGGCGCTGTCACCAGCGCCTAAACAATTGGACGCAATTTAGCGCACGTTGCGCTAATATATTTCTCAGCCAGATAAAACAATAGTCCTTAAAAGGACTTTTGGGTTTCTAACACCTTCCAACACTCAAAACTCACACAATTCCTCTCCCTACACTATCTGTCCCTTCTGCTTCAGCTCGCCCTAACACTGAGCCGAACCACGTGTCATCGGGTGCTATATAGCACCCGATGACGCGTTTCGGCCAGCCAATCACTGTAATGCCAGTAACCAACATAGCTACGGCATTACAGTGCGTGCCAGTACTTCCGCGCACGTTTATTGGCTGCATAGCAGCCAACAAACGTGCGGGGAGGAGACTCAAGCATCGCGCACGAGCACACCCGGTGTTTGGCCAAACACCGCGATGTGCCGAGCATCGCGATGCTAGAGTGAAAATAGTGTTTGGCCAAGCATGCTCGCCCAACACTACTCAAGTCTCAATACAGTGCAGTATTCCTCAAAACTGTGTACTATAGCACAATACAGTACAGTACAGTACACTGCTGCGTGCTCTGTTATGAACCATAATTCCTAACATATGCTAACAGTCTCTGGCTGTTAGGATGTGTTGGGAGTTTCTGGGGAAAATTGCAGACACTTTATCCAGCATTCTGCATATTATACTATATAATCTAACAGACCATTTTTACTGACCATTTCACCAATGCCCCCTATTGGAGCTGGCTCCATATAAAGTCAATGTTTGACTTTTCAATAAGTCTTGGAAAAAGACAAAGGAAAATAGCCAAACCATCTATCAAAAGACAGCTGTTTCAGAGCACTTGCTCCTCATCTTTGCATATTATTTTCCCATGGAGCACTGCCATTAAGTCTCCAAGAACAGTAAGTCTTCATAAGGAGAGCCAGTACCTCCCCTAAGCTGCGTCCAAGACACCTCACACAGCCAGCCAGAATCCTACTCCATACTGATAAGGTGCCATAACCCCAAAACAGCTGACACTGACTATAGATATAGATGGAAGGTTTGGCCATTTTCCCTCGTCATGATCCAAAGATTGTTGAAAAATTGAAAAGCAATTTAGAGTAAGCCACTTCCAAATGACAACATTAGCAAAACTGTTCTTTCTCTGGGAGATACCTCTTTGCATATTATTTTCTTATGGACCACTGCAACTGGTCTCCTTATAAAGTGTACCAAAACTTATAAATAAACTTTATTAAAAAAATACTGTAAAACCCCTATAATGTTTATTTCTAATATACTTCATTTTTTGTTTTCTATGCCATATAGGCAACTGAAGTTCAGGTACCTATAGCCCTTTGCAATCCATACTCTCATACACTGCTCTGTATGGAAGTATGGTCCCCCTACGACCACACTGAGCGATGTACGGGAAGGAGATCCATAGCACATGTGCTATGCCAGGCTTTAGTAGAGCGGGCACAGGGGCCTGGTGCAGGGGCTAGAGGAGCGGAGCCAACAGATGCAGGGTAGGAGTTCAGCATAACACATCGCTCCTCAGCCAAAGCCTGGCATAGCTAGTACAGAGAGGAGCAGTGATGTGCTATGGAGCTCCTGCCCGTACAGCGCTCAGTGCGGCGGAAGGGGATTCAGTACTCCCATACACAGCAGTGCTATAGGCACTTCAGTTGCCTAGAGCACATGGAAAACCCAAAAATTAATTATATTAGAAAATGCATTTTAGGGCATTTACAGCAGGTTCTAGGTACACTAAAGCTAGTACCTCCCCTAACCTTTATTTGACGCATACCTGTACAACTCGATAAGTTTTCCACTTTCAAAGAGCACAACATCTAGCTCATTCACATTTCTGACAGACTTTGGCATATTTTCTGGGCTCCAGATGTCTACTAGGGCTTTCTCCATCTCACCTAAAACCAAATAAAATAATTATACAACTAAATCGATCTATAGACATATTAGTGCAGTATGCTTCTTTAATAAAAGGGTGTGTTCATGTTATTTAACATATTCAATAAAATGCATAGCAGGCTTTTAATTTTGTCTTTATTTCTTAACCAGTTAAATTAAAGGAATACCCATTTTATTAAAAAAGTGCCCATTGTGCTAAACATTACTGTCTTAGAGCATGCCCAATTATTATTTTTTTTATTCTCTCAGATTTCAGACCTACAGACATAGAACCCATGATTTCTAGGAATACTAGCAGCAACTTCAGATGGCCATAGTTTTGAGATTAAAAATGGATTTTACCACCTAAAAGCAGGAGGTGAATTACAGAGGCATTCAGTGGCCTAAAAACCAAAAACTGCAGCAAAAGCTAAATCTAAACCTAACGCTCATGCTTCTTTTATGAGAGCATACTAAATTAAAATCTACAGCTAGCTTCACTCTTCCAATTCTTGTCTTATGGGAGCTTGCATTATCAGGGCAAGATATTTAGAAACTGTTACTAAACAGATTTGAGCTGGGTATTAAAAAAACAAACAAAAAAAAACATAGTGAATAAAGGTTACGGCTATTTAGTTAGTAGAAAACTGTTTCCAGCAATATATAATGATCACCTATCATCAGTGGTTACGGGGAGCTGCCGCGTTCACCGGAGATCGGGTGAGCGCAGCTGGCTCCCGGATCTCTCCCAAATACAGTGGCTGTGCTTGGTATGGCAGCTCAGCCCTATTCACTTCAATGAGGCTGAGCTGTACTAGGCCATGTGACGTCACATGGCCTAGGAAGAGGTCGCAGCGCTCACTGTGCGCCCAACCTCTTCTAACAGCTGATCGCTGGGGATCCCGGGTCTTGGACCCCAGTCAATCTGATATTGATGACAGATCATGGCATGGGGCTAGGTCACCCATATTTATTACCAGATAACCCCTTTTAAAGGGGTTATCTAGTATTTTAACTCTGATCTATTGATATTTTTTATTTGGCTATGTCATTCATATAGTTATTCATCTTAGTGACATATTTAAGCATCAGGAAGGAATATTTAGACTCCGGAATCTTTTTTCAAATAAAATGTGGACAATGTATTTGAAGAACAGGCCATATACCCATGGTTAGGTGAAGCACCAGAATGTAAAAAAAGAAAATAAAATAACCTAATGTGGGGTTGGGGGGGACCCAACATTGTGATATATTTATATTTAGGAGGGAAAAAACTGTGAACCAAACTGTGTGATTACCCGTAACTTTAGAGGCCAAAGCAATATCGAGACTATTCACCTTTTGTTGATATCTTTTTACTAGAGGAATTCGGTTCTTTCCTTTGAGTCTTTGTCTTCTTGGCAGACACCTGGTGAGAAAGTGATGCTATTGATTAATTATTGTTAAAAATTAAACTGATCATTAAATACAAAAGGTTATAAAGGCAGCTTGAAAGTACACTATTAAAGTTAAAAAATATAATTGGAAAACTTGCTGTACAATTAAGAGCTAATCACACTTAGCAAACAAAGTGCCTTAGGGCTCATGCACGCAGCCGTTCCGTACATTATGGACCGCAATTTGCTGTCCCCAATGGAGGGGCTACAGCCGTGTAGCGGCCGGGATGGATTAAGACTAGAGTTGAGCGAACACCTGGATGTTTGGGTTCGAGAAGTTCGGCCGAACTTCCCGGAAATGTTCGGGTTCGGGATCCGAACCCGACCCCCATTGAAGTCAATGGGCACCCGAACTCTTCGGCACTAAAAAGGCTGTAAAACAACCCAGGAAAGAGCTAGAGGGCTGCAAAAGGCAGCAACATGTAGGTAAATCCCCTGCAAACAAATGTGGATAGGGAAATGAATTAAAATAAAAAATAAATAAAAATTAACCAATATCAATTGGACAGAGGTCCCATAGCAGAGAATCTGGCTTCACATCAGCAGAGAATCAGTCTCTTCATGCCATAGCAGAGAATCTGGCTTCATGTCAGCAGAGAATCAGTCTTCATGTCATAGCAGAGAATCAGGCTTCACGTCACCCACCACTAGAACAGGCCACTGTCACATATTTAGGCCCAGGCACCCAGGCAGAGGAGAGAGGTCTCGTAACAGAGAATCTGGCTTCATGTCAGCACAGAATCAGTATTTATGTTATAGCAGAGAATCAGGCTTCACCCACCACTGGAACAGGCCACTGTCACATATTTAGGCCCCGGCACCCAGACAGAGGAGAGGTTCATTCAACTTTGGGTTGCCCCACAATATAATGGTAAAATGAAAATAAAAATAGGATTGAATGAGGAAGTGCCCTGGAGTACAATAATATATTGTTAAGGGGAGGTAGTTAATGTCTAATCTGCACAAGGGATGGACAGGTCCTGTGGGATCCATGCCTGGTTCATTTTTATGAACGTCAGCTTGTCCACATTGGCTGTAGACAGGCGGCTGCGTTTGTCTGTAATGACGCCCCCTGCCGTGCTGAATACACGTTCAGACAAAACGCTGGCCGCCGGGCAGGCCAGCACCTCCAAGGCATAAAAGGCTAGCTCTGGCCACGTGGACAATTTGGAGACCCAGAAGTTGAATGGGGCCGAACCATCAGTCAGTACGTAGAGGGGTGTGCACAGGTACTGTTCCACCATGTTATTGAAATGTTGCCTCCTGCTAACACGTTCCGTATCAGGTGGTGGTGCAGTTAGCTGTGGCGTGATGACAAAACTTTTCCACATCTCTGCCATGCTAACCCTGCCCTCAGAGGAGCTGGCCGTGACACAGCTGCGTTGGCGACCTCTTGCTCCTCCTCTGCCTTCGCCTTGGGCTTCCACTGGTTCCCCTGTGACATTTGGGAATGCTCTCAGTAGTGCGTCTACCAACGTGCGCTTGTACTCGCGCATCTTCCTATCACGCTCCAGTGTCGGAAGTAAGGTGGGCACATTGTCTTTGTACCGGGGATCCAGCAGGGTGGCAACCCAGTTGTCCGCACACGTTAAAATGTGGGCAACTCTGCTGTAGTTGCGCAGGCACTGCAGCATGTAGTCGCTCATGTGTGCCAGGCTGCCCAGAGGTAAGGACAAGCTGTCCTCTGTGGGAGGCGTTTTGTCATCGTCCTGTGTTTCCCCCCAGCCACGCACCAGTGATGGGCCCGAGCTGCGTTGGGTGCCAGCCCGCTGTGAACCTGCTTCATCCTCATCCTCCTCCACCTCTTCCTCATCCTCGTCCTCCAGTAGTGGGCCCTGTCTGGCCACATTTGTACCTGGCCTCTGCTGTTGCAAAAAACCTCCCTCTGAGTCACTTCGAAGAGACTGGCCTGAAAGTGCTAAAAATGACCCCTCTTCCTCCTCGGCCACCTCCTCTTCCATCATCGCCCTAAGTGTTTTCTCAAGGAGACATAGAAGTGGTATTGTAACGCTGATAACGGCGTCATCACCACTGGCCATGTTGGTGGAGTACTCGAAACAGCGCAACAGGGCACACAGGTCTCGCATGGAGGCCCAGTCATTGGTGGTGAAGTGGGGCTGATCCGCAGTGCGACTGACCCGTGCGTGCTGCAGCTGAAACTCCACTATGGCCTGCTGCTGCTCGCACAGTCTGTCCAGCATGTGCAAGGTGGAGTTCCACCTGGTGGGCACGTCGCATATGAGGCGGTGAGCGGGAAGGCCGAAGTTACGCTGTAGCGCAGACAGGCGAGCAGCGGCAGGGTGTGAACGCCGGAAGCGCGAACAGGCGGCCCGTACTTTATGCAGCAGCTCTGACATGTCGGGGTAGTTGTGAATGAACTTCTGCACCACCAAATTCAGCACATGCGCCAGGCAAGGGATGTGCGTCAAACCGGCTAGTCCCAGAGCTGCAACGAGATTTCGCCCATTATCGCACACCACCAGGCCAGGCTTGAGGCTCACCGGCAGCAACCACTCATCGGTCTGTTGTTCTATACCCCGCCACAACTCCTGTGCGGTGTGGGGCCTGTCCCCCAAACATATGAGTTTCAGAATGACCTGCTGACATTTACCCCGGGCTGTGCTGAAGTGGTGGTGAAGGTGTGTGGCTGACTGGATGAGCAGGTGGAAGAAGAGGAGGAGGAGGAAGCTGAGTAGGAGGAGGAGGAGGAGACAGGAGGCAAAGAATGTTGCCCTGCGATCCTTGGCGGCGGAAGAACGTGCGCCAAACAGCTCTCCGCCTGGGGCCCAGCCGCCACTACATTTACCCAGTGTGCAGTTAGGGAGATATAGCGTCCCTGGCCGTGCTTACTGGTCCACGTATCTGTGGTTAGGTGGACCTTGCCACAGATGGCGTTGCGCAGTGCACACTTGATTTTATCGGATACTTGGTTGTGCAGGGAAGGCACGGCTCTCTTGGAGAAGTAGTGCCGGCTGGGAACAACATACTGTGGGACAGCAAGCGACATGAGCTGTTTGAAGCTGTGTGTGTCCACCAGCCTAAATGACAGCATTTAATAGGCCAGTAGTTTAGAAATGCTGGCATTCAGGGCCAGGGATCGAGGGTGGCTAGGTGGGAATTTACGCTTTCTCTCAAATGTTTGTGAGATGGAGAGCTGAACGCTGCCGTGTGACATGGTTGAGATGCTTGGTGACGCAGGTGGTGGTGTTGGTGGTACATCCCATGTTTGCTGGGCGGCAAGTGCCAACGTCCCTCCAGAGGCGGAGGAAGAGGCCGAGGCGGCGGCAGCAGCAGAAGAGGCCAAGGCGGCAGCAGCAGAAGAAGTAGCAGGGGGAGCCTGAGTGACTTCCTTGTTTTTACTCCACTGCAGTTCATGCTTTGCATGCAGGTGCCTGGTCATGCAGGTTGTGCTAAGGTTCAGAACGTTAATGCCTCGCTTCAGGCTCTGATGGCACAGCGTGCAAACCACTCGGGTCTTGTCGTCAGCACATTGTTTGAAGACGTGCCATGCCAGGGAACTCCTTGAAGCTGCTTTTGGGGTGCTCGGTCCCAGATGGCGGCGGTCAGTAGCAGGCGTAGTCTCTTGGCGGCGGGTGTTCTGATTTTGCCCACTGCTCCCTCTTTTGCTACGCTGTTGGCTCGGTCTCACCACTGCCTCTTCCTCTGAACTGTGAAAGTCAGTGGCACGACCTTCATTCCATGTGGGGTCTAGGACCTCATCGTCCCCTGCATCGTCTTCCACCCAGTCTTGATCCCTGACCTCCTGTT
Source organism: Bufo bufo (assembly GCF_905171765.1). Classification (NCBI taxonomy): domain Eukaryota; kingdom Metazoa; phylum Chordata; class Amphibia; order Anura; family Bufonidae; genus Bufo; species Bufo bufo. The sequence goes on from NC_053390.1 coordinate 705,189,068, forward strand.
CAGTCTGCACACTGCAGAAAGACGCAGCAGTTGGCACCTGTGTTTCGTCATCATCAGAGACGTGCTGAGGTGGTATTCCCATGTCCTCATCATCAGGAAAAATAAGTGGTTGTGCGTTAATGCATTCTATCTCTTCCACCCCTGGGGAAGGGCTAGGTGGATGCCCTTGGGAAACCCTGCCAGCAGAGTCTTCAAACAGCATAAGAGACTGCTGCATAACTTGAGGCTCAGACAGTTTCCCTGATATGCATGGGTGTGATGTGACAGACTGATGGGCTTGGTTTTCATGCGCCATCTGTGCGCTTTCTGCAGAAGACTGGGTGGGAGATAATGTGAACGTGCTGGATGCACTGTCGGCCACCCAATTGACTAATGCCTGTACCTGCTCAGGCCTTACCATCCTTAGAACGGCATTGGGCCCCACCAAATATGGCTGTAAATTCTGGCGGCTACTGGGACCTGAGGTAGTTGGTACACTAGGACGTGTGGCTGTGGCAGAACGGCCACGTCCTCTCCCAGCACCAGAGGGTCCACTAACACCACCACGACCATGTCCACGTCCGCGTCCCTTACTAGATGTTTTCCTCATTGTTACCGTTCACCACAGGTATACGTTTAATCACAGAATTAGACTTGTATCTGCACTGTAGCGTGTGTGTTAAGTTTTTCAGAATGACCCTATCAGCACCTTGAATCTAATATACCCTTTTAGGGATAGATTTAAAGTAGGCCTGATACAGCAGAAACCACTAATTTTGAGAATTGCAAATTTGGGAATTGTTTTCAACCCAGAAAAAAAACTGTGCTTTTACGGTCACTAAAAATAACTGGACCAGCTAAAACAGTACTGATTTGGAGGAATATAAATGTGAGGCCTATTTTTTAGGCGCTGGATGACAGGCTCAACTTGCCCCTGATGTAGTATATGGCCAAAAAATAACCACACTATTGATGGTTAAATGCACTTGGGTGACACAGGCTCAGCCTGCACCTGATTTAGTATATGGCCAAAAAATAACCACACTATTGATGGTTAAATGCACTTGATGAAAGCTTGACCCTGATGTAGGATATAGCAAAAATAACCACACTATTGATGGTTAAATGCACTTGGTGGTAGCTTGTGCTGGCGCACCACAAGCCACAAAATGGCCGCCGATCACCCCAGAAAAAAGTGACTGAAAAACGCTCTGGGCAGCCTAAAAACACTGAGCAATTTAATAGCAGCAGTTCAATGATCCACAGCTGTAGATCGATCACTGAATGAAGTCTTTTGGAGGAGTTAATCACTGCCTAATCTCGCCCTAACGTCGCAGCTGCAACCTCTCCCTACGCTTGTATCAGCAGAGTGACGTGCAGCGCTACGTGACCCAAGCTTATATAGAGGCTGGGTCACATGCTGCACTGGCCAATCACAGCCATGCCAATAGTAGGCATGGCTGTGATGGCCTCTTGGGGCAAGTAGCATGACGCTTGTTGATTGGCTGCTTTGCAGCCTTTCAAAAAGCGCCAAGAAAGCGCCGAACACCGAACCCAGACTTTTACGAAAATGTTCGGGTCCGTGTCACGGACACCCCAAAATTCGGTACGACTATACAGTTCGGGTTCGCTCATCCCTAATTAAGACCCATTCAGCTTGAATGGGTCAGAGATCAGTCCGATCCGCAAAAAAGTAGTGCATGCACTACTTTTTTGCGGTGTGGATGCACGGCCAGAAACACCAGGGAAGCACTCCGTAGTGCTTTCGTGGGGTTCCGCTCCGCATCTCCCGGATTGCGGACCGGCTGTATGCGGGCTGCAATACGGCCGGCCAAAGGCTGTGTACATGAGCCCTTATTCAGAGAACTATGGCACGAAGCCCAGTTTATTATCAGTAGAAATGTGCAAAAGAACATGCTAGCAGAATTATAATAATCCACATATGTACACCCGGTTCCTGTTTTAGATGCCATTGCTGGCGTTATGAAGAGGCACCGGCCTCTTTATAACTTCAGCACAACCAGCACTGCTTTTAAATGTAAAACAGCTTCCTAGCAGTTTTACATTTGGACCTTATTCTACACCTGAAACAGGCGTAGAAAATGGTAAATGACATGGGCCTGCTTGCCCGTCCCCTTCCCCACCCACTTCAAACCTGTAGTGAGCGGGGAAAAGTTGCAGATTGAGGCACAACTAACTAATTTAGGCATATTTCAGCTTGATAAAATGACCCCCATAGTCTTTACCAATATATGACTTATGTCTCACCTGTTCTTCTGTTTTTCTATAGGTGACAACTCAAACGCTCGAAAAATATTAGAACATAAAATTTATCAAATGCTCCCATTATGCTTCTCAATAAATATGAGGAGCTGGCTACATTATGTCAGACTTCTTGAACTCAGAACGGTGGGTCTCTTTTTGTGGTCTCCGTCAGTCGAGGTAATTTAGTGCAGTAATCAGAATCTCTGGAGTGAACTGGGTTAGCTTGAAATTGTGGAGAGGAAGCATGGCCTTCATTCATTAATTTTACTCTAATGATAAACAATTTTTGGGGGTACAACCTCTCCTTTCAGAGAGCGCCCTAAATGAAATGAGGAGGCTTATAGGCCATACATGCCTCTCTGGAATTCTGGGAAGTAAGGATGTAAATGAGCTCTTAGCAAGCGCTGCCTCTGATGCCACCAGATGTAAGCCACCGATCCTATAAGTCAATGTTCAACTCTTTAAACAGGCCTTGAGACATGACTCTGATATTAAGCCAGCACCTCATCTGCAGACAGCTGTTTCAGAGTGATTGCCCCTCATCAGTGCAGAGCAGAGTGTATTGGCTTAACTGGGTGAGAGAGTTTGGATCAATTCTTTCCAGAATTCCAGAGAAGCATGTATGGCCTATAAGTCTCCTCAAGCCATTTTAAGGCGCTTTCCATAAAGAGGTAGTAACCCCCCCCCCCCTCCAAATCCTGACCTAGGCCCCTCACTCAGTTAAGCCAGTACTCTCTGCTCTGTCTCAAAGCCTATTTAAAGGGTTGAATGTTTACTTATAGGATAGCTGCCTTACATATTGGGGCATCAGAGGCAGAGCTTGTTAAGAGCTCATATGCACACCTGATCTGAAACAATGGAAGATATACATGAAAACTATCTGTACAGAGCAACTGCACTGCTTGAAAGAGGCGACTACTGTGACTCCTAAAATCAGCACTCCAGAATCAAGTGGAGAGATGGTAACAGGAGTTGAGAAGTCTTCAGCTTCTTCCTTCTAGTGACTTGTGGAGGTCTCTGTAGGGTCTCTCCCCCACCTTCTGACATGTTTCATATGAGAAGATTTTTTGTAATACTCAGTGGGAGTAAAATCTAAGCGATCTTTGGTCTTGTTACACTTATAAGCTTTTCTCTGTATCAGTAATAAAGGTGAGATTGACATCAATTATAATTATGCATTAGCCCAAAGAACCCTACAAGAACAAAGATCATGAATATGCCTGCTCAGAAGTGTTACTCACCAAACTTCTATTTGGTGTACTATTTGGAGCTTGTTTTGATGAATGCGCTCCATCACGCACATTTTTGGGAGTCCCAAGCCTCTTAGAAGGACCTGGTTCTGGTACATGTACTGCTTTCTTTTGTGGAGTCTAAAAATACACAAAAAAATTGGAAGACATGATTTTCAAGGAGTATAGAACAAAAAAGAGGAATTTATGAAAAACCAGGAATCAAAAGCAGAATGGAAAAAAAATAAAAATAATCATCTCATTGTCACGTGTGTTGGCATGTGTTTCTGTGCATATGTATATATTTTTATCTGTAATTTCCAGGAAATAGATGTGTGTGTATAATAACCCCTGAAACTAGAATTGCTTCTATGGAAATTTGCTATCACGGTTTTACATTTTGTTTTCAATGCTATGGTTTTCCCAAATAAAGTACCGGGTAAAAGGAGAAAAAAAAAAAACATGAAAAGTAACAACCGCTAAACAGATTTTACATTAAAAACCACAGAAAGCTCTGACAAACATAGTTCTCGAGGCAAATATGAAATGATTATTAAATAGCATTGGGTCTGCAGTCTGAAAACCAAAATCTGCAGCTAAAGCAAAATCTAAACCCAACGTGCATGTTTCTTTTAATCACAGCATACAAGATTTAAATCTACATCTGGCTTCACGCTTCCAATTCTAGTTTTACGGGAGCTTGTATTATCAGAGTTAGATATTTGAAACAGCTAATAAACTAAAGCTATTCAATTTACTGCTTAACATTATAATCTTACCTGATTATAAAACAGATATTTTAAAAACTATAATAAAACTTAAAGGGAGTGTCACCTACTCAGAGTCTTAGACCGCTCAGATCGAGTTACAGAACGTTTGCCCCCATTAAAATAGTACATCTCTTGTGTCTGTCCCACGTAGAGATCCTGAAAAAATATTTTACAAAGGTATATAAATTAGCGGCCGCAAGTGCCCAGAGGCGGTGTTACGGCCGCAAGTGCCCAGGCCCCTCAGCTGGCTCCTCCTCTAACTTAGAGATCTTGCACGAGTGCCGGTAACCGCTGGGCCCGCGCACTGCTCTGCTCACTATGGTCAGAGGCACTGATCTTAACAGTGCGCATGCACAGGCCTGTGCGAGATCTCCAAGCCAGCGGAGGAGAACTAAGTAGGAGAGGAGGGCGGGCCAGAGGACTGCAAGGGGAGCGGTTAGCTGAGGGGCCTGGGCTCTTGCGACTGCTAATTTCCATAACTTTATAAAGTACTTTTTTTCAGGATCTCTACATGGGACAGACACAAGAGAAGTACTATTTTATTTGGGGGGGGGGGGGGGGAGGCAAATGTTCTGTAACGCGATCTGAGCGGTCTAAAACGCTAGGTGACAGACTCCCTTTAATGGGAAAATTATATTATATTATATTATATTATATATATATATATATATATATATATATATATATAAATAATCAGGTTAACAAGGTTTCACACACCCTCTTCTGTTTGGCAGTGTCAGGTCTACGATCACTGTGTTCTGCATTGGCTGCACTTTTCCTCTTTAATTGCTCCTGGTTTGGTCTCATACTAAAAATTAAAAAAAAGGTGTGAATATAAGTTATATACACATATATACAGAGAGATCATCTTCCTCACTGTAATAACTGATTAAGGCCAGGTTCATTTCTAGCATTATGACAACTCACATAGAAAACTTACCATAGATTAGCATAGAAATGCTCCTAGACCCAAGTCTATAGCTTTCAATGTAGTTTTATCCTCACTGAAGACAATGAAGGAAAACTAGCAGCACAACAACAACAACAACAACAACAACAACAACAACAAGTAGAGCATACCTCAGCTCTTAATTAAAAAATAAAGCGTTTTTCTAAAGGTTAGGTGTGAAACGTAACAGTTAATCAAAAGCTTAAGAGATCAATATACACTATATGGACAAAAGCATTCGGACACACCTCTTAATCACTGAATTCAGGTGCTTCATTCAGTCCCATTGCCACAGGTGTATAAAATCCAGCTCCTAGCCATGCAGTCTGCCTTTACAAGCATTTGTGAGAAAATGAGATCACTGAATTCCAGCACAGTAATATGGTTGAAACAAGTCAGTTTGTAATAATTCTTCCTCCTAGATATTCCACCAGCGTTTAGAAACAACGGTAACTGAGGGTGGAGCCTAGCGGCGCATGGAGTAGGACGCGCGCTGCACTAGCTCCGGCAAGAATCCTTTCTATTATATCGAATACGGTGACGATCTATCTTAAAAATACCTGGAGGAGCTGGGGACATATCCAGGAAGCGGTCTGGTGCAAGAAAACATCATTATACCTGCGAAGAGAGGCAAAACGCCGAGCCGTCAGGAGAGAGAGACCCGTTAGGAGAGAGAGACCCGTTCTCAAGATGGCGCTGAGGAGGAGAAATGGCCTGACCTGAGGGCGGCGGTGAGTCAGGGAGCTGCAGCGCGGCTAGAGCGCTTCGCTCACAAGTCCCATCAGTCCCCCAGCCATATATGGGGAGAAGGAGATGACACTCTGGCACAAGTGGAGGAAAGCTTAGGGGAGCAAGATGGCCCCTGTAATGATGACCAGCATTCCCCTGTTCAGAAAGAGGGGGGGGGGGCGAGCTCTAGCCTGTGCAGCACTGAAAAGGGTCTGCCAGTGATCACTGCCCCTGAGCCCACCTTGAAAGACGTGATGGCAGCTATTGCTAGTTGTAATGTCACCCTCCAGACTATGAATATTAACATTGGAAGCCTAAAAGCGGATATATCCATTATCCGTCATGACCTGCATAAGGTGGCTGAACGCACCTCAGAAGTAGAGAGGAGGGTCTCGGATCTGGAAGATGGGGCTGTTACCCTACAGAGAGAGAGCCGAGCTGCGTCAAAGGATATAGCGGCGCTTCATGCAAAAACTGAAGACCTTGAAAACCGCTCTCGCCGCAATAATATTAGGCTGGTGGGCATTCCTGAGAAGTCTGAAGGCCCAGAGGCTACTGAATTTATTGAGAAACAACGGTAACTCAACATCAGAGTGAAGACCATGTAATTTTATAGAGTGGGGTCGTGGAGTGCTGGGGCACATAGTGCATAAAAGTTGCCAATGCTCTGCTAACTCAATATCTACAATGGCATTAACATCAGCACACAAACTGTGCATCCAGAGCTTCATGGCATGGGTTTCTATGGCCAAGCAGCTGCACGCAAGCCATATATCACCAAGCAACTGATGAAGTGGTGTGAAGCACCATTGGACTCTGTGGAGTGATGAATCCCTCTTCTCTATATTGCAGTCTGATGGAGGAGCCTAGGTTTGGTGAATGCCAGGAAAACGTTTACCTGCATTGAGCCAACTGTAAAATTTGGTGGAAGAGGGATAATGTTATGGGCTGTTTTAAGGTGTTTTCCTAGGTCCCATAGTTTCAGTGAAGGGAAGTCAATGCTTCAGCATATTAAGGGGTGATCCGGTAATAAATATTGATGACCTATCCTCAGGAAAGGTCATCAATATCAGATCAGAGGAGCTCCGACACCTGGGACCCCCGCAGATCAGCTGTCAGAAGAGGCCGGGTGACGTCACTGTACATCAGTCACATGTCCTAGTTGCAGCTCAGCCCCACTGAAGTGAATGGGGCTGGGCTGCAATACCAAGCACAGCCACTGTGATAGGGAGAGATGCCAGGAACAGGCAGCGCTCACCAGAGCTCCGGTGAGCGCAGCGGCTCCCCGTAAGAGCTAATCGACAGGGGTGCCGGGACTCGGACCCCCAACGATCTGATAATGATGACCTTTCATGAGGATAGGTCATCATTATATATTACTCGCTAACCCCTTTAAGACATTTTGGACAATTGTACGCTTCCAACTTTGTGAGAACAGTTTGGGGAAATAACTGTTCTGTCCTAGCATGACTGCACAACGCAAGGTCCATAAAGGCATGGTTGGGCGAGTATGGTGTGGAAGTACTTGACTAGCCCTCACAGAGCCTTGACCTCAACTCACTTAAATGCTTTTGGCATGAACTAAAATGGAGATTGCAAGCCAGGCCCTCTTGTAAAAAATTCCCACAGAAAGTGTTCCCAGAAGAATGTAAGCTGTTTTAGCTGCTAGGGGATGTCATAAAAGCTCCTGTAGGTGTCAGTATGTAAAATATGATGTACAAAATACAATATTGGAAACTTTTAGAACAAGTGTTTTCTCTAATGGGTAATGATTTCTGGAATGTCAGTGATATGTCAGACATCTTGCCTGCTGGGGGTGTGGATCCTGAGACTGCTAGAGAGCAGATGGGCTGCGATAAGCTCTGCCCCTTTGGCACAGATCAGCTCTGAAGACAGCATTGTATGGAATCAGAAAATATACACCCCATATATTGCTGATCTCAACAACAAAATGGGTGGCAAAAGACTCATTTCATTAAAAACACAAAAATAATGTAGAGATAACTTATACAAGAAAAAAATATCCTCGAGGAAGGACAGAAGCGAAAATAAAAATACGAAACCATACATAAATATAGTACAGATGTCTAAGTATTATTATAGCATATGTATATAATCTAACAAGTTCCTGGTAGCAAATAAGGAAAGACAGGGCATAACTAGGTAAGATGGGCAAGGTCCACACAAGCTGCAGAACATCTATGGCAAGCATTAGTGGTTATCCCACCCATATGAAACGGACGAACTGGTGTTAACTAACACTGACGGATAATACAAAGTTATATCATTAATATTTGCGGCAGAAGATACTCCTAGGTAAGATTGCTGCGCCATTATCCAATCCTCCAAAGAGAGAGAGGGAATCCATGCTTTCCCATTTAGATTCTGCTATACTAGGTTTTCATAGCAATTCGGCAGATAGCAATTGGTGTATACGAGAGACACCAAATCCCTCGGACAGTGTGAGCAAAGTATCCCAATCAAAGGATAAGATCACATTTATTTAAATGGGGGTAGGAATTAAAGAAAGAAGGACAAGACGTAACTAAATACATTTGAATAATTAGGTATCCGGTACCGAAAACAAATCCTTAAAAGGGGTTGTCTCACTTCAGCAAACAGCATTTATCGTGTAGAGAAAGTTGGCCTATGCGCGCTCTCGCGGTCCAGGCCACCAGAGAGACTGGCGCTATTTCCTATAGTGTGCAATCAGAGCAACCACTGATTGATTGCAGGGTGGTCGTCAACATGGAAACGAGCAATGTATAATGTGATGAAGAAATTAATCTAGCCAGCAAAGGAGGCAATATGGACAATCACAATACATTAGTAAGTGCCTTGTAGTAACTTTCTCTACATGATAAATGCCATTTCCTGAAGTGAGACAGCCCCTGTAAGTTCGGTAATTATTTTTAAAGTACAAGTAGAGTTGAACACGCGAGACACTGTGCTTAATCCCAAAGATCTCCAAAAATGAATATGTGATATCTTCGTTAAATGATAGAGGCCAGAGTTACACCATATGGGAATTACCACTATATATTCGGTGCAGCGAAATACTACTGTAGAATGCAACCAATCTTGTCTAGCTAATCTGAGAACCGGCAGCAGATACCTAGGTCTATAGTCCTCAGGTTCTAATGGAAGAGAGACGGGGAGAGGGGGAATATAAAATGGACTGGTCCCGCTAAATACAAAATTAAATCAGGCACACGCTGACTCTTTAGGTCTTTGGTGCATGGCAAGTTTTAGTTTAGATCTACCCGTACATGTCAAGAACAAGAGTAAAGACTCGTCTAATGACCACAACATCAGCGTGTTCCAGTACGTATAACATTTTAGAAAGAACTATTGTTTTCAAATGAATCCTTTGCTACAGAAAGAGGAAGTAACTTGCATAGAGCAAATTTACCTAGGAGGTAGTCCAATAATCTATAAGAAGCTATCCCATGAAATAATAATCCCCAAGTACTTAAAGTGAAAGGTTACCTGTAGACCGCAAACCTCCTCTGCCCACCCACAGTTGTTCCTGTGTAAGGGCATTAAATATGATATTTGCCAGTTAATCAGGAGGCCAGAGAAGGTCCCAAATCTATTAAGGGAGATAGCTCTAGGAAGGATAGCATTCAGGTTGGCCATAAACACGGCCATAACATCGGCATATATTATAATCGCCATACGGTCTTCGAGAGCCGATAACGATACCCAAATATACTGATATAATCCTTATTGCTGAGGGTTTAATAGCTTTTAGGGTGAAAGGCGACAACCTTGTCTAGTGCCTCTGTAAAGCGCAATGGTGGAGGACAGTAGACCATTCACCATAACCGGGGCAAATGGAGATTTATACATTTCCTAAACTGATCCTGCTTAGGCAGGGGACCTATTGGCAATAAGCTCAGTTTCAGAGGTGGTGATCCCTGCGTTGGGCTGTTTGTGACCGCACACCCAAACTCAAGCCCACCTCTTCTCATTGGCTTACAATACAATCATCAAATGCAGAAGGGAAAATGAATCCCAGTAGAGTAATGCATTAAATTACATAAGTCTCAGTACTTATCTTTGCACCCCCATCTATCGCTCCACACGGATGCGGCTGTATTCTGGCTAGTGGCAGCAACATTGCCACATGTAAAGTGGCGCTTTTTAAAGGACGCCGTGAACGCCGGCCCGCCCCTCCACAGAGCGGTCAGCTGTCTGTCACGTGACCGGGTCATGTGTATAGTCCAATGACGCGCAGAAACAGCCGCCCCCTTCCCCATTGGATCACATGACCGCCAGGACTCCCGATCATGTGTGAGGCTCTATGATGCGCGCGCCATGTGACCCTCTGGGAATGACATCTCCCCCCTTCCCCCATATATATTTGTGGTCATATAGGGGAGTTGCCAACTTTCCTTATGCCGTTTAAAATGCTCCACAGCGCACTCTCTGTATTTTACAATAAAGCACAGCCATTCTATCACTATTGAATTAAGCATGAGGATAAATAGTGGGGAGAGGGGGCACTGCTATCCCGCAGCGATTGTCCCCACCTCCTCCACTCTATACCTGCCTCCGCTGGCAGGACAAGAGGGGAGGGACACTCCCTCCCTGATGTCATTCCCCCGAGGGTCACATGGCGCCCGCATCATAGAGCCTCACACATGGTCGGGAGGCCTGGCAGTCATGTGATCCAATGGGGAAAGCGGCAGCTGTTTCTGCGCGTCATCGGGCTATACACATGACCCGGGGTAAAGATAAGTACTTACACTTATGTAATTTAATGCATTACTCTACTGGGATTCATTTTCCCTTCTGCATCTGATGATGGTATTGTAAGCCAATGAGAAGAGGTGGGCTTGAGTTCGGGTGTGCGGTCACAAACACAGCCCAACGCAGGGATCACCACCTCAGAAACTGAGCTTATTGTCAATATGTCCCCTGATGAGTTGGACTAATGTCCAACGAAACGCGTTGGAACGTTTAGAAAGACCAAACGAAGTACATGTTCTATGACCAGAAGAATGACATACTGGTAACAGGGCTTTCCCCCACAGTGTGACGAAGTTGGGCAGTCTCTATTGCTGCGCAAGGACAGGGAGGGCTTAATAGGTTTCCACGGACAACTGTGGGAATTGATGTGGATGGTGCCACTGTCACCTTATATCCATTGTAGGGAGAGACTAGTTGTCAGAGACCCAGTACTAGTCTCCCCTATCCCTAGCTCCTGGTTACCATTGGCGCAGCGAATGGTGTATATCACATATATTTAGGGATTTAATTGCACATTATTAGAAGTTACGTTTTGTTGTTTATATTTGCTAAAATGATCCCCAAAGGACCGACATAACATAAAGCCATTCAATGGAATCAAAAGGCTTTGCTGCATCATGTGAGGCCAAGGCCCAATCTTACTATTCCCACCGTCTAATCTGAGAGGCCACCTGCCCCCTACAATTATTATCCATAGTGGACTTACTCGGTATGAAGCCCAAGGGATCAGATGAATTATTTCATGGAGGACTAAACACAACCTATTGACTAGCATTTTTTCATATTTTATAATCTACGTTAAATCAATTAAATGGGTCTAGAGGAGCCACATTCCTCAGCATTCTTCCATGGTTTTAGCAAAACTGATGGTCAACCCCCACATTGACCAGTCAAAAACATCAATATGTCGGGCCAATATGTCCATATATTGTATATAAACTTTTAAGGGAAGGCCATTAGGCCCAGATTCTCTGGGAAGATAAGCCACCACCAGAACTATCTGGCATCGGTTTTCTCTGCTCCTCCTATAGCATACACAGACGCGGTCGGCCGAGGCGAATGTGTATAGGGAGTCCGGGAAGGAGACGGGAGAGAAAGCTATTAGGCGAACGATCGTTCAGCCGCCAGCCACTGAATGTGTATGACCAGCTTTGATAGAGGGACATGAACAGGAATTTGACCGCACAATGATGCGGGACACATTGAAGACACACTTACATGGCTGTCTACGCTCTTCAATTTAAAAAAACTGCTGCAAGACGTGATGGAGATGGAGTATTTGTGCAAACCCCTACTCCAGGTAACAGTTTGGCTTGGCTCACTGTTAGAAGAGAATATATACACCTATTTACAGGGGTTATCCTGCCATTTATATTAATCAGTGGGGGTCCGACATCTGGCACCCGCCAATCAGCTGTTTGAAGAGAGCCTGTGATCTCGAACGTTTCGGTAGTGCGATGTAATGACAAGTACTCGCTCCATTCACTTGAATGGAGCGAGTACTTGTAATTACACTCGCATGGAGCGCCACTTTCTCTTCGAACAGCTGATCGGCAGGAGTTCCCAGAACACCGCCTACTTTTGCCGTTAAATTCATGTCTTGAGGACACATCAATTGAGGCTGGTGGCAACCTAAGAAGGAGAATATCACATTTCTCTTTCTAGGCGAGCCCAAGCCGCTCACATTCTAGGACAGAATCAAGTTAGCCACCATAGCCATAGTAGAAAAGTAAATACCGTTCTGGCAAACACAGAACAACCGTGGTTAGCAGTAAGGGGAAGAGTTCACAACTCTACAAATATGTTGCCGAAAACTCAATGGTAGAAGGGGACTAAAAGGTAAGAAAGAGTATACAAATGTATGAAAAGTAAGTAGAAACAGAGGGGAAATTGTGGAGAAGAGAAAGGAAGATCACTTACACTCTACTCCCTGCCATGGCCTGGATGAATGAGACTGCTGTATAACTTAACCACCTCAGCCCCCAGTGTTTAAACACCCTGAAAGACCAGCCCACTTTTTACACTTCTGACCTACACTACTTTCACCGTTTATTGCTCGGTCATGCAACTTACCACCCAAATGAATTTTACCTCCTTTTCTTCTCACTAATAGAGCTTTCATTTGGTGGTATTTCATTGCTGCTGACATTTTTACTTTTTTGTTATTAATCGAAATTTAACGATTTTTTTGCAAAAAAAATGACATTTTTCACTTTCAGTTGTAAAATTTTGCAAAAAAAACGAGATCCATATATAAATTTTGCTCTAAATTTATTGTTCTACATGTCTTTGATAAAAAAAAAATGTTTGGGTAAAAAAAAAATGGTTTGGGTAAAAGTTATAGCGTTTACAAACTATGGTACAAAAATGTGAATTTCCGCTTTTTGAAGCAGCTCTGACTTTCTGAGCACCTGTCATGTTTCCTGAGGTTCTACAATGCCCAGACAGTACAAACACCCCACAAATGACCCCATTTCGGAAAGTACACACCCTAAGGTATTCGCTGATGGGCATAGTGAGTTCATAGAACTTTTTATTTTTTGTCACAAGTTAGCGGAAAATGATGATTTTTTTTTTTTTTTTTTCTTACAAAGTCTCATATTCCACTAACTTGTGACAAAAAATAAAAAGTTCTATGAACTCACTATGCCCATCAGCGAATACCTTGGGGTCTCTTCTTTCCAAAATGGGGTCACTTGTGGGGTAGTTATACTGCCCTGGCATTCTAGGGGCCCAAATGTGTGGTAAGGAGTTTGAAATCAAATTCTGTAAAAAATGACCTGTGAAATCCGAAAGGTGCTCTTTGGAATATGGGCCCCTTTGCCCACCTAGGCTGCAAAAAAGTGTCACACATCTGGTATCTCCGTACTCAGGAGAAGGTGGGGAATGTGTTTTGGGGTGTCATTTTATATATACCCATGCTGGGTGAGAGAAATATCTTGGCAAAAGACAACTTTTCCCATTTTTTTATACAAAGTTGGCATTTGACCAAGATATTTATCTCACCCAGCATGGGTATATGTAAAAAGACACCCCAAAACACATTCCTCAACTTCTCCTGAATACAGAGATACCAGATGTGTGACACTTTTTTGCAGCCTAGGTGGGCAAAGGTGCCCATATTCCAAAGAGCACCTTTCGGATTTCACAGGTCATTTTTTACAGAATTTGATTTCAAACTACTTACCACACATTTGGGCCCCTAGAATGCCAGGGCAGTATAACTACCCCACAAGTGACCCCATTTTGGAAAGAAGAGACCCCAAGGTATTCGCTGATGGGCATAGTGAGTTCATGGAAGTTTTTATTTTTTGTCACAAGTTAGTGGAATATGAGACTTTGTATGAAAAAAATAAATAAAAAAAATCATCATTTTCCACTAACTTGTGACAAAAAATAAAAAATTGTAGGAACTCGCCATGCCCCTCACGGAATACCTTGGGGTGTCTTCTTTCCAAAATGGGGTCACTTGTGGGGTAGTTATACTGCCCTGGCATTTTCCAGGGGCCCTAATGTGTGGTAAGTAGGTAAATGACCTGTGAAATCCGAAAGGTGCTCTTTGGAATGTGGGCCCCTTTGCCCACCTAGGCTGCAAAAAAGTGTCACACATCTGGTATCTCCGTACTCAGGAGAAGGTGGGGAATGTGTTTTGTGGTGTCATTTTACATATACCCATGCTGGGTGAGAGAAATATCTTGGCAAAAGACAACTTTTCCCATTTTTTTATACAAAGTTGGCATTTGACCAAGATATTTATCTCACCCAGCATGGGTATATGTAAAAAGACACCCCAAAACACATTCCTCAACTTCTCCTGAATACAGAGATACCAGATGTGTGACACTTTTTTGCAGCCTAGGTGGGCAAAGGGGCCCAAATTCCTTTTAGGAGGGCATTTTTAGACATTTGGATACCAGACTTCTTCTCACGCTTTGGGGCCCCTAAAATGCCAGGGCAGTATAAATACCCCACATGTGACCCCATTTTGGAAAGAAGACACCCCAAAGTATTCAATGAGGGGCATGGCGACTTCATAGAAAAAAAAAATTTTGGCACAAGTTAGCGGAAATTGATTTTTTTGATTTTGTTCTCACAAAGTCTCCCTTTCCGCTAACTTGGGACAAAAATTTCAATCTTTCATGGACTCAATATGCCCCTCAGCGAATACCTTGGGGTGTCTTCTTTCCAAAATGGTGTTATTTGTGGGGTGTTTGTACTGCCCTGGCATTTGAGGGTCTCCACAATCATTACATGTATGCCCAGCATTAGGAGTTTCTGCTATTCTCCTTATATTGAGCATACAGGTAATGAGATTTTTTTTTTCCGTTCAGCCTCTGGGCTGAAAGAAAAAAATGAACGGCACAGATTTCTTCATTCGCATCGATCAATGTGGATGAAAAAATCTCTGCCAAAAAAAGAAAAAGGAGGGGAAAGGCGTCTGCCAGGACATAGGAGCTCCGCCCAACATCCATACCCACTTAGCTCGTATGCCCTGGCAAACCCGATTTCTCCATTCACATCAATCGATGTGGATGAATAAATCATTGCCGGGATTTTTTTTTTTATATATACAAAGTGTTTGCCAAAGTATATGAACACCGCCACCTCCTCAGCTCATATGCCTCGGCAAACGTATCTTTTACTGCAGAGGAGAAATCTCGTCTTGCAGCGCCGCATACACCGACTTGCGTGTAATCTGACAGCAGCGCAATGCTTCTGTCAGAATGCACATCAGTGCTGCAGCTAGTCGATCGGTTGGTCCACCTGAAAGGTAAAAAAAACAAAACAAAAAAGAAAAAACCAGGCCGCAACGCAATAACTTTATTAACTTTAGAACAGAACATATTAACTTTTTTTTCAAACTTTTTTAACTTTTTTACTTACAGGTAATTTCTTTTTTGTTTATTTTTTTTTACCTTTATAGAACAAACCTCTCCTTCCCCATGGGACAATGTGCAAAGCGCAAATCGCCCAAAGATGTGGCGAAGTACGTTATGCACTTTATCCCAGGTGAAAGGAGAGGTTTGCAGCAGCTGAGAGTAAAAGGGCCCTAATAGCCCTGTGTGCCTGTCCTGTGAGATGCAATCCCTATGCTAGGTGTACCTGTGTGTGGTACTTCCGGAAACACTCACCAAAGAATAGGGCAGGGTGGTCAGGACAGTCAGGACAGAAATAGCGGGTGTCACGCCTTATTCCACTCCTGCTACAGACACGACATCTTTTTCGGGGTGACGGTTGGGTTGAGGTACCAGGAACGACACTGGGGAAATGTCGCTCGTGTAGACGGCTAACTACACTGGTGGATGGGGCCACGGAACCTCCTGGGTAAAGGAGGTTCTCGATGATCTCTTCCTGGAATTTGAGGAAGGATCGTGTTCTCCCAGCCTTACTGTAGAGAACAAAACTATTATACAGCGCCAATTGAATTAAATATACAGACACCTTCTTATACCAGCGTCTGGTTCTGCGGGAAACTAAATAGGGAGCCAACATCTGGTCATTGAAGTCCACCCCTCCCATGAGCGCATTATAGTCGTGGACTGAGAGGGGCTTTTCAATGACACGGGTTGCCCTTTCAATTTGGATTGTCGTGTCTGCGTGAATGGAGGAGAGCATGTAAACGTCACGCTTGTCTCTCCATTTCACCGCGAGCAGTTCTTCGTTACACAAGGCAGCCCTCTCCCCCCTTGCAAGACGGGTGGTTACAAGCCATTGGGGGAAGCCCACGCGACTAGTTCGCGCGGTGCCACAGGCGCAAATCCGTTCTAGAAACAAATGCCTAAAGAGGGCCACACTTGTGTAGAAATTGTCCACATAAAGATGGTACCCCTTGCCGAATAAGGGTGACACCAAGTCCCAGACTGTCTTCCCACTGCTCCCCAGGTAGTCAGGGCAACCGACCGGCTCCAGGGTCTGATCTTTTCCCTCATAGATCCGAAATTTGTGGGTATAGCCTGTGGCCCTTTCACAGAGCTTATACAATTTGACCCCATACCGGGCGCGCTTGCTTGGGATGTATTGTTTGAAGCCAAGGCGCCCGGTAAAATGTATTAGGGACTCGTCTACACAGATGTTTTGCTCGGGGGTATACAAATCTGCAAATTTCTGGTTGAAATGGTCTATGAGGGGCCGAATTTTGTGGAGCCGGTCAAAAGCTGGGTGGCCTCTGGGACGGGAGGTGGTGTTGTCGCTAAAATGCAGGAAACGGAGGATGGCCTCAAATCGTGCCCTGGACATAGCAGCAGAGAACATGGGCATGTGATGAATCGGGTGCGTGGACCAATATGACCGCAATTCATGCTTTTTTGTCAGGCCCATGTTGAGGAGAAGGCCCAAAAAAATTTTAAGTTCGGAAACTTGGACTAAAAGCTTCCCGGGTTGGCGGATATAAATTGTGTGGCATACCGGTTTGTCTCTGCCACGACTAAGTCCAAGAGCTCCGCAGTCAAGAACAGCTCAAAAAATCCCAGGGCCGAACCGATTTGAGCCGTCTCAACCCGAACTCCAGACTGGGTGGTGAAAGGGGGAACTACAGGTGCGGCTGAAGTTGGTGACTGCCAATCAGGGTTTGCCAGCACCTCAGGGATTCTAGGGGCTCTACGGGCCTGTCTGCGCGGTGGCTGCGACGGGGTAACTAGTGCACGTGCCACCGTACCAGCTTCAACTGCCCTTCTGGTGCTCGCCACGTCACCATGTTGTACAGCAGTGCTGGTACTAGGTCCAGGGAGGGCTGCGCTGCTGGTGTATGCCTCACCACGTGATCCGGCAGCGACAGCCCCACTCTGCTGCTCTTGAAGAGGATCCTGCATAACCTGTGGTCTAGCGACATGGGGCCAGGTACGCCTGGTGCTGCCAAGGACCTCAACCTCCTCGTCCGAACTTTGGGTCAGAGAGCCACTGCTTTCTACAGGTTCATATTCTGACCCGCTAGATTCGTCAGATGAGGGTTCCCACTCCTCATCCGACTGGGTCAGAATCCTGTAGGCCTCTTCAGAAGAATACCCCCTGTTTGACATTTTGGACTACTAAATTTAGGGGTATTCCCTGAGACTACCCAAGAAAAAAAGCAAACCTGTCTTACAAAGGGGAGGCTAGCGAAGTACAAGAGGCCGCTGCGGTTGATAAAAAATATCAAAACTGATTTTTTTTATCGCCGCAGTGCGTGTAAAATGAATGTGCAGTGATCAAAAAAAATATATTTTTTGTCACTGCGGTGGGGCGGGCGTGGGTGAACGCATGTGTGGGCGACCGATCAGGCCTGATCGGGCAAACACTGCGTTTTGGGTGGAGGGCGAACTAAAGTGACACTAATACTATTATAGATCTGACCGTGATCAGTTTTGATCACTTACAGATACTATAAAAGTACAAATGCTGATTAGCGATACGCTAATCAGCGAATAAAAGTGACTGCGGTGCGGTGGGGTGGGCGCTAACTGACGCTAACTACCTAACCAAGGGGCCTAAACTATCCCTAAAACCTAACAGTCAATACCAGTGAAAAAAAAAAAGTGACAGTTTACACTGATCACTTTTTTTCCTTTCACTAGTGATTGACAGGGGCGATCAAAGGGGTGATCAAAGGGTTAATTGGGGTGCAGGGGGGTGATCAGGGGCTACAGTGAAGTGTTTGGTGTACTCACAGTTCAGTCTGCTCCTCTGCTGGATCCAACCGACGAAAAGGACCAGCAGAGGAGCAGACAAGCCATATAACAGATCATATTTACTAATATGATCTGTTATATGACTTGTGATTGGATTTTTTGAAAATCGCCAGCCTGCCAGCCAATGATCGTTGCTGGCAGGCTGGTGACGAACTTGTTCTTTGAATTTTGCCGGCCCGCGATGCGCATGCGCGGGCCGGCTTGGAGCGAAATCTCGCGTCTCGCGAGATGACGCGTATATGCGTGACTGTGCGCAGCGCTGCCACCTCCGGAACGCGAATCTGCGTACAGCGGTCCGGAGGTGGTTAAGACATAGGAGTTGTAGCGCCACCTTGTGGAAATGAGTATGAAGGCTTTGTCAATAGTGACCATATAACAGAAGACATCTACCTTTTTTCCTGGACTTCAGGTGGAACAGGAGACGCGTGCTTTGCTGGGATTTCGACACGATTCTCATTGGACTGCAGGAGCTCATCTTCACCACTATAAACTGCAGTACTGTGCAAAGGAGGATCTACAAATAACAGCATGCATTACCTTTCTGTGTAAGGACTCCTTTACATGAAATACACATATTACATAGAAACATAGAATGTGTCGGCAGATAAGAACCATTGGGCCCCTCTAGTCTGCCCAATATACTGAGTACTATGGATAGCCCCTGGCCCTATCTTATATGAAGGATGGCCTTATGCCTATCCCATGCATGCTTACAGATTCATTTTTTTTCCTTTTACAATCGGTTCCATTTTTTTTCTGTATTTGGCGTTTTGATTAACTATATTTTTTGAGGTTTTTGTAAGGGTACTTTCACACTAGTGTTTTTGTTTTCCGGTATTGAGTTCCATCACAGGGGCTCAATACCAGAAAAAAAACTTATCAGTTTTATCCTAATGCATTCTGAATGGAGAGCAAATCCGTTCAGGATGCATCAGTTCAGTCCCTCTTACGTTTTTTGGACGGAGAAAATACTGCAGCATGCTGCAGTTTTCTCTCCGGCTAAAAATACTCATCACTTGCCGGAATGCCTTTACATTGAAGTGTATTAGTGCCGGATCCGGCATTAAGTGTTTCGGGAAAACGGATCCAGCTTTCCGGTCTCCGCAGGCGCAGACCTTCAAAAATGCAAAAAGATTAATACCGGATCCGTTTTTCCAGATGACACCGGAGAGACAGATCCGGTATCTCAATACATTTATCAGACAGATCCGCATCCGGATCCGTCTGACAAATGCCATCAGTTTGCATCCGGATTTCCGGATTGCGACGAAACTGCCTGCCGGAATCCTCTGCCGCAAGTGTGAAAGTACCCAAATGTTGCTGAAATACAGATGAGAAAAACAGCACAAATATGCAAACGTGAACTGTGTTAATACGGCGCATGGTTTTTCAATTCGCCAACTCTATGGGCTAAAAATGGTACCAGTACAGATCTGTTGAAACATGCTGTGCATAAAAAAAAAAAAGAAAAAAAAAAAAAAGAAAAAACCTCCCCAGATAAACACCCTCAAAGAATATAAATCTGCTTACACCACTCAGTGACCAATATTTGCACGCGCATTGGTCCGCTGTAGCGCTATTAAACCCAGCCGCGCAGTCAACGTGGTGCAGATTGATTCATAAAAAATTGGGAGGTTCAGTGCACCCAAGGTAGGTACCCGGGGACAATAGAGACTCTCTGCGCCCCTGCAAACTGATCCGCCACCTAACTGAAGTTGATAAACATCTGTCCATATCTAGCAGCCAGCCAAAGCAAAGCGTGTGTCCACAACATAGACACGTGCAGGCAATGGCTGCGATACGGGCACAAATCAACCTACTGACCTAACTAAGTACACATGGCCCACCCTGACTGCTAAAGTTGCTCTGCTCGATCTACGCGTTTCGCCAATAATGGCTCACAGGGCTGGCCTTAGGTGTTCAGGAGCCCTGTGCGAGCTAATCTTGTGTGCCCCCCCCCCCCCCTTCCCCCCCGGGTGATATAGTGTCACCCATAGCCAGTCTCCTGCCTCCCTTAATCATACCGTCACCTTTACCCAGTCCCCTACCCTCGGGAAGATCGATCCCCTGGGCCAGCCAATCACAGAGGCTGGGGCTTGGTCCTGCCACGGTTAAGCCCCTCGAGCCGGCCCACTCAGCGGAGCG
The DNA here is from genome assembly GCF_905171765.1 of Bufo bufo. Classification (NCBI taxonomy): domain Eukaryota; kingdom Metazoa; phylum Chordata; class Amphibia; order Anura; family Bufonidae; genus Bufo; species Bufo bufo. Next base: position 705,209,553 of record NC_053390.1, read on the forward strand.
CTCTACAGAAGATGTCAAAACATCACATTCCACTCAGGGACCAAACGGCGGTCTATATATCATGTGAGCAGGCATAGACGCAAAAGAACAGAAAGGTGAGAGGCATCAGGGGCTGCCAATCCATTACATTGGTAACAGGATCAGCATGCCCTTGCATAGTGTAATGAGTTAATGATTCAAAAAGCACCCGAAAAACAACCTTGGTTAGCATGACAAAAATAAAATTGTGCGGGTATTAAGATGGGATAGTCATGCAAAAAAAATCGCAGGGAGCCATAGCCGATGTAATATGGATATTCCTATGCTACAAGTGGAAATGATGATCACAGTATGGGAGCTACGGATATACCGGGACATAGGTTGCTTTAGATAAAGCAAGTAAATGAGTTGTAATCATTAAGTCCTTCTGGTTTGACCGTATGTTTCTTTCTGAAGCAATTTTTTATCAAAGTCTCCACCTCTTGGGGATCTTCTGACTGTTTCCACACCTTGAAATTTGACTGCCCCAGTGTCCTGATTAGGTTGGGAAAAAACATGCTTCGCAATCGGGGTGTCTGCACCTTTACGGATGTCATTCAGGTGCTTCCCGAACCTCCTGCGAAATTCCTGCACTGTTTTTCCCACATATTGTTTGCCATAAACACTTGTGGCCAGGTAAACAACCCCTATTGTGCGGCAATTAATAAAATGATCTAATGGTGAAGGTTTCACCCGTGACAGTACAAATGAATTCGCTGCCAAGTAGTATGGCCTTACATGCCACCCATCCCACACACCGAAACGTGCCCTTTAGGTTACCTAGCCATGTGGAATTACTGGAAACCTGCAGAAAACTATGGACCAGTCTATCCTTCAGGCTGCATCCACGACGGTATGTGATAAGTGGTCTTTAACCAAGGAGGTGACCTACATCAGATCTTAAAATACTCTTAATCCCTGCATTCTGGCGGCCGCGTACGGCCACTCTAGTGCTGTTTGCCGACGGCCTCTGCACATGGGGCCGGCGGCTTGTTTGTTGCAAATCTTAACCCTGTTAATAGCAATGCTCTTGTCAGTGCTCCTGATGAGACATTATTGGCGAAACGCTTAGAGCGAGCAGAGAAACTTTAGCAGTCAGGGTGGGCCATGTGTACTTACAGTTAGGTCAATAGGTTGATTCGTGCCCGTATCGCAGCCATTGCCTGCACGTGTCTATGTAGTGGACACACGCTTTGCTTTGGCAGGCTGCTAGATATGGACAGATGTTTAACAACTTGAGCTTCAGTACACAAAGTCAGTTTTTCCAAGTTGATTCGTGCCCGTATCGTAGTTACTGCCTGTGCATGTCGGACCCAGTTTGGACGCACATTGTGATGGCAGACTGTCTGATATAAGCAGATGTTTATCAACTTCAGTTAGGTGACGGATCACCTGTAGCAGTGTTGCAGGAGCGCAGAGAGTCTCTATTGTCCCCGAGTACCTACCTTGGGTGCACTGAACCTACCTATTTTTTATGAATCAATCTGTACCACGGTGACTGCGCAGCTAAGTTTAATAGCACTACAGTGCATTATTCCTTTGTTTTAAGTTTTTTTTTTTTAAATAAAGGTTAGTTTTAAATCACAGCATCCCTTCAGTGAATGGTAGTGATAGTGGGAGGCAATTAAGTTTCTATTCAGTGAAATCAGATTCTACTCCAAGACCGAGCATGCAGCTTCTTTTGTCCACGCTGTTTTTTCAGCATAGAAATAACCCCAATGCTTTTAAGAGGGTTTTTTTTTTTGGCGCGGATTATGCATGAAAAACAGTGCCAAAAAATGTCATGTGAATGGGCCCAAAATGTACTACAGTCTCAAACTGCCAAACACGTCTGATGAACACATTTAATAATTAGTCCTATTCACTGTCTGCATGGTGGTTACTCACTGAAAGAGTCTTCCTCAAAATCTTCTGGCAAGGCATCGCCTGCGTCACTTAGGATTGAGAAGATGTTGGCATGGGCCACAATTTCTTTTAGTAAGGGAGACCTAACTTTCTTGTTCATCAGCTCTTTCACCTTGGAATGAATAAGCATTTCGGCATCTGCCTACAAGAGAAAGGAGAACAGTCAAATAGGATACTGGCATGACTTTTTACTTAAACTACGGGATAAGTTCTAGTTTCAGTTGCCGTCCAGAAGGGTGTGTATGTATATGTATATATATATATATATATATATATATATATATATATATATATATATATATTTATATATATTATATTTTTTTTTTTAAATCAGATCCTTTTTATTGACATCGCCAAATACCGTAATAATACAGTCTTACAACAGAATATAGCAATAAAAGGCTTTTCCATTAACACATACAATCTTGGTCTGTACTCAGAACCTTAGCATATATTATGATACAACTTTTATACATTGTGTAACCTAAAGCGCCCATTGGTCCTCCCTGACGCACTTCTGCACCCTCCAGGAGCATCAAGAGGTCTCGGTTTTTCAGTTGATATTGAATTATTTGGCTGGTCACGTCTCTAGATTCGGAGTCCAACCATCCCTTGAAATGTTGACTCTGAGCAGCCAGATAATATATCCAGGGATTCGGCACCGCCAGTCCCCCCTCCGATTTAGAGTATTGCAGCGTTTCCAATTTAATTCTAAGTTGGCCCTTGCGCCATATGAGCTTCCGAAAAATAGAGTTAATCTTGTCAAATTTATCTTTTGAAAGCCAGACCGGGGAGTTTTGCAGAATATATAACAATTCAGGCATTAGTACCATCTTAAGAAGATTCATCCTTCCCACCACTGATAAATATAGTTTGCACCATGCCTTAATTTTGTTCCGAAATTTAAGCAGCAGAGGTTCAAAATTGAGTCGCTCAAAATCCTTAACTTTGGGAGACGTATATATTCCTAAGTATTTAAAAATTTCCACGCAGGGGATGTTCCTGTCTGTTATCAAGCGCGACTTTGACTGCCCATCAATGAGCATTAGCGCAGATTTATGCCAGTTTATAGTCAAGCCAGACAGTCTGCCATACTGGTCAATGAGAGACATAACTGTAACCAGAGAGGATTCAGTGTCTCCCAGAAATAGCAGAGTGTCATCCGCGTACATCGCCACTTTGTTATGTACCTCCCCATATCTAAAGCCCTGAATATTAGGGGATTTGCGTATTGCCCCTGCCAAAGGTTCTATCGCCACTGCAAATAACAGGGGCGACAGTGGGCACCCCTGGCGTGAGCCTCTCCTCAAATGGAATTTCGTGGACACACCTCCATTCGCCATAATACTCGCTTTCGGATTGGAGTATAATACTTTCACCCAAGAGATAAATGTGCCCCCAAATCCCATATGTTCTAGAGTGCGCCACAGGAACTGCTACTCTATACTGTCGAAAGCCTTGGCCGCGTCTAAGGAAAATATAGCCCTGTCTCCCGCATTATCAGCGGGTATTTGTAGACTAGTAAAGACTCTTATATTAATTGAAGTTGATTTTTGGGGCATAAAACCAGTCTGGTCTGGGTGAATAATAGACAATATAACTTTAGAGAGACGATTGGCCAAGACCTTCGCCAGCATCTTGACATCTGTCGATAATAATGAAATCGGCCTATAGGAGTCAGGCAGCGAGTGATCCTTGTCTGGCTTAGGAATGACCACTATCAATGCCTCCTGCATGGAGGACGGTAGCTCACCCACTTCCAAAGAGTGGTTTAGTACTTTCAACAACTCAGGGAGCAATGTGTCAGCGAAAGCCTTATATATCTCCACAGAGAGACAGTCAAGTCCCGGCGCTTTGTCATTGGCCATGGAAGCCATTGCTACCCTTAACTCCTCCAATTCAATCGGGGCATCTAGGAACGAACTGTCCTCCTGCGACAGCCGAGGAAGATCTAAACCCTGCAAGAACCAGTCAATATCATGTACTCAGTCAGTACATGATGTCTTAGATGAATACAGGGAGGAGTAAAAGTCTCCCAATATATTCAAAATACTCCCAGTATCCCTTCTCAGGGTTCCACTGGAGTCCACCAGACCCGTAATACACGGAGAACCCTGCTGTGCTTTGGCTATCATTGAGAGCATATGCCCCACTTTCTCTCCTTCCGCAAAAAATAGTTGTTTATAGAAGAGACGTTTCCTCTCAGCCACCTGCAGGAGAGGACACCTTAAAGAGGACCTTTCACTAGAATAAAACATCTAAACTAACTATACAGACATGGAGAGCGGCGCCCAGGGATCTCCCTGCACTTACTGTTATACCTGGGCGCCGCTCCGTTCTCCTGTTATAGCCTCCGGTATCTTCATAGTTAGGATCCACCGAGGGGAACCTCCAGGCGTCTCATTCTCCCATGCTGTAGCGCTGGCCAATCACAGCGCTCAGCTCATAGCCTGAGAGGCTTTTTTTTCTCTCAGGCTATGAGCTGAGCGCTGCGATTAGCCAGCGCTACAGCATGGGAGAAAGAGACGTCGGCAGGCTCCACTGGGTGGAGCCTAACTATGAAGAGGCTATAACGGGAGAACAGAGCGGCGCCCAGGTATAACAGTAAGTGCAGGGAGATCCCTGGGCGCCGCTCTCCATGTCTGTATAGTTAGTTTAGATGTTTTATTCTAGTGAAAGGTCCTCTTTAATTCCTCCTGCTTGGCTTTTAATTGATTGCTCGTCTCTGTGGAAGGCGCATTCACAAAGGCTTCCTCTGCCATCTGCATATCAGCATGTATTTTTATATCTTTTTCTTTAGATTTAATCCTACTAATGGACTTAATCAGGGTTCCTCTAAGAAAGGCTTTTATAGCCTCCCATATTGTATGCATGGAGGCCGAACCTTCATTATATTCAAAATATTCCCTCAGGGATTGTGCTATATCAGTAGTGTCCCCTATCGGGGTCAACCAAAAAGCGTTCATACGCCAGTACTTCGTCCCCGGTCTGGCTTCCCCAGAAGCATTTCTACACTAAATATAGAGTGGTCTGACAGGGTCCTGGCTAGATACTCCGACTTCCGGACAAGTGGATGCATGAGAGCATTCGCTAGACCCATATCTATTCTCGACAGGGAACTATAGGTCGATGAGCAACATGAGTACTGTCTGTCTGCAGGGTGTGCCTCTCTCCACACATCAGTCAGCCCTACTTCCTTTATTAATCTAAAGTTTGGCATCTGTCGAAAGTTTCGCTTAATACATTATTGAAATCTCCTACTATCAACACTGGAAGTTCTGGATAGTCCGCCAAAAACTCCAGCATCAATCTCAAAGGTACCGAAGAATAAGGAGGAGGCATGTAGATTGTCGCTAGCACCATTCTCACTCCCTGCAAATTACAGTGAACTCCTATAAATCTGCCTTCTGAATGTACACATTCTTTCAGACACTCAAATTTCTAATTTTTATTAACCAAAATGCTAACCCCCCTGGAATATGATGAGAAGACAGAATGCACAGAGTACCCTACCCATGATTTGTGCATTAAATTTATTTTTTGCTTGGTCATGTGTGTCTCCTGTAGGCAGCAGATTGCAGGTTGAAACCTTGACAGATATTGAAAGATACCCTGTCGTTTGGTGGCGTCCGCCATTCCCCTCACATTCCAACTAAGTACCTTTATGGCCGGCCCCATCGCATTTTATTCAACTATATAACTGCCTAAGCAGATGCCTTAATACCATCATCCAGTAAAGGAAAAGCAGTCTATAAACAGTATCCGCCCCCTCTCCTGCTGCGGAAACCCTCTTGTGAAAAAAAGACTATTACCCTTAGACTGAGTATAGCGTTGTTCAATTACCTGTTGCAGATCACCAACACCAAGTAACCCCCTCCCCCCCCCCGACCTTTTGCCCACTAGCAAATAACACATATAAATTGTATAAGAAACAAAAAAATCCTCTGTAACCTGGGGCCAATAGAAGAAACCTGGCCCAACAGTGTCTACAACAATGTGCAGTCCCGTACAACCCAGCACTAAGAACTGACATAATACCAGGGAGCTTCGGGATAACGCACGCTCAACCCAGTGTACGTCTCCAGCAACAGGCCCAAGACAACTGAACTTGATCAACAGCTGTATGTATGTATGTATGTATGTATGTATGTAATATACAGTGTCTCTGTCCCTATAGTGTGAGAACTTAGCAAGAATCGGACGAGGTGGATGACCGGGCGGCAGCGGTCGGGTTGGAACACGGTGTGCTCGTTCAACAGCATATAATGCAGAGAGGCCTTTGTCCTGGAATTTCTCAGAAATCCACTTTTCTATAAAGTCAGTGGGGATCGGACCCTCTATTTTCTCCGGCACCCCCACTAGCCGAATATCTCTTCGACGTGAGCGATTTTCGACATCATCAGTTTTGGCGTACAGCGCCGCTATATCTTTTGCTGTTGTTTACTGGCATCATGAAGCGTTTTGGCTCCATCTTCCAAATCAGACACCCTCGGTTCCACCTCTGTAGTTCGTTTTGCCACTTTGTGCAAGTCATAACGAATTATAGATATGTCCTCTTTTAGGCTCCCAATATGAATATTCATGGACTTAAGCGTGGCATTGCAGCTTGCAATCGCTGCCATTATATCTTTTAGTGTTGGCTCTGCTACTTCAGTCTCTTGACTGCACTCCACAGGGCTTTTGTTTTGATGGCCAGGCACAGCATTATGTGGGGACAGAGGTTGCTGTTCCTCCTCAGAGTAGCCCTCCGGCACTATAACCTCCTCCTCTGGGACCAAATTGTTCCCCTCTGTATCTCCCCATGCGCCCCGTATGGATTTCTGGGGCTTGTGGGCGAATTTTTCAAGCTGCGCCGCTACTCCAGTGCTTACCGTGGCCAGCGTGTCACCCTCACCAGCGCCATCTTGGATCCGCTTGTCTCGCTCTGGTCTAAGCGGGGTTTTTCCTCTCTTCCCCGGCATGGTGGTTCCCGAGGTAGGCGTATCTTCGTCCCAGAGGCTTTAGGGAGCCCTGTTCTGTTTGTGCCGCTTAATAAATACAGCTGGAAGACTGTTTATGACAGGATCATGGCTTAAGCACTGGAGACCAGCGTCTTGCTCCATGCGGCGTCAGGCCCCCCCCCCCAGAAGCGGATATATTTAATGGGGCTGTCCAAAGAATTTTTTTAATTTCGGAAAACTGCAGGCAGACCGGTAAAATAATAAAACATAGAATGTGTCAGCAGATAAGAACCATTTGGCCCATCTAGTCTGCCCAATATACTGAATACTATGAATAGCCCTTGGCCCCATCTTATATAAAGGATGGCCTTATGCCTATCCCATGCATGCTTAAACTCCTTCACTGTATTTGCAGCTACCACTTCTGCAGGAAGGCTATTCCATGCATCCACTACTCTCTCAGTAAAGTAATACTTCCTGATATTACTTTTAAACCTTTGCCCCTCTAATTTAAAACTATGTCCTCTTGTAGAAGTTTTTCTTCTTTTAAATATTCTCTCCTCTTTTACCTTGTCGATTCCCTTTATGTATTTAAAAGTTTCTATCATATCCCCTCTGTCTCGTCTTTCTTCCAAGCTATACATGTTAAGGTCCTTTAATCTTTCCTGGTAAGTTTTATCCTGCAATCCATGTACCAGTTTAGTAGCTCTTCTCTGAACTCTCTCCAAAGTATTAATATCCTTCTGGAGATATGGTCTCCAGTACTGAGCACAATACTCCAAATGAGGTCTCACTAGTGCTCTGTAGAGCGGCATGAGCACCTCCCTCTTACACCCTATACACCCAAGCATTCTGCTAGCATTTCCTGCTGCTCTATGACATTGTCTGCCTTCCTTTAAGTCTTCTGAAATAATGACCCCTAAATCCCTTTCCTCAGATACTGAGGTTAGGACTGTATCACTGATTTTATATTCTGCTCTTGGGTTTTTACGCCCCAGGGTGCATTATCTTGTACTCAACATAAAATTTTAGTTGCCAGATTTTTGACCATTCCTCTAGTTTTCCTAAATCCTTTTCCATTTGGTGTATCCCTCCAGGGACATCAACCCTTTTACAAATCTTTGTGTCATCAGCAAAAAGACACACCTTACCATCGAGGCCTTCTGCAATTTCGCTGATAAAGATATTAACCTCTTCAGGACACATGACATACGGGTACGTCATGTGTTGTTCCGATCACTGCCGTCCGGCGGGCGGTGATCGGAACAAGGTGCCTGCTCAAATCATTGAGCAGGCACCTCCACTAAATGCACGGGGGGTCCCGTGACCCCCCCGTGTCGGAGATCGCAGCAAACCGCAGGTCAATTCAGACCTGCGGTTTGCTGCGCTTTCTGCAGTTTCTGATCCCCGCGGTCCCTGACCGCGGGGATCAGAAACTTTAACATGCCCAAAATATAGATTTTCACCCCCCCTGCACCTTTGAGTGATTTTATGGCAACGGGTGGTGCAGAAGGGGGTTGCGGGCGGTGCGGCAGGCGGGATCGCGATCCCCCGCCCGCCTCCTCTTGAATATTCATTGTTGGCCAGTGGGTATACCAGAGTGTCAGCACATTGCTGACACTCTAGTATAAACGGCTGACATCTGTGCTGTGATGTCAGCCGTTTAACCCTTTCCATACCGCGGTCCGTACGGACCGCTGTATGGAAGAGCAGAGGTTAACAGTCAGGGAGCTCCCTCCCTCTCCCATCGGGGGGCTGCTGTGCCTTTGCAGCCCCCAGACAGGATGGGGTCACAGAGGGAGGGAGCCCCCCTCCTTACCCTTCCCCGTCTGCTCAGTTGTGGCCACAACTGAGCAGACGGGGAAGGTTCCCATGGCAACAGGATGCCTTCTCAGGCATCCTGCTGTCCATGGTGCTGAACAGATCTGTGCTAAAGGCATAGATCTGTTCAGACAAAGTGTAAGTAAAATACAGTACAATACACTATATAGTGTACTCAATAGAAAGAGAATCCAGCTTATTGTGGAGTAAAAAATAGTTCTTTATTGGCTCATCATATAAAATCCACCAAAATCACAGGAAAAAGGTGTACAGTAACAAGTTTCAGGCTACAGAATCCAGCCCTTCATCAAGACTTGATGAAGGGCTGGATTCTGTAGCCTGAAACATGTTACTGTACACCTTTTTCCTGTGATTCTGGTGGATTTTATATGATGAGCCAATAAAGAACTATTTTTTACTCCACAAGAAGCTGGATTCTCTCTTTCTATTGGATATTCTATTAGGCCCAGTTCTGGCCTTTTTTCCGTGCGTCGTGGATTAAAGTCAGGAGGTGAGAGCTGCAGTCATTTCTATAATTGTTTTGGGACTATATAGTGTACTGTACTGTATTATACAGACATCAGACCCACTGGATCTTCAAGAACCAAGTAGTCTGGGTCAAAAAAAAAAAAGTAAAAAAAAAGTGAAAAAAATTAAGTAAAAAAGAAACACATTTATCACTGAATAAAAAAAATAAAAATAATAAATACACTACACATTAGGTATCGCCGCGTCCGTAACGACCTGATCTATAAAATGGTCATGTTACTTTCCCCGCACGGTGAACGCCATAAAAATAAAAACTATGAGGATATTGAAATTTTGCCCACCTTACTTCCCAAAAAAGGTAATAAAAGTGATCAAAAAAGTCGCATGTACGCCAAAATAGTACCAATCAAACCGTCATCTCATCCCGCAAAAATCATACCCTACCCAAGACAATCGCCCAAAAACTGAAAAAACTATGGCTCTTAGACTATGGAAACACTAAAACATGATTTTTTTGTTTAAAAAATGAAATCATTGTGTAAAACTTAAATAAAAATAAAGTATACATATTAGGTATCGCCGAGTTCGTATCGACCTGCTCTATAAAAATATCACATGACCTAACCCCTCAGATGACCACCGTAAAAAAATAATAAAAACTGTGTAAAAAAATGCCATTTTTTGTCATCTTACGTCACAAAAAGTGTAATAGCAAGCGATCAAAAAGTCATATGCACCCCAAAATAGTGCCAAACAGTCATCTCACCCCACAAAAAATGAGACCCTACCTAAGATAATCACCCAAAAACTGAAAAAACTATGGCTTTCAAACTATGGAGACACTAAAACATGATTTTTTTTTTTGTTTCAAAAATGAAATCATTGTGTAAAACTTTACATCTTTAAAAAATTGTATACATATTAGGCATCGCCGCGTCCGTGACAACCTGCTCTATAAAAATACCACATGATCTAACCTGTCAGATGAATGTTGTAAATAACAAAAAAAAAAAAAACGGTGCCAAAAAAGCTATTTCTTGTTACCTTGCCTCACAAAAAGTGTAATATAGAGCAACCAAAAATCATATGTACCCTAAACTAGTACCAACAAAACTGCCACCCTATAGTTTCTAAAATGGGGTCACTTTTTTGGAGTTTCTACTCTAGGGGTGCATCAAGGTGGCTTCAAATGGGACATGGTGTCAAAAAAACACAGTCCAGCAAAATCTGGCTTCCAAAAACCATACGGCGCATACTTTCCCTTTACGCCCTACTGTGTGCCCGTACAGTAGTTTACGGCCACATATGGGGTGATTCTGCAAACTACAGAATCAGGGCGATAAATATAGCATTTTGTTTGGCTGTTAACCTTTGCTTTGTTACTGGAAAAAATGGATTAAAATTGAAAATTTGCCCAAAAAAAAAATTAAAAAATAATCGAAATTCTGAAATTTTATCACCATTTGCCATTAACTATTGTGGAACACCTAAAGGGTTAACAACGTTTGTAAAATCAGTTTTGAATACCTTGAGCGGTGTAGTTTTTAGAATGGGGTCATTTTTGGGTGGTTTCTATTATGTGAGCCTCACAAAGGGACTTCAGACCTGAACTGGTCCCTAAAAAAGGAGATTTTTTGTGAAACTCACCTGTACAATCTTTTTCTCGTCTTTTCCATTGGGGGACACAGACCATGGGTATAACTTAGGCCACCACTAGGAGGAGACACTATGCAAATAATAAAAAACAGCTCCTCCTCAACTGGCTATACCCCCATGGTCCAACAGGAGGACCTCAGTGCGTCCAAAAGCAGTAGGAGAAGGAGATCAGAGACCAAATATTAACAAAGAAAAGCAGAACCAAGGAAATCTCCTTTTCTCGCCCATTCCACTGGGGGACACAGACCATGGGACGTCCTAGAGCAGTCCATGGGGTGGGAAGACCAGCACCTCCAGAGGGAAAAGGTCCAACGGTTAAACAGGAACCACAGCCTGCAATACCTTGCGCCCTAGGGCAGCATCAGCCGACGCCAAAGAGTGCAGCTGGTAGAACTTTGTAAAAGGTATGTAAGGACGGCCAGGTGGCCGCCTTACAAAGTTGTGATGTAGAAGCTCGACTGCGCCTGGACCAGGAGGACCCGCTGGGGGAACCCTACCCCGGGATCGATAGGCTATGGCAATAGTCGACCGAATCCACTGAGCCACAGTGACCTTGGAGGCCGCCAGACCCTTACGAGGCTTCTCAGGAACCACAAAAAGGGAGTCCGAGCGGCGAAAAGGGAGTCTTGAGAGCCGCCGGAGGAGAGGGCTGTCGCAGACCTGGAGAAGGAGAAGCGCCGAAAGGACTGGTTTCTAGAGCCAGAGGGGCAAGCTCTGAAGGCGCGCTTGGCTCTAGATTGGGGCAGGTGTGTACTCTTGCCCCCCGTAGCGTCAGAGATAATCTCATCCAGCTTAGCACCGAAGAGCCTGGAGCCCGCAAAGGGGAGGTTAGTGAGGGAGCGCTTGGAGGAAGCGTCGGCGTCCCAGACCTTCAACCAGACCTCCCTGCGCTGCGTGACCGAGAGGGCCGAAATCCACGCAAAGAGAGTGCTGACGTCCAATGAGGCCTCACAGAGGAATGTCGTCGCCTGGCACATCTGAAGGATGAAGTTTAGGGTGTCCGCAGAGGCATCCTGCTCCACGAGGTCCTGATGATGGCGCTGCAACCACACCGAAAGCGCCCTGGCTACCCAGGCCGAGGCGAACGCGGGCCGCAGACCTGTTCCCGCCAGAGAGAAGATGGCTTTGGAAAGAGTCCAAACGCCTGTCAACGGAGTCCTGTAGGGAGGACCAGTCCAGGACTGGTATTGCCGTATTCTTAGCCAATCTGACCACCGGCGGGTCAACCTTAGGAGGAGAAGACCACTGCTGCACGTTATCTGCTGGGAAAGGATAAAGAGTATCCATGCGCCTTGTAGCAGAAAAACGGTGATTAGGGCGTTCCCAAGCCTTAGAAATGACCTTGGCGAACTCGCCATGAATGGGGAATGTGACAGCCTCCGGTTTTCTGGAGTGGAAGAGGGGGAATTCCTGGCTACTAGTAGAAGGAGGTTCGCCCTGGATGTCAAAGGTGTCACGTACCGCCGTGACCAAGTCTGCCACCATGGTGGAGAGCTTAGGTGAGGGTTCCGGCTCTGTGTCCTCGTCCGAGCCGGACCTTTCCCCTTCAGACCTGTAATCCCTGCGCGAGGGAGAGGCTGAACACGCCTCCAGGCGAGGGGGGGGGGGGGGGGGAAAGCAGAGTCATCCGAGGAGGGATGCTGCTGCGTACGCTGCCTCTTAGCGGTCGAGCGTCCTCTGTGGGGGGCACCGGGAGGTGGAGTGGTGCTAACCACAGGCGGAGGATCAGTGGCCGCCATGCGTTCCATAAAGGCCATGGCCGCGCGCGAGACTTGGGCCAAGTCCGCGGCTGCCCTAGCTATGGCAGAGGCCCAGGAGGGCTCCGCGGGCTTCGAAGGAACTGGGCTGGTTTGGTGGAGGGGGAGGAAGCGGTGGATGATCCTGTCTCGAGGCAAGGCAAGAGTCTGTAACCGATAGTGGCAAGCAGCAGACCTTACAGGATCCCAGTGGGACCTGAAGTGTCGCTTTCGATTTTTGGGAGGCCCCAGGTCTTGGCAAAGTTTTGCAGAACACTATCAGTCCTACCGTGACCTGTGAGGAGCTGGAGTAGCAGTCAAACGTGGATAGGCGCTGATGCAAAGCGGAAGCGTTGGAGCCGACGCGATAGGCTCCGCCCCCCCAGTCGCATCACAGAAATCGCGTGGAAAAAAATTGTGCGCGCGGGAATATGAAAAAAGGCAGACCCCGGCTCCGAAAATGCCGCCCATCGCCAGGATACAAGAAGGAATACCTCCTCCCTCTCAACCAGCCGGCCCTCTCACATGTTAAGCCCTAAACAATCGTGTCACAGTGTGAGCACGGGGGAAGGGGAAGCTGCAGGAGAGCCGATGTACTTATCTGAGTCCTGCAGTCTTCACCCTCTGTTCCAGACCAGCATCGGGTCACCTCTTCAGTCATCTGGCACAAGGAGTGGCAGTGCACTGGATAGAGGGCAGGACTAGGTGACCCCGGATCTGGTAGGCCACCGGAGCTGCAGGTCGAGCCCGGTTCCACTTATCTTCTGGAGGGAAAAGGAGGTAGCCGGGACGGCCATTCGACCCCGGCGCTTGCTCCACTGAGAGACCAGGGACGCACCATGCGACCTCTTGTTTAGAAAAACAAACAAACAGGAGAAGAAAAAACTACAGGGACAACCCTGCAGGAGCAGGAGTGTCACCTCCTTATCCGACACTAGGCTAAAACTGAGGTCCTCCTGTTGGAGCATGGGGGTATAGCCAGTGGAGGAGGAGCTGTTTTTTATTATTTGCATAGCGTCTCCTCCTAGTGGTGGCCTAAGCTATACCCATGGTCTGTGTCCCCCAATTGAATGGGCGAGAAAGTGGTTTTTGAAAATTTCTGAAAAATTTCAAGATTTGCTTCTAAACTTCTAAGCCTTGTAACATACCCCAAAAATAAAATATAAATTCCCAAATTGATCCAAACATGAAGTAGACATATGGGGAATGTAAAGTAATAACTATTTTTGGAGGTATTACTATGAATTATAGAAGTAGAGAAATTGAAACTTGGAAATTTGCTATTTTTTACAACTTTTTGGTAAATTTTGTATTTTATTTTATAAATAAAAAAGATTTTTTTTTTAACTTCATTTTACCAGTGTCATGAAGTACAATATGTGACGAAAAAACAATCTCAGAATTGCCTGGATAAGTCAAAGTGTTTTAAAAGTTATCACCACTTAAAGTGACACTGGTCAGATTTGCAAAAAATGGCCTGGTCCTTAAGGTGAAATAAGGCTGTGTCTCTAAGGGGTTAAACAATATGGGTCCCAGAACAGATCCCTGAGGTACCCCACTGGTAACAAGACCATGGTCTGAATATACTCCATTGACTACACCCCTCTGTGTCTTTAGAAATTCCAACTTGTCGCACCAAAAACAAGCCCTCATACAGCTATGTGAGTGGAAAAGTAAAAAAGTTATGGCTCCTGGAAAGCAAGAAGTAAAAACGACACAAAACGACATATTAGATACCAAGTAGTGGAAATCTGGAAAAAAAAAAAAATCCAAATGGGGTAGAATTGAAAAAACAAAACAAAACAAAAACGCAATTCGGCCACAGTTTTATGGCATTCCATATGCAGTAAAACGGTTCTCTGGGTCAGTATGATTACTTTGCCCGATTGCCAAAAAAATGATTTTTCTAATATACTTTATTAATCAATAATACTGTTTCACAGATCGCTGCTCCTGCCTGTGCTCCTCTTAAAGGGGTTATCCAATATCATAAACAGCCCCCAATGTGCTGGGCCCCTCACAGGGTATATACTTAGCCTGTGGCACTCCTGGGCCCTGCACGGCCGCTGCTGCTTCTCTCTGTACACGGATGAAAACAGTCAATAGCAGACGGGAATGCGGGCGAGCCTCCCTAGCATCACCTGCGATGCCAGGAAGGCCTGCCCCAGTCCCTGCCTGCCATGGACTGCTCCCCCCGACACCGGATGTTTTCATCAGTGTACAGGGATAAGCAGAAGCGGCGGTGCGTTGACCAGGAGCGGCGCAGGTAGCGGGGTAAGTATATTCCCTGTGAGGGGCCCCAGCATATGGGGGGCTGTTTATGATATTGGATAACCCCTATAAGCTTGGCTAAATTCTGGCACAGCAGATCGGTACCGTGTACAGACGTGCTATGCAGGGATTTAGCGGAGTAGGCTCCTGGCTGAGCACGTTCAGCTCAAGGCTCTGTGTAGCACATAAGGTTTTTGAAAAGTTTAGTTTAATGTTTAAGTCCCCCAGGGCGACTTTAGCATGATGTCGCCTGATCGCTTCTCCCATAGACTGCAATAATTTAAAATTGCAGCCTATGGGAGATTTATTATGTTCCTATTGTGCCCTGCTGCAGGCCTTTGAAACTTCAGGCCTGATGCTGCTATAGCAACCAAACGAATTCCTCGATCTCTGGCTGGAAAGCCATTCAGACCCTGCGAGTGCTCTCAGATGTCATGGTTGCAATTGGCAGTGAAGTTAGTGATCAATGTAATCGGCAATCATAGCCTTTCCGCAGAGTAACTGCTGTGTAAAACAGCAAAAACCTAGCAAATATGGCATCCTCTCAGCTTCTGAGTAGGCGCCATATTTAAAGACCCGACATCCACTGACCATACAGGGCGGATGTAGGAAAGAGGTTAAACACTGCCAGAAAAGGCTATGTTTGACAATGCCCTTAGTTTAAAAGGGGGAGAAGATTTTTTTCTTTGATAAGAGATATTGCAAATTTTTTTATATTTATTTATTTTCTGCAGCGCTTTACAGATATTTGCATCACGCAGTCCCAATATATTCCACTGTACTATTAAAAGGGGTTGTCCGGGTTCAGAACTGAACCCGGACATACCCTTAATTTTCACCCAGGCAGCCCCCCTGAGGCTAGCATCGGAGCATCTCATGCGCAGGGCAAGGTCTCTTTTGTTTTCACATAAAGGCTAGGGCAGCGCTAAATCCCGCCCATCAGTGCCGGTGACGTCACCGGGCTTCCTGGCAGCCCCATGGAGAGCCCAGTTACATCCCCAGATCTCCAAAAAATGCCTTTGCCCTGCGCAATTTAGCGCAGGGCAAAGGCATTTTTTGGACTGCTCCGATGCTCAAGTCAGGGGGGCTGCCTGGGTGAAAATGGAGGTATGTCTGGGTTCAGCTCTGACAACCCCTTTAATTTATGCAAAGTCTGTAGAAATGACATCAGCCACAGCTGAACAATTGTTGTCAAAGGGGGGGGATTACAAAAATTTAGCCAAGAGCAGACAACGGGATGAACAAAAACAAAGCATCTATACTCAACTCTTCAACTCCCTGGTGTTCCAATGATCTCCACCGGTCTCTACTTCCTGCCGCTATCACTCAGCCTACATCATTTATGTGACTGCTGCTGCCATTTACTGGCCTCAGCTGTCATGCTGCCATGTAAGGCACATGAACTGCTTCTATCCATCCTCTACTTTTAAGATAAGCGAGAACAGGAAGGGAAACTTACTTTGCTGGTAGGTCTTTGGTTTCTGACATTTTGCTTTTGAGGGGTTTTTGTCCTACAAAATAAAAACCATAATTAGATTCAAAAGGTTCATTATACATATAAGGTCTCATGCCCACGACCTCATATTTCAGTCATTTCTGTGGATTCACAGGAAAAAAAAAGAAAAAAAGGACAGTGTATGTGCATTCTGCAAATTATAGAGCAGGTCCTATAATAGGCATGTCTATTGATGCAAGTGAGAAAAACTAGGAATGCACACGGAAGGTTTGTGGACTGAAATACGGATGTGTGCGCATGAGGCCTAAAACCAACATCATGTGCTCTAGTAACATGATAAGAACGGGCAGCAGGATCGGGGTTCTATAGGTCTGAGGAGGGCCTATTCTGATTACAGTGAGGGAGGGGGAATGTCACCCTATTGATTTGTCTTTTAGCACTGACATCTGCATTTCACACTGAAGATTTTATCGATTGGCATTTTCTCCAATCTCCACCACTAGACTGCATATGAAGACGTCACTGGCTGTGGAGGGGGGGGGGGGGGGCACAAACCCCATGCCCGTCAGCCTACTGCACAACACATGTGTTTGATAGTGGGATGATCCCTGATATAGGGGTTTCCAAGGTCAATCCTTCAATGCCCGTAGACACTCATTCTTGGTTTAGACTTAAAGAGGACCTTTCACCACTCCTGACATGCCTGTTTTAACAGCTTCTTGCATTCCCCAAGTAATAACAATTCTGGAGCATCTATTCTTATGGCTGAGCCATTCCTTTATTATTTCCACTAGAAGTTATGAATAAATTGCTAGCAGTCTGCAGTAAGGGTAGAGAGGAGAGGTAACAAGTTAGGTGTGTGTCCTTATATAGTGCACCTATAGTTTTGCCATTGTTTTTATATCTGTATTGACTGTACACCTGTATAGGTTTGTCTGTCAGCATCTGTGATTTTACTTTTTATATATTCAAGTTGATTAGACATATGAGATTGCACCATGTGTGTTGCTCCTCACGATCATGTGATCGATTGATTGCATGGCCGGCTGTGTGAGCGGCTCATAAGAAGTTCGATATGTCATGAGGAAGGACCGATATTTGTTTATGGTCTGAAACGAGTAACCGAACTGTTCCTGTTTGTCGAAGATTTTATGTCGCAATAAAGCTACAATTTTTTCCACCACCTTTGAGCTAGATTTCCCTACTTTTCTTGTGTCCCTGCACAGTCTGAAAATGGCAGCACCGATTGGATAAAGTGAGTCTGTGAGGGTACCCCCCCCCCCCCCCAAACTGGTTACCACCCCTGTGTACCCTTACTGCAGACTGCTAGCAATTCATTCGTAACTTCTAGTAGAAATTAAGGAATGGCACAATAGTCATAAGAATAGCTGTTCCAGAATTGTTATTACATGCAAAATGCATGAAGCTATTAAAACAGGCATGTCAGGAGCGGTGAAAGGTCCTCTTTAAAGGGGTTTTCTGGAATTTTAATATTGATGACCTATCCTCAGGATAGGTTAATATCAGACCAGCTGGGGTCCGACACACGGCTCTGTAGTATACACCTGAATAGGAACGAGCCGTCCCATAGAAATGAATGGGATGGCTTGTAATTACATTTGTTCACTGCTGAGATGTCAATGGCGAGCAGCTAAACAACGAAAGGAAAGGCTGCGTTCGCACAGAGCACACCTTCTCTTCAACCAGCTGATTGGCGGGATGCCGGGTGTCCTACCTCTGTCAATCTGATATTGATGACCCATCCGGAGGATAAGTCATCAATATAAAAGCCCTTTAACAAGGATCACTACTCCCGACGGGTCTTAGTAAATGCTTGCATCTCCCATATAGTTACAACTTTTCTCGGAACTCTACATTGTAAATTCCTAGAGTTAAAGGGGTTTTCTGGGAGTAAAATCCTGAAGACCTGTCCTCATAGGTCATCAATGTATGATTGTGGGGGGTCTGACAACCACGGCCTCCTCACAGCATACAAAGCATATCATCGTTCATTGTACACCGGCTGTGCTTTGTACTGCCCCCCAGGCCCAATCACTTGAAAGGAAATGAGCTGCAAATAGGTCATGTGACCAATGAACGTGATGTCACTGGCCTATGTAGAGGACGCGGCACTAACCAGAGTACTATGGCCTCCTCAAACTGCTGACTGCCGGGGTGCTGGACCATCACTGATCTGATGTTGAAGACCGATCCTGAGGATAGGTGAGCAGTATTTTACTCTTGGAAAACCTCTAATTCTACTAGAAATGTATGAATAAATTGACACCCGAGTGTTACTATTCCTCTTCTCAATACTGATTGGACAGTGTCAAGACTGTGTAAGGACACACCCCTTGACAAGGTGAATGGTCACACCCAGAAGTCAATTTAGTGATACATTTCCATGAGGAATAACAAAGGAACAGCTCAACATACATTTATAAGAAAAGATGCCCCAGCATTGTTAATAATTACTACAGCAATGATGGGTTCACTCACCACTTTACCTTTCAGTGAACTTACATTTGGTTTATAAGTTTTGATTTGTTCTCCTTGGTGGACATTTCCTGTTTAAGTCCTCACGTCTGGGAGGGAGAGATACAAAGAAGTATGTAAATACTTAGTCATGCTTAAAGGGGTTGTCTCACTTCACCAAATGGCATTTATTATGTGCAGAAAGGCAATACCAGACACTTACTAATGTATTGTTATTACCCATATTGCCTCCTTTGCTGGCTTCATTAAATTTTTCCATCAAATTATACACTGTTCATATCCATGATTACGACCACCCTGCAATCAGTGGGGGCCGTGCTTGCACACTATAGAAAAAAGTGCTGGCCTCCCTGGTGAGCGGGACCATGGCAGCTTAGATAGGCTGGTGCTTTTTCCTATAGTGTGCAAGCACGGCCCCCACTGATGGATTGCAGGGTGGTCATAACCATGGATACGAGCAGTGTATAATGTGATGGCTTGATCCCGGACATTAAGGAGGGATCCACATGGCCATTATCAGCATTGTCCCATGTAGAGGTTTATTTTCTTCACTGGGCAGAGGCTGATTTCTGCCCAGTGATTGAGATACTATTTTTAGATTGGGTTTTGGAGGGGAAAGTTTTTGCTGTGGTCACTGGGCAGAGTGGTTATTCTGCCCAGTGATGGCCGTAATTGGCTGAAGTTAAGGGGCTGTCTTTTTCCAGGGTTTCGGGTAGAGATACCCGGACCCTGGTAACAGGTGCCTGATTGGTGGGGGGGTTTAGGAGTGGGGCTATAATTGTCCTGGCTCCGCGAGCTTGCCTTTTCTCCACGCCAGCCAGTGGAGCCTGGTTCCATGTGCCACTTCTGAGGGAGGACATCCTTCTGGGAGAACTGCTGCGGAGGATGGTGCCCCGTCCTGTATCCGGGATTGCCTTCTGCAGGTCAAGTCCTCTTCCATTTCTTCTGCCCTAGAGCCTTTCTTGAGTTCAGCGGGCCCCAGTAGTTCCTGGTGACTGCGGCATACCTGGTGTCGGAGGTTCTGGTGATGATCGTTTTTTAGGATCTCGCGAGGGGAGCCGAAGGCAGAGGACGTAGAAGAGAAGATTCTCTCAGTCGACTCCTGGGCATGCTCGGCCGTGCGGTGATGGCGTCAGACACTCCAGTGCTGCGTGTCAACGGGCCGGATGCCTAGAGGGAGCGTAGTTTCCTGCGCACCGTGGATCTTCGGGACCTGGGGAGCAGTACAGCGGGTTGGCGCAGATGCCAGTCTGGGGGAGTTGAGGGACGTGCGCCCGGATTACAATTTCCTGGGCAAGAAGAGTCTGTCAGACCCCCCCCCCCTGCATCGCCTAGGACCGTCGCAGCTGCAGCACCTCAGCCTGGACCAGGTCTATAGTTGGGCGAGTGGTCTGCTGCACAGCTGGCCCCAGTTATGTCCTCTTTGTCCACTGTCCTGTCCTCTCCAAGCTTTATTCCCTTTGTCTTCTCCTTAACACCCCCTTCCTCCTCAGTCTGCATTATGTGATCCTGTCATCAGTGATGTGTCTTCTGCGTGGCTTGCGGCAGAAGGGGGGGGGGGGGGGGGGGTAAGGGATGGCGATGCAGACAGCAGTGTGGAGCAGTTATCGGTTCCACAGTGTTTGCCCGTAATTAACAGGTCTAGGGGTCTGAAAGTTGTTTGAAGGAAGTTCTACCCTGTCCTATTTCTCCTCTTGGTTTTCATCTGTCTACATTAGTTAAAGAAAAAAATATGGAATTCAGAATATGTAGATATTTTCTGTCTTGCCTGTGTCAAAGGAATTTGTCTCCAAACTGGATCGCAAGGAAGAGAGATCAGAGGATAGACGCATGTTCCTCGTTCTTTTAATAATTGGCTTCAAGTATTTTTGCCAGTGTGAAATATCCTGAGAAATGCTCGGGTTTATTTCAGCACGTGGACATTGTACTGGAAGCTTACAAAAGCTTTGGCTGGTTCCAGTATGAGAATTTCCATCAGAAATTGGCAGTTTATCCTCAGTTGTCTTGGGGTACAAAAGATGTTGGCATTTGGCTAAATCTTTTGGTTCCCCAGAAGCCTTCCCTGCCTGCTGGGGGGTTTGTTAAAGCGTGGTCTTTGCTTTGCTTACAATGAATCGCAGTGTAAATGGCCTGCGAGTTGTAAGTATAAGCACGAATGTGCATTTTGCGCCGGGAGTCAGCCTCTTTCCAGATGTTTTAGAAAGGCAAATTTGCCATCGCAACAGACGGTGAAGAAGTTTCTTTCCAAAAGCTTGGACGCCAGTAAGCTTAGCGAAAATGCTGCCATGGTTAAGCAAGTTTCCAAAGCAGTAGATAGCCGATTTGTTGACAGCTGGTTTTTCAGAAGGCTTCATTCTGCCTCCATTTTCGGGACAGGGCTATACGATGGTGAGTAATTTACCTTCTGTGCAGAGTTTCCCCGGAAGTGGTTAGATTAAAAATACAGAAAGATTGATGCTGGCAGGATTTCTGGTCCTTTTTTGGTGCGCCTTTTGAGGATTTTCGTTCATCTCCTCTGGGGGCTGTACCAAAGAAGGAGCCAAAGTCTTTTTGGATTATACTTAATTTTTCGTATCCATTTGGGAAAGCTCTGAATGATGAGATTGATAAATCCTTGTCGTGTTTGTTATGCCACGATTGATACGGCAGTTAATGTTGTTAAAGCATTTGGTAACGGGGCCTTAATGGCTAAGGCCGATATTCAGTCTGCATTTCGGCTCCTTCTAATTCACCCAGCTGCATTTAATTCATTAGGTTTTTGTTTTGAGGGCGCTTTTTATTTCTATTTCGTGTTATTTATTTTGAGGCTTTTTCCACATTTCTTGAATGCGTTGTTGCAGTGCACTCCATGAGAAGAGGCATTGTTTATTATCTGGATGACTTTTTATTTGTGGGTCCAGCGGACTCATCTGTTTGTCAGGATTTGTTGTCAGAATTTTCTTGTTTGTTCAGAGTTTGGCATTCCCTTGGCTTCTGAGAAGACTGTTACCTTCTAGTTGTGTTGAATATTTAGGGATAGTTATTTATGTGTTGGGGAGTTAGTTTACCGGAAAAAAATAAAAATAAAATGCAAAAGCAGTTTTGTTAATTAGGAAGTTTTTATTGCATCATAGTGTTACTGTTAGAGAAGTTCAATCGTTGTTAGGTCTGTTAGCGTCCCAGGTATTGCTAACAAGATTGCCGATTCTTTGTCACGTTTTCAGATAGACCGTTTTCGGAATTTGGTGTCGTCGGACGATGTTTTCGGGACTAATTTGGGCTTCGGGTTGGATTTGTTGAGTCGTTCTCTGGCTGCAGCTTTTGTTTTACAATTTTTTGGAGCTTTGCATATTGGCGAGTTGTTACTACGATCTAAACGCGGTTATTCTGGTCTGGCCCTGCAGCCTGGTTCACGGGGATCTGTCCCCTTTATCGCAGTTTCAGTTCAGGGCTGTGTTATCAAAGTGTTTAACTGAATTGGGACTTGGTGCAAAATTTTTCTCGTCTCATTCATTTTGGATCGGTGCAGCGACTGCTGCTGCACAGGCTGGTCTACATGAATCTGTTATTAGTCTAATTGGTAGGTGGTCGTCAAATAGATATCAACTTTACGTGCGGCCCCATTTATTGATGGTTTAATATTCTCATTCGTTTTGGCAGGTGAAGCTGTCTGGATTTCGGGCTACTCATATCCATTGGGCACATAGGAGGGCTGCAGAGCACTGTTATGGTGTAAATTTATCATTACCTTCGGATGCCATCAAGGTTTTCTAGGTTGGAGTTTGTGGTCTCCATTGGGCAGGTTTGATTGATCTGGTTTTACAATTGCATGATGTTTTTCCTAACCCTGACTTTCTTATTATCCATTTAGGAGGAAACGATATTGGGTGTGGCGACACTATGGACCTAGTCTACGAGATGAAAAGAACTATGACCGATTTACGTTGTCTTTTCCCAAGCACCCGTTTAATTTTTTCTGAAATTATCTCTAGGTGGTGCTGGAAAGTGTATCCCGATTTAAAATTTAAGGATAAAGTTTGGAAGCGGGTTATGTTTCGTTTTATGCTGTTACTGTGGGGTTTTTCTTTTCGTCATGTTGATTTGGAGAGTGGAGAGGCTGGCCTGTATTTTCATGATGGTACTCACCTTTCTGATATCGGTTGTGATATTTTGAACCTTAACCTTCAGACTATGGTAGAAATAGCTGTTGGTGGGGTGGGGCCCGAGCCGCTTGTTTGAAGCAGCTTGGGCCTGGTGGGTGGTTTTACATAGGTCATCCTGTGTATAGGATGTACTCTGAAGTTATTATTATTATGGTTTGAGTCTGAGTTTATGACTAGGCTCTAAAATGTTATGGTTAAGGTACTTTCACACTTGCATTTTTTTTTTTCCGGCACTGAGTTCCGTCAAGAGGAGTCAATGCCGGAAAAGAACTGATCAGGTATATCCCCATGCATTCTGAATGGAGAGTAATCCGTTCAGGATGCATCAGGATGTCTTCAGTTCAGTTATTTTGACTGATCAGGCAAAAGATAAAACCGCAGCATGCTACGTTTTTTTTTATCTCCGGCCAAAAAAACTGAAGACTTGCCTGAATGTCAGCATTTTTCCCCCCATAGGAATGTATTAGTACTGGATCCGGCATTCAAAATACCGGAATGCCGGATCTGTCCGGAATGCCGGATCAAAAAAAGGTGAAAAAAACAAATAAATGCCGGATCCGTTTTGCCGGATGACACCGGAAAGACTGATCCGGCATTTTAATGCATTTTTCTGACTGATCAGGCATTTTTAAGACTGATGAGGATCCTGATCAGTCTTACAAATGCCATTAGTTGGCATACGTTTTGCCGGATCCGGCAGGCAGTTCCGACGACGGAACTGCTTGCTGGATAACTCTACCGCAAGTGTGAAAGTACCCTTATTGGTTATTTATGAGTGAATAAACGGGACATGGCCATTGGTTTATCTCCACCCTCGTGTGTTACGTTTTTATTTATATTAATGTATATTTTTGGATGTGTGGGACATATATGCTGTATGATTGCCATGGAAAAATTAATGAAGCCAGCAAAGGAGCAATATGGACAACCACAATATATTAGTAAGTGCCTTGTATTAACTTTCTGTACATGATAGATGCCATTTCCTGAAGAGAGACAACCCATTTTAGTCTTGACTCTAATTATACAAAGAAATACACTATAAACAAAAGTAATATAAGAGGCAGCAGACAAAGCAGTCCCTTGAGAAGTAATCATCAGACAGCTCCCCCTGTACTATACATTATTGGTATGGAGTAATTTCATCTCAAAGCTGTCAAAACCGGGCTTCAATGTAAATACACGGGGCAAACATGGTGCATGCCATCTGTTCTCACACTACCATCTTCTAGCATGGCACAAATTAGTCATGAGATGTCAGGTACATAGAACCAATATGTGTTGTAGATGTATTTACTGGAAACCACTAAACCCCTCGAGTTCTATTCACAGGACAGATTCAGCAGCACAGGCGCGCCCTCTAGTGTTACAGGCTGGTCTAACAGGCGTCCGCAGTTCTATTAGATAGGGAGCGCAATTACCGCCCCAGGTCATTGCACATTGCTTATAAAGAAATGCGCTTCTTGATGAAGCATTTTGTCACAAAGCAAATATTTTTGTAAAATGGCAAAACAGCTGGAACGAATTTTTGACAGACTGGGGTTGTATCTGAAAATGGCAAACACTTTTCTACCCCATAAGCTGGTTTTGCAGCACAGAAAAATGGCAAAATGCTACTATAAAATGCCATTGTGACTAAGGGCTCATCCACACAACCGTGATTGGCCCAGGGAACAGGGTATGTGTTTCGGCTGCAGATCCCCTGACCCAAACGGACTAGGATAGTCATTTATGATACAGTCAGTTCCTATGGGATCACGGGGCTATTGCAGACTGCAGTGTACTAACATCATCATCACGGACCGCGTTTACTGGGCCGATCACTGTCATGTGCATGAGCTCTAAATGTAATCACAGTTGGCATGTTTACACCACCCTTTCCAACTTTCGAAAAGGGGCATGGTGTGGGCAGCGGCATCTGCCCTGACACATCACCATTTGCACCAGTTCTCACCTTATCACGCTGCAGCAGTCCCTTCTCTCTTCACAGAATGGGACCTGCTGAAGGTGCGCGATGACGTCACTGCGCGTGCCCGCGTGGTTACGTCACCACGCAGATCGCAGGTCCTGCTCAATGAAGAGAGAAGAGACTGCCGCACTACGAGCAAGTGGATGAGGCGATTATATATATTTTTTAACCCCTAAATGGCCTGTGTACCCGCTTTTAACAGCCGTTAGATGGGTGCACTCCTGTCAATCGGCCGTTAAAAATGGTCCTATTGATTTCAATAGGGTCAGTCCGGCCGTAAAAACAGCCAAAAATAGGACATGTCCTATTTTTGGATGGATGCTATTCACTGGCCGTTAAAAGAACGGCCATGTGAATAGCCCCATAGACTTTCACTGGTGCTAAAAATGGCCGTGTGACGGCCGTTACTTAGGGTACTTTCACACTTGCGGCAGGACGGATCCGACAGGCTGTTCACCCTGTCGGATCCGTCCTTCCGCTATTTCGCCGTGCCGCCGATCCGTCCCCATTGACTATAATGGGGACGGGGCGGAGCTCCGGCGCAGCACGGCAGTTCGCGTCGAGAGGACGCCGGACTAAAAAGTCGGACATGCAGGACTTTTAGTCCGGCAGCCTTTCGTCGTGCACTGCCGTGCCGGAGCTCCGCCCCATCCCCATTATAGTTAATGGGGACGGAGCCGTGGTCCGGCAGGCATGGCGAAATGGCGGAAGGACGGATCCGACAGGGTGAACAGCCTGTCGGATATGTCCTGCCGCAAGTGTGAAAGTAGCCTTATTCTTATCCATTTTGTGGGCAAGAATAGGCTTTTTTTTTTACAGTAGGACCTGTGAAATTGAGGGATGCACACGGACCTTATCCGTATTTGGCAGACTGCAAAACAGATAGTTGTGTGCACAAATCTATACAGATAACAAACTGCTGTATATTTAACCCTTTCAGGACCCTGCCATTTTTCACCATTCTGCCCAGGCCATTTTTCGCAAGTCTGACATGTGTCACTTTATGTGGTGATAACTTTAAAACGATTGTTTTCTCGTCACATATTGTACTTCATGACAGTGGTAAAATGGAGTCAAAATATTTCATTTTTATTTATAAAAAAAATACCAAATTTACCCAAAAAATTTTAAAAAAATATTCCATTTATCTACTTTTATAATAGTAATACCTTCAAAAATAGTTATTACTTTACATTCCCCATATGTCTACTTCATGTTGGGATCATTTTGTGAATGCCATTTTATTTTTTGGGGACGTTACAAGGCTTAGAAGTTTAGAAGCAAATCTTGAAATTTTTCTGAAAATTTCCAAAACACACTTTTTAACCTCTTAAGGACATAGGGCGTACAGGGACGCCCTTGACCTGTGTGAAGTTGGCACCCCATGTTCTTAAATTTTAAAAAGAAATACACCATTCGTTTGTGCTGCGTTTGTGCTGGTTTGTGCCGCAAAAATGAACGTTTGTGCCGGTTCGGTTTCCGAGATATTGCGCGTTAGATTTTTATGAAGCCCCGCCCATTTTCCACCCCATGTTCTTAAATTTAAAAAATAAATACACCATTCGTTTGTGCTGCGTTTGTGCTGGTTTGTGCTGCAAAAATGAACGTTTGCGCCGCTTTGGTTTCCGAGATATTGCGCGCTTGATTTTCTGAAACCCCGCCCATTTTCCACCCCATGTTCTTAAATTTCAAAAATAAATACACCATTCGTTTGTGCTCCGTTTGTGCTGGTTTGTGCCGCAAAAATGAACGTTTGTGCCGCTTTGGTTTCCGAGATATTGCGCGCTTGATATGCTGAAACCCCGCCCACTTTCCACCCCATGTTTTTAAATTTCAAAAAGAAATACACCATTCGTTTGTGCTGCGTTTGTGCTGGTTTGTGCCGCAAAAATGAACGTTTGCGCCGCTTTGGTTTCCGAGATATTGCGCGTTAGATTTTTATGAAACCCCGCCCATTTTCCACCCCATGTTCTTAAATTTCAAAAAGAAATACACCATTCGTTTGTGCTCCGTTTGTGCTGGTTTGTGCCGCAAAAATGAACATTTGTGCCGCTTTGGTTTCCGAGATATTGCGCGCTTGATATGCTGAAACGCCGCCCACTTTCCACCCCATGTTCTTAAATTTCAAAAAGAAATACACCATTCGTTTGTGCTGCGTTTGTGCTGGTTTGTGCTGCAAAAATGAACATTTGCGCAGCTTTGGTTTCCGAGATATTGCGCGCTTGATTTGCTGAAACCCCGCCCACTTTCCACCCCATGTTTTTAAATTTCAAAAAGAAATACACCATTCGTTTGTGCTGCGTTTGTGCTGGTTTGTGCCGCAAAAATGAACGTTTGTGCCGCTTTGGTTTCCGAGATATTGCGCGCTTGATTTGCTGAAACCCCGCCCACTTTCCACCCCATGTTCTTAAATTTCAAAAGGAAATACACCATTAGTTTGTGCTGGTTTGTGCTGCAAAAATTAACGTTTGCGCCGCTTTGGTTTCCGAGATATTGCACGCTTGATTTGCTGAAACCCCGCCCACTTTCCACCCCATGTTTTTAACCCTGACCCTAGACCCCCCCAGGTGTGCTGCAGCTTGCCCCCCTCACGCTCTTAGCGTCCGGCCACTGTTAGCGCATCGCACACCCTACCGCTGATCAACTTTGGACGGTTGATCGGTGAGTTAGAATTTTTTTGAAAAAATAATTCACATTTTTTGTCTTTTTTTTTTTGTCTGTTAGGTTTAGGATAGGTTTGCGAACACCCGTCCCCCCACACACACGCACACCAAATAAAGTTTATCACGCACACACACACTCCCCTATGGCCCGCCGGATGTTCTCGGCTGAGGAGGCATACGCCCAGCTTGCCTCCGAGTCCGAGAGCCCCAGTGAGGACGAGGATGACCCCACTTTCCTTTTGTCATCCGCGTCCTCCTCATCATCTAGTGATGATGATGAGACCCCAAGGCGGCGGAGACACCGCCAGGCGGAGCAAGGGGACCGCCATTCTAGGGACCCTGTGGCCCACACTAGTACGAGAAGCTCTGGGGCTCGTACTAGTTTTCCGGCCCACCAGTTAAGTCCACTGGAGCCCCCTACTTGTCTGGTATACCCCAGAGCGTTTTGAGCCCGTGATTCTTGATTTTGTAGGCCAACCAGGAATCCAGATTTCCACAGTGGGCTTCACTGAATACGGCTACTTTAGTCTTTTTTTCAGTGACCACTTTGTGAATCTGATGTTGGAGCAGACGAACCTGTACGCCCAACAGTTCATTGCTCAACACCCAGGCTCCTTTTTGGCTAGGCCCGGTGGCTGGACTCCGGTCTGTGCAGCCAAGATGAGGACGTTTTGGGGCCTCGTGCTGCATATGGGCCTAGTCAAGAAACCTAGTGTCAGGCATTACTGGAGTGGGGACGTCCTTTACCAGACCCCCCTTTACAGTACGGCCATGACACGTACCCGGTTTGAGGCCATCCGGAAATGCCTGCATTATGCAGATAATGCAGCATGTCCCCCCCAAGGTGATCCTGCCTATGACTGCCTGTACAAAATCAGGCCGGTCATCGATCATTTTGGGGCCAAATTTGTGCAGGCCTAAGTACCTGGAAGGGAGGTCGCGGTTGATGAGTCTCTCATTGCTTTCAAGGGGAGACTCATTTTCCGCCAGTATGTTCCCTCTAAGCGGGCGAGGTATGGCGTGAAGCTGTACAAACTTTGCGAGAGTACCTCAGGGTACACTTACAAGTTTCGTGTGTACGAGGGGCGAGATTCCCGTATTCAACCCCCAGAATGTCCCCCCACTCTGGGTGTTAGCGGGAAACTTGTATGGGACCTTATGCACCCACTGCTAGATAAGGGTTACCACTTGTACGTGGATAACTTTTATACTAGTATCCCCTTGTTCCTGTCCCTCGCCGACCAGATCCTGGCAACACAGGGACATTCCTTCAGTTCTATGAGGCAGTCCTCAAGGACCTGATCTTTTCTGACCGGGAAAGAGCAGGCCGGAGTACCTCGGGAACTGGAGACGCCCGGATCGTCCCTGGCCAACACTTTCCAGGTGTGGTCCCCCATACTGGAAAGAAGGGACGGACTCAAAAAAGGTGCAGAGTGTGTCACAGGAAGGGGATACGGAAGGACACCACTACTCAGTGTGACATGTGCCCTCTTCATCCGGGCCTCTGCATTATTGGTTGCTTCAGGGAGTACCACACTTCCATGGAGTACTAAATTTATGTTCCCCTTCCCCAATTTAGCCACTGACAATTGGATAAAAAACTATGGTTCTCAGACTTGAGACACTAAAACGGAAAAAAAAAAATTCTAAAATATTTAGTAAAACTAAAATAAATAAAAAAAGTTGACATCTAGGGTATCGCCGCGTCTGTAAGTATCTGCTCTATAAAAATACCCCATGACCTAACCCCTCGGATGAACATGGTCAAAAAAGAAAATAAAAACGGTGCAACGCGATGTAAGGTGACAAAAAAAACTTTTTTTTGCGCCGTTTTTATTTTATTTTTTGACCGTGTTCATCTGAGGGGTTAGGTCATGGGGTATTTTTATAGAGCAGATTCTTACGGACGCGGCGATACCTAATATGTCTACTTTTTTATTTATTTTAGTTTTACTAAATATTTTTTAAAAAATATTTTTTTCATTTTAGTGTCTCAAGTCTGAGAACCATAGTTTTTTATCCGATTGTCAGTGGCTAAATTGGGGAAGGGGAACATAAATTTAGTACCCCATGAAAGTGTGGTACTCCCTGAAGCAACCGTCAATGCAGAGGCCCGGATGATCGGGGCACGTGTCACACTGAGTAGTGGTGTCCTTCCGTATTCCCTTCCTGTGACACACTCTGCACCTTTTTTGGGTCCGTCCCTTCTTTCCAGTATGGGGGACCACACCTGGAAAGTGTTGGCCAGGGACGATCCGGGCGCCTCCAGTTCCCGAGGTACTCCGGCCTGCTCTTTCCCGGTCAGAAAAGATCAGGTCCTTGAGGACTGCCTCATAGAACTGAAGGAATGTCCCTGTGCTGCCAGCGCTCTGGGACAGCACAAAAGAGTTGTACAAGGCAACCTGCACCAAGCAGACCGCAACTTTTTTGCACCATGCCCGGGTTTTGCGCATGGCGTTATATGGCTTGAGAACTTGATCAGATAGATAAACTCCTCCCATATACCGATTGCAGTCGACGATGCAATCGGGCTTGAGGACCGTTGCCGAGGTACCTCGCACAGGGACAGGGGTGATGCCGTTACCGTGAATTGTGGACAGTACAAGGACATCCCTCTTGTCCTTATATCTGACCAGCAACAGGTTTCCACTGGTAAGGGCACGGGTCTCACCCCTGGGGATAGGTACCTGGAGGGGGTGGGTAGGGAGGCTGCGTTGATTTTTCCGCACGGTCCCACAAGCGGACGTGGATCTGGCGGCGAGGGACTGGAACAAGGGGATACTAGTATAAAATTTTTCCACGTACAGGTGGTAACCCTTATCTAGCAGTGGGTGCATAAGGTCCCACACAAGTTTCCCGCTAACACCCAGAGTGGGGGGACATTCTGGGGGTTGAATACGGGAATCTCGCCCCTCGTACACACGAAACTTGTAAGTGTACCCTGAGGTACTCTCGCAAAGTTTGTACAGCTTCACACCATACCTCGCCCGCTTAGAGGGAACATACTGGCGGAAAATGAGTCTCCCATTGAAAGCAATGAGAGACTCATCAACCGCGACCTCCCTTCCAGGTACATAGGCCTGTACAAATTTGGCCCCAAAGTGATCGATGACCGGCCTGATTTTGTACAGGCGGTCATATGCAGGATCACCTTGGGGGGGACATGCTGCATTATCTGCATAATGCAGGCATTTCCGGATGGCCTCAAACCGGGAGCGTGTCATGGCCGTACTGTAAAGTGGGGCCTGGTAGAGGACGTCCCCACTCCAGTAATGCCTGACACTAGGTTTCTTGACTAGGCCCATATGCAGTACGAGGCCCCAAAACGTCCTCATCTTGGCTGCACAGACCGGAGTCCAGCCACCGGGCCTGGCCAAAAAGGAGCCCGGGTGTTGAGCGGCGAACTGTTGGGCGTACAGGTTCGTCTGCTCCAACATCAGATTCACAAAGTGGTCACTGAAAAAAAGACTAAAGTAGTCGTATTCAGTGAAGCCCACTGTGGAAATCTGGATTCCTGGTTGGCCTACGAAATCAGGAATCACGGGCTCAAAACGCTCTGGGGTATACCAGACAAGTTCACCGGTAGGGGGCTCCGGTGGGCCGGAAAACTAGTACGAGCCCCAGAGCTTCTCGTACTAGTGTGGGCCACAGGGTCCCTAGCATAGAGTTCCGTCGTCGGGGCTCTATGCCGGAAGAATCCTGATCAGTTTTATCCTAATGCATTCTGAATGGAGAGAAATCCGTTCAGGAAGCATCAGGATGTCTTCAGTTCCGGAACGGAACGTTTTTTGGCCGGAGAAAATACCGCAGCATGCTGCGCTTTTTGCTCCGGCCAAAAATCCTGAAGACTTGCCGCAAGGCCGGATCCGGAATGAATGCCCATTGAAAGGCATTGATCTGGATCCGGCCTTAAGCTAAACGTCGTTTCGGCGCATTGCCGGACCCGACATTGAGTGGTTACCATGGCTGCCGGGACGCTAAAGTCCTGGCAGCCATGGTAAAGTGTAGCGGGGAGCGGGGGAACAGCATACTTACCGTCCGTGCGGCTCCCCGGGCGCTCCAGAGTGACGTCAGGGCGCCCCAAGCGCATGGATCACGTGATCACATGGACACGTCATCCATGCGCATGGGGCGCTCTGACGTCATTCTTGAGCGCCCCGGGAGCCGCACGGACTGTAAGTATACCGCTCCCCCGCTCCCCGCTCCTACTATGGCAACCAGGACTTTAATAGCGTCCTGGGTGCCATAGTAACACTGAAAGCATTTTGAAGACGGCTCCGTCTAAAAATGCTTTCAGTACACTTGCGTTTTTCCGGATCCGACGGGCACCTCCGGCAACGGAAGTGCACACCGGATCCCAACAACGCAAGTGTGAAAGAGGCCTTAAAAACATGGGGTGGAAAGTGGGCGGGGTTTCAGCAAATCAAGCACGCAATATTTCGGAAACCAAAGCGGCGCAAACGTTAATTTTTGCGGCACAAACCAGCACAAACGAATGGTGTATTTCTTTTTTAAATGTAAAACATGGGGTGGAAAGTGGGCGGGGTTTCAGCAAATCAAGCGTGCAATATCTCGGAAACCAAAGCGGCGCAAACGTTCATTTTTGCGGCACAAACCAGCACAAACGGAGCACAAACGAATGGTGTATTTCTTTTTGCAATTTAAAAACATGGGGTGGAAAGTGGGCGGGGTTTCAGCATATCAAGCGCGCAATATCTCGCAAACCAAAGCGGCACAAACGTTCATTTTTGCGGCACAAACCAGCACAAACGCAGCACAAACGAATGGTGTATTTCTTTTTGAAATTTAAGAACATGGGGTGGGAAATGGGCGGGGTTTCAGAAAATCAAGCGCGCAATATCTCGGAAACCAAAGCGGCGCAAACGTTCATTTTTGCGGCACAAAACAGCACAAACGCAGCACAAACGAATGGTGTATTTATTTTTGAAATTTAAGAACATGGGGTGGAAAATGGGCGGGGTTTCAGAAAATCAAGCGCGCAATATCACGGAAACCAAAGCGGCGCAAACGTTCATTTTTGCAGCACAAACGAATGGTGTATTTCTTTTTGAAATTTAAGAACATGGGGTGGAAAATGGGCGGGGTTTCATAAAAATCTAACGCGCAATATCTCAGGAACCGAACCGGCACAAACGTTCATTTGTGCGGCACAAACCAGCACAAACGCAGCACAAACGAATGGAGTATTTATTTTTGAAATTTAAAAACATGGGGTGGAAAGTGGGCGGGGTTTCAGCATATCAAGCGCGCAATATCTCGGAAACCAAAGCGGCACAAACGTTCATTTTTGCGGCACAAACCAGCACAAACGCAGCACAAACGAATGGTGTATTTATTTTTGAAATTTAAGAACATGGGGTGGAAAGTGGGCGGGGTTTCAGAAAATCAAGCGCGCAATATCTCGGAAACCAAAGCGGCGCAAACGTTCATTTTTGCAGCACAAACCAGCACAAACGGAGCACAAACGAATGGTGTATTTATTTTTGAAATTTAAGAACATGGGGTGGAAAATGGGCGGGGCTTCATAAAAATCTAACGCGCAATATCTCAGCAACCGAACCGGCACAAACGTTCATTTTTGCGGCACAAACCAGCACAAACGCAGCACAAACGAATGGAGTATTTATTTTTGAAATTTAAAAACATGGGGTGGAAAGTGGGCGGGGTTTCAGAAAATCAAGCGCGCAATATCTCGGAAACCAAAGCGGCGCAAACGTTCATTTTTGCAGCACAAACCAGCACAAACGCAGCACAAACGAATAGTGTATTTATTTTTGAAATTTAAGAACATGGGGTGGAAAATGGGCGGGGCTTCATAAAAATCTAACGCGCAATATCTCAGGAACCGAACCGGCACAAACGTTCATTTTTGCGGCACAAACCAGCACAAACGCAGCACAAACGAATGGTGTATTTATTTTTGAAATTTAAGAACATGGGGTGCCAACTTCACACAGGTACGCCCTTGTGCCCTGGTACTTAAGGACACAGGGCGTACATGTACGCCCTGTGTATTTTCGATCACTGCCGTGCGGCTGGCAGTGATCGGAACCCGGTGCCTGCTCAAATCATTGAGCAGGCACCTAGGCTAAATGCGCGGGGGGGTCCCGTGACCCCCCCATGTCGGCGATCGCGGCAAACCGCAGGTCAATTCAGACCTGCGGTTTGCTGCGATTTCTGCAGTTTCTGGTCCCCGCGGTCCCTGACCGCGGGGTTTAGAAACTTTATATGCCTAAAAAAACGTTTTATTCACCCCCCCCCCTGCACCCCCGAATGATTTTATGGTGGCGGGAGGTGCAGGGGGAGGGTTGCGGGCGGTGCGGGAGGCGGGCGGTGCGGCAGGCGGGATTGCGATCCCCCGCCCGCCTCCCCTTGTATAATCGTTGGTTTCTAGTGGGTATACCAGGGTGCCAGCACATTGCTGGCACCCTGGTATAAACGGCTGACATCTGCGATGCGATGTCAGCCGTTTAACCCTTTCCATACAGCGGTCCGTACAGACCGCTGTATGGAAAAGGTTAACAGCGCAGGGAGCTCCCTCCCTCTCCCATCGGGGGGCTGCTGTGCCTTTGCAGCCCCCCGATGGGGAGGGAGAGAGCCCCCAGACAGCCCCCCGACAGATCCCCTCCTTACCCTTCCCCGTCTGCGAAGTTCTGACCAGAACTGAGCAGACGGGGAAGCTTCCCATGGCAACAGGACGCCTCTCAGGCGTCCTGCTGTCCATGGTGCTGAACAGATCTGTGCTGAAGGCATAGATCTGTTCAGTGTAAGTAAAATACAGTGCAGTACAATATATATTGTACTGTACTGTATTATACAGACATCAGACCCACTGGATCTTCAAGAACCAAGTGGGTCTGGGTAAAAAAAAAGTGAATAAAAGCGAAAGAAAAAAGTAAAAAATCAAAAAACACATTTATCACTGATAAAAAATGAAAAAAATAAAATTCCCTACACATGTTTGGTATCGCCGCGTCCGTAACGACCTGATCTATAAAACGGTCATGTTACTTTACCCGAACGGTGAACGCCATAAAAATAAAAAATAAAAAACTATGATGAAATTGAAATTTTGCCCACCTTACTTCCCAAAAAAGGTAATAAAAGTGATCAAAAAAGTCGCATGTACGCCAAAATTGTAACAATCAAACCGTCATCATCATCCCGCAAAAATCATACCCTACCCAAGATAATCGCCCAAAAAGTGAAAAAACTATGGCTCTTAGACTATGGAAACACTAAAACATGATTTTTTTGGTTTCAAAAATGAAATCATTGTGTAAAACTTACATAAATAAAAAAAAAGTATACATATTAGGTATCGCCGCGTCCGTATCGCCCGGCTCTATAAAAATATCACATGAGCTAACCCCTCAGATGACCACCGTAAAAAAATAAAAATAAAAACGGTGTAAAAAAAGCAATTTTTTGTCATCTTACGTCACAAAAAGTGTAATAGCAAGCAATCAAAAAGTCATACGCACCCCAAAATAGATGCCAATCAAACCGTCATCTCATCCCGCAAAAAATGAGACCCTACTTAAGATAATCGCCCAAAAACTGAAAAAACTATGGCTCTTAGACTATGGAGACACTAAAACATTTTTTTTGTTTTAAAAATGAAATCATTGTGTAAAACTTACATAAATAAAAAAAAATTGTATACATATTAGGTATCGCCGCGTCCGTGACAACCTGCTCTATAAAATTACCACATGATCTAACCTGTCAGATGAATGTTGTAAATAACAAAAAAAAAAACGGTGCCAAAAAAGCTATTTCTTGTTAACTTGCCGCACAAAAAGTGTAATATAGAGCAACCAAAAATCATATGTACCCTAAACTAGTACCAACAAAACTGCCAACCTATCCCGTAGTTTCTAAAATGGGGTCACTTTTTTGGAGTTTCTACTCTAGGGGTGCATCAGGGGGGCTTCAAATGGGACATGGTGTAAAAAAAAACTGTCCAGCAAAACCTGCCTTCCAAAAACCGTATGGCATGCCTTTCCTTCTGCGCCCTGCCGTGTGCCCGTACAGTAGTTTACGGCCACATATGGGGTGTTTCTGTAAACTACAGAATTAGGGCCATAAATAATGAGCTTTGTTTGGCTGTTAACCCTTGCTTTGTAACTGGAAAAAAAATATTAAAATGGAAAATCTGCCAAAAAAGTGAAATTTTGAAATTGTATCTCTATTTTCCATTAAATCTTGTGCAACACCTAAAGGGTTAACAAAGTTTGTAAAATCAGTTTTGAATACCTTGAGGGGTGTAGTTTCTTAGATGGGGTTACTTTTATGGAGTTTATAATCTAGGGGTGCATCAGGGGGGCTTCAAATGGGACATGGTGCCAAAAAAACAGTCCAGCAAAATCAGCCCTCCAAAAACCAAACGGCGCACCATTCACTCTACGCCCCGCTGTGTGCCCGTATAGTAGTTTACGGCCACATATGGGGTGTTTCTGTAAACAGCAGAGTCAGGGCAATAAAGATACAGTCTTGTTTGGCTGTTAACCCTTGGTTTGCTAGTGGAAAAAATGGGTTAAAATGAAAAATTATACAAAAAAATGAAATTCTCAAATTTCCTCCCCATTTGCCAATAACTCTTGTGCAACACCTAAAGGGTTAACAACGTATGCAAAATCAGTTTTGAATACCTTGAGGGGTGTAGTTTCTTAGATGGGGTCATTTTTGGGTGGTTTCTATAATGTAAGCCTCGCAAAGTGACTTGAGACCTGAACTGGTCCCTAAAAATTGAGTTTTTGTAAATTTCTGAAAAATTTCAAGATTTGCTTCTAAACTTCTAAGCCTTATAACATACCCAAAAAATAAAATATCATTCCCAAAACAATTCAAACATGAAGTAGACATATGGGGAATGTAAATTCATCACAATTTTTGGGGGTATTACTATGTATTACAGAAGTAGAGAAACTGAAACTTGCAAATTTTTTGGTGCAAAAAAAAATATTTTTTTGACTCCATTTTACCAGTGTCATGAAGTACAATATGTGACGAAAAAACAATCTCAGAACGGCCTGGATAAGTCAAAGCGTTTTATAGTTATCAGCACTTAAAGGGACTCTGGTCAGATTTTCAAAAAATGGCCTGGTCCTAAGGTGTAAAAAGGCTGTGTCCTTAAGGGGTTAAGGACCAGTTCAGGTCTGAAGTCACTTTGTGAGGCTTACATAATAGAAGCCACCCAAAAACGACCCCATTTTAGAAACGACACCCCTCAAGGTATTCAAAACTGATTTTACAACTTTGTTAACCGTTTAGGTGTTCAAAAAAAAAAAATCATATTTTGTATATTTTCTGGTACAGGAAATACGCTTTTTCGTCTCCCCCCACCCCAAAAAATTTCTTGCGCAGGCGCAGTGAATGTCTGACCGCTCCCTGCACAGACATCTCCACTGCGCCGATGATGTCAGAGTGCTCCGAGGAACAGACGACGCCCAGCAGCAAGCAGTGGAGATGTCTGTGCAGGGAGCGGTCAGACATTCACTGCGCCTGCGCGGAATACAGACGCGCACGGCGCAGGCGCGAGAATTCGTCCGCTGGCTCAGAGGGAGGATCGCATTCCAGAGGAGATGAGCGGGCTGGAGGGACGCGCTGGGCGGCATTTTGTGTGAGTAGACGGAGCCTCTAGGTGCTGAAGAGACGCCCGCATAGCACCTAGGGGCTCATTAGCATATCAATAAAAGTTCGTTTTTTAGGCAAACGGCTGCACACATAGGTATTATAATAGCATTGTTTGGTAGAGCAGACACTAGCGGATCGCTAGGGTCTGACAGCTAATTATGTCAAAACGAAGTGGTAGAAACCCTTTAACATTTGCCGTACACTTCACGCAAAGTGGTTTAGAGCCACAAGTAGAAAGTCATTTAGAGCATATGCCACGTTTTCTGGTTTTAGGCCTTACTGAGGCAGTTGGATCCTTGTCTCTCTGAAAGTGTAAGGGAGAGAAGGATGAGCAGAAAAATACTCATAATGGTCATAAGTCAGGTTACTCACTGGGCCCTGTGTACCAGCAGGCTCTGCAGCAGAGCTTGGGGTGGCAGGGGCACTAATTTCCTCTGTTGGCCCGTCCACAAGCTGATGTTTGATTCCAGCTTGCCTATTTTGTGACTCTGAATCTTGACGTTTCGGTTACTTCAGACCTTGGTCACATAAGTCACTAATGAAAAAAGGAACATGAATTCATTAGTCAGAGGCAAATGTTATGTGTAGGGATGAGCGAATCGATTTCAGATGAAACATCCAAAGTCTATTCCCATAAAACTTAGTTCTAATAGCTCCTGCTTCTTACAGTATTAGAATGTATTGGCTCCGATGAGCCGAAGTTATTGCTTCGCGAAGTCTCGTTAGACTTCGCATAATAACTTCATAAATCAATTTGTACTGTAAAAAACTATTTCCCGAACTCCGGTTTGGTTCCAAGTGGTACCATGGAACCGAACCAAAGTTCGGGAAATGTTTTTTTACAGTACAAATTAATTAATAAAGTTATTATGCGAAGTCTCACGAGACTTCGCGAAGCAATAACTTCGGCTCATCGGAGCCAATACATTCTAATACTGTAAGAAGCAGGAGCTATTAGAACTAAGTTTTATGGGAATAGACTTCGGATGTTTCATCTGAAGTCGATTCGCTCATCCCTAGTTATGTTATATAATAAGGTAGTCATATTGCTAATTATAGCTGAGACCGATGTGTAAAAAAGAGATTGGAAGATATAGGTCTAAGTCTATATGGACGTGTCGATGAGGGGCTCTAATGTGTAACCAAAGCTGGAGAAGCAGCCGAGGTGTATAATGTGCTACTGATGTAAAGATATATCAAGTAGATGTCCCAGGAGGTGTATATGAGGTGTAAAGTACATGTCCCCAAAAAGTATGGGACAAGCCAAAAATAACAAAGCAATGGAGAATGTGGGGTCATCTTATTATAGACAAGTGACACAAAGTGATAAACAATAGTATGCTGCCATGTGGAGTATATCAATTGGTTGAGGGCAACCCCAGAGCCGGCAGAGAAACTTACCAAGAGTAGGGTGACGGTGTTTCAGGAGGACCCCCGTTATACTGCGCGCCAGTGTGGAAGAAAGCGCCGGTGACAGCGTCTAAGCAGGAGCAGTGCGCCTGCGTAACGCGCGAGATCTCGCGGGACTTCGGGAGTGTTGTGGAATAGACTGGGCGTGAGG
This sequence comes from Bufo bufo, assembly GCF_905171765.1. Classification (NCBI taxonomy): domain Eukaryota; kingdom Metazoa; phylum Chordata; class Amphibia; order Anura; family Bufonidae; genus Bufo; species Bufo bufo. The sequence continues at coordinate 705,248,336 of NC_053390.1, forward strand.
CTAGACGGAGACTCACTGAAACTGGCGCGGCCATGTTGGGTCTGGGAAAGGATAAGGGGGAAAAAAAAGTTGGAGATTGCTGTAGTGAGTGGTTATAGTGTGAACTGATAGGCGGTGTGTGAGTGTGAGAAAGAGGGGAAAGAAAAGGGGAATAAAGAAGAGGACATGGTGGCAAATGTGTGTGATGGTGTAGGAGGCAGGGAAGGGAGAAGAAAAGGAGAAAAAAAAGGGGAGCAAGAGAAAAAGAAGGAAAAAAGGGGGAAGTGTGTTAGAGAAGGGTGTGTGTGAAAAAATGTGAGTGAAGGACTAAATGAGAAAAAAGGAGTGAAAAGTGAAGATAAAAGTAAAAATAGAAAAATAAAATATAAATTTAAAATATTAACAAAAAAGAAAAAGAAAAAAATGAAAAAATAATAGAGGAAATAAATAATAACAAAAAATAATGACTGAAAATAAACAATGAAATAAAAAGGAAAAGGAAGAAAGAAAAGAAAGGAGAGTGTGTCATGTGGAGTGTGTGGGGACCAGGGAAAAGAAAAGAGAAGACAGGCCGGTCTGGGGGGCCTACTACCTCTGGGGTCCCACGGAGGATCAATGGGTCTGGAGAGTAAAACGTAGAACGTTAGTTACATAGTAACAGTTTAAAAGAGGAAGTAAAAAAAAAAAAAACACTGTGAAATAGAAGCCAATTTTCCCTACTTAGGCCATCACACGAGCGTGACGGATTAGGTCAGGATGCGTTCAGTGAAACTCGCACATTTTGCAAGCAAGTTCAGTCAGTTTTGTCTGCGATTTGCGGGTGCAATCCGTTTTGATGCGTTTTTCACGCGCGTGATAAAAAAACAGAAGGTTTACAAACAACATCTCTTAGCAACCATCAGTGAAAAACGCATTGCTTCCGCAAGTGAAAAACGCAGAATATCGAGCATGCTGTGATTTTCACGCAACGCAGAAGTGATGCGTGAAAAATAACGCTCATGCACACAGACCCATTGAAATGAATAGGTCAGGATTTAGTGCGGGTTCAGATCATGCATTGCACCCGCACGGAAAACTCACACGACGACATTTGTCACATGACATTTTGTCGCACCAATGTTGCGCGACAATTTTTATAATGATAGTCTATGGTGTCGCACTGCAACATGCAACAATCGCAAAAAATCCATTCGAAATTGATTTTACTGCGACTGTCGCGTCGCAGTCGCAGAATGTCACATGTTGCAGTGTGACACCATAGTCTATCATAAAAATTGTCGCTCGACATTGGTGCGACAAATGTTGCAGTGTAGTTTTGCCCTATGTGTCGCGCAACTTATGTCGTCATGTAGACCCAGCCTAAAAGGGGCCTTAAGGGGAAAAAAATTCCTTCCCGACTCCAATCAGGCAATAAGAATAACTCCCTGGATCAACGACCCCTCTCTAGTAGCTATAGCCTGTAATATTATTACACTCCAGAAATACATCCAGGCCCCTCTTGAATTCCTTTATTGTACTCACCATCACCACCTCCTCAGGCAGAGAGTTCCATAGTCTCACTGCACTTACCGTAAAGAATCCTCTTCTATGTTTGTGTACAAACCTTCTTTCCTCCAGACGCAGAGGATGTCCCCTAGTCACAGTCACAGTCCTGGGGATAAATAGATGATGGGAGAGATCTCTGTACTGACCCCTGATATATTTATACATAGTAATTAGATCTCCCCTCAGTCGTCTTTTTTCTAAAGTGAATAACCCTAATGTTGATAATCTTTCAGGGTACTGTAGTTGTCCCATTCCAGTTATTACTTTAGTTTCCCTCCCCTGTACCCTCTCCAGCTCTGCTATGTCTGCCTTGTTTACAGGAGCCCAGAACTGTACACAGTACTCCATGTGTAGTGATTTGTTCAGTGACAAGACTATGTTCTCATCACGGGTATCTATGCCACTTTTGATGCAACCCATTATCATATTGGCCTTGGCAGCAGCTGCCTTGCTGTTCACTAAAATTCCTAGGTCCTTTTCCATGTCAGTGTTAGGCCTCATGCACACGACCGTTGTGTGCATCCGTGTCCGTTGTTCCGTTTTCCGTGATTTTCTGTGGACCCATTGACTTTCAATGGGTCCGTTGAAAACTCGGAAAATGCATCGTTGTTCATCCGCGTCCGTGTTTCCTGTCCGTCAAAAAAATATAACCTGTCCTATTTTTTTGACGGACAACGGTTCGCAGACCCATTCAAGTCAATGGGCCCGTGAAAAAACACGGATGCACACAAGATCCGCGTCCATGATCCGTGTCCGTAGACTACTTTCGCACAGACGGATCCGCAGATCCGTCTGCATAGAGCTTTTTCAGATGTGAGTTTTCACATCGTGAAAACTCAGATCCGACAGTATATTCTAACACAGAGGCGTTCCCATAGTGATGGGGACGCTTCAAGTTAGAATATACAGGGTGGGCCATTTATATGGATATACCTTAATAAAATGGGAATGGTTGGTGATATTAACTTCCTGTTTGTGGCACATTAGTATATGTGAGGGGGGAAACTTTTCAAGATGGGTGGTGACCATGGCGGCCATTTTAAAGTCGGCCATTTTGAATCCAACTTTTGTTTTTTCAATAGGAAGAGGGTCATGTGACACATCAAACTTATTGGGAATTTCACAAAAAAAATATGGTGTGCTTGGTTTTAACGTAACTTTATTCTTTCATGAGTTATTTACAAGTTTCTGACCACTTATAAAATGTGTTCAATGTGCTGCCCATTGTGTTGGATTGTCAATGCAACCCTCTTCTCCTACTCTTCACACACTGATAGCAACACCGCAGGAGAAATGCTAGCACAGGCTTCCAGTATCCGTAGTTTCAGGTGCTGCACATCTCGTATCTTCACAGCATAGACAATTGCCTTCAGATGACCCCAAAGATAAAAGTCTAAGGGGGTCAGATCGGGAGACCTTGGGGGCCATTCAACTGGCCCACGACGACCAATCCACTTTCCAGGAAACTGTTCATCTAGGAATGCTCGGACCTGACACCCATAATGTGGTGGTGCACCATCTTGCTGGAAAAACTCAGGGAACGTGCCAGCTTCAGTGCATAAAGAGGGAAACACATCATTATGTAGCAATTTCGCATATCCAGTGGCCTTGAGGTTTCCATTGATGAAGATTGATGAAGATTGATGAAGATTGATGAAGAATGGCCCCACTATCTTTGTACCCCATATACCACACCATACCCTCAATTTTTTTGTTCCAACAGTCTTGGAGGGATCTATCCAATGTGGGTTAGTGTCAGACCAATAGCGGTGGTTTTGTTTGTTAACTTCACCATTCACATAAAAGTTTGCCTCATCACTGAACAAAATCTTCTGCGTAAACTGAGGGTCCTGTTCCAATTTTTGTTTTGCCCATTCTGCAAATTCAGTGCGCCGATCTGGGTCATCCTCGTTGAGATGCTGCAGTAGCTGGAGTTTGTAAGGGTGCCATTTGTGAGTAGCTAATATCCGCCGAAGGGATGTTCGACTAATGCCACTCTCCAGTGACATGCGGCGAATGCTACGCTGTGGGGTCTTGCTGAATGAAGCTAGGACAGCCATTGATGTTTCTTCATTAGAGACAGATTTCATGCGTCCACATTTTGGCAAATCCAACACTGAACCAGTTTCAGGAAACTTAGGCCTCTTTCACACTTGCGTTGTCCGGATCCGGCGTGTACTCCACTTGCCGGAATTACACTCCGGATCCGGAAAAACGCAAGTGTACTGAAAGCATTTGAAGACGGAACCGTCTTCCAAATGCGTTCAGTGTTACTATGGCACCCAGGACGCTATTAAAGTCCTGGTTGCCATAGTAGTAGTGGGGAGCGGGGGAGCGGTATACTTACAGTCCGTGCGGCTCCCCGGGCGCTCCAGAATGACGTCAGAGCGCCCCATGCGCATGGATGACATGTCATCCATGAGCTTGGGGCGCCCTGACGTCACTCTGGAGCGCCCGGGGAGCCGCACGGAAGGTAAGTACACTGCTCCCCGCTCCCCACTACACTTTACCATGGCTGCCAGGACTTTAGCGTCCCGGCAGCCATGGTAACCACTCTGAAAAAGCTAAATGTCGGATGCAGCAATGCGCCGAAACGACGTTTAGCTTAAGGCCGGATCCGGATCAATGCCTTTCAATGGGCATTAATTCCGGATCCGGCCTTGCGGCAAGTGTTCCGGATTTTTGGCCGGAGCAAAAAGCGCAGCATGCTGCGGTATTTTCTCCGGCCAAAAAACGTTCCGTTCCGGAACTGAAGACATCCTGATGCATCCTGAACGGATTTCTCTCCATTCAGAATGCATTAGGATAATCCTGATCAGGATTCTTCCGGCATAGAGCCCCGACGACGGAACTCTATGCCGGAAGACAAGAACGCAAGTGTGAAAGAGCCCTAAGCAAGCAGTTTGCTAACTGTAGCATGGGAGATGGGTGGTCTCGTAGGGTGTCTTGCATTGAAATCTGCTGCAATGACCCGGTTACTGCGTTCACCAGACATCAACACAATTTCTATCCACTCCTCACATGTTAACCTCGGCGACATGTCAATGGCTGTAAACAAAGAGAAACTTGTAAATAACTCATGAAAGAATAAAGTTACGTTAAAACCAAGCACACCATTGTTTTTCGTGTGAAATTCCCAATAAGTTTGATGTGTCACATGACCCTCTTCCTATTGAAAAAACAAAAGTTGGATTCAAAATGTCCGACTTCAAAATGGCCGCCATGGTCACCACCCATCTTGAAAAGTTTCCCCCCTCACATATACTAATGTGCCACAAACAGGAAGTTAATATCACCAACCATTCCCATTTTATTAAGGTATATCCATATAAATGGCCCACCCTGTACTAAGAACTGTGTACATAACTGCCCCCTGCTGCCTGGCAGCACCCGATCTCTTACAGGGGGATGTGATCCGCACAATTAACCCCTCAGGTGCCGCACCTGAGGGGTTAATTGTGCGTATCATAGCCCCCTGTAGGAGATCGGGTGCTGCCAGGCAGCAGGGGGCAGACCCCCCTCCCCTGTATTAAATTCATTGGTGGCCAGTGCGGCCCCCCTCCCTCCCTCGTATTAAATTCATTGGTGGCCAGTGCGGCCCCCCTCCCTCCCCTGTATTTAATTCATTGGTGGCCAGTGCGCCCCCCCCCTCCCTCCCTCCCCTGTATTAAATTCATTGGTGGCCAGTGCGCCCCCCCCCCCCCTGTATTAAATTCATTGGTGGCCAGTGCGGCCTCCCCTCCCTCCCCTAATTAAAATACCCCCCCCCCCATCATTGGTGGCAGCGGAGAGTTCCGATTGGACTCCCAGTTTAATCGCTGGGGCTCCGATCGGTTACCATGGCAACCAGGACACTACTGCAGTCCTGGCTGCCATGGTTACTTAGCAATTTTAGAAGCATTAAACTTACCTACGCTGTCTGTGACCGGCCGGGCGCTCCTCCTACTGGTAAGTGACAGGTCTGTGCGGCGCATTGCTTATAGCACAGACCTGTCACTTACCAGTAATGATGGGGGGGAGGGGGGGGGGAGAGGGGAGGCCGCACTGGCCACCAATAGATTTAATACAGGGCAGGGAGGGGGGGCCGCATTGGCCACCAATGAATTTAATACTGGGGAGGGAGGGGGCCGCACTGGCCACCAATGAATTTAATACAGGGGAGGGAGGGGGGGTCGCACTGGCCACCAATGAATTTAAAACTGGGGAGGGAGGGGGGTCTGCCCCCTGCTGCCTGGCAGCACCTGATCTCTTACAGGGGGCTATGATATGCACAATTAACCCCTCAGGTGCGGCACCTGAGGGGTTAATTGTGCTGATCACAGCCCCCTGTAAGAGATCGGGTGCTGCCAGGCAGCAGGGGGCAGTCATGTACACAGTTCCTAGTATATTCTAACTTGAAGCGTCCCCATCTCTATGGGAACGCCTCTGTGTTAGAATATACTGTTGGATCTGAGTTTTCACGATCTAACTCAAATCCGATGGTATATTCTAACATAGAGGCGTTCCCATGGTGATGGGGACGCTTCAAGTTAAAATATACCATCGGATTGGAGAAAACTCTGATCCGATGGTATATTAATAGGGACTCCTGACTTTACATTGAAAGTCAATGGGGGACCGATCCGTTTGCAATTGCACCATATTGTGTCAACGTCAAACGGATCCGTCCCCATTGACTTGCATTGTAAGTCAGGACGGATCCGTTTGGCTCCGCACGGCCAGGCGGACACCAAAACAACTTTTTCCTTCATGTCTGGTGATTCTCCAAAAATCAAGGAAGACACACAGAAAAACTAACGGAAACGGATCACGGAACAACGGAACCCTGTTTTGCGGACCGTGAAAAAATACTGTCGTGTGCATGAGGCCTAACCCAGTGTTTTACCATTTAGTATGTACGGGTGACTTGCATTATTCCTTCCCATCAGTGGCGCACCTACAGGGAAGGTCCAGCGGGTCTGGACCCCCTTCCCCCCCCCAGAACAACCAGTGAATTTATTATTATTTTTTAATCCCTCAGGGCCGCACCGCCAATCACCACAGGCCCTGGTTCTAGTTGCCAGCAGCGGTAGGGAGGGGGCAGTAGGAGATGAGCGCTTCAATTGTGGAAGCGCTCATCTCTATATCGCCATCCTCAGGACAGCGATACAGATGACTGTGCTGCTGCGGCCTGGCGGGGTAAGGGTGGGAGAGGAGTCTCCCTTCTCTGTTCTTCTGATAGGCCGCAGGCACTAATGCCTGCGGCCTATCAGAGGCCGGCGCGATGACGTCATTATCATTGCGCCGCCTGAGCCGGGCAGCACACAGCAGGGACACAGGCCGGAAGAGGCCTGCATCGCATCACTGCTAAATGAAGGTAAGTATTAGTGTGGTTTTTTTTTCTAAGGGGGGGGGGGCTGGCATTTCTTACAGCCCCCTTTTTTTGGGGGTGGCACTCTGGGGGCATTTATTTCTTGACCATTTTGGGGGGGCACTATGGGGGCAATTCTTACTGGCATATTATGGGGGAGAGGAGCACTATGGGGGCATCTGGGGGCTCTAAAGGGGCTTTTTTTTATTGGCACATTATGGGGGGCACTATGGGGCATCTGGTGGCACTATAGGGGCATTATTTAGGGGCACTATGGGGATGTGGGGGCTCTAAAGTGGCCTTTTTTCTTACTGGCACAATATGGCGCACATGGCATCTGGTGGCACTAAGGGGGCATTTTTTACTGGCACATTATGGGAGGCACTATAGGGGAGAGCGGCACTATGGGGCATTATTTGGGGGCACTATAGGGGAGTGGAGCACTATTGGGACATCTGGTGGCACTAAGAAGGGGCACATTTTTCACTGGCACATTATGGGGAGAGGAGCACTATAGGAGCATCTGCTGGGGGCACTAAGAAGGGGCCTTTTTTTTACTGGCATATTATGGGGGACACTATGGGAAAGGGGGAGAGGAGCACTATGAGGGCATTTACTGGGGTACTATATAGGGGTATTTTATACTGGCATACATTATGGGGACATTAGCTCAACTGCGGGCACTAAGCGGGGGTATTTCATGTACTGTCATATTATAGGGAGAATTACTACTACTAGGGGGTATTATGGGGAGCTTTACTACTACTGGGGGGCTATGAGGAACATGATTACTAGTATGGGCACTATAGGGGCATTATTACTACTAAGAGTGTGCTCTGGCAGAGAATTATTTCTATTGGGATTTTGGGGAGCACTGTTACTTTGGAGGGCACCCTGCCACAGTATCAGCTTAGCACAATTATTTTTGGCGGACATTATCTTTATACTATTAGTGTCTGGGCACAGTTATTTTTTAGAGCACTGCGTGCCAATAATTGTTGAAGGGGGCACTATCTGTGTGGTAGTAGTATTTCTAGGGGAACTGTTTCTGCAGTATAATATTGGGGGCACAGAGGGCACCGTATTGGGGGTGGCAGGAAAGGGTGTTCAGAAGATGTAAAGATGATGGAAATGTGGGAAACTAATGTCTGTTTGTCAGTCTCTGCAGAGACGGGAGATGGCTGAAAAATCATCATGGCGGTCTGGTCTGAATGGAGAAGATGAAGAAAGAGAATGTCTACAACAAAGGTGACATCACTGGATGTAAGAGGTATAGGGCGCTATGTAGGAAAGGAGATGCTCCGGCTCCTCCCCCTGCCATTTGCAGAAGGAGGATTCAGAGCTGGGTGAGGACGGCCAAGGAAGGCAGCAGGCCACGGGCGGGTGGCAGATGGTGGGGGGAACCACAGGCCTTAAGCAGGATCGGGGGAGGAAGGAGCTTCCTGGCTGTAGCCGGTTGTCTATTGTATAACGTGAAGCAGGCAGTGCAGCCAGGACAGGCCTCCCCTCTCCGTATGATGTGTAGAGACAGGCCTCAACTATAGAATGTCAGCTGTACAGTGTGTGTTGGGAGTGGCCTATTATATGTAAGAGGGGCTTTTAATAATGGACGGGGCTAAAAAATAAATAAAAAGGAACGGGGCGCTGCGCGCACTGCATTTTTCCACTCCAACAGAGCTTTTAGAAATGGCCAGGCAAAAGAATCAGCGCAACATGCTATGCGCATGCCACATTTTTAAATATGAAGGGGGCTTTGAAAAATGGGCGGGCAAAACAATTGGCACAGCGCGCTACACGTGCCACATTTTTTGCCTTTCGGACCCCCCCCCAGACAAAATTCCTGGATGCTCCCATGCGCATAACCTTACATTTGTCAGTGTTAAACCTCTTCTGCCACTTCTCTGCCAAAGTTATGATGAACAATCAAATAAACCCATTCTAAAGGTACAAGAATTAGATGTATGGATTGAAGTCCCGGTTAAGGCCTTTACGATGTAGGCTCTGCAGCGTGTAGATCCAATATGCTTTGCGTTCTTTCAGTAGGCATACATGGTTTCCACCATGTCATGGGCATTGTACATTTTCAATGATTTGAAACTTAAGTTGGGCAATGCTGTGGGGGGCTTTATTAAAATGGTCAGGAATTGGGAGCCAGTTCAGAGTTGCCATAGATTTGAGTTTGGCTCACTGACTGCAGGAGGAGGCGGCATTCAATTTATGACACCAGTCCTGATAAATCAGGGCCGATTCCCATCTGCATTTAACTGATCCAGCATAGCCGGAAACAACTGTGCTCTGCAAGACACCATTGGCTTTAATGAGATCCGGCATAGGCATTGGTCGCACATAAAAGTCATGCATGCTGGATCAGTTAAACGCAGATGTAAAACTCTCTCTAAAAATAAAATAAAAAAATCCTTAAAATCCCCAAAAATACATTTGCTGCAACCATAATTGTTAGTGCAAATTCCTGACACACTCAAAAGCCATGAAATCGTCTAATGTAACATTATATAGAGTAATCTTTGCTCTCGCAATTTTTTTTTTTTTAAACATACTGCCAGTTTGATAAAATAAGGCCAGTATTTTGGATCAGCATTTTTAAGGTAAAATCAGGACTTATACCTGCAGAGAAAAGTATAATAGAAAGAATTGCACCTCCATGTTTTGAAACCACTCCTAGTTTTGACTGACAAGTAATCATACAAAATACAATTGCGTAACTAGGGATCAGTAAAATGGTGGCTACATCCTGCTGTGGACCCATACTGCACCTCCACTCTTAGGCCTCTTGCATAAGACCGTATGGCTTTTTCAGTATTTTGCAGTCTGCAAAAAATACAGATGACGTCTGTGTGCATTCCAGTTTTTGCGGAACGGAACAGCTGCCCCCTGACCGAACAGTACTATCCTTATCCGTTATGCGGACAATAATAGGACATGTTCTATCTTTGAACGGAACAGAAATACAGAAACGGAAGGCATACGGAGTACCTTCAGTTTTTTTTTTTGCGTATCCATTGAAATGAATGGTTATGTATACGGAACACCAAAAACGGAACGTAAACGAAGAAAAAACGCTTGTGTGCAAGAGGCCTTACAGAATCCACCAAATTCCATTGTATCCTATATTCCCCCTTTCCCCATTCTTTGGCTCTATAACAGTGCCATGTACAGAGGCCATCCTCCAAGTGCATGATGGTAACTATTGAATGTGCCACTGTTCACATTTGTATTTTAAAAGAGGTTTTCCAATGAGTAATTTAACCCCTAATCACTGGCCAAGCAGTAAATGTTAGATTGGTGGGGAGTTCAAACATTAGTGTCTGCCCCTACTGATCATGAGGACAGGAGACCTCAGGCTCCATCCATGCCTACTATGGGTACCTCTTTGTCTAATATGCATATCAGGTTTTAGGTTTTTCTGGGTGGGGTACTACCATATTTTACCAATTTTATTTTACCATGTTTAGGTGTTTCAACACAGAAGTTTGCTAGGTAGAGCTGACCATAAATGACAAAGAAAACGCATGACCAATCAGTTGTCCATCGATACTGCAGACTAATTTAATTAACATCATATCGTCTGTAGATATAGCAGGAAGTTTGTTAACTATTTAATATAATTTTTCAAAATCGTTCATTAATGGCCAATTGACAACCCAAGCAAAAAGCATTCCAACAAGATAGATTGGAATACATCACATGTCAGCATGCCATCTGTGCAAAAGAAAACTACGGTAGTTAGAAAAATTATTGAAACTCTCGAAATCCTCCATTTTGGACAACTTTGATGTGTGGGATCATTGTAAACCACTTAGGGTACTTTCACACTTGCGGCAGAGGAATTCGGACTTCGGAGCGCTCCGCTTCTTTAGTAGGTCCGTACAAGAATATCACTTGATGTTTCCAATGGATGAAAGTAAGCAGGGGTAAATCACGCCAGACGCGTTTCGGGGAATCCTTGTGGAGTGGAGCCACTGAGGAAGGGGAAAGGAGTCCCCGAAACGTGTCTGGTGTGATTTACCCCTGCTTACTTTCATCCATTGGAAACATCAAGTGATATTCTTGTACGGACCTACTAAAGAAGCGGAGCGCTCCGAAGTCCGACATTTCATCTTTAATCTGGAGACGGTAGCTACAAGTCTCATCTCAAGATTCCTGACCCAGACCACGTGACAGCCAGCGGCAAGCGAGGACGCCGGCGAGCTATCGCAGAGACTGTCAGTACGGAGATTAGTAGCTGTGTCTGATGTGGTACGGAAACAACAGTCGCCGGCTCTGGAGAATACATCACCGGTAAGACGACAAGCACTGTTTAATATAATATCAGCACTGAAACCCTCTACTACTTCTACCTAACAATTAGACTTGCACATGACTTATTTAAGCCTAGACTAACCAAGTCTTACCTCTGCACGACTGGACCAATATAGCCTTAATTGTGCATTTCGAGACCTATCACCTCCAAGTTGAATACCTGGACTGTTTTTCAGGAATATTTTGTTGCTTTTTTCATGCCCGCAAAAAACGGTACTCCGAGAACTTGGAGGGGACCTTTTATACTATCTGGACTTTTGTTTCTCCATAATCTACTAAGGAACTTCACATGCGGTTCAAGAGAGGGACATAGTAACCCATACTTTTCTCTTAGTGTCGTCCACCACCAACAGAGGCTGAGCTGCCCAAGTGCGCCCCCCCCCCCCTGCCTGCGCCCAGGGCCGGTGCAAGGTTTTTTTACCAACACAAGCGAACCTACATTTTGGCACCCCCTTCAGCTCACCTGGGGGAAGGGGGGGTGCGCGCCAAAATGTAGGTTCATCCCATAAGACACACCTAGGTTTTAGAGAAGGATAATAGGAAACAATATTTTTCATTCCACCTCAGGTCAGACCAGCCATCAGACCTCAGCTCACAGGCACAGCCCCAATGCCTCAGATCAGACCCCCATGTCAGCCATCAGCCCTCCGTGTCATATTTCTCCCCGTCCATGGCACAGACAGACTACAGACATAGTCTCCGGCCCATCATGTAACCCCATCCTCACCCATGTCACATTTCTCCCCCTCCTTTTGATTGCTCTGACACCTAAAGAATTTTTTTTTTTTTAAAAACCTGTTTCTCCAGATGATCTTATGCTAAAAGTCATGGTAATAGAATCTCAAAGGTCTATAGAAGCAGGTACACTATTTTTACAAACCTTTGAGACTATTAACACTACTATCAACATCAGGTCATTTAGAGAAACAGCATGTTTTTTTAATTATGTTTTTTTTTTTTTAGGTGTTAAAACATAAAACTTTCATTTGATTGCTGTAACACCTAAAGGAAAAATCTTTTTAAAAACCTGCTGTGTCTCTAGATGACCTTATGTTGATAGTAGTGTTAATAGAGCCTCAAAGGTCTGTAAAAATAGGGTAACTGCTTCTATAGACCTTTCAGACTCTATTACCACTGCTATCAATATAAGGTCATCTTGAGAAACAGCAGGTTTTTAATTTGTTTTCCTTTAGGTGTTCAAGAAATCAAATAAGTTAGGTTTTAACACCTAAAGGGAAAAAATAATTTAAAAAAACTTGCTCTTTCTCTAGGTGACCTTATGTTTATAGTAGTGTTAATAGAGTCTCAAGGGTCTATAAAAGCAGTTACCCTATTTTTACAGACCTTTGAGACTCTATTAACACTACTATCAGCATAAGGTCATCTAGAGAAACAGCAGGCTTTAAACAAATCCCTTTAGGTGTTAGGGTAGATTGCAATCAAATGAACGTTATGTGTAAAGATTAGGGTCAGAGGAAGACAAGCAGGGTTTCTTTAGCCTCTTGGCTATTAGTTTTTACATTCATAAAGCTCCACATTGAGCTTCCAGCAGCAGACAGATGCCAGGGCACTTCTGTGGTCACCTCACCTGGGCACATGGTCTTTGCTCAGCAGAGTCCTGCCATACATGCTGGGTAGACGCTAGAATGGATTTGTTAGAAGGAGGTCTGTGATGTCACTGGTCACATGCTCCTTCATGGTCACATGATCCACTGTGAGAACGCCTGCCTCCTGCTGTGTTCAGCTCCAGAGAGAAGGGGGTGTGAAAGGATGGACCAATGGCAGGGCAGCTAGCTGATACTGGCCAATCAGCAGCCTCCTGCTCCTATCTACAAGCGCAGCTTAGAGTGAACACTGGGAGGGGAGGGGAGGGCGCCCGGCAGCAAGTAAGTGATAAAAAATAAAAAAAAAGAGGTTTGTTTTTCCGCCCACCCCAGGCTGCGCCCTGAGGCTGGAGCCTCCCCAGCCTCTGTGTCGGCCCGGCCCTGCCCAGACCCACAACATACTTACCTGGTCCCAAACACCGGTTTTCTCCCTGAGCCACGGCCGTCCTTATACATGCCTTGCCTGCAGAAATCAACGTCCATCAATGGAGGGGGTGCAGCCAATAGCAGGCCATGGCGCCCCGTTCAGGGAGCAGGTAGAATATGCACAGTGTTGCTGGTCGGGCATTGTAGCGGGGGTTATTCAGTCTCGGATAACCCCTTTAAAAGGTTTTTTCACACTGATAAAATCATATTTTAAATGTTACTGCTTCTATCTTTTTGGACCTCTAGGCAGAATTGAAACCTAACAAAACAACCAGTCACCAGAGCTTTAGGGTGCTGCTAAACGGGCAGTTTTTTTTTAATGCAGGTTGAGCCAAAACCAGGAATGAATTAAATAAAGTGGAGAAGTTGTATCTGCTCATAATACTTTCTCTCCCATTATAATCCACTCCTGATTTTGCCTTGAAAAACAGCATTAAAAAGCCTCAACTTCTACATCCCTTATGGATGTCTTCTAGAGAAATTGCAGTTCATTCTATTGGAAAGACAATGAAGATGGGCAACAGATCATACAATCATTTATTTTGGTTTCCTTCATTTTTGGAAGGGACTGAAAAGGGATCTGGGACAAAGACATTTTGGTTCTTACAGGGTGAAAAACCGTTAAGCAAACATTAACAAGTCACATAGCATTTAGATAAAAATTCACTGTTTCATTATGCAGCTATAAAGGATCTCGACATAGATTACAGTGCATCATGATAAATCACAGGTCTTTACATAGTGCAAACCATTGTTGTGCTTGTTATATACAACTCCCTTGTGCCTTGCATTTCTAAAAAAAGAAAACTATATCATACAAGGACAGCTTAAATTGTGGGGTTCTGACAATATCCCTTTTAACCTCCCTCCAAAAAAGTAGATGTCTCTTAAAGGGGCTTTCCAATTTTCCCATAATGATGGCCTATCCTCAGCTGTATGTATGAGTGCTGTGTTCTCGTCACCGGTTTCCGCCACTAATGTCGATGGCAAGCAGGTAAAGTGCAATTTCAGCTCCTACTTCCCATTCACCTAAATGGGAAAGAGCAGTTGTAGTTGCACTCTATTCGTTTCAAGTGAATGGGATGGAGGAGCTGGGATTACACCTGCAATGTCAATGCCCAGCAGGTAGATAGTTGATCGGCGAGGGAGCTGGGAGTCTGATATTGATAACTTTTCCTAAAAGATAGATCATCAACATGGGAAAAGTAGAAAGCCCCTTTAACAATCTAATAAGTGATCACTTCCACAGATCTCAAAATAATTGCACTTTAAGTTTCCACAGGGCTGGCAGGCAAGAACAGGCATATCGCAGGCCTCTAGCAGCTTAAAAAGATATTCCTTCAAGAATGAGGGAGAAATTCCTTAAAGAGGTGTTCAATACACTGTGCAGTACCAAGTCTCATTTACATTTAGAAAAATGTGGTAAATTACATCACCACCTTAAAATATTCCTAATTTGATGTGCATACATCCCATAACACTACATTTTCTGTGCATTGTGAATTAGATACAAGATTTTCAAAAATTTGACCGGGTTTGGCAAGAAGTTGGAGTTTTGGAACTGAAGTGTAATGTACGCCAGAGAAAAATCCAATTAGTTCTAGAGAGACATTTGTGGTAGGGCGGTCCAAATTCTTCACAATTTAGAAGGCCTAGTTTGAAAAGATTAGGTCACAGCACAAAAGACAATACAGGTGACCCGTAAGGCAATGTTTAGAGGACTTCCTCATTATTCCTATGACCAGTCATTGTTTTCTTGCTGGTTGTGTGTAGATGACTATGTGGACTTCTTATACTTTGGTATTAGCATAAAGTTCTTCAATTTGGGCGTGGAAGTATTTTCTTAGCTCGGGCCTCTTCGCTTTCAAAGTGGGAGTTAGGAGCCCATTTTGGATCGAAAACATTTCTGGGTGCAGAGCGATGTCTTTTACCTGCAAGAGAATCCAAACCCAAAACATGAAATAGAAATAAAAAAAGAAAAATACTAACCAGCCACAGACCTCGCCGCATAGAGATCTGCACAACATTTAATCACTGGTGGTCGTTACAGAACAGGGCCAAAGCTTAAGGAACGGGTGGGGGGAGTGAAGGATGCTCACCCAGTCCTTTCAAAAAAAGAAAAAAGGTTAGCAGCATTGCTTGGAGAACAGCTGACTGATAGGGCTGTCCTTCAGAAGAACCACTGAGGACTGAGCAAGCAGCATGGGATGAGGGGGACCACCTATGCATACAACCGACAGTTTTCGGATACTATTCCATTGTAATAAAGGACACTTCTTTTAAAGTTGCACTGAATCGGGACATATCCCCATCTTCACCCCTCCAGTCCCCTGATGGGAGCATTTCATGCTCCGATGCTCTCCTTTACCCTGCGCTGAATCGCGCAGGAAAAAGGCATTTTTTTGGCGATCCCGTGACGTACAGGGTTGTCAATGGGTAAATATTACCTATTAAAAATATTAATAGTATTACCACTTGCCATTTTCAATTCCAACAGAGATTTCAAAAACACAAACTCACCTACGATACAGAATGCTTCATTTACTGAAATGAGCAACCGAGAACACCAGCACTTCTTCCAATCTAACAATGCGAGGCAACATATCACTTACTTGTTCAAATGATTTCAGACCAGCTTCTTTCCCCAGTCTCAGTAGATCTTCTAGAACTGCATTTTTAAAGTCCTGCAAACAGATTTAATGGTTCATAAACGCGTACAAATGTTAACCAATCCAAAAATTACTATTTTTAAAGGCTCTTCATATATGCAAAATAAAAAAATAAAAAAAACACATCACTACTACCCCACAAGTTCTTTTTTTGGTTTGTTTTTCATTTACATGGGTATAAAAAAGTAAAAAAACTGTGGGGAAGATTTATCAAAACTGGCTGTTTTTAGCTTCAATCTTGAAGTAATGAAAAACACTAAGAATTTGCTACTAGCGCTGAACTGTTAGAGCCCCATCTCTAAGGACCAACGCATGAAACAAATTGTCTCCATGTACAGAAGATACATGACTGCATGCATCTTAATAACAGACAAAACCCACTTTAAGCAACACTCAAAGGAGTTAGAAGATTAGAACAGGGTTGACTTCTTTATGAACAGCGCTACCATTATCCAGTACAGTACCAGACATAGACCCTATGGCTTCATTTTCTGTGAGAAAAAAAAAAAAAGTGAAACCCTTTTAAGAATCCCTCACAACCCCCTTCATAATAATGGAAGAATGCCTACCTTATTCTTGCAAAGGTCCTCATAGGCATCATTAAATTTCTTCTTCTTTGCCCAGTTGAGTACATTATCAGGGTCTGGAACCACAATGGCCACAAGGAAGGCCTGAGGAGAGAAGATAGTCACGCCTCATGCAGTCAATGTCCACCCCACAATCCATTATGCTGGCCTGGAAGTTCCAGTTACCTGTAAACTCTCTCCATGAACAAAGATCTGCCCCACTGCTTCACTCCTTGTGTAGACGTTCTCAATTTTTTCTGGGGCAATGTATTCACCCTGGGCTAATTTAAATATATGTTTTTTTCGGTCTATGATCTTTAAAGTACCATTCTAGGAAAGGGAAAATAAAGACCAAGTTTAAGTTAGACTAGGACCAAACCTATCCGGAGCGTTTTATTTTTTTGGAAGAGAAAACATTTAAACATTACATTAACATAAATAACAAAACTTTGTGGCCCAAGCAGGAGTGTCAAAAATAAATTAGGAAATTCTAGCACCACTCGCACCAGCTAACTAAAGCAGACAATTACTTTGTTAATCTCCAGGTGTTTATTCACATTAAAGGGATTTTACAGCAATATATATTGACGACATGTCCTCAGGATAGGTCATCAATATCAGATTGGTGTGGGGGGGGTCCAATACCCGGGACCGCCAATCAGCTGTTTGAAGAGGAGGCTGCGCTCCATATGAGCGCTGCCTCTTCATTACACTACACAGTCTCATGTGGAGCGGCAGAGTAGTGCAATTACAAGTACTTGCTCCATTCAAGTTATTAGAGCAAGTACTTCATTACACTGCACCGCCAAAATTTCTGAGAGAGCAGGCAACGAAGAGGTGTAATGGAGAGAAAGGAGTACCGCCTCCTCTTCAAGCAGCCGATTCGTGGGGGTGCCGGGTTTCATACAGGGCAGGTTTATCATATATAAAACAGTGTAATAAGTTAAGCTGATATTAAGAGTAGAGTTGAGCGAACCTGAACTGTAAAGTTCGGGTTCGTGCCAAACTTTAGCTTTTTTGGACCCAGACATTTACGTAAAAGTTCTGGTTCGTGTTCGGCGATTTTTATGGCGCTTTTTGAAAGGCTGCAAAGCAGCCAATCAACAAGCGTTTAACTGTGTGCCCTTAGAAGCCATCACAGCCATGCCTACTATTGGCATGGCTGCGATTGGCCAACTGCAGCATGTGACCCAGCCTCTATATAAGGCCTCTTTCACACTACAGTATGTCCATTTCAGTGTTTTGCGTTCCGTTTTTAACGGATCCGTTGTTCCGTTTTTTTTGTTCCGTTGTGTTTCCGTTTCGTCGTTCCGTTTTTCCGTATGGCATATACAGTATACAGTAATTACATTGAAAAAATTGGGCTGGCCATAACATTTTCAATAGCTGGTTCAGAAAAAACGGAACGGAAACGGAAGACATACGGATGCATTTCCGTATGTGTTCCGTTTTTTTTGCGGACCCATTGACTTTAATGGAGCCACGGAACGTGATTTGCGGCCAAATATAGGACATGTTCTATCTTTCAACGGAACGGAAAAACGGAAACGGAATGCATACGGAACACATTCCGTTTTTTTTGCGGAACCATTGAAATGAATGGTTCCGTATACGGACCGCAAAAAACGGACCGCAAAACGGAAAAAAAAACGGTAGTGTGAAAGAGGCCTAAGGCTGAGTCACGTAGTGCTGCACGTCACTCTGCTATTCTTAGTGTAGGGAGAGGATGCTGCTGCTGTCAGGGACAGATCAGGGATAAATACTAAGAAGAAGAACTGCCTCAGCGATCTACAACAAATGTGTTTTGTGGGTGCAGTGCACAGTTTTTTTAAGCCTGCACTGAGCCAACTTCTGTTGAAAACGCATTTGTTTTTTACTTCAGTTTGTCACTATGAATACCTAATCGGCAGCCATTTTATGCAGACATGCTGGTGCAGCACTATCTATCTGCATGTCTGCTAGTCCAGAAATACAGCTTTTTTTTTTTTTTCTTCATATACTGGTCATCTTTGATTACACGTGCATAAGTGACTGTCATTTAGGCCACAAATACGGCCATTAGGTTACTGTGGTTGAAATAAACAGTGTGTTCATATACTGCTCATTTTGAATTTAACGTACATAGAATAGTCACATTTGGGCCACAAATACGGTCATTCGTTTACCGCGGTTTAAATAAACCGTGTGTTCATATACTGGTCATCTTTGATTACACGTGCATAGGTGACAGTCACATTTAGGCCACAAATACCGCTGTCATATAGAGTTAAACATTTTTTTTTTTAGTACAATACCCTTCAGGGTTTATATTGGCGGTTAATTATTTTTAACATACTTAACCAATTTTTACTTTGCGGTCATGGTCGCGGTGGTGGAGACTGGTGCAGGGAGAGGACATGGCCGTTCTGCCACAGCTACATGTCCTACTGAACCTACTACCTCAGGTCCCAGTAGCCGCCAGAATCTACAGCGATATTTGGTCAGGCCTAATGCCGTTCTAAGGATGGTAAGGCCTGAGCAAGTACAGGCGCTAGTCAATTGGGTGGCCGACAGTGGATCCAGCATGTTCACATTATCTCCCACCCAGTCTTCTGCAGAAAGCGCACAGGTGGTGCCTGAAACCCATGCCCATCAGTCTGTCACATCACCCCCGTGCATATCGGGGAACCTGTCTGAGCCTCAAGTCATGCAGCTGTCTCTTATGCTGTTTGAAGACTCTGCTGGCAGGGTTTCCCAAGGGCACCCACCTAGCCCTTCCCCAGGGGTGGAAGACATAGAATGCACTGACGCACAACCACTTATGTTTCCTGATGAGGACATGGGAATACCACCTCAGCACGTCTCTGATGACGAAACACAGGTGCCAACTGCGTCATCTTTCTGCAGTGTGCAGCCCGAAAAGGAGGTCAGGGAGGAAGACGATGCAGGGGACGATGAGGTCCTAGACCCCACATGGAATGAAGGTCGTGCCACTGGCTTTCAGAGTTCGGAGGAAGAGGCAGTGGTGAGACCGAGCCAACAGCGCAGCAAAAGCGGGAGCAGGGTGCAAAAGCAGAGCAGCCGTCGCCGAAACAGTTCGCCTGTTACTGGCCACCGCCACCAGGGACCGAGCACACCAGAGGCAGCTTCAAGGAGTTCCCTGGCATGGCACTTCTTCATACAATGTGCTGACGACAAGACCCGAGTGGTTTGCACGCTGTGCCATCAAAGCCTGAAGCGAGGCATTAACGTTCTGAACCTTAGCACAACCTGCATGACCAGGCATCTACATGCGAGACACGAGCTGCAGTGGAGTAAGCACCTTCAAAACCAAGAAAGGGCTCAGGCCCCTCCTGCTCCCTCTTCTGCTGCTGCCTCGGCCTCTTCCTCCGCCTCTGGAGGAACGTTGGCACCTGCCGCCCAGCAAACAGAGGATGTGCCACCAACACCACCTCCGTCACCAAGCATCTCCACCAGGTCACACGGAAGCGTTCAGCTCTCCATCTCACAAACCTTTGAGAGAAAGCGTAAATTCCCACCTAGCCACCCTCAATCCCTGGCCCTGAATGCCAGCATTTCTAAACTACTGGCCTTTCAAATGCTGTCATTCAGGCTGGTGGAGACAGACAGCTTCAAACAGCTCATGTCGCTTGCTGTCCCACAGTAAGTCGTTCCCAGCCGCCACTACTTCTCCAGGAGAGCCGTGCCCTCCCTGCACAACCAAGTATCGGATAAAATAAAGTGTGCACTGCGCAACGCCATCTGTGGCAAGGTCCACTTAACCACAGATACGTGGACCAGTAAGCACGGCCAGGGAAGCTATATCTCCCTAACTGCACACTGGGTAAATGTAGTGGCGGCTGGGCCCCAGGCGGAGAGCTGTTTGGCGCACGTGCTTCCGCCGCCAAGGATTGCAGGGCATTATTCTTTGCCTCCTGTTGCCTCCTCTTCCTACTCAGCTTCCTCCTCCTCTTCTACCATCTCCTCATCCGGTCAGCGACAGATTTTCACCACCAACTTCAGCACAGCCAGGGGTAAAAGTTAGCAGGCCGTTCTGAAACTGATGTGTTTGGGGGACAGGCCCCACACCGCGCAGGAGTTGTGGCGGGGTATAGAACAACAGACCGACTAGTGGTTGCTGCCAGTGAGCCTCAATCCCGGCCTGGTGGTTTGCGATAATGGGCGAAATCTCGTTGCAGCTCTGGGACTAGCCGGTTTGACGCACATCCCTTGCCTGGTGCATGTGCTGAATTTGGTGGTGCAGAAATTCAGCTATGTCAGAGCTGCTGCATAAAGTGCGGGCCGTCTGTGCGCGGTTTAGGCGTTCTCATCCTGCCGCCGCTCGGCTGTCTGCTCTACAGCGTAACTTCGGCCTTCCCGCTCACCGCCTCATATGCGACGTGCCCACCAGGTGGAACTCCACCTTGCACATGCTGGAGAGACTGCAAGCAGCAGCAGGCCATAGTGGAGTTTCAGCTGCAGCACGCACGGGTGAGTCGCACTGCGGAACAGCACCACTTCACCACCAATGACTGGGCCCAGGGCTCCAGATGGCGACCAAATTGGCGACTTAGAATTTACAAATGGCGACAAGATTTTTTAGTCTTGTCGCCATTTGCCACTAGAGCTGCAGCTCTGAATACAGCGGCGGGCACAGAAGCTGAACTATCATGTTCTTATCAGCAGCGCAGTGGAAGAGTCTCTCCCTCCCCCTGTGCTGCTGCCGCTGCGGGCAATAAGAAGAGGGACAGGGGAAGGGGCTGTGGCCACTGCACCACCAATGAGGATCACTGACCTGTTAATACAAATACAGGAGGCGGGTGCCGGAATCAAATAGCCGGCACCCGACCTCTATGACACTGGGAGCGGCACCTGAGGAGTTAACTGCCGCTGATCGCAGCTCCCTGTCAGAGGTTGGGTGCCGGCTATTTGATTCCAGCACCCACCTCCTGTATTTGTATTAACAGGTCAGTGATCTTCATTGGTGGCGCAGTGCGCCCCCCCACCCCCCCAGTATAATAAACATTGAGTGCCCCCCCCCCCCCCCCAGTATAACAAACATTGGTGGCGCAGTGGGAAGTGCCAATGAGGGTTAAAAAAAAATAATAATAATTAACTCACCTCCTCCAATTGATCGCGTAGCTGCCGGTCTCCTGTTCTTTCTTCAGGACCTGTGGTGATGTCACTGAGCTCCATCACATGGTCCATTACCATGGTGATGGATCATGTGATGAGCACAGTGATGTCACCACAGGTCCTTTGACAGGTCCTGAAGAAAGAACAGGAGACCAGCTGCTACGCGATCAATTGGAGGAGGAGAGTTAATTTTATTTTTATTTTTTTTAACCCTCATTGGCACTGCCCACCAATGTTTATATGTTTATTATACTGGAGGGGCGCACTGCGCCACCAATGTTTATTATACTGGTGTGTTGGGGGGGGGGGGGGGCGCACTGCGCCACCAATGTTTATTATATTGGGGTGTATATAATGTTTATTATATTGACCTTCTACTACGCATTCTGCATTAAAGAATGCTATTATTTTCCTTATAACCATGTTGTTATAAGGGAAAGTAATACAGTGAATAGACTTTAATCCTAGCAACCGCGCGTGAAAAATCGCATGGTTCAACCGGAAGGATGGATCTGGCTTTCCGGTATTTTGAATGCCGGATACGGCACTAATACATTCCTATGGGGAAAAATGCAGAATCCGGCATTCAGGCAAATCTTCATTTTTTTCGCCAGAGATAAAACCGTAGAATGCTGCGGTTTTATCATCTTTTGCCTGATCAGTCAAAAAGACTGACCTGAAGACATCTTTTCCGGTATAGAGCCCCTAGGATGGAACTCTATGCCGGAAATGAAAAACGCTAGTGTGAAAGTACCCTAAAATAATAAGTATAAATCCCCCCTTTCCCAATTTTACATATAAAATATATAAACAATAAACAAACATATTACATAGCGCTGTGTCCGAAAAGTCCAAACTATAAAAATTTTTAAAAATTTCTCCTATGCGGTGAGCAGTCGCCATTTTTAGTCACCTTGTCACCCCAAAAAAATAGGATAGGACTGTTCTTTTATGGGCCGAACGTTTTATAAAATGAGAAATGCACGCGGCTTTTTTTGAGTATCGCAATACTTTATGGTGACGAAAGCGAATCA
The DNA here is from genome assembly GCF_905171765.1 of Bufo bufo. Lineage (NCBI taxonomy): Eukaryota > Metazoa > Chordata > Amphibia > Anura > Bufonidae > Bufo > Bufo bufo. The sequence goes on from NC_053390.1 coordinate 705,270,944, forward strand.
AAACTTTGGTATCAAAACAACCCTATGCCAATCTGATCGGCGTAGCGTTGTCACGATACCAAAATTTGGATTCGGTTTTGATTTGGAGACTAAAAATTTAATTTGGCTCCTAAATTTTTCAGTTCAGGAGCCAATGGCTACTAGGATTTTTTTTTTAGTCTGGAGCACTGACTGGGCCTCCATGCAAGACCTGTGTGCCCTGTTTCGAGTACTCCACCAACATGGCCAGTGGCGATGACGCAGTTATCAGCGTTACAATACCACTTCTATGTCTCCTTGAGAAAACACTTAGGGCGATGATGGAAGAGGGGTCATCTCTAACACTTTCAGGCCAGTCTTTTAGAAGTGGATTTTTAGTTATTTTATTTTAAGTTATTTCCCTATCCACATTTGTTTGCAGAGCAGTTGTCATGCTCTTAAGCACATTTAACTGCCTTTTACATCCCTCTAGCCTTTTCAAGGACTATTTTAGAGCCATTTTAATGCAAATAAGTGCCAATTTTAGTGCCCTAAATTGAAAAAAAAAATATCTTATTTACAATTGTCGTCGGGTGACATTTTACCATTTTTGGCATATACAAACCCCTGCTGTGTCTGGTGACAGGAGCCTAAATCTCTCAAAATCCTCTGTTCTATTGCTGGGTGACATGAACCCCCTTTTGCCGTGAATGAACCCCTGCTGTGCATGGTTGACAGGGGCCTAAATCTCTCAAAATCCTCTGTTCTATTGCTGGGTGACATGAACCCCCTTTTGCCGTGAATGAACCCCTGCTCTGCATTGCTGACAGGGAACTAAATTTAGTGAAAACATCTGTTACTGATCAGAAGATGCGCGACTACAAGCGCACGCTGCTGATGGCATTCCCACCTGACAGCGGGAGCACAGTGGAAGCACAAGGCGAAGGCAGAGGAGGAGGAAGAGGTCGCCAACACAGCTGGGGCACCACCAGCACCTGAGAAGGCAGGGTTAGCATGGCCAAAATGTGGAAAAGCTTTGTCAGCTTTGGAGGTGCTGACCTGCCCTGCAGCCAGTGTATAGTGTGAACGTGTGTTTAGCACGGGAGAGAGCATTATCACAGGCCGCAGCCAATGTGGACAAGCTTACGTTTATTAAAATGAACCAGGCATGGATCCCACAGGACTTGTCTGTAGCTTGTGCAGAATAGACATTTATGCCAGCCTCAACCATCCATTCTTGTACTCAAGTGCACTTATTCTTAGTTTTATTTTGTTATATGTCCCAATATTTTGGGGGATACCACCAATTTAAAAATAAAAAACACAAATCAGTGTTGGCTACCTATTCCTCCTTCACCACCACGTTAACCTACACCGCCACATCCACCGCCTCAACATCCTACTCCTAGATCCAGATTATTTTAAATTTTTCTGTATTTTATGTTATTTTAAGTCATTTCCCTATCCACATTTGTTTGCAGAACAGTTGCCATGCTCTTAAGCACATTTTGATCCTTTTGCAGCCCTCTAGCCCTTTCCAGGACTATTTTAGAGCCATTTTAGTGGCCAAAAGTTCGGGTCCCCATTGACTTCAATGGGGTTCGGGTTCGGGGTCAAGTTCGGGTCCCGAACCCGAACTTTCTTTTCAAGATGAGCTGAACCCAAACATCCCGGTGTCCGCTCAAGTCTAATTAAGAGCTTATGATTAGGATATTAAGGAGCTGACTCATATGGACAACTGCTGCTTAAGTTCCTCGTACAGAGTATTTTCTCCTAAAAGAATGTAATTGATATGGCGAGATTTGGACTCCCAGGACATAAGCTACTGCAGGAGGCGTTTGGCAGTGGCTTTTTCCTCTCTGCCAATTGAAAGCACATACGCACTCAGATAAACAGTATTTATGTGTTTAGGGAAGTCAGAAGAGATCGTTGTTGGCCAAGCAAGTCTTCAGCAGACAGATTTTGAACATGTATGGGCATCTTAAAGGGATTGTGTCACTTCAGCAAATGGCATTTATCATGTAGGTAAAGTTAATACAAGGCACTTACTAATGTATTGTGATTGTCCATATTGCCTCCTTTAATTCATTATTCATTTATACACTGCTCATTTCCAGGAGTTATGGTGACTGCTGCTGCACAGATATGAGGTGGCCAGGATGGGAGCAGCTGTGCAAGCGTGCCTATGCATGCTCCCATCCACCAGGGGCCTAAATCTCTCAAAATCCTTTGTTCTATTGCTGGGTGACATGTACCCGCTTTTGCCGTGAATGAACCCCTGCTGTGCCTGGGTGACATGGGCCTCGTTCTCTCAAAATCCTCTGTTGTATTGCTGGGTGACATGAACCCCCTTTTGCCGTGAATGAACCCCTGCTCTGCATTGCTGACAGGGAACTAAAATTTAGTGAAAACATCTGTTACTGATCAGAAGATGCGCGACTACAAGCGCACGCTGCTGATGGCATTCCCACCTGACAGCGGGGGCACAGTGGAAGCACAAGGCGAAGGCAGAGGACAAGGAAGAGCTCGCCAACGCAGCTGGGGCACCACCAGCACCTGAGAAGGCAGGGTTAGCATGGCCCAAATGTGGAAAAGCTTTGTCAGCCTTGGAGGTGCTGACCTGCCCTGCAGCCAGTGTATAGTGTGAACGTGTGTTCAGTACGGCAGAGAGCATTATCACAGGCCGCAGCCAATGTGGACAAGCTTACGTTTATTAAAATGAACCAGGCATGGATCCGACAGGACTTGTCCGGCAGTTTTTCCTATAGTGTACAAGCACAGCCACCGATGCTGGATTGCAGGGTGGTCGTAACCTCTGGATAGGAGTTACTTATGTGATAGAAAAATGAATCAACGGCAGCAATATGGATAATCACAATACATTAGTAAGTGCCTTGGATTAACTTTGGCTACATGATAAATGCCATTTACTGAAGGGAGACAACCTCTTTGAGGGTCCATTCACATGTCCGTAGTGCATTGCGGATCCGCAATACACCCGGCCGGCACCCCCGGGTATTCTTGTCCCCAATTGCGGACAAGAATAGGACATGCTCAATTTTTTTCCGGAGCTGCGGACTGGAAGACCAGGGCTGCACTCCAGAAATGCGAACGCGGACAGCACAGTGTGCTGTCCGCCTCCATTCAGTGCCCATAGAGAATGAATGGGTCCGCACAATTGTGGACCGGGTGAAAACACCACTTGCGGACGTGTGAATAGGCTGAAACAGCACTCCTAGGTTTTTGTTATCGCACAGGGAAGCTTCATGTGGTGCTCATTCACATGAAAAAGACAACCATGTAATATATGGTTGCAACACATCCAACACAGAATCTTTACATCCAGTTCTTTGTACTGTACGATTGTAGGTATCCTTTGAGTACATAATGTTGCGAGTAGCATACAGCAGACCAGTGGCTGTGAGTTTACGTTTGAAATTTGCGGGGTCCAGGAATTATGGCTTTCACATGAACAGTTTTTCCCTGACAGCACATGGCTGTTTGAAACCAGCCTAAGGGCTCATGCACACGACAGTATGGCTTTTTCAGTGTTTTGTGGTCCGTTTTTTACTGATGCGTTTTTTGTTTCCGTTTTTCCGTATGCCATATACAGTAATTACATAGAAAAAAATTGGGCTGGGCATAACATTTTCAATAGATGGTTCAGCAAAAATGCATTTCTGTATGTGTTCCGTTTTTTTTGCGGACCCATTGACTTGAATGGAGCCAAGCACCGTGATTTGCGGACAAGAATAGGACACGTTCTATCTTTTCACGGTACGGAAATACTGAAACGTAATGCACACGGAGACACTTCAGTTTTGTTTTTGCTGAACCATTGAAATGAATGGTTCAGTATATGTACCGCATACTGAACTAAAAAAACAGCCAGTATACTGAACGCAAAATACTGTCGTGTGCATGAGCCCTACGAAATCAATATATCCCAAGAGGATGGAAACCACCTTTAACTTAGAGCTTTTTCACCCGGCCGTTGCGATTCCGTTCCGTGCAATTTGCGGCCCCCCAATGCATGGGCAACGTCTGTGCGGAACCACAACGACCGTGTGAACACAAGCCCTTATGCTAGAGATAAACCTGACTCATGTAATAAAATTACTAAACAAGTTGTCCAGGTTAGAAAAACATCTCTGCTTTCTTCTAGAAACACCCCACCTGCCCATGGGTCGTGTTTGGTATTGCAGCTTAGCTTCATTCACTTCAGGATAGATAAACTGCAATGCCAGACCCCAACCATGGACAGGCAGGAGGTTTCTGTAAGAAATCAGACGTGTTTTTCCAATCTCTTTAAGAGGAATACTAAACAGAATTATGTAATCCAAAACAGAAAGTCATGGCTCTCAAGGTGGAAATGAACCTCTTTATTGTGGTATGGTCACAGATGTGGAGGATCCAGCCTGCAGCCATTTCACATGCTCCCACATGGTCATGGACGCGAAATGGACATAGACTGGATCCTCCACATCCTGTGACCATGCCACAATAAAGTGGTTTATTTCCATATTGATAAGTGCCATGACTTTCCGGCGAACGGAGCGTGGCGGCGCTGCACTCTCCTTTACTTTTGGGCCCCCGTTCTGGAGATAGGAGCAGGTTAAGCGAGGTGGGACCAGTCATCTACCTATCCGCCATCAATGTCTGAAATAGGGATACCCCTTTAAGCAAAAATGTAACTGAATGTGAAGCAGTATGCATGATGCAGATTCATATTATGTATGCATTTTACTTACAGCCATCCATTTCCCAACATCTCCTGTATGCAACCAGCCGTCCTTGTCCAAAGCTTCGGCAGTTTTCTCATCATCCTTTAAGTAGCCTTGGAAAACATTCGCTCCTTTCACGCAAATCTATTAATATTAAAGTTAAGAATTAAAAGGCAAATGCTTTTTGCTGAACATTGAAGAATTTAATGATCAAAATGGTTTAGGTGGACTCACCTCACCCTCTCCCTTTGCTGCAAAATAGTTCATGTCCTCCACATCCACCAGCTTTATATAATTGCAGGGCATAGGTGCGCCAACATGACCTGGTATGGAGATACACATTTACCATCAGAGAGACATTCCTAAATTAGGCCTCCTGAAGCTTCTGCCTGTCCCAAAATGACAATCTTATAATAGTACTGATGGCCTGAAATACAGACCAATATCAGGCACCTGCATTAGCAGTGCATATAACCTTCTCTTTGTATTCTGCATAGCAGCTGGAAGATATCAAGTTCTGCGCTCGGTGTTCTAGCCTGCCAATATAGACCACTGCCATGCGGTCTGTCCATTTCTTCTCTAGGTAGACAGATAATACAGTTTCCTAATAAAGCAGCCTGTATATTTTTAGACAAGTACACCAATAACTGCATTAGCCTTAAAGTCTTCACTGTTTGCAATTTTTCAAAAGGTAAGAGTATTTAAAGGGAACCTGTCACCAGTTTTATGGTGTCCTAACTAAGGGCAACATAAATAAGTGACTGATTCTCTTAGCAAAATGCTGGGTCACTTTCTTTAATTGACCCAGTCAATCTGCCAACATCTTTATATTGAATAGCTCCAGCTGATAATGATGAGTCCTGAATATTCATGAGCTCCTGACTCTCCCCGCCCACCTGCTGCTGATTGACAGTTATTTTCCATATGAACCAGCAGCAGGTGGGCGGGGAGTGGCTATAGCTCTGAATTAAATAAATATACACTGGACTCAATGACATCACGCCGGACTCCAATCAGCTCATTAGCATGCAGCATGTGGCATCTTTGTGTGCATATTATGAGATAACCATCTGTCACACCAGTAAGTGAATACATCTAAGGTACTTTTTAGTAGTTAATGATTGTATATAATTAGTTAGATTATAATCAAATATCCACATGACAGGTTCCCTTTAAGGCAGTGTTCTCTATAGCTAGCACTAGACAGAGTTCCCATGAACACAATTGTAATGGTGAGGAGACAGTGCTGCTGGTTTTGTGCTTTGATACGATTTTAAGAACTGCCGTCCACTGAAAGAAACTAAGAACACATTTTATCAAATATAATGGGAAAAAAATTAAATATATCAGTGTCTCTTACCTGCTGTCCAGTCACCAGGAATGGTAAGCGAACAGCCAGCAGTGCATTCAGTCTGCCCGTAGCCCTCATAGAACTGGTAAGGAAAGAATACAAGAGAGTTAGGGGGAGATTTATCAAACTGGCGTAAAGTAGAACCGGCTTAGTTACCAGATTCCATACTGTGTACTCCCGTGCGCACAATCAATGCCGCTCCAGGACATATGGCCAGCTCACGGACCGTATGTCAGAGGACATACGGTCGTGTGCAAGAGGCCTTAGTCTTGTAATAGTACAATGGATATGAAACACAATAGTTGTATGGGGAACGTTATGGAGCTGAAAGGATATGATCCAGTCAAGGTACATGGATTATCGTTTAATGGCAGCCATGATTTTTATCTGATTCACCTTTGTCAGTGTACATGCAAAATAAGTTCTCACTTCCACCCTCTGCTTGTCAGATAGAGGTAATGAACTCCACAGGGGTTTAGGCTTCAAGGAGGCCACATGCGTACGAATTCACACCCCAGTCAGCCAGGAACCAAGATGTCACAGTAAGAATCTCTCAGCATGAGGTCTAGTCCATTCCCCAGTTCAATCAAATCTAGCAGACAGCATGGAACCGGCGATTTATAAGGAATTATGAATCGCCCAGCCATCAGGCACAAACCAGATACATTTGTGTCCATGTGGCCACGATGAACAGGCCCGTGGTCTTAGTGTGGTGGTGGGAGCCCATGGAAGGGAGATATACATATCTCCCCACAGAAACTCAATAACGGTACCATGCTTGGACTCTAATTGTAGCTGGAACCCAGGAGGCTCTGTTGGTCCCAGAACCATGTCTCTGTGACCTCCTGGTCTGGAGCTTTGGGCCCTAATTGGTTTTGTGGGTCCTTGGCTGCCAGCCCAGAGGAGGAGCAGGAGACCCTTCCCAGAGGCGGGGAGGGGAGGGACCGGCTACAGGTCAAAAGCCCATGCAAGGGGGGGTCACATCGTGCCATGTGTTCGGAGAGACCTGGAAACTGCTGACATCACTGCCCCCACGTGACCGCAGCCAAGGACTATTCCACCATCATAACCCATCATCTACCCGGTAACGGACTTGTACTCTGTGTAACCTTGTTTGTACCATACTACCTGTATTCATAACCTCAGACAACTGTATATATTCTTTTTGTATAGTGTGTTATCTAGTGTGCCCTTAAGGCGATTAAATATATAATTTAATCTTGTGCCGTCTTGTATCTCAATCACGAATCCCCACGTCAGTGTTTCGGCCTAGTTATAAGCTACCGCGGGTAGGTTTCTCACCCTATATAATCCCGTTAGCGGAGCGGGCTTATATCAAACGAGAAGCTGGTGGCAGTATACCTGGGCTGAGAAAGCGCTGTTTCACTGGGGCAGTGAAAAGGCTCTCTCAGCTTGTTGCCTCTCTGTGCCAGCGTGGACAGAAGGTGTCTGTGTAAACCAAGCTGACCTTACATGCTCCTTCGGGAGGGCATAACGTCAAGTCTTGGTAACCAGTGATCATACCGTATCTCGTGAGCTCAACGTAGTTGACGTCAAGTGGGCACGAGGGGTGGTATCCCTCACAGTACCTATATAGAATTAATGTTAACAGAGCACAATGTATGCTGCACATTTTATTTATTTAGCTCACTTATATAGGGCTACTATATTCCACAGCGCTTTACAGACATTAGCATCACGCTGTCCCTAGTTGGGCTCACGATCTAAGTAAGTTCCAATATGTCTTTAGAGTGTGGGAGGAAAACTTGTAAATGTATATTTAATATAATATCTCTCTAACTGCAGTCCCAGAGATCCTGGTTCAGGGACTAACTGAAAACCCCCCAAAAACAAAAAACAAAACACTTTTAAGAGGTCAAGTCAATAAAGGCCCCTTTTCATTACTCAATTGAACAGATGATTCACAGAGTGAAGCAGCCGGCACTCCTTTCTTATTCATACGCGGTGCACATGTCCAGGGTCGGCGTCCCACAATCACATAAAGAAGAAGACCGGCACTCGCTGAGTTAGATAAAAAAAGCTTCTATTTTATTGCCACATGGAGGACAACAAGTGACGCGTTTCGACTCTACAAATTGACAGACTCGAACAAGTAAAGTACAAGACAAACAAGGATTTAAATAGCCCGCTGGTTCTGGTGTCACAGGATGTGACGTCAGGTAGTCAAGGCAACGCATATACAACAATCATGCATACTGACAGCGCAAATCAGACATTACAGAATGCGACATCCGGTAGTCAGGGCAACATGTATACAAAAGAAAACGGTTGCCCTGACTACCGGACATCGTATTCTGTGATGTCCGATTTGCGCTGTCAATATGCTTGATTGTTGTATATGCGTTGTCTTGACTACCTGACGTCACATCTTTGAATCCCTGTTTGTCTTGTACTTGCTTGTTTGACAGACTCGATTTGTAGAGTCGAAAAGCGTCACTTGTTGTCCTCCATGTGGCAAAAAATAGAAGCTTTTTCATCTAACTCAGTGAGTGCCGGTCTTCTTAAAACAGATGATTGTCGGTAGAGAATACTTTCTTCCTGACAATCGCGTGCTTGTCTGTGAAGAACGCCACATTTACATGCAGTGATTCCCTTCACTGTATGGGGAGGAGTGATCACTAATGCCATTGCTCGTCCAGAATCATTGTTTGCCGGCAGGAGAGTGCGGTTTAGATGTCAATGATTTAGGGGACCTCCTGAAATATCCAATTACACGATGAATAAATGTTTAGGACCGATTGTAAAGCGCTGCGGAATATGTTGGCACTATATAAAGATTTACTGATAGATAATAGTTCCTGCCAATGCTGGTTAGTGATTTTTTTTTTGTGGGGCCGCGGAATGGAAGTACGGATGCGGACAGCACATGGTGTGCTGTCCGCATCTTTTGTGGCCCCATTGAAATAACTGTTTGCTGACACAAACGTGCAGTCTGAATGAGCCTTTAGTCTCAAGCTACGCAGCAATGCATCATGTAATAGCAAGTGTCAGAAAAGTCATGCAAGCAGAAACATTTGTGCAACTTTCTGTTGCAAGACAAATTTAGGGTTGAGATTTGGCTGTAACAAAGCACAGAACAATCAGGAAAAAATTAATAAAAATCTACTCCTTCCTACCTAAACCCACACTACTCTTGGCCATGGGTCATGTATGGCTCAGCTGAAATACCAGATCAAGCTCATAGCCAAGAGCTGAACTGTTTCTGGAGGAAATTAACATAAAGTAGACCGTAACCCTGGATTTTTATAGGGTCATGGAGAGAAGAAGTAGTTAAAATCTGACATGACCCGATACTTTTACATATACAGTATTTTACAGCTTTGAGTACATTTAAGGAGCACTTCCATACTTCTAGCCGTTTATATACTGTACTGCAGAAGGAAAATATTACATAACATATATTCCCACCTGACAGCCCAGAGCCGCCCTTAAGAACGTCAGCACAGTCGGGGAAACTGGAGCTGCGCCAGTAATCATTAGTCGCACTTTTCCCCCAAGGCTGGCCTATGAAGGAGATAAAATAAAACCATCAATCACTAACACATTTTAGTGCTTCGCATTTAAACAGTACGTCTTCATGTGACCTATGAATGCAATAATGAAGTTAAAGGATATATTACATTTTATCTCACAAGTAGTAATTCATGGATTACTCAATCTGCCAGCCACAGACTCCTCCTGAGCCAAGCACAACACATGTACAAAAACAAGTGCTATGCTTGAATATTCCCAGAGAAGGGCCAGTCAAAATGCAAAAATATACGTAATATCATATAAAATAAAAAAACAATATATACACCATGCATGCCCCTCAACTTTTTCCACCTGAACTAGTCTTCCTGGTTGTACATCCAACCATTATGTTCCATGTAATTGACCTCTGAGGACATTTACTTATTTACTAAGGGACTATATAGAGTTTTACTTCTTTTTTTTATACCATTTTGTCTTGGAGGTTTATTTCTTATTGAGATCTTTCTATTAACTGTCGTCACTAAATATTGATAACGCCGCTGTGGAGTGCAAACCACGGGTCCACAAAACACGGGCACTGGCCGTGTGCACTCCGCATCGCAGTGCAGACCCATCGACTTAAATGGGCCCCAATCTGAAAGGGCATGTCCCATCTTTTTCGGCATGGAGGCATAGCCTAGTCCGGGCCTCTGCACTGAAAAAGATAGGTCATGTCCCATCTTTCACCACATCTTGCAGATCGCGGACCATTGAAGTCAGTGGGTCCACACCGCAGTGGAGTGCGTGTGGCTGGTGCCTCTGTTTTGCAGTGCCACAACACGAGTACGTTGGCTCCATGGTTTGTGTGTATGGGGCAGAAATGTGAGCCACTACGCTGCTGAAACTTTGTGTATCGATTGATTACTATGCAATGTCCGTGTTATTTTGTATAGTTCTAGGAGTAGTAAAAAGAAATGAAGGGGAGATGTTATTACACCATCATATACTCAAAACCACATTTGTTCTCGTCCACCACTTCAATTCTCCTGGTTGGGCATGACTGCAGCGGTGAGGTGCCTGTATACTGCAGCCACGTACGATATGCAGTATGGCACTTCTACATGAGCAGGATGTCAGAAGAGATTCAGAGTGGTGGTGCTGGAGGAGGTTTGAACCGCTATATATATATATATATATATATATATATATATATATATATATATATATATATATATATATATATATAAATAATCAATGAAAAAGACCGGCACTCGCTGTTGATAAGTCTGAGGAAGGTGCGGCAGCACCGAAACGCACGCGTCACTACTTATTGCCTGTACATGTGACTGAATAAATACAAAGAAAGAATTATCAACAGCGAGTGCCGGTCTTTTTCATTGATTCTACATTGGGACGCCATCCCATAGACTCGTGCACCGTGAGATATAGATATATATATATATATATATATATATATATATATATATATATCTCTATCTATATCTACACACACACACAATATAAAAACCTCCTTTAAACACACGCCTCACCCTGCAGTAACCCGATCATGACATTGCAGCACAACATTCCCTCCCAAGCTGCAAGGTCTATCAAGTACACGTCCAGAAATGTAGTATTATGCCCCTACCTGAACTTTCTGAAATATGAGTTTATCCCATAGACTATCCTTGCGGATAATTCCACTGCGGAGTTCTGCCTCTTTTCTTTTGGAGGCAAATTCCAACAGCCAGCGTTTTAAAGTAGTATTTGCTTGTCCAAAGATCTGAATGTAAAAGAAAGTGGAAACTAAATGTTTATACCCAAGTGGAGAGCATAATAAAACATGCAACATATTGTGTATATAGACTGAAATATTTACCCGGTCAAACATCCTATTCAACAGACGGGGAACGACTGGGAAAATAGTGGGTTGTAAAACTTTCAAGTCATCCATTAACAGTCGAATGTCTCCTTGGAAAAAGCCTATTCTTGCTCCATGGCAAAGTACTACAGACTGAAAACAGAAGATTTTACAGTTTTCTTATGGTTCTACATGTAAAAGTACCCATCACACGTAGAACGCTAAATTTTGTGTGACATTACAAAATATCAAAATAATAAATAAATTTATATGGACAAGAGCCGTGCAGTTATTTTAACTAAAGCAAAGCCTTCTTTCTAATCCTAGCTGAACCCTTTGGCTGGTTTCTTACGAGCGAGTGTCACACTCTGGACTCACAGCGCAGCCCCTGTCCTGTCCTCCCAGCACCGCCGGGGTCCCGTAGCATTAGGCCTTTCACACGGGCGAGTATTCCGCGCGGATGCGATGCGCGAGTTGAACGCATTGCATCCGCACTGAATACCGACCCATTCATTTCTATGGGGCTGTTCACATGAGCGGTGATTTTCACGCATCACTTGTGCGTTGCGTGAAAATCGCAGCATGCTCTATATTCTGCGTTTTTCACGCAACGCATGCCCCATAGAAGTGAATGGGGTTGCGTGAAAATCGCAAGCATCCGCAAGCAAGTGCGGATGCGGTGCGATTTTCACGCACGGTTGCTAGGAGACGATCAGGATGGAGACCCGATCATTATTATTTTCCCTTATAACATGGTTCTGAATACAGAATGCATAGTACAATAGCGCTGGAGGGGTTAAAAAATAAATAAACAATTTAACTCACCTTAATCCACTTGCTGGCGCTGCCGGCATCTCGTCTGTCTCCTTCTTTGCTGAACAGGACCTGTGGTGAGCATTCATTCCAGGACCTGTGGTGATGTCACTCTGGTCATCACATGATCTTTTACCATCATGTGATCATCCTGGATCATGTGATGACCGGAGTGACGTCACCACAGGTCCTGGAATGAATGCTCACCACAGGTCCTGTTCAGCAAAGAAGGAGACAGACTAGATGCTGTCAGCGCCAGCAAGTGGATTAAGGTGAGTTAAATAGTTTTTTTATTTATTTTTTAACCCCTCCAGCGCTATTGTACTATGCAGTGCTGGAAGTTCAGGACGGGAGCTGCGCTGGAGTCTGGAGCGTGACACTCCCTTGTGTGAAAACAGCCTTACACCCATTTCATCTACACCTATTTACCTGACCCAGTTAACCACTCAAGAATCATGAGGCCAGCACCCACACCGATGCGGGCCTTTTGCCAGTTTTCCCTTTAAAGGGACATCTAGGCAGCTGTGCCTAGAGGCCAAACCACTACTGTTTATGGCAGCCATGGGACAATGTGAAGCAGCACAAGGCACATACAAATGTATGTGAAAAAACCCTTCAGAGGGGTTACAGGTTTCTTAAACCTGACTATGCCCTAAAACATGTTTCGGAATTCATTTACATCCGGGAATAAGAAAGGAAGTAAATATGCGTGGGTGTAAGTATAATTAGCTAAAAATGTTAGGCAATATTTCCTGGTACAACTGGTATTAATAAAATGGGGTTTCCCCTAAATCTAAAACTTCCTACATTTAAGAAAATCAAAAGCCATAATACTAGTCAGAGTTTGGTAACAAGGTATTTTTAGAAGTATGGTTGTCACTTGAGTGGATGACAAAACCATTACTGTGTAATACATTGAACATGCTCCAGGATGAAAGAGAATTTTCAAGTTTGATATGTTAAAAGGGGTGTTGTCTCATTTCAGTAAATGGCATTTATCATGTAGAGAAAGTTAACACAAGGCACTTACTAATGTATTGTGATTGTCCATATTGCCCCCTTTGCTGGTTGGATTCATTTTTCCAGAACATTATACACTGCTCGTTTCTATGGTTACGACCACCCTGGAATCCATCAGTGGTGGTCATGCTTGCACACTATAGGAAAAAGTACCAGCCTATGTGCACTCCCAGGGTCCCAGACACCAGAGAGGCCTGCACTTTCCTAGTGTGCAAGCACGACCACCGCTGATGGATTGCAGGGTGGTCAAAACCATGGAAACGAGCAGTGTATAATGTGATGGAAAAATTAGTCTAGCCAGGAAAGGAAGCAATATGGACAATCACAATACATTAGTAAGTGCCTTGTGTTAACTTTCTCTACATGATAAACGCCATTTTCTGAAGGGACAACTTTTGCGCAGCTCCCCTATACTGCCTGCACTGAGGACCAGCTGAATTCACTCCTGCAATGGCATACAGTAGGTTTAGAGAATTGATGAGGCTAAGCGTACAGCTCTTGGGAGCACCGCGAGAGCGGAGTCCGATGCCGCCTGCTGACAATGATTGACAGGTTAATTTTTGTTAAAGGCCTCTTTCACATGGTCAGTATTTTTGCATCAGTATTTGTAAGCCAAAACCAAAAGTGGGTCCAAAAACACAGAAAAGGCATAAAATAGGTCTATTATACATTTTCTCCTGGTTTTGCCTCAAATACTGGAAGCAAAATACTGACCGTGTGAAAGAGTCCAAAAAGGAAAGAAGTTGTCCTTGGAAGGTCAGGAGAGGCATCTGACTCATCTCACAAAGCTAGCATGGTGTGGACTTTAGCAGGTCAGTACTATGAGTAGTGAATGCCATCAGAGTGAGAACACAAATTGGAGGGCGTTTCACTACACTGTGCTTCCTTCAACTACATTCCGGAGCCTGAAGGTACAGAATGTGAGGCGCCTTGGACCCTACCCATCAATTGGCCTTCCTGTAACCTCACATACAGTATATTGAGGTCTTGCACCCTTTTCCTTTAGGCCACTCTTGACAATTAGAGAAATTGTAGCGCTTTTGCTGCCCTCACCTTGTCCCTGGGTCTCCACCAATCACCCCTCCTGCACAATAGGCACTCAATAACACAACTTGTATGAATATAGAACTCAGTTTTAATCTGGTGTAAAACCTCCCTCTCTCAGGTACAACCTGCAGGCATGTGTCTATGGTATATCTGTCCCTGCATCCAGAATTAGGAAGATTGCTGAAAGTGGCCATGATGGAATGGGGCCCCATGGATATTTGGTAGGCTCTAGTGTGTAAACGATAAACGGGTGGATTGGCAGTGGTCCAAGTTCAGACCTCTACAATAAAATATAGTGATGGCCCATCATAACGACTGGTCATTAATATTAGAGTCATACAAATTGGAGGATTTATGAAAAGGCCTTTAGACTTTGGAAATGGTGTTGGTTTCTTTTTAGTGACCCACTCCCGATGCTAGGGTGGCTGGTCACCACTCTTGGCTGCTTAGATCTTAGATCTGCGCCACGGGGAGATGCAGCGGCGGCTGTGCAGCGATACAGAGGGACACAGGTGCCGGGGAGCATGTAAGCATGCTGTAGAGGGACCGAGGTATTGTGGGGGTCATTATAGGGATTGGATAACCCCTTTAAGGTTGCATCATGAACAGACCAATGCTGTTTTTGTCCCCTGAGATAAGTGTGCCTTTCAGAAATGTCCACTGTTTTCATACATCTAATGTAATCTAACCTACTCATTACCTACCTTGTAGGTCTAGTCTAGACTATAGGTATGTCCACAAAAGAGAAGAAGCAATCTTACCTGAACCATTCTTTCAAACATGTGTGCCAGAGGCAAATAGGAAATGTGTATATCACTGGCATTGAGGGTAAGCATACTCTGGAAAATATGACAAAAAATGCTGAGCACATAAAACATACACCTGCTTTGTGCCTACCTCCACAACTCTCTCAAACATATGCGCCAGCGGCAAGAAAGAGATAAGAACGTCTTCAGTAGACGGAAACGCCAACTCCTGGACACCAGAAGGAAGAGGAAGCACAGCACAGAATTTGATTTTTAAATTAATTGAATTAAATCATACGGGTTAGTAAGATGATGATTCATTGATTTGCATGAGGAACAAAGAAAGCAAAAAAACAGTCTACCAAGCCAAGTAGAGGAAAAGAGGGAGGGCGTCAGATCTACACTGCCATACCGCTCTAACAAGTTAAAATGGAATGGCGCCACTTCTATAGAAAGGGAATCTGTTGGCAGTTTTTACCATGAACAACTGTTGGCAGAACTAGGCGTGGAAGAACAAACATGGAGTCATTATCAGGAGTAGTGTTCATTTTAAAAGGGGTATTGCGGTCGGTAGAAGTTATCCCCTACCGATCACGAGAACGGGGGCTCCGTCCCCTTACAGGCCCCCTGCTTCTCCCCTGAAGTGACCGGAGTGGCAGGTCGCACATGTGTCCAGAGTTTTTGGAGCACTGTACTACACTATCCCCTGAAATCCCATAGAAATGAATGTGGCTCCACAACACCCCCTCCCCCTTATTTGGGTGATAGCTGTAACATCCAACCAGCAGACCACTACAGCCATCACTCAGAAGGGTGCTCAATGCAGAAAACTCCTCACAGTAAAAATTCTGCCTCCTGGCTACTTGCACGTTCTCTCCGATAAAATAAAATCTCCACAAAAGGCATGTTTGTCCTAGCGCTGCCAGCAGTTTAGCATTATAAAAATTGCTGACAGATGTCTTTAATTCAGGACACCTATAAGAGTAGGCAAGTGGCATATCACCCTCTGCCAATTCCCTACATGTCTAGCAGGACTACAAGTGCAAAAACTTCAAGCTAAACATAATCATGCAATCTACTCCCCAGCAGCCATCTTGTCATGGCGTCAGAGGCAGTGGTGCTGTTGGCCAAGTGCAGAGCATTATTTAAAGAGGTTGGCCACTATTAGTAGCTGCACACGTGATATAAACAGCATATACACGCTGCTAGTAATAGACATTATTACACCATCAACTCCATGTCTGATGGGTCAATTTACCTGGTACTGCAGTCACAAATGGCTGCTTATCAAGGGTTCTGTTCACCAGCGGCCTCCATTTATTCACTTAGGCCTTATGCACACGACCGCTGTTCTGGTCCGCATCCGAGCCGCAGTTTTTGCGGCTTGGGTGCAGACCCATTCACTTCAATGCGACTGCAGAAGATGCGGACAGCATCCGTTGTGCGGACAAGAATAGGCAGTTATATCAATGGGCCGCCCGTTCTGCAAATTGCGGAAGGCACACATGCGGCTTCCGTTTTTTGCGGATCCGCAAAAACGGAACAGTCGTGTGCATGAGGCCTTACACTGGTGATGGACAGGGAAAGTAATGCACTCCATTCCCAGTGTAATTGAATAGAGGCCGCTGAGAAATGGGATCCTCTATTAGCAGCCATTTTGGAAGCGCAGCAACAGGATGTAGATAAGCAGACCTGCAATTAAATTAAAGCATATTATACTATCAGACATTGGCGCTGATAGTAATAGGCATTATTAAACTATCTGTATGTATGTGTTGTTCCAAGCACAAGCCCAACTAGTAATGGATAGTGGGCAATATACAACACACCCTGTAGAAAGAAGCAATACCAAAATCTAGCTGATGAGTTAAATCAAGGGACTGTAACCTCTTCTACACATAAAATAGTGTAACGATGAGACCATAATAAATGAATGACTAATGCAAACAACTAGGCTTTTTCTCTACGAGTACCCCGCCGACTCATCTGCTGTAGCATCTTCAGCTACAGGTTACTATTGGACAAATACCAGCATTACTGTATCAATTCATCTTAAAGGGAACCTGTCACCTGGATTTTGGGTATAGAGCTAAGGACATGGGTTGCTAGATGGCCGCTAGCACATCCGCAATACCCAGTCCCCATAGCTCTGTGTGCTTTTATTGTGTAAAAAAAACTATTTGATACATATGCAAATTAACCTGAGATGAGTCAGAGCTTGAAAATATGACTCTTCTCTGGTCACACAAGTAAGATATGACTCTTATGTTAATTTGCATAAAAAGCAGGAAGTAAAAAAAAAAAAAAGCATAATACTTATTGAATTCGTCTGCAAATGAAATTAAAAGTGTAATTTATATGTTTAGGGTAACAAAATGAACATTTAGAAACGCTCAGTGCGGGTAGCATAGTAGAGGTGACAGGTTCCCTTTAATATTCTTGTAATTATATTTAGACTTAAAGGGGTTTTAAGTTTGTTTGATGCAGATCTTGAGATTTTGACTAAGGTTTATCAGGCAACAATGGTTCTATTCTGCAAAAAGCCCTACAACCATACCAGTAACAGAACGATTCGGCAAGTCACTCCTGACATTGCACTGATCAATAACCTGTCGCCATGAAAATGCATTTACATCTTTGCTGAGCGTAGCAGCCATGTAAGCCATCTTCTCAGTGACTGATGTCAGTCACTGATAAGACACCCCCCGTGTACAACTGTGCTCAAAAAGAGCAGAGATGCGAATGTATACAAGTTTTACAAAGTGTATATATCAATCTGTTTAGCACCCCCTGCTCTGTAACAGGCTGCCTGCATTTTCAAAGTGACAGTTTCCCCTTTCAATGATAATGCATGATACTAACCAGTTGGGCCATCCATATTTTTCTATATATCCCTACCATACATTTATGGCATACCCTGTGGATAAGTTATACATGTTTAAGATGGGAATATTCCTTTAAGTTGACAGTAGATTTAATTCAAAAGCATGCAAGAATAGAGACAACGTTAGTTAGCACATTCGCTATAGTACAGTATACACAGTCATGCCTAATATCACCCAGGACAGAAAAACCTTGGAATGCTTACTTCTGTCACTTTAAGAAAAGCTGCGCTGTTGCTCACAATATTCTTATGAGTAAGCTTCGCACCCTTTGGATTTCCTATTAAGGGGATTAAAACATTTTTTTAAATTACTGATTTACATAAACCATGTTTCATGTGGACAGGACACCGAACAGTACAAGACGTATGCATTACATGTGATCTAAAGGCAAAAAAAGTGCAATATTCCTGTTTAATGCATGGTGGAGTTTACTGGTGCTGTATAATACTTCACTTAAAGTACATCTTCATCCAATAAATAAAACATTATATATGCTCATGACTTTCTGTTCAGAGTCTACACAGTAAGTAATTTGTTAGAACAGCACTTTGCACTCCAGAGCTGGCCTTCAATCTCTGGGCATAGTTGTAGTCATAGGCATCCACCTTGGAGGCTACAAAGTATAGCTTTTATCCTCTTATTTGCACCCCTACATACAAGTCTACACACTTTCCTGCTCTCCCAACCCCTCCACTTTATCTGCCAAATGTCACTCCAACAGTCACCCACTGTGCCATCTAAAGCTAGATTAATATACAAGTTGGAATTGTCATATATGGAGCAAGAACATGCAAGTTAAACCCTCATATACCTAGACGTTAGCGATGCATAAACCCATGGATGCCAAAGTCTCAGAAAACAATACCACAGGAGGATTTTGCTCATCATGTCATTGGGTTTGGAGGATGTATTTATTACTGCCTTGACAGTCAGTACAAGAGGCCACCAGCACCTGTCCCGCTCTACAAAGCCTCTTAAGGTCTTCATTTATGTAGATGTATAAGCAGGTCCTGCACATTTACACAACATTCCTCTGCAGGTCCTGCCAACAAACGTCCATCAAGGAGCATTCAAGGTGCCAGCCACTGGGTTTTGCAAAGATTTCCACAAAACCTTTAGTATCAGAGCTAGGCATCACATTACACAGAGTTTGCAAGTTGCATGCACAATTCCCTCACTGCGGACTCTGGCATCTGAGCATGTGGGTAGTGTACACTGCCCAAGCGTAGGCAAGCTCAAAATTTTTGTTGTCAGGAAACTCAAGTGAAAAAACTAGCTTAGTCAAAACTAAGTCTTCATTAAGGCTACATTCACGCGACTATCAGTTTTGCAAAAGACAGCTGTGTGCATCCCGCAGGGCCTATTAGAGAAACAGACAAGATCAGTACAGGTGCTATAATGTGCAGAACGGCTGCATGGCTGTGGAAAGCACACATATTATATCCATGTGCTGTTCACATTAATTGTGGCCCCATAGAAATGAATGGGTCCACATATGAGCCACCAAAAATACAGTCAAGTGAATGCAGCCTTCAGGAGTACGCATATCTTTTTCTGTACAAGGCCACACAGCCATCACATATTTGACAATATGAAAGCATTTGTATTATGTTGGAATGAAGAGTTACCTGTTGTCCCACTTGTGAAGCAAACTACTGCCAGGTCTTCTGGTTTTGGAGGCTAAAAAGAATGGAAATTCATTTAGTATAAGAGATTCCAAAAATACTAGCCGTTTAAGGGGTTGATCCCCCTGGGACATTGACAAAATATCACTAAAAATGTACCATCAATGTCAGAAAGGTGCGGGTCCCGTGGCTGGGACCTATACCTCTCTCCAGAATGGGATCCACATAATTAAAAAACAAAAACTACAACACACAAAGAAAAAAAAAAAAGATATGCCGCGCATGGATTGGCTATTTTCGGAACTTCCTTAGAGAGTAGACAGCATGCGGTGCACTCTCCTTCACTTTGGTGGTCCCATGTTCTAGATAGGAGTAGGTCCTAGAGGTGGGACTCACACCTGACATTGAATGCATGTCCTAGCAATATGCCATCAATGTCCTGGACGGAGCAACCATTTTAAACCCCCTGTCACACCAGTGCCATGCTCACATGGTCCCCTGTTGGCCCTTGCTTAGACTGGTAGCATTGGCATGCCACTCCAGCATGTGGCCACAGCAATGATGCCAATATGTACTGTCACGGTCACTGACTGGCTGCCGCAGTCAAATGCCGCTATGGCACATCACTGCTAGTAAACAGCGGGGGACTACTGATGCAGAAGAGCTGTGCGCTTAGGATGTCAAGCTGAGCTTAATTGTATACTCCTCCAAATAACCACTTCTACATGATATTTACTTTGGAGACCAAGAAGAGCATCTTTGTAAATTACAAAGAAACAAAATCAATAAATCTTCAGAAAACATTCCTCTATACAAATATAATCTGTATACCTCTCAACCCACCTTTGGTTTCTCATGATGATTTTTTCCTTCTTCCTGGATAGGAGAACAAAGGAGATTAGTATGTAACATAATAATAAGTGTGAAAGTCCTAGTCAGCCCAAAATATTCCTAATGTTTTACAGACAAATTAATTCAGCCCTATACAAGCGTGCCAAGAACTGGGTCAAGCACGATATGAATTCTCATGATTAGAAGAGTGATAATCCAAAAGGCCACACAAGCCAGACTTTCGGTAGCAGAATTTTTTATGTGGATTTCACCCTATGCATTACAAAAAGGGTAAAAATGTATTTTGGAAATCTACATTATAAATGGACACGCTACAAATTGGAAATAAGCACCGCAGGTCAATATGTTCAATTCTCATCCATCCCAGTCATGTGTGCTGTAATGCCTTTAAATCTCTACTAGATGTTCATTGGCTAAGAAGCTGGAGTACGTTTATGAAGAACCCCAAACAGGTATCATGAAGTACGTTCAAAATGGGATTTCAACTGAGTCTAAGATCCAGCGAGAGATGTGCAACAAACATGGACCAGGTTTCAAAAACAAAAAAACATTTTGTCTGATTTTCTTTATCTGCAAGAGCATTTATCTCCGGCTGTGGTAACACTACAACTCCCAAGATGTACTCTGGCTTGGCCGTTCTCAGAACTCCATAGAAATGAATGGAGCAAGCTGGGAGTCATTCACCACAGGTGGAGTGCCATCACTGTGGTCCACTCTGAACAAAAACATAACCAATCTTACTTTGAAAGAGGTTGCACCACTGGGTTGATCCAATGGTGAAAAATTATTTTACAGGTGACCATAGCTTTTTTTACTTCTGTGTAGAAGCATGGGAATCTGGCAAGATACGAAAGATAGACCTGAATCCCTATTGGACTCCATTTGTATATGGTAAGTAGATTGCAAGTGTAATCTTAGATCCTGCCATAAATCCTAGACTCTAGGGCAGGGGTGGCCAACCTTACAGACACAAAGAGCCCAAAAAATAAAAAACGTATGACCTCCAGGAGCCACAAGCTATACATTTACACACGAGTCACTGTATTTTTCACCCTACAAGATGCATCTAGGTTTTAACAACCAAAAATAAGAAAAAAAAAATTTTTTCATCTGAGGGCTGATAAAAATAAATTTCTTATTTTTCATTAGCAGAGAAAAAAAAAAGAAAGAAATTTTTTTTTTTCAGACCTCAGATCAGACTCCTAAATCAGATCCCCAATCCTCATCTGACCTAAAATAAGATCCCCAATGCTCAGATCAGACAACACAAATCAGACTCCCAGTGTCAGACCTTCAGTGCTCAGATCTCCCCCCCCCCCAATGCTCAGATACCCCTCATGCTCAGATCTACCCCCTTCTCAGATCTGACCCCCCATGGTCAGACCTGACCAACCCATGGCCAAACAAGACCCCCCATACTCAGATCAGACCCCCATTGCTCAGATCAGGACCCCCCATTGCCCAGATCAGGACACCCCTATTGCCCCATGCTCAGATCAGAACCTCCTATGCTTACATCAGACCCCCATGCTCAGTTCTATAATTTTAAAAAAATATATCTCTTCCCTCTCCTGATCAGGCACTGGGCTCCTGCTCGGGCACCTGCTACTCTGCAGGTCTGACATGCTCTCCACTGTGACCTGATGAGCACAACGTCAGGTCATAGTGCGTGTCTCCACGTACTACGTTCTCACACTGTGTGCATCAGGACGTAGTGGAGAGTGAGCTGGAGCTGCAAAGTAGCAACAGTGCCCGATCAGGAAAAGAGATCTGAGCATGGGGTGGAGAGTGAGCCGGCGCCCGCCCTGACTGCTTCCCTGCTCCACAGCTAGAGCCACACTTAAAGAAGCAAAGAGCCGCATGTGGCTCAAGAGCCACGGGTTGGCCACCCCTGCTCTAGGGCATCCCCAAGTATGGTGAAAAATATCCATATTCATCTCACTACATTCAGCGCAACAAAAGGGAGTCTCCTGGAGATTTTTTATATTAGACACATGGAGTAATATAAGCTGGATGGAATATTAAGGACTGCCATTTCTGTGTAGCTACTAACTGGGTTAGGGCTCATGCACATGAACGTATTCTGTGTCCGTCCCGGTTTTATTTTTTTGCGGATGGTAAACGGAACCATTCATTTCAATGGGTCTGCAAAAAGAATGGGAGTTATTCCGTGTGCATTTAGTTTAAAAATAGAACCTGTCCTATTAATTGTCTGCATTACGGACAAGGATAGTACTGTATTATTAGGGGCCAGATGTTCAGTTACGCAAAACACGGAAAATGCACACAGATGTCATGTGTATTTTGTGCGGACCGCAAAATATGTACGGTCGTGTACATGAGCCCCTATGCTTATGAATTTTTTGTTCGTTTCAAAGGCTTGTTTATTGAGAAATTAACATAATAAAAGTCATTACAGAGTAAAGAATAAATAACAAAACAAATAGTGGTAGTAATATTGGGGGATATTCCTAGCATGATCTATATAGCAATCAGTATATCGGAAGCGTGGGACAGCAATGGGGGGGGGTCACATAACCCATAGAATACATATTCCAATCCATTATACGAGAGAGTACCAATCTATAAAGCAATGCAGTGAGTAAAGTCAGAGGAGTAAGAGGAGGACAGCCAGGGCTCCCATACTTTTTCAAAAACAGTAAATGTGTCCAAACGAATTGCTGTGAGCCGCTCGTATAAGAAGATTCTATTGATCCTATCGAGAACCGCCTGGTAGCTCAGTGAGGGAGATCGCCATTTGAAGGCGATGCGGATTCTGGCAGCTAAAAGTATGGATTGCGCCAATTTGAACCTAGCGTAAGTAATCCAAAAGGGTTTATCCCCTATAAGGCAAAGAGAGAGTGACGTAGGAAAGGCACAACCCAACAAAGATAACAAGCTGCTGATTTGAATGCTTATGAATTTTTAATGTGGCATCAAGTAGGGCTTGGACCTCACAATCGGGGAGATCCCTAGTTAATTTTTTAGACCAGAATGCAACAAGTACCATGACCATGATGGCCTAAAGAAACTGTAGATCTTGCTAGGGGACGATGTCTCAGACCTTGTATGCTTAAGGACACCATTTAAAGCACACGCCCAAAGTTTTCCAGGTGACCCCATGCAGACAGCTTCTAACAAAACTACTGACTTGCAAAACTCAAAAAACACATCGGGTACTTTCACACTAGAGTTTCTTTTCCGGCACTGAGTTCCGTCAAAAGGGCTCAATGCCGGAAAATAACTGATCAGGTACATCCCCATGCATTCTGAATGGAGAGCAATCCGTTCAGGATGCATCAGGATGTCTACAGTTCAGTCTTTTCGACTGATCAGGCAAAATATAAAACCGCAGCATGCCACGGTTTTATCTCCGGCCAAAAAAACTGAAGACTTGCCTGAATGCCGGCATGCTCAGACCGAAAAAAAAAAAAAAAGTGAAAAAATAAATAAATGCCGGATCCGTTTTGCCGGATGACACCGGAAAGACTGATCTGGCATTTCAATGCATTTTTCTGACTGATCAGGATCCTCATCAAAATGCCATCAGTTGGCATACGTTTTGCCGTATCCGGCAGGCAGTTTTGGCGACTGAACTGCTTGCCGGATCACTCTGCCGCAAGTGTGAAAGTAGCCTAAGGCTAGTGAACAACCCCGAGTAGCTAGAGTGGGGGGGGAGTCTACCCTCCAGAAAGCCTATGTGATCTAGAAAAGACTGTCAACATACTCCTTTTTCAATCTAGTTGACACAATTTCCTAGAATATTTTTCTCTTTGACTATACAGTGCAAGATAAGCAATTAATAAATATGATAGAGGCTTTATATCCATTTAATTTGATGTGCAATTTGTGTGCCGTCTGCCATCTTGATTCCCTCTTCCCCCTCATGTATGGTTTTCCAAATATATCCTACATTTCTCATCATGCCTGGCTTTGCAGAGTCAGAGGGGCAAAGTCTTGTTACACTGCACTGCTCTGTGTAAGGGCAGCCATGACAGATCAGCGATACAGGTGTTGCGCGAGCGTTTACCACTACTCTAGTTGCAGCATCAAGACTAGCAGAGCCGCCATTGTGAGCACATGAATATTAATCAAGAGTAAGTTCATCTATACTGACCTCCAAGTCTCTCAGGCTGATAATTTCAACACCGTACTTCTTGCCTCTTTCCACAAGATCTTCATCAAAGGGTTCCATAAGCACTATAGTACGCAGGTTGGGGGTGTCTCCACTTTCCACATTGCCCAGTAGTAACTTTGCCTTTTCAGTGTTGTCACAGAACACAAAAGTAATCTCCGCTAGAAGTAGTGAAATGCACAAATAGGTTTATCATTTTCTTGAGTTCAACTCTCAAGCCAAAAATATATAGAGGATTTTTTATATTCCTCTCAAAGCCACATCCATAATGCAGTTCAACACGTACAGAGGCTGGCCATACATTAGTCTAAAGTTAATCAAAATGGACTATTTTAACCAAAAAGAACATTTGTTGGTTGAAATTTAACAAATGGTTGTTTAGTAGACTGATGAAAGACTGTTGTCTGAAAGAAGTCAGTATTTTTGTCTGATAGTTGGAAGAAAGATCTTCCGTTCAAAGAAAAATTTTCCGTGAAAGATTTTTCCTTGAACGAATGTTTCCAAAAAGATCTTTCATCCATTGCCTGGTTTCACTGAATACAGGCAGTTTAAACAAGTGTAACGGCCAATATGGACTAAAATGTGTATGGCCATGTCTGTGAAATGATTGTTCCGTCCATCATCCAACTTCTGTCTAATGTGTATGGCCACCTTTAGTCAATGGGTGAAGGAGCCAAAGTGTCAGACAGATTTCAGCATTATAACCATATTGTCAGTGGTACATTTGAGATTTGAATTAACAAATATAAAGCCTCTAAAAACGTAGTACAAACCAAGCATAAACCTGATAATCTAGATATTCAAGTACCTTTGTTTATGATGTAGGTAATCGCTTCAGCTCCAAGAGTATCATAGAGTGGCACAGCCACCATGGAGTAGGTGTAGCAGCTCAGTTCTGTGATTATCCACTGTAAAGAGAAGATTCATACATTCAGTCACTCACAACACTGGCAAGAGAAGAAGACTTGACAACTTTCAGTAACTTTATTAAGCCATGGGTTGCACGTTATATACAACATTGGCTTCATACATTCAAATGCAAAAAAAAAAAAAGAGAAAAATGTAATTATATATATATATTTTTTCACATAAAATACACACCCCAAGTTATAACATTCAATAAAAATAAACAGCATAGAGTGTGCATTTGTTACACTACAGTGCAGTTTATTCGGTCAAGTGAACCGTTACATTCCTCACCACTTGCACAGTAACCCCCAAATACTACTACAAACATCACAAGAAAGCAAATTCTATTGAAAACGTACCTCCGGCCTGTTTTGTGCAAAAATGCCAATAAATTGTTCAGAATTTGGTTTACAGCCCCGATGCAGCAAGGCAGAGCCCACATACTCGGCCCGATCTGACACCTGGATGAGAAGGAAAAAAAAAAAAAAAAAAAAGTAAAAAATATACAGTTGGTATGAAGTACGCAAAAAAAAAAAAAAAAAAGCACGACTGTTGGTTGTCGAGCATTATGTGGCCATCAAATTTTAATGGGTTGTACCATTACAACAGCTTATTCACAGGATAGGGGATAAAATGTTTAATTGGTGGGGGTCCGACCACTGGGGCCCCCAGCAGTGTGTTCTCTCTCTCTCGTGTGCGTGTTCTCTCTCTCTCTCTCTCTCTCTCTCTCTCGTGTGTGTTCTCTCTCTCTCTCTCGTGTGTGTTCTCTCTCTCTCATAGAACTAAACAGAGCATCAGGGCACATGCAAGTCAGCTTCTCCATTGAAATAGGGGAAAGCGGGCCCCAGCAGTCCAGCCGCCACTGAACAGACACTCTCCCCTAGCTGATTCACTCAGCCTTTCCATGTTATTGGTATGCAGGATGCTGGTTGCCATATGGAAGATCACTACCACTCTTCCAAATATCGCACGCTTGGGTGAATATTCTAAGACACTACAAATCCGACGCCTAAAATGGACTGTGCAGAATTAGAAACATGGCTACTTTCTTCCAAAAACAGCGCCACATTTGACCTCAGGTTGTGTACAGCATTGCAGCTGAGCCTCAGTCATGTCAATGAAGCTGAGATGCAAGTGTGAGTGTCATATCCTGACTTATTTGCACCATTTTCTGTCACATGGATAATAAATGAGACCCTCTGCGATTAATGAGACTGAAACTGACCACACACACACACACACACACACACACACACACACACACACATTAGATTAAAGGGGTTGTCTGGTCATCAATATTAGATCGGCAGGGGTGTCAGATCAGCTGTATGAGGAGATGCCGCGCACAGTGTGCACGTGCCATCTCTTCCTGTTTGCTGATGGTTTGCCATAGACAGCAGCAGCCGGAAGAGAGACGGGAGACGGGAGACTGCACGCGCGGCCTCCTCAGAGCCGATTGACACCCAGCACCCCTGCCAAACTGATAATGATGACCTATACTGAGGATAGGTCATCAATATTAAAAGCCCTTTAAGATCAGCATATGGCACTAACCACCCAGTGTATATGCAGGTCTCCAGACAAATGCTGGGGCAGAGATTCATTGTGTTCTCAGGGAAGATAAGCCACCAACATTTGCCAGAAGCAGGTATTACCTCTTGATAGGATATCCACTGATACGGCTGATTAGGCTTCCTATGTCCCAAGCAAGGTCCATTATCTAGAAAAATAAAAGAAATTCAATAAAAATCCCACTGTAGAGCAGTATCATAAAGGTGCACCGAAGCACCAGTTAAAACCTTATATTAATATTGTAATATGTTCTGATTACAGAGGAAAAGAAAAAATGACCACGTAACAATACAAATATTGTATAATCTTACAGGAATGCTGGTAATTCATTCATAAGCTTCCAGTAGAAATAACAGGAATGGTACAACACAGAGCCATAACAATAGATGCTCCAGAATTGTTATTACATGGGGAATGCAAGTAGTTACCAAAACAGACAGTTCCTGAGTTTTTATACCAAATATTTTTTCTTTCATTTCCTTTGACTGAACTTGTAATGCATTACACTAGTGATCACTGCAAAAGGTGCACCACAATAATATGTGACTGACATGGTAACATAGGTCACAATTCCTCAAATAGAAATATTAAATAAGAAACCACACACACACACACACTTCACGATAAAAAATAGGCCATGTTGCTTTATTCAGGGTTACCCAAATGAAATAAATATTTAATAAATCCAGGGCTTGACAAATTTCCTTGGAATCTAGGAGCCAGCTAAAAAAGTTAGGAGCCAGGCGGAGCCGCGTCATAAAATCTATATTGCGATATAATTTTAAGCATGTATATCGCAATATATTGTTTTCTATATTTGGGGGGGGGGGGGGGGGGTGTTTAAACTTTTTTTTTTTTTTACTTTATTTATTAACTATTAGCCTTCTTGTCATATTCACCCTAATAGAGCTCTATTAGGGTGAATAGGACTTTACACTCTCCCTGCTGCCCTGCGCATAGTACACACAGCAGGGAGCTGACCATGGCAGCCAGCCTCTGATCAGCCCCTCCAGTCTCCCTCTCATCAGCCCCTCCAGCCTCCCTCTCATCAGCCCCTCCAGCCTCCCTCTCATCAGCCCCTCCCCCCCCCCCACCCTCTTATCAGCCCCCTCTGGTAACAAACCCACCCCGCCTCCCTCCCCAGTATTAATCATTGGTGGCAGTGGCCACAGGGTCCCCCTCCTCCTATCATTGGTGGCAGTGGGCAGTTCCGATCGGAGTCCCAGCAGTGTAATGCTGGGGCTCCGATCGGTTATCATGGCAGCCAGGACGCTACTGAAGTCCTGGCTGCGATGGTATGTTAGTAAGCAGCATTATACTCACGTGCGCCGTGATCGCCGGGAGCTCCTTCTTCTCATAGATCTGTGCGGCGCATTGCTAATGCTATAAGCATTAGCAATGAGCCGCACAGACAGATGAAGGAGCGCCCGGCGGCCTCGGCGCACGCGAGTATAATGCTGCTCAGTAACATACCATCGCAGCCAGGACTTCAGTAGCGTGACTCCTGGCTGCCATGGTAACCGATCGGAGCCCCAGCATTACACTGCTGGGACTCCGATCGGAACTGCCCACTGCCACCAATGCAGAGAGTCGAGACTGAAGAACCCGGCACCCGACCTCTGACAGGACGCTGTGATCCGCGCGAATAACCCCTCAACTGAGGAGTTAATCGCGCGGATCACAGCGTGCAGTCATAGGGGCCGGGATATGGCCGGCACATTCATTGGTGGCGCAGTGGCCACAGTCCCTCCCCTCCTCCTCTGTTCTTAGTGGCCAGCGGCAGCCGCGCACAGTGGGGAGGGAGGGACTCCTCTCCTCCACTGTGCCGCTCAGAAAACCATGGTGCGCGCCCAGAGCGCATCTTTGAAAACGGGCTGACAAATACCCAAGCGCCAGGACCAAATTCCTGGTCGCCATGGCGACCTGGCGCCCGGGATTTGTCGAGCCCTGAATAAATCAATAACCATCAATAAATAATTTAACCAATAAAATATCGACCAATAAGTCCACCTGGGTGACAATATCCCCCTAATAAGAGAAACACGACTATATAAAAAGGGAGGGTGGGCAGGGTGCTGGTCCAGGTCTTCTTAACACTGCAGGTAGCTAATGGCAATGTCCTTTCTTTTAAACCCACTGGCTTCCCGCAGTGAAGGCTTTATCCAATCAGCTGAAGATCTTCTTCCCGCTGCTGAACAACTGGACCAATCAACAGCTGACCCAAGAGAACTTGTCGCCGGGCAGAAGCACCTGAAACCGGATTTTACCCCAGGTAAGTCCTGTAGAAAACAACAAGAGGGGGAGGGGGGTCCACCACCACATACACCAAAACAATAAAACCACCAATACAAGATAACCCAAACCAAGTGACCGTGTCACCATGTGTCCCCCAAGCCATCTGCTCTCGGGGGCCCTCACATGGTAACAGGTCACAATTCCTCAAATAGAAATAATAAATAAGAAACCATACATTTAAACTTTTGGATACAATAGGCAGTGTTGCTTTATTCGGAGGTTACCCAAATTAAATAAATTAATTAACCAATAAAATATCGACCAATAAGTCCACCCAGCATTAGCTGGGCGACAATATCCCACAAGCCATGACTCTACAGAAGTATGGCCCTCCCCCCAAAAAAGCAACAGACACTTCTCCAGGGCATTTTGCAAGCCTAAATTAAAAATATCCAACCCAATATCAGACAGGTACATTGTCAGATCTATACAATCCAGGAACGAACCTTCAAAAGGTCAATGTGTCTATAACTAAGACCTCCTAGAACTGGCATAAATTTAAACATGGCCCCATTTAATCTCTTTCTAATTTTCTCAAATAACAGGCCCTCCTCAGAGGACCACATCAGCCTCTGCACAATTTCAGAAAAAAACAGAACAGTATCTGGAAACTAACACTTTAACAGGGACATGTTTCTTTTCATTCTCCATAACATATCTAAAGTCTTAACCCTACCCATGTCATTTCCACCAGCATGAGTAATTAACAAATGCGGCAAAGGCCATCTAAGCACCAGCTTCTTAACCTCATTTAAGAGATCCTTCCATTTTAAACCCCTGACCCCAAACCTAAATACACTGCCTGTCCCCAAAAAAAAAAAAAAAAAAAAAAAAAAGTCACCACCTGGATTTAACTAAGCAAATAGTTATGAGCCTCCTATTGGATAATTACTGCATGGGCGATTATCTTTTAGCTGGCAATAAGTTATATAACCCCAACTGGTGCAAAGAGTTGCTTCTTATTTCTTAAACAACCATGTTGAAAGATATCTCGTGGTCGAGGAAAAGATGTTAGTCTGTTTGAGAAGGGTCAAATCATTGGCATGCATCAAGCAGAGAACACATTTAAGGTGATTTCATAAACTACTAAAATTGGGTTAAGAACTGTCCAAGGCATTATTAAAAACTGGAAGGATAGTGGGAAAAAAAAAAATCCTGAATGATCGTGATCGGTGATCACTTAAACGTTTGATGAAATCAAAATCGAAGAAAAAAAAAAAAACTGTAGAACTCAGGGCTATGTTTAATAGTGAAAGTAAGAGCATTTCCACACGCACAATGCGATGGGAACTCAAGGGATTGGGACTGAACAGCTGTGTAGCCGTAAGAAAACCACTAATCAGTGAGGTAAACCAGAAAAAAAGGCTATAATTTGCTAGGGAGCATAAAGATTGGACTCTGGAGCAATGGAAGAAGGTCATGTGGTCTGATGAGTCCAGATTTACTCTGTTCCAGAGTGATGGGCCGATCAGGGTAAGAAGAGAGGCAGATAAAGTGATGCACCCATCATGCCTAGTGCCTACTGTACAAGCCTGTGGGGGCAGTGCTATGATCTGGGGTTGCTGCAGCTGGTCAGGTCTAGGTTCAGCAACAGTATGTGCTCCAAAAATGAGGTCAGCTGACTACCTGAACATACTGAATGACCAGGTTATTCCATCAATGGATTTTTTCTTCCCTGATGGCACGGGCATATTCCAAGATGACAGTGCCAGGATTCATCGGGCTCAAATAGTGAAAGAGTGGTTCAGGGAGCATGAGACATCATTTTCACACATGGATTGGCCACCACAGAGTCCAGACCTTAACCCCATTGAGAATCTTTGGAATGTGCTGGAGAAGGCTTTGCGCAGCAGTCAGACTCTACCATCAATGCAAAATCTTGGTTAAAAATTAATGCAACACTGGATGGAAATAAATCTTGTGACATTGCAGAAGTTTATCGAAACAATGCCACAACGAATGGGTGCTGTAAGCAAAGCTAAAGGCGGTCCAACGAAATATTAGAGTGTGTGACTTTTTTGGTGGAGACTTTTTTTGGACAGACAGTGTATATGCATTTTATTGGACTCAAAGGATAAGTTCAGTTCAGAGTAATGTCTCTTCCTGGCTCTCTTCTGAGCCCAATAAACAAAGGAATGTCCAATAACCCATATTAATTGGACACCTGAAAAACATAAGAAAATCAATCCACCAATAAATCTGGTCTGACGTATAATTTAAATCTATTAGAAGACCAGCAACCTATTCTTTTAAGGATTGAATCCTCCAATCCCATTCCAGCTGCTTCAGTAGCCGCACCCATTTCGGAAAGAATGGGAGGATATCTGGAGAGGACTCATTTGCAAAACCCTTACATTTTTTGAGCAAGTAATTAAATAGAAATCTTGGTAAATCTCCTTGATCATCAGATATTAATTGTAGCCAAGCTATAACAGCTCTGACTGGACACAAAAGAATTTGACCAGCTGTTCAAAGAAATAAATTGCCCATGACCCAAATGATTAATTTTCGAACGTCTGATTTAGATTTTCACCATATCCCAACAACCATCACATCTGAAACAAGGCTAAACCCGGATTTTTTAGAATTGGCTACCAGTTCACCGATCCTAAACGCCCCAAAGAAAGCTAGGATAAAAGCTGTCCTAAACAAAATCTCAAAAATGATCCTTTGCAACATTTGGAAGAACACTTAAAGGGTTTCTGTCACCCCATTAAACCGTTTTTTTTTTTTTTCTTTACTAATAATCCCTATAGTGCGATCTCATGATACATAAGCAAATCAATTATTTTGGTTCAGTAGAATTTGCTAAAAATCGATTTTTAAAATATGCTAATTACCTTGCTACCAGCAAGTAGGGCGGCTACTTGCTGGTAGCAGCCGCATCCTCCGATCGTAATAACGCCCCCTCGGCATGCTGATTGACAGGGCCAGGGAAGGGAATCGTTCTCTGCTGGCGCTGTAAGAATTTGAAATCTCGCGCCTGCGCCGTACCTGTCTTCAATCGGCGCAGGCGCACTGAGAGGCGGCCGCTCGCTCGACCGCTCCATCCTCAATGCGCCTGCGTCGATGACGTCATCGCATACACCCGGAAGAGAAGACGCCGGCATCGCTGGAAGGAGGCGGAGAGTCTGGATGACGTCGCTGGATGCTCGAATCAGGTAAGTATGTATGTAATAAGCATGCTGCCACAAAAACCACCAACGAAATGGTCATAAAAAACAATAAATAATTGTTATCAAAAGTACAATTATTAACACTATACCACCAACGAATATGAATAATAAGCCCTACTCAAATATACAGATGCTTATATATGACACATATATAAATATCTGTATATATCTGTCAAATAGTGTGTATATGTATATGTGTATAATGGGGTGACAGAAACCCTTTAAAATCTTTTCTAATAAATCCAAAGAAATAGGATGTCTCATACCCATGTTAAAATTGGCCTTGCGATATCCCTTCAAAACTTGCTTGATAAGAAACATTGTGGGGGGCTGAGTCAGCAAAACCCGTATGTAGGTGCATATCACTATGGCGAAATACATATACAAACGGAAAATGCAAATGTGATCGCACACTACATCCAGCACTCTGCCCTGCCTCCATGCTGGATGAGACATTGGTGTACTGAGTCTGCTTATATAGAACCTACCATTAGCCATTTGGCTCCAGGAGAAGTATATGGTGGGCTCAGCGTGCATGTTGGTACTTGCATCCCTGGATCTGATGAAAGCTGTAATGGCACCGGACGGGGTTAAAAGCAGAGTGTGCTTGGCTTGCACGCTGACCTGCATTCCCTGGACTTTGTGTGGCTGTCATGGCCCATAAACAGGTAGGAACAAGTGTTAGGGACCACTCAAATGAGACGACCTTGACGCGGTGAGTGGCTTATTACGCTTTGACCAAAATATAAACCAATGTCTCATCCAGCATGGAGGCAGGGCAGAGTGCTGGATGTAGTGTGCGATCACATTTGCATTTTCCGTTTGATAAGAAACATACCCGATAAAAAAGGTAACTGACCAAATAATCTCTGGAAAAAAAAATATGACACTCCTGCTACTGTTTTAGCAATATAAGACAATGAACTTTTTTTTAGCTATAAGAGAAGAAAAAAACAAAAAAGACCTAAATATTCTAAACCAATAGACGGAACATATTGCTCAGAATTACTAAACTCCAACCAATTATTCCATGCGGATGCGTAAGCAGCCCATGTTCTAGGTGCAACAGAATTGTGGTCACTATCCATAATCAATCCAGCAGCAGGTCCCATAAATGAGGAGGCCAAGTGCCCCATCTTGATCTGCCGAAGGAGCCAACACCCGAAACCTCATCCACTGTAAACGAGACAGAGTTGTCATTATTCTTACCGGGAATATAATTTGCTTTTAACCAGATGTTAAAACAACATGCAACACAAAACTAGGGGTCTCAAAAGGCAGACCGTCCTTTCACATTTTGCTGATAAAGTATTAATAGCAAAAACTACTACTTTATTGTCTGTAAAAAGACAAATTCTCTTGTTTCTGAAATACGAACCCCAAATTACAATTGCAGCCAAAACTGGAAATAACTCTAAGAACAATATTAGCAGTAAATTTGTTCTCCACCCAGAAAGACGGACAACTCTCTGCACACCATTTATTGTTCCAAAAAGCACCAAAACCACATCTAGCTGCTGCATCAGTAAACAATTGCAAAGAATCTGAATCTTGAAACTTATCCTGCAAACAACTCCTGCCATTTACTCAGAAACTCAAGCCACAAAGCCAAGTCTTCTTTAAGCGGTCTCGATAATCTAATATGAGCCTTAGGCGACCGCAAACCTCTTGTAGCAAAATACAAACTTTAAAAAAAAAAAAAAAAAAACACGGCCCATTGGAATAATCCTACATGCAAAATTTAATGAGCCTAAGGCCTCATGCACATGACAGTTTTTTTTTGTGGTCCGCAAAAACGGGTTCGGTAGTTCCGTGTCAGTTTTTTCTTCCGTGGGTCTTCCTTGATTTTTGGAGGATCCACGGACAAGAAGGAAAAAGTCGTTGGTGTCCACCTGGCCGTGCGGAGCCAAACGGATCCGTCCTGACTTACAATGCAAGTCAATGGGGACAGATCCGTTTGACGTTGACACAATATGGTGCAATTGCAAACGGATCCGTCCCCCATTGACTTTCAATGTAAAGTCAGGAGTCCCTATTATACCATCGGATCGGATTTTTCTCCAATCCGATGTTATATTTTAACTTGAAGCGTCCCCATCACCATGGGAACGCCTCTATGTTAAAATATACCATCGGATTTGAGTTATATCGTGAAAACTCAGATCCGACAGTATATTCTAACAGAGGCGTTCCCATAGTGATGGGGACGCTTCAAGTTAGAATATACTAAGAACTGTGTACATGACTGCCCCCTGCTGCCTGGCAGCACCCGATCTCTTACAGGGGGCTTTGATCCGCACAATTAACCCCTCAGGTGCCGCACCTGAGGGGTTAATTGTGCGTATCATAGCCCCCTGTAAGAGATCAGGTGCTGCCAGGCAGCAGGGGGCAGACCCCCCTCACTCCCTCCCCAGTTTTAAATTCATTGGTGGCCAGTGCGTCCTCCCCTCCCCCCTAATTAAAATCCCCCCCCCCCCCACCATTGGTGGGAGCGGAGAGTTCCGATTGGAGTCCCAGTTTAATCGCTGGGGCTCCGATCGGTTACCATGGAAACCAGGATGCTACTGCAGTCCTGGCTGCCATGGTTACTTAGCAATTTTAGAAGCATTACACTTACCTGCGCTGTCTGTGACCGGCCGGGCGCTCCTCCTACTGGTAAGTGACAGGTCTGTGCTATAGGCAATGCGCCGCACAGACCTGTCACTTACCAGTAGGAGGAGCACCCGGCCGGTCACAGACAGCACAGGTAAGTATAATGCTTCTAAAATTGCTAAGTAACCATGGCAGCCAGGACTGCAGTAGCGTCCTGGTTTCCATGGTAACCGATCGGAGCCCCAGCGATTAAACTGGGACTCCGATCGGAACTTTCCGCTGCCACCAATGATGAGGGAAGGCTGCACTGGCCACCAATGAATTAAAACACAGGAGAGGGAGGGGGGCCGCACTGGCCACCAATGAATTAAATACAGGGGAGGGAGGGAGGTCTGCCCCCTGCTGCCTGGTAGCACCCGATCTCTTACAGCACCTGAGGGGTTAATTGCGGCACCTAAGGGGTTAATTGTGCGGATCACAGCCCCCTGTAAGAGATCTGGTGCTGCCAGGCAGCAGTCATGTACACAGTTCTTAGTATATTCTAACTTGAAGCGTCCCCATCACCATCACCATGCGAACGCCTCTGTGTTAGAATATACTGTCGGATCTGAGTTTTCACGATGTGAAAACTCATATCTGAAAAAGCTCTCTGCAGACGGATCTGTGGATCCGTTTGTGCGAATGTAGACTACGGACACGGACGACAATCTTGTGTGCATCTGTGTTTTTTCACGGACCCATTGACTTGAATGGGTCCGCGAACCGTTGTCAGTCAAAAATAAATAAATAAAAAAAAAAAGAAGGACAGCGTCCAAAAAATATGACGGACAGGAAACACGGATCACGGACGCGGATGAACAACGGTGCATTTTCCGAGTTTAACGGACCCATTGAAAGTCAATGGGTCCGCAGAAAATCACAGAAAATGGAACGGACACACACAACGGTCGTGTGCATGAGGCCTAACATAGATTGTAACTCCCTCAAGGTGCATTTATTTTTTGCCAACAAAGACACTAATAGTAACCTTATGGAATCCAACTTAACCTTGGGTAAACGAAATTCCATCTTCACGCTATCAATAACTATACCTAAAAATTCCAAACAAAAGCAAGGGTAAACAGTTTTCATCTGCAATAGGAATACCAAACTAGCTATATTAAGAAAACACTAATAACTGAGAACACAAATTAGAACCAACAAAACCTATAAAAAAATAAAATAAAAGTTATGTAAAACACCACCTTCCAGAATATTAACTTGAATAACCCAATGTAAAACCGAGGAAAAAGATCAAAGTACAAACATGACCGAGAAAAACCCATAGGGAGGCATTTATCAAAATAAAACTTACCATCCAAACTAAAACCCAAATAATTAAAACCATGAGATCCAACCGGCAAAAGCCTGAATGCTGATTTAATGTCGGCCTTTGCCAGCAAGGCCACATAGCCAAACTACTCAATAAATCTACTGCTTGATCAAAAGATGCATATGAAACAGTAGCCTCCTCTTTAGAAGAGTCATCATTAAGTGAACTATCAACAGGAAAAGATAAAATTATGAATTAACCTATATTCGACCGGCTCCTTTTTTGGAACAATGCCCAAAGGCGATACACGGAAATTCACAAAAAGGTGGGGAATTAAAAGGGGCCTGCTAATCTACCACTATCCAACTCTTTCTTAATCTTAACCTATACAACATCTGCAAATCTTAATACAGATTTAAAATTATCTACCATTAAACAGCCAACACTCTTGAATTCGGGTTACCAAAAAAACCCTATGAAAAACCATTGAAAATTAACTTAGCCTTCGCTTGGTCTGGACAGCGTTTTAACCAAGGAAGCATTTCTGCTAACTTCACTGGAGTCCATGCTTTTAGAAAGCTGCTCCTTAACTGACTAATTGAAAATTCAGTTTAAAGCACCTTGATAAGGGACGAGTGCCCCCACAATAAGGAGCACTCATGCTTATAACGGCATTTGGTTAGCCATTTGCATGTATTCTCATTAAAAGGCAAATCAAACCACCCATCTCAAGCCTTGAGAAGGAGACTGCTTTGGCGAAGATGTTCTTTGTGGGAGCATTAAATTAATCCACAGACCAATATCCTTAAAACCCCATTTTAAAGAAGGGTGAACAGCCAACTTTTGTCTGACTAGTTCATCATAATGAAACCAAGCCATACCTCCAAAGTTACAGTATGCCTCCAATATGATGTCCAAGTGCTGGAAAAAGACCAAAGTACTTACCCGGAAACTTTTCACCTAGTACAGCTGCATAAATACAGAAAGCCTGCAGCCAGTTAAAAGAACGCGGCCGACTACGCTTTCTGCCTTCATCCAGCTTCTCGTCCTTTTTGTCATTACTTACAGTATGTTACTTATTAGAAGGTAATAAAGACATTATAATCAATAAACTCTAAACGCAAAATGCGTTTTGATGTCTGGTGGCAAGTGAAAACCCAGACGCGAAACTTCACAAGATAACACCTCCTTAACACAGGCTAAGCTGTATAAGGTAAGCTTGATGTAGATGTCGACATGCAGAATTCTCCCTTACTGCTCAAGGGTAGGCTATAAATCCATTGCGGGTCAGCTTCTACGATCTCTTAATCATGCTGCCATTCTGAAGCGGCATTTCTGCCGCTCACCGTCGCTGCCTACTTACATCTGACACTTTGTTATGATTGCCGGCGACGCCTCCTTCTGGAGCTCGCCGATGTCGTTGACTCCTCCAACGGGGATGGCCGTTAGCAGTGGATCACATGCAGAGGGATTGCTTCCCCGGGTATAAACACGCTACAGTGTTTGGGGTTTTGAGCACTTCCTCCCATTTAGATAAATAGAAAAACAGGCCAGCACTACTCACTATTGTTACAATAACTCTGATACGTGGTGGTGCCTGTAGCGTTGAATCCTGGTCCTAGGATTCCCGTAGTAACCAAAGTATGTGTAGAATAAGCCACGGCACTCCAAAGGGATCCAATCAATTTCTTTATTACACCTAGTGCAGCAACGTTTCAACCTAATGGTCTTTATCAAGCTCCCCTATTTAGGCCACTTCATTCAGTAATTTTTTTTTTCTTGATACACTGCTCAAAAAAATAAAGGGAACACAAAAATAACACATCCTAGATCTGAATTAATTAAATATTCTTCTGAAATACTTTGTTCTTTACATAGTTGAATGTGCTGACGACAAAAATCACACAAAAATTAAAAAATGGAAATCTAATTTTTCAACCCGTGGAGGTCTGGATTTGGAGTCACACTCAAAATGAAAGTGGAAAAACACACTACAGGCTGATCCAACTTTGATGTAATGTCCTTAAAACAAGTCAAAATGAGGCTCAGTAGTGTGTGTGGCCTCCACGTGCCTGTATGACCTCCCTACAACGCCTGTGCATGCTCCTGATGAGGTGGCGGACGGTCTCCTGAGGGATCTCTTCCCAGACCTGGACTAAAGCATCTGCCGACTCCTGGACAGTCTGTTGGTGGATAGAGCGAGACATGATGTCCCAGATGTGCTCAATTGGATTTAGGTCTGGGGAACGGGCGGGCCAGTCCATAGCATCAATGCCTTCGTCTTGCAGGAACTGCTGACACACTCCAGCCACATGAGGTCTAGCATTGTCTTGCATTAGGAGGAACCCAGGGCCAACTGCACCAGCATATGGTCTCACAAGGGGTCTGAGGATCTCATCTTGGTACATAATGGCAGTCAGGCTACCTCTGGCGAGCACATGGAGGGCTGTGCGGCCCTCCAAAGAAATGCCACCCCACACCATTACTGACCCAATGCCAAACCGGTCATGCTGGAGGATGTTGCAGGCAGCAGAATGTTCTCCACGGCGTCTCCAGACTCTGTCACGTCTGTCACATGTGCTCAGTGTGAACCTGCTTTCATCTGTGAAGAGCACAGGGCGCCAGTGGCGAATTTGCCAATCTTGGTGTTCTCTGGCAAATGCCAAAGTTCCTGCACGGTGTTGGGCTGTAAGCACAACCCCCACCTGTGGACGTCGGGCCCTCATATAGTCTGTTTCTGACCGTTTGAGCAGACACATGCACATTTGTGGCCTGCTGGAGGTCATTTTGCAGGGCTCTGGCAGTGCTCCTCCTGTTCCTCCTTGCACAAAAGCGGAGGTAGCGGTCCTGCTTCTGGGTTGTTGCCCTCCTACGGCCTCCTCCACGTCTCCTGATGTACTTGCCTGTCTCCTGGTAGCGCCTCCATGCTCTGGACACTACTCTGACAGACACAGAAAACCTTCTTGCCACAGCTCGCATTGATGTGCCATCCTGGATAAGCTGCACTACCTGAGCCACTTGTGTGGGTTGTAGACTCAGTCTCATGCTACCACTAGAGTGAAAGCACCGCCAGCATTCAAAAGTGACCAAAACATCAGCCAGGAAGCATAGGAACTGAGAAGTGGTCTGTGGTCACCACCTGCAGAACCACTCCTTTATTGGGGGTGTCTTGCTAATTGCCTATAATTTCCACCTGTTGTCTATCCCATTTGCACAACAGCATGTGAAATTGATTGTCACTCAGTGTTGCTTCCTAAGTGGACAGTTTGATTTCACAGAAGTGTGATTGACTTGGAGTTACATTGTGTTGTTTAAGTGTTCCCTTTATTTTTTTGAGCAGTGTATATATGGCATGTGCAATAGTTTATCATTGGTACCATTCTGTGCACCTGGTAGTCTGTGACATGGCCTGTTATGGGTAGGGCTCGCAGCCTCCTCTTACCCTCCCATTGTATTAGTGATGTTTCTATGGAGGTATGTGGGAGTTTGGCTGTGAGTCGGACAGTGTTCACACATTGTAGGTAGGCCAGCGGTAGGACCCATGCAACATTGAGCTACCTTGACAGGGTGCCTTTGGCTCAGATATGTTCCTGACTGGAATATATTGGCCAAAGTCTCAGTTTTTAACATCGTGAGGGTCTGGCCAGTATTGTCAGTTGCATATTATTGTGGTGCACCTTTTGCAGTGATTTATGGATTTTTATATTCTCATACACACATTATTTCATCTTGTGTAGGATGTTTTTGTGGTGCATGTGGTCCGCTGCCGACATCCTCCATTGTATGCATTTTTGCTGGGGATGGCCATTAGTAGCAGATCACATGTGGAGGGATTGCTCCCCCAGGTATAAACACGCTAGTGTTTGGGATTTTGAGCACTTCATTCTGTGTTATTTTTTTTTTCATTACACTGGTGACCCCAATAAATCACCAGACTAAAGAGGCAGTTGTGCTAGAAAACCAAAGTTAGCCATGTTCACAAGTCTAAAATACAGTAGCAGATCAGTAGGCTCCACCTCTGGGAGCGGTGTGTTTTTGATGGTCGAAACAGTGGCAAATACACCCCAGCTATTTCAGCCCTTCACTTCAAAGTAGTAACTTGCCACTTCGAATGCATCAGATATCAACTACGTTAAAAAAAAAAAAAAAAAAACAAGTGACCATGTGCACATGATGCTTTTCTCCTACCGACATGAATGGGAAGCTGTTAGTGGCATTTTTAGTGTGTGTGTGTGTGTGTGTGTGTGTGTGTGTGTGTGTGTGTGTGTGTGTGTGTGTGTGTGTATATATATATATATATATATATATATATATATATATATATATATATATATATATATATTTAGTAGTGGTTGACCATTACAGTATAAGGCTACTTTCACACTAGAGTTCAGAGCGGATCTGTCTGGGGTCTGCCCAGACGGATCCGCTCATATAATGCAGACTTGGGATCCGTTCAGAACGGATCCATCTGCATTATATTGTAGAAAAAATTCTAAGTGTGAAAGTAGCTTCAGACGGATCCGTTTTGACTTTACATTGAAAGTCAATGGGGGATGGATCCGTTTGAAAATTGAGCCATATAGTGTCAAATTCAAACTGATCCGTCCCCATTGACTTACATTGTAAGTCTGGACGGATCAGTTTGCCTCCGCACGGCCAGGCGGACACCCGAACGCTGCAAGCAGCGTTCGGGTGTCCGCTTGCTGAGCGGAGGCTGAACGCTGCCAGACTGATGCATTCTGAGCGGATCCGCATTCACTCAGAATGCATTAGGGCAGTACGGATGCGTTCGGGGCCCCTTCAAACGGAGCTCACAAGCGGAGCCCCGAACGCTAGTGTGAAAGTAGCCTAAGAAATGCAAAAAAGGTACTACAGCGACTGAAGCAAACAGAATGCAATTAGGCACACAGGATAATACAAAAGGGTAAGAGTATATAGCAGCATAAACATGAAGAGGGGGCTACTTACTTGACACTCTCAGTCCTCTCTGAAACACTTCATATAGTGTTGTGATGTCATCATAGTAGTAAACGATGACCTCATCACTGTCCAGCAGAGTCGATCTACGAGCATGTTCGTCTCCCTGAATAATGAAACAGTAGAAGATTAGCAAGACATGCGTTTTTTTTTTCAGATCAGTCATGAATCTGCAAAAACGCTTCTGTTACAATAATACAACTGCATGCATCCGTCATGAACAGATCCGGTTGTATTAGGTCTTCTATAGCCATGATGGATCAGTCTTGAACACCATTGAAAGTCAATGGGGGACGGATCCATTTTCTATTGTGCCAGCGAAAAGGCAGTGTTTTGGTGTCCGCCTCCAGAGTGGAACGGTGACTAAACGGAGGCAAACTGATGTATTCCGACTGGATCCTTTTCCAGTCAGAATGTATTAGGGCAAAACTGATCCATTTTGGACCGCTTGTGAGATCCCTGAACGGATCTCACAAACGGAAAGCCAAAACGCTAGTGTGAAAGTATCCTTAGTTTACCGCAGTGCTCATGTACCGGTTACTACACTGCGGTATACACACCATGGTAAACTAAGCCACTGCCCTCAGTGGTTAGCGTAGTGCGCATGCCCGGGCCCGGTGGACAAGTGCATGCGCAGGGAATCTCATGAAATTTGGCACAGGTACATCAGGTGTCCGGGAAGGTTTTAGAACAGGTCTCAGCTCTCTAGGACGTACCGTTCCTAAGATATTACCAAAAAATGCATTAGCCAATAGAAGCTTGGTCACATGACCCTTATCAGCCAATAGAAGCCCTCAGGTCGTTCAGCCTCCACATACAGTTTTACTTCAGGTTTCCATAACAACCCAGCCATTTAGCTTCACTGCTGTAGATGAGCTTTAAAGGAAATCTGTCACCAGGATAATAGCTATTGAAGTAAAGCCATGGCCTAATATTTCAAGATGTGCCTTTGTTCCAGCAATAGATGTTTTTATCCTCTGAAAATCCAGTTTATTTGATATGCAAATGAGCCAGTAAGGTGCCCAGAGGTGAGTCAGTCACTCTTGCAGGAAGAGGCCCAGACACGCCCCCTGCCACAATGTGTCCACCCTCAAAAAGACTTAAAACCCCGCCCCCAGGTCCCGCTAAACCACGCCTAGATCTGTAAAGGCCACGCGCCTTCTCACTCCTGAGCCGACGCGTATTGAAAAAAAAAGAAGATAAAAATCTACTTCTGTCAGCTGCAGGGGTGGGAGGGAGGGCGACTTTCTCCCTGCAGCTCACACTCACTTAGGCTCCACTACACTTGGGCTTCATTCAGACGTCTGTAGTGCATTGCGGATCCACAATACACCCAGCACACCCATAGAAATGCCTATTCTTGTCCGCAATTGCGAACAAGAATAGGACATGCTCTATTTTTTTTTTTACCAGAGCTGCAGACTGGAAGATCAGGGCTGCGCTCCGGAAATGCGGTTGCGGACAGCACACTATGGTCCGCAAAACACGGGGACTGCCCGTGTAAATTTCGCAGAACGCACACAGCCAGCCCTCTGACAGAAATGCCTATTCTTGTCTGCGATTGCGCTATCTTTTGCAGCCCCATTGCAATGAATGGGTCTGCACCCATTCCGCAAAATTGGGGAACGGATGCGGACCCAGAAATACGGTCATGTGAATAGACCCTAGTCTACTATACAAGGCTACAAAAACAGTGCCAGGAAAACTTATTATATAGCTGTGAAGTTTAGGAATTGCATTCAAGAATGTCCTGGTTGCCAAATATTGGGTATTTTTTTCCTTCAATACGTGCCATAATAGCTTTTTGGCGACTAGTCATCTTGAAGAAACTCAGCCCAAAGCATTCTGCAGAGTCAGCCATAGGTGAAAGCACTCTTAGTTCAAAGTATCACTATATGGCCTCTGTGGTCCTGTTACAGCGCTCGTGTCCTTCAGATACAGTATTTAACAATCAACATGGTTTGTGTGTTGTGTATGCCATCCGTGCCCAGGTCCAATGAGCCATGAGCCTAAATGTCTAGCTTGCATCAATCGTGCCAATCCCCAGCCGCTGGACGGTTTTCTCCAGGAGGTTACTTCCTGGCGAGGCGAGAACCTGTATGTCTAGCACCATTGATTATGCAGTGCTACAGTTGCTCAGGTAACTCTGTGTGCAGATCTACTCCTGTTACCGTGCCTCGCGCCTCGCTCCATGCACACAAAGCCCTGTAAATGTCAACCTTTAATCATCTCACGTGGTTGTACACATCGGAACATACAAAAGAGCAGACACCTGCTCGGAGAAGGATCAGTGAAGTCCAGCAAAAGCATCTCCGAGGCCACACCCATAGGCACCTGTATTTTACTGCCGGTTTGCGCCTTTAAAGGGGCAGTTAAAGGGGAAAATAGCAAATTTCATAGGTTGATATACCCCAACACAGTCTGAATGATTGGACAGTGCGAGACTGTATGGACACTTCTCACCAACGACAGAGGGAACAAGTCAATTTAGGAGGAATAACAATGGAACGGAATAAGACAGTTGTATGAAAAGATGCTGAACCAGACATATCAGTAGAGCCCACATGTTTTCATTCAGGAGGTATCCTATAACAAGGTTGACAACACTGCACAACAAAGACCAGCATAATTATGACTGCTGCTCTGGACTATCAGAAAACCATGGGAAAAATAAGTGGTTTTGCAGCAATATATTTGACTACCTGGCATATAATGTTCCTAGTCTCGTGGTTAAATACTATAAAGCGATGTAATCAAACACTGAGGCTACAGGTGTGACAAAAGAGGACAGTCACTGGTCAATCATTAAACCATGCTTCTTTGTCAAATCCTAGGCTAATTTTAAGGCATTCATGCTAGAAAAATGGAGGGGGGGGGGGGGGGGGGCAGTCAATATTTTGTTACCCATATTGCTCTGCAGGTGTTCAATTGGATAAAGTTCTGGGACGGATGCCATCCTCGCCATCACTTGCTGAAGGGTAATGGTCTTCAAAACATTTTATCATACGCAACAAAAACATGTCCATGTCCTAAACAAGCTTTTATCCAAATCAAACAGTCCCCAAAGTAGATGGTAGATGTTCCCCCTGGATGTAACCATCATGAAAGCTATAGTGGCAGCCATATGAGAGAGAGAAAAAAAAAAGAGAAAGGCCTCATGCACACGACCGTTCTGGTCCGCATCAGAGCTGCTGTTTTTGCAGCTCGGGTGCGGACCCATTCACTTCAATAGGGTGTGAATGGAACAGCTGGCCCCTAATAGAACAGTACTATCCTTGTCCTAATGCGGACAAGAATAGGACAGGTTCTATTTTTTTGCGGAACGGAAATGGAATACACACAGAGCACCTTCCGTTTTTTTGGCGGACCCATTGAAATGAATGGTTCCATATGCAGTCCACAAAAAAACGGACAGAAAACACGTTCATGTGCAAGAGGCCCAAGAGTAAATCTTGCCTGCTTACTCCAGATCCATCACCGCACACAAGGAGTGAAT
Organism: Bufo bufo; assembly: GCF_905171765.1. NCBI lineage: Eukaryota > Metazoa > Chordata > Amphibia > Anura > Bufonidae > Bufo > Bufo bufo. The sequence continues at coordinate 705,315,767 of NC_053390.1, forward strand.
GATTTACAAACATAAGAGACTTACGGAGAGAAGGAATGCGGTGATCACATTAGTCTCTTATTAATCAGGGCACAACTAACTCTGTACTTTGGCAGGTATTAGAAATAGGAGACCTTCTACACTCCAGTTTCCATGAACTAAAAGGGATTAAAAGCATCACATCTAAAGTACATAATCTAAATTTCTTTAATAGGATCTTATAGTAATGTATACCGCCTGCCATTTACTGCACACCTGGAAAAACACCTGAAGGACACCGTCTGTGCGGGTGAAGAGCCTCAGGCCAGTGACTGTTGACATAATCTCCCAGTATGAACAGGTTACACAATCAGGTGGTTTATTTCCTTGTCAAACAGGTGGATGAGCTGTTCCCTGCCTACACTACAAAGCTTTTCATTCGTTCTAGAAGGGACACGTGTATCTAACATTAGTGTTATGTCCCATCTAGCACATCAGATATAGAAAGCACATTTTTGAAAAGACCCCTGAGCCAGCAGTTCTATAGCCAGTACTTAGCCATGGGGCCACATTCATTAGATAAACCTATGCAACCATATTGTACCACTATGTGCTTCTGATTTTATGCTGCATCTGCCAAGAAAACTGTGGCATCAAACAGTACCACAGATCGGGCCAGATTTGTCATAGACCGGCAGCGTACACCGATCTATGACAACCAGGCATATACGAGACCTTAAATCACATGGCATTGGCCACCTCACTTCAGATACCACCTAAGCTTTTAGTTTAGCCAAACCCCTCAGCAGATCTTCTAGGAGGAGACCGTCCTTCCAGATTTCTGGAAAGCCAAGGTCCACATTCACTATTGCAGCATCCCCTGAATATGCTGGGGTAATTTGAGTTAAATTTGATGCATCTTATTTTAGACATTTAAGTATACGAAAAAATTAAATAATAATCCTCTGTGCTATAACAGCCAACATGGGTTAGCAGGCATAGAAGTGTGGCAAACTGGAAAGGGGCATGCAATGTTTTTCGCCAACATTCTGCTATACCACCACCAAGTAGTGCCATAATGTGGTAGAACGTTAGACAAGAAAGCCTAGCCAGGCGACAAATTAATCATTCAGCCTGAGCCGCTGTGATAATTCTACCCCGTCTATATTTCACGAGCAGGCTGACTGACCAGTAGGTAGAAGTTGATCCCCCTCCGTTCATTTATACATACCGCTTGTTGCCAGATACATGGGGCTTGTTAAGATTCCTCTCCACAGACAAATGTTATTTAATGAGGTTCAAGAAACCTGCACAGATGTCTTGGGATTGCTGCAGGAAACCCCATAAGCACCTTGTGCCGATTACTCCCTTTGGAATATACGTAACCGATTCTATCACTGGCCCCGATGCAAACCAGTTACCTACCCAATACACCGACCTATATGTGCACTCCAATAGTAGAGAAGCACTGTCAGATTCCATGCCAGGGGTGCACCCTTCCCAAAGGCTGAGCTCATCTGCCTCCAGTCAATCATAATGAAGAAAAAAAGCAGCACTTCTATCAGTAAAGTGAGAAAACAGTGTTCATTCATTCACCCAAGTTCACAGGCAAGTCAGTGACTATTTGTGAGCCATAACCTCTGTATTATCAGGGTCCCATCGGGGGTCACTCACAGGGATTGTCTGGGAATGTAAAAAAAATAAAAAAATAAAAATAAAAGTTTCTACCAGGAGGTAACTACTATCACCCTGTAATATTCCCCATGGCTCCAGTGCCTCCCGATGGCCTTAGTTTACTTTCCTGCAGCAAACACCCATGTGACCGCTTCTTCTGCTGCTGAGGCCACTGATCGGCTGCAGCAGTCATGTGGGCATACAGCACATCATTGCTGCAGAGAAGTAAACAAAGAACAGTGGGGGCACCACAGTGGTAAGGGATTTAACAGTTTTTTTTTTTTTTTTTTTCTTCATCACATTTCACACAGTTACAAAACTTTTTAAAATCCCTTTACTGAAAACCCATGTATTTATTTTTTTACATCAAGAAATTACAGACTGTACGGTGCCGTGGAATAGGCTGGTGATCTACAAGCAACAGAAAATAAATTAAAAAGGGGTTGTCAGGGTGAATACAAAAATTAAAGAATGCATACTTCTCAGCTCAAACCCCCTCCACTCTAGTGGAGCTGTCCAGTCTTCCGAACTGAACAATGGTTTACATGGCTGCAGCGGTTAAGTGTCCCATTACCACATGGGACCGCTGCAACCCGTCATATTTGGAATGTGATCACTAAAGCGGAAGGGGGGGGGGGGGGGGGGGGTAGGACTGAAGCGAATGCACATTTGTTATTTTAACACCATGATTGCCTTTTAGCATTTTTACTAACTTGAACCGTCTCTTTAAATTGCATGCAGCAATGGGGCAGGCATGAGTAACCTGTGCACGGTGCTGTCCATTACAGCATTTAAAACTGATAAAGTGCAGACAATTTCCGGTATAGTAGAAAAGTTTGTGGTTTTGTATTAAGGGAACCAAACGTTCCTTAGTAACAAAACCTCAATACATCCTGTTACTATAGCCGCCCTGGTAAAGCTGTAAGAAAAGCTCATGCTTTATTTGGACAGTCGGCATGCTCTGCACAGCAAAGGATCAGGCGTCATAACCCGGCTTGGTCACAAACTCGAATGAAACATGCAGCTATGGACATCAGTACTCCATATGTATTTGCACCTTCAGAAACGGGTAGTGAAGCATGGAGTATTTTCAGAGCCTATGCATATCCACACCCACATGGTTATTAGGGGGGCTCATGGGGTTTTATTCAGATTTTTCATTACTATAGATTTGACATTACGTGGGTGTAAATTGAAGCAAATACATGGTTAAACTTAAAACCAGAAGAACTATGATAGTCTAGTATACTGGTTATCATAGCAGAAAAACAAGATCTGGTCATCAGCAAACCTGCCACCGTGAAAATACACCACCCAACACCCACAGCCTTAAGCCATCAATTCTATAGCACAAGGTGCGGGTCAAGAGTAGTGCTGAGCGAACTTGTGTTCGGCATACAAGGTCCAGGGTATGTAAGAATTCAGTTATGGATTCCACCACCACGGACCATAAGTTATGGTCCGTGGTAGTCGAATCCATAATGGAATTCTTAGACAACCCGAACCTTGTATGCCGAACTTAAAAACAGAAGTTTGCTCCTCCCTAGTCAAGAGTCATTTGTGGACAGCAGAGATCCTATATGTATAAGCAGTTTACATAGTGAGTGACTAGAAACCAATTCTTGTTTTACAACCCCATAAAAAGCAGGAATTCCTCAATGCTTGTAGGTAGAGAAATACAGATGTAGCAATCATAACCCCGACTCCAGGCACGCCAGGATGGCCACTTTAATGTGACTTCTTGTATTACTGCAATTAGATTTTGTAGCGTTAATGCACTACAGTCAAGATAACAAGATAAGACTGGCTACAAGTGTAGTAGACTATACAGGTTCTGAACACTGTGCAGGTGCTGCATTCATAAGAGTCACTAAAGAAGAGAGCCCTTACCTTCACTTCCACAGACTGCATGGCCAGGTCACAGGGGGGTTTCAGGGCTTTAGGTCTTGTGGCGTACCAGTAAGTCGTTAGAGCTGCAAAGGCACCAAAGCCCATCAAGGTGTTTGTGGGAAGAGTACGAACATACTGACGAACGTCTACCAGCTCGGGGATCCGGATACTCTTGAATATCTCGTGAGCCTGCATTGTTACTGGTGCTCTCTAAACCTGTGGGTGGAGAGGAGATGGGAGGGGTGATACATTAGGAAGCAGAAGGACATAAAACCAGCAGCAGATCAAATGTATGACTAATGCGAGAGCCTGGAGCAACGTTCATGCAACGACTCTACATACACAAATGCTGGGTTAAGTACACAGGCGGCAGACAATTATGCACGTCAGACATCAGCATATTGTGCCCTGTAAACTACAATGAATTAAAATATGGATCCATATAAACCCATATGTAGTTTGCAGAATACAGTTCTTTTATCCACTATCTAAATGTATACTGCAGGGGTCCGCACAACATTTTTCTCCTCGTAGCATTTTTGAGGAACAATTCTAGCCAAGGAGTAGTACAAAATAAGACCCCAGGTGGCCATAATTTTTTCATTTTTATATTACATATACCGTCATCTTCATTATACAGGTTTCAGAAAACACTGCGATTAATGTGTGCATGCGGTTTTTTTTTTAACAAATAAAACCACTTTTTCTTTAATATAAGCTTCATTTACTTGTCTAACTAGATGCCATGGTCACTAGTGCCCACGGCATCTAGGGGCGTTGGTCCCAGCTGTAACAGCAGGAGCCCTGCTTCAGTCCATGCTAGGTCCCGCAATGATCTGCAGCGCTGTATAAGTGCAGACTGTGTGGGGACTCTTCAGCTTGGACAGGGACTGAACACTGTACACAGTGCAATACAGCACACAAAAAAAATATTAAATTGTCTAATGTATACAAATACAGACTTTTTGCAAAGTGTAAAAAGTCTTGTACAGGTGTGTCTAACATTATGTGACCTCTCTGTAGACGTACGTAACATGAGCAGGACTTTAGGGCTCATTAAGAAGAGCAGTTTTCCTGTTTGATTGCAGATTGGACCGTACCTGGAATATTAAAGATAGGGACGAGCGAATCGACTTCGGATGAAACATCCGAAGTCAATTCGCTCATCCCTAATTTAAAGTCAATGGCTCAATTCAGGATTGATTTTCCAAAAAGAGCCATCAGTCCATCCAGAGAAATTTGCAGCATGCACCACCTGGCTCCAATTTTGCTATAAGGGTGCATTCACACAACTAAATTGTTTTGCGGTCTGCAAAACAGACACCAGCCATGTGCACGTCTCATCATGTTGCAGCGCCATTGACTTCCGTGGGTCCACATATTGTGGTAAAGTATAGGAGAGGTCCTATCTTGAGGAGCGTCCGCACTGATGCAGCATGCACATGGCCAGTATCAGTGTTGTGGACCTCGAAACACTTACAGTTGTGCAAATGTCCCCAAGACTTGTTTAGTCGGGTGAATAGGTCTGCAAGAAAAAAAATATATATAAAAAAAAATAATAAAAAATTGAGCACATGCAAAGTGCATCTGTGCATGGTCCATTTTAAAAAAGTGTCTGTTTACCGTCTGGAACACGGACGAGTTTTATATAGCTTGTCTGATACAGCCCTTAGGTCTCATGCTGCCCATGTGCGTTCCATAATTTGCAGAATGGGCAGTCCATAATAGAAATGCCTATTCTTTTCCACAAAATAGACAATAGAATACGTTCTATTTTTTTTGCAGGGCCATGTAACGGAGCAATGGATCTGCATCTTTTGCAGCCCCATTGAAGTGAATGGGTCCACATCCGAGCCGCAAATTTTTTTTTTACGTGCGTGAGAAAAAACTGAATGTGGTACCCAGACCCGAACCCGGACTTCTTCACTGAAGTTTGGGTAAGGTGTTCTGCAGATTTTATTATTTTCCATTATAACATGGTGTGGCAATGTGAATAGTGATGGGTGCAGTAAAGTCCCAGGGAAGCATGAAAAAGGGGTGTTATTTGCACCAGGAGCGTGTCACCAAGGGGCCCAGCCTTGGTGGAGTAAAGGCCCTAGATATAGGTGGACACCAAGACAGTTAGCTTAGCTGGCTCCAGCTAGTCCGGGCGGGCTTTTACTGGGAACAGGCAATGAGTTGGGTGGGTGCCTGTTCCCCATGCTCCAGTCCGGTATTTTGGAATATGCCCATGTCCAGGGATGGTATTTAATCCTGTTGCTGGACTTGGGTGTGGCTCCCAGTCTGGGGAAGGAGACAGTTTTTGTGAAACACAGTCCTGCTGGAGGCTCTGGAAGAGTGGTCTCAGCTGGGCTGGCGGAGGGGCCACAGGGCTAGGTGCTAACTGGATTGTTGGGGGACGCCGTGATGCTTGGGCGCAAGTAGTCACAAGGCCGGAGTCGGGAGGACTACTGGGCCACACTCCCCCATAAAGGCACTGGACTTTAGACCTTGTGTGAACGGTGTTCTGTACAGCCATGAGGCTGATGGACATTGGGCTGGGAAAGCCGCATGTTATGACCATGTGTGAACGGTCCTTTAGGTGAGTCAGGTTATATTTAGTTAGGGCCCGGCCGGGCATGTGTTTATTTTGTATCAATTAGGTTTGTTTTGCTGAGGTGCCAAATAAAGCGATGTTTGGAACTGAAACTTGGTGTCTGGCGAAGATACTTGTGTGAATGACCCATGAGAAGAGCTAACCCCCCACAATGGTTATAATGGAAAATAATAACATTCTTTAATACAGAATGCTAAGTATAATGTTAATTGAGGGTCAAACTCCCCTTATCCACTTGAATCTTCATTCAATCTTCATTCAGCAGGACCTGTGCTGACATCACCACGTGGTGAGAGCGATTAAGTCATAAAAGGTCCTTTTGCAGGACCTGAAAGAAATAATTATTTTTTACCCTCAATTGACATTATACTTAGCATTCTGAATTAACCACCTCAGCTCCCCTAGCTTAAACACCCTTAACCCCTTAAGGACACAGCCTTATTTCACCTTAAGGACCAGGCCATTTTTTTGCAAATCTGACCAGTGTCACTTTAAGTGGTGATAACTTTAAACGCTTTGACTTATCCAGGCCATTCTGAGATTGTTTTTTCGTCACATATTGTACTTCATGACACTGATAAAATGAAGTAAAAAAAAAAATGTTTTTTTTTTGCATAAAAAAATACCTAATTTACCAAAAATTTGGAAAAATTAGCAAATATCAAAGTTTCAGTTTCTCTACTTCTGTAATACATAGTAATACCCCCAAAAATTGTGATGACTTACCATTCCCCATATGTCTACTTCATGTTTGAATTATTTTGGGAATGATATTTTATTTTTTGGGGATGTTACAAGGCTTAGAAGTTTAGAAGCAAATCTTGAAATTTTTCAGAAATTTACAAAAACCCAATTTTTAGGGACCACTACAGCTCTGAAGTCACTTTGCGAGGCTTACATAATAGAAACCACCCAAAAATGACCCCATTCTATAAACTACACCCCTCAAGGTATTCAAAACTGATTTGACAAACTTAGTTAACCCTTTAGGTGTTGCACAAGAGTTATTGGCAAATGGGGATAAAATTTGAGAATTTCATTTTTTTGCCTAATTTTCCATTTTAACCCATTTTTTCCCCACTAACAAAGCAAGGGTTAACAGCCAAACAAGACTGTACCTTTATTGCCCTGACTCTGCCGTTTACAGAAACACCCAATATGTGGCCGTAAACTACTGTACGGCCACACAGCGGGGCGCAGAGTGAAAGGTGCGCCGTTTGGTTTTTGGAAGGCAGATTTTGCTGGACTGTTTTTTGGACACCATGTCCCATTTGAAGCCCCCCTGATGCACCCCTAGAGTAGAAACTCCATAAAAGTGACCCCATCTAAGAAACAACACCCATCAAGGTATTCAAAACTGATTTTACAAAAGTTGTTAACCCTTTAGGTGTTGCACAAGATTTAATGGAAAATAGAGATACAATTTCAAAATTTCACTTTTTTGGCAGATTTTCCATTTTAATATTTTTTTTCCAGTTACAAAGCAAGGGTTAACAGCCAAACCAAACTCAATATTTATGGCCCTGATTCTGTAGTTTACAGAAACACCCCATATGTGGTTGTAAACTGCTGTACGGGCACACGGCAGGGCGCAGAATGCCATACGGTTTTTGGAAGGCAGATTTTGCTGGACTGGTTTTTTGACACCATGTCCCATTGATGCACCCCTAGAGTAGAAACTCCAGAAAAGTGACCCCATTTTAGAAACTACGGGATAGGGTGGCAGTTTTGTTAGTACTAGTTTAGGGTACATATGATTTTTGGTTGCTCTAGATTACACTTTTTGTGCGGCAAGGTAACAAGAAATAGCTTTTTTTTTTTGTTATTTACAACATTCATCTGACAGGTTAGATCATGTGGTAATTTCATAGAGCAGGTTGTCACGGACGCGGCGATACCTAATATGTATTCAATTTTTTTAATTTATGTAAGTTTTACCCAATGATTTCATTTTTAAAACAAAAAAAAGTTAGTTTTTTCAGTTTTTGGGCGATTATCTTAACCCCTTAAGGACACATGACGTACCGGTATGGCATGTTTCCCGAGTCCTGGGTTTAAATCGTGATGCCGGCGCCGCGGGGGTTAATCGGAACGGGATGCCGGCTGAAATCATTCAGCCGGCATCCTGTAACAATGCAGGGGGGGGGGGTCATTTGACCCCCCCGCATCGACGATCGCAGAAAACCGCAGGTCAATTCAGACCTGCGGTTTTCTGCGTTTCCGGTCCATTCGGGTGTCCTGTGACCCGATGAACCGGAAAAAGACTGCGATCGGTGGCGTAATTATACACCACCTATCGCAGTCCGAGGATTTGGAGAGGCGGTGCTGGCCCTGGTGCTGAACACTGCTGTCCAGGGTGGTGCTGATTGGTGCAGGGGAGAGAGGCGCGAGATTCAAACTTCCTGCGCTCCTCTCTCCCCTCCTCTTCCTGTCCAGCATCGTCCAGCACCAGCTTCTGTGTCCCCCTAATCGGCATCCATCACCCTCCTGCACCCATCGCCACCCAGGTAGGTTAGGGTCAGTGAGGGAGAGGCACCTTTAGGCAGGGATAGAAGGGAAAAGTTAAAAAAAAAAAAAAGCACATTTCTTACAAACTTTTTTGTTTCAGCTTTCAGACCCCAGACCCCCTGCCACTTGCGAATCTGTACGCCCAACAGTTCGTCGCTCAAAACCCGGGCTCATTTTTGGCTAGACCCGGTGGCTGGACGCCGGTCAGTGCAGCAGAGATGAGGACATTTTGGGGCCTCGTGCTGCATATGGGTCTAGTGCAAAAACCCAGTGTCAGGCAATACTGGAGTGGGGACATACTCTACCAGACTCCACTGTACAGTATGGTCATGACATGCTCCCGGTTTGAGGCCATCCGGAAATGTCTGCATTATTCCGATAATGCAGCATGTCCCCCCCGAAGTGATCCTGCCTATGACCGGCTGTATAAGATACGGCCGGTCATCGATCACTTTGGGGCCACATTTCAGCAGGCCTACGTACCTGGAAGGGAGGTCGCGGTTGATGAGTCTCTCGTTGCGTTCAAGGGGAGACTCAGTTTCCGCCAATACATTCCCACAAAGCGGGCGAGGTATGGCGTGAAGCTATACAAAATTTGTGAGAGTACCTCAGGGTACACTTACAAATTTCGTGTGTACGAGGGGAGAGATTCCCGGATTCAACCCCCAGAATGTCCCCCCACTCTGGGTGTTACCGGGAAACTCGTGTGGGACCTTATGTACCCACTGCTGGATAAGGGTTACCACTTGTACGTGGACAACTTTTATACCAGCATTCCCTTGTTCAGGTCCCTTGCCGCCAGATCCACGTTCGCTTGTGGGACGGTGCGGAAAAATCAACGCGGCCTCCTTGCCCACCCCCTCCAGGTACCTATCCCTAGGGGTGAGACCCGTGCCCTTACCAGTGGAAGCCTGTTGCTGGTCAGGTATAAGGACAAGAGGGATGTCCTTATGCTGTCCACAATCCACGGTAACAGCACCACCCCCGTCTCTGTGCGAGGTACCGCGGCAACGGTCCTCAAGCCCGATTGTATCGTCGACTACAATCGGTATATGGGAGGAGTTGATCTCTCTGATCAAGTCCTCAAGCCATATAATGCCATGCGCAAAACCCAGGCATGGTACAAAAAAGTTGCGGTCTACTTGGTACAGGTTGCCATGTACAACTCTTTTGTACTATCCCGAAGCGCTGGCAGCACAGGGACATTCCTCCAATTCTATGAGGCAGTCCTCAAGGCCCTGATCTTTTCGGACCGGGAAAGAGCAGGCCGGAGTACCTCGGGAACTGGAGGCGCCCGGATCGTCCCTGGCCAACACTTTCCAGGTGTGGTCCCCCATACTGGAAAGAAGGGACGAACCCAAAAAAGATGCAGAGTGTGTCACAAGAGGGGGATACGGAAGGACACCACCACTCAATGTGACACTTGCCCCGATCATCCGGGCCTCTGCGTTATCGATTGCTTCAGGGAGTATCACACTTCCATGGAGTACTAAATTTTTATAATCTCCAACAGTCCCCTAGAGAACATAAAAAACTATGTCTCTCAGACTTTGGAGACACAGAAACAATTTTAGTTTTAGTGCAGGCATCCTCAAACTGCGGCCCTCCAGATGTTGTAAAACGAACTCCCAGCATACCCAGACAACCTACAGCCATCAGCAGGGCATGGTGGGAATTGTAGTTTTACAACATCTGGAGGGCCGCAGTTTTAGGATGCCTGCTTAGTGTCTCCAAAGTCTGAGAGCCATACATATTGGGCATAGTCGCGTGCGTAAAAGTAGTCGCTATAAAAATAACATTTGACCAAACCCCTCGGATGAACAGCGTTAAAAATATAAAATAAAAACGGTGCCAAAACACCAATTTTTGGGCAAAATTTCCATTTGAATCCTTTTTTTCCAGTAATAAAGCAAGGGTTAACAGCCAAAAAAACTCAATATTTATGGCCCTGATTCTGTAGTTTGCAGAAACACCCCATATGTGGTCGTAAATGGCTATATAGCCGCACGGCAGGGCATAGAACGAAGGGAACTCCATATGGTTTCTGGAAGGCAGATTTTGATGGACAGTTTTTTTTTTTGACACCATGTCCCATTAGAAGCCCCCCCCTGATGTAGCCTAGAAACTCCAAAAAAGTGACCCCATCTAAGAAACTACACCCCTCAAGGTATTCAAAAGTTACTTTACAAACTTTGTTAACCCTTTAGATGTTCCACAAAACTAAATAGCGAATGTAGAAAAATTTTAGAATTTTATTTTTTTGTTACCTTGCCTCAAAAAAGTGTAATATAGAGCAACCAAAAATCATATTTACCCCTAAAATAGTTTCAAAACAACCACCTTATCCCGTAGTTTCCTAGATGGGGTCACTTTTATGGAGTTTCTACTCTAGGGGTGCATCAGGGGGCTTGAAAGGGTACATTGTGTAAATAAACCAGTCCAGCAAAATCTGCCTTCCAAAAACCGTATGGCGTTCCCCTTCTTCTATGTCCTGCCGTTTAGCCAAATAGTAGTTTACGACCACATTTGGGGTGTTTCTGCAAACTACAGAATCAGGGCAACCCATTTTGAGTTTTGTTTGGCTGTTAACCCATTTTTTTCAGTAATAAAGTAAGGGTTAAAATGGAAAATTTTCCAAAAAATAGAAATTTCTAAATTGTTTCTCCATCTGCCATTAACTCTTGTGGAACACCTAAAGGGTTAACAAAGTTTGTAAACCCAGTTTTGAATACCTTGAGGGGTGTACTTTCTTAGATGGAGTCACTTTTTTGAAATTTCTATTCTAGGGGTGCAACAGGGGGCTTCAAATGGGACATGGTATAAACAAAACCAGTCCTGCCAAATCTGCCTTCCAAAACCCATATGGTGTTCCCCTCCTTCTATGTGCTACCGTTCGGCCAAACAGTAGTTTACGACCACATATGGGGTGTTTTTGCAAACTACAGAATCAGGGCAACCCATTTTGAGTGTTGCTTGGCAGTTAACCCTTGTTTTACTCCTGGAAAAAAATTGATTATATTGGAAAATTTTCCAAAAAATAGAAATTTCAAAATGGTTTCTCCATCTGCCATTAACTCTTGTGGAACACCTAAAGGGTTAACAAAGTTTGTAAACCCAGTTTTGAATACCTTGAGGGGTATTCTGGTCAGATTTGCAAAAAATGGCCTGGTCCTTAACCACCTCAGCCCCCAGTGCTTAAACACCCTGAAAGACCAGGCCACTTTTTACACTTCTGACCTACACCACTTTCACCGTTTATTGCTCGGTCATGCAACTTACCACCCAAATGAATTTTACCTCCTTTTCTTCTCACTAATAGAGCTTTCATTTGGTGGTATTTCATTGCTGCTGACATTTTTACTTTTTTTGTTATTAATCGAAATTTAACGATTTTTTTGCAAAATTTTACAACTGAAAGTGAAAAAACTACATCCATATATAAATTTTGCTCTAAATTTATTGTTCTACATGTCTTTGATAAAAAAAAAATGTTTGGGTAAAAAAAAAAATGCTTTGGGTAAAAGTTATAGCGTTTACAAACTATGGTACAAAAATGTGAATTTCCGCTTTTTGAAGCAGCTCTGACTTTCTGAGCACCTGTCATGTTTCCTGAGATTCTACAATGGCCAGACAGTACAAACACCCCACAAATGACCCCATTTCGGAAAGTACACACCCTAAGGTATTCGCTGATGGGCATAGTGAGTTCAAAGAACTTTTTATTTTTTGTCACAAGTTAGCGGAAAATGATGATTTTTTTTTATTTATTTTTTTCTTACAAAGTCTCATATTCCACTAACTTGTGACAAAAAATAAAAACTTCTATGAACTCACTATGCCCATCACGAAATACCTTGGGGTCTCTTCTTTCCAAAATGGGGTCACTTGTGGGGTAGTTATACTGCCCTGGCATTCTAGGGGCCCAAATGTGTGGTAAGGAGTTTGAAATCAAATTCTGTAAAAAATGACGAGTGAAATCCGAAAGGTGCTCTTTGGAATATGGGCCCCTTTGCCCACCTAGGCTGCAAAAAAGTGTCACACATCTGGTATCTCTGTATTCAGGAGAAGTTGAGGAATGTGTTTTGGGGTGTCATTTTACATATACCGATGCTGGGTGAGATAAATATCTTGGTCAAATGCCAACTTTGTATAAAAAAAAAAAGGGAAAAGTTGTCTTTTGCCAAGATATTTCTCTCACCCAGCATGGGTATATATAAAAATGACACCCCGGAACTTCCGGTTCCGGCGCTGGTATGAGGAGACGCGTGTAGCGGAGCTCCGCCACCTTCCCTAACAGCCTTACCCTCCGATCACCGCCTACGGGCTCAAGTAACCACACTAAGTGTGGCAAGTGTTGACAGGCAGCGCTGTGTGCATGGAGAGGTACCTGCTACGTAGCGGGAAGAGACCGGAGGACGGAGAAGAGCCGCGGCCGGCGCCGCTGCATAAAGAGGACAAGATGGCGGCCGAGACTGAGACCACGCCGCGGGTAGTTGATTTGAGTCAGCCCCTGATATCCTCACAAGAGGACTTGTTCCAGTCTACCCCGCTGCCAGCTGCAGATCTCAAAAGGCTGGCATTAAAGGTTGCGGCCCACCTGGCACCTGATCTCAAATCTACGCTGGCGGCGACGATACAAGACTCCCTTACAGAGCTGCAGGAAGCCTACAGCCAGCAGGGGTACCGCATAGACGAACTGGAGCAGAGGACGGCATGTGTGGAAGAAGACATGCAGGGCACAGTCACGTATAAAAGTGCTGATGCAGACGGTGAATGAGCTAAAGGATAAGGTCGACGACCTTGAAAACCGCTCACGTCGCAGTAACCTCAGGTTAGTGGGTCTCCCTGAGGACATACCGGGCACAGAGCTTAAGCATATTTGTGAGTCAGAACTCCCCAGAGCGCTGGGACTGTCGATTCCCCGTAAAGTGGAAAGAGCGCATAGGCTGGGGTCACTGCAGAGCCCTCCGGAGGGACCCAAGGAGTTGGCTAATCGCCCGCAGAGAGGCAGACAGGTCATAATGAAATACCTCGATTTCTCTGATAAAGAGGACATTATACGCGCTTTCAGGGCGCGAAAAGAGCCTCTAACCTATAGGGGGCAGAAGATCATGCTTTTTAATGATTACTCGGCAGTGATCACTAAGAAAAGGAGAGGTTTCAGCGAAATTTGCACTTCACTGTTCCAGAGGAAAATCCGTTTTCAACTACTATATCCGGCAGTGTTAAAAGTGAAGTGTGCGGATGGAGTCTACAGGAACTTTAATAATGCCTCAGATGCTGCAGCTTTTTTTGCCCAAGGCCCATATCTCACCGAGCCTGAAGAGCCGGTGGAACAAGGAAGAAGAGCGTCGCAGAGTCCACAATCAGGCTTTCAAGGGACTTCCAGAGGCAAGCCGCAACGGAGAGATGAGACCCAGCACTTTTCGTCTGGCAATCAGCGGAAGCAGCGAAAATGAGGGGTGTCATGCCTCATGTATCCGTGCCTGCGTAAAGGGGGTGTAAGAAATAAGCGAGGGGGAAAAAAAAAAAAAAAGGAGCTGGTGGCCTTCAATCCTCCACTATAAGCTATTCAGGGGAAATGGTATGGGAGGGTAAAATGGTACCAGAAAAAAGTGAAGTCCAGGATGTAATGTTTGTTTCACTTGCCTTTGCAGGTTACTCAGGGATGTTTGTTTCTGTTTGTTGTTTTAGTTATGTTAATGCTGTCCTGCCAATCTCTTTGTCTCATACAATCGACAGTGGGGGGGAAAACCTTTTAAAAATGTGGGGTAATGATTAAGATAGTAACATGGAACGTCAAGGGCCTGCGCTCCCCGCAGAAACGCATAATGGTGCTGCGCCATCTCAAGCGCTTGAAGGCAGATATTGCGGTTCTGCAGGAAACGCATCTCCTGGAGGAGGATTTTATGAGAATGTCAAGGCTCTGGGTGGGCAAGGTTTATGGTTCTCCGGCTATACAGGGCAAGGCAGGTGTGATCACACTGGTACACAAGAACCTACTAAATAGGGTCCAGGGTTACACTGCTGACGATGAGGGCAGGTTATTGATTCTGACATTGAAAGATGGGAGCAGGAATCTCAACATATATAATGTTTATGCACCCAATGTACAGCAAGGTCGTTTCCTTGCCTCCCTGAGAGATAAGATACTGGCAGATCAGGTGGGCAATATATTGGTAGGAGGAGATTTTAACGCCACAATGGTAGAAAGTGAAGACCGTAAGCAGTCAGGGGCGTTGAGGAATAGGGCTCATGGGAGAGGTGGGGTTTTGTCTTCCCTCACAGAGGACATTGCTTTGGTGGATACATGGAGGGTGTCACACCCAGATGAAAGGGACTTTACCCACTTCTCCCATGCGCAAAACTCGTGGTCTCGTATAGACTACTGGTTGGCCAAACCAGAACTCTTGTCCAGAGTCAGCGAGGTAGCTATTGAAAACCTGGTGATCTCAGATCACTCGCCAGTGGTTCTGTCTCTGGCGGATATGGAACCGAGAGGGACAGAATACATTTGGAAATTCCCGTCTTTCCTATCTGAGGATGAGACCTTTATAGAATTACTACGGGGTTGGTGGCTGGAATACAGCACTACTAATCAGGAGCATGAATCTGACCCCCTTCTTTTCTGGGAAGCAGGCAAATCAGTTATACGGGGCAGGTTGATAGCATATATAACAGGCCTCAAGAAAGCTACAAAGGCACAATTTATCAAGTGTAGCCGGACAGTTCAGGGTTGCTATAGGGTTTTTGTGCAATCTCCTTCGCCAGAGAACAAGGAAAAGTGGAGTACAGCAAGAGAGGAGTTCGAGATTTGGGCAAAGAGAAAGGAAAGCTTTCACACAGCTAGATGGGAACTAGAGTTGCACAAGTTCGGCAACAAGGCAGGCAAACTCCTGGCAAATCTGGCTAAGGGGCGTAGACAAACAATCCCTATCACCCATCTACGTGACTCAGCAGGGAAAATTAGATCCCAACCCCCCGATATCCTAAAAATTTTTAGGAGTTACTATTCTGATCTATATAGTAGACCTCCAGACAATGTAGGCTTGGGCCCTAGTATCTTGGAAGGCTTAAATCTCCCAGTGATAGCGCAGGAGGATCTAGACCAGCTTAATAGGCCCATCACGGAAGAGGAAATCCTGAAAACAATAGCACTGCTACCTGGGAATAAAGCACCAGGCCCGGATGGGTATTCGGGTGCCTTCTATAAAGCCCTTAAAGCGCAAATATCACCGATACTATCTAAACTGGGTAATGTCCTCTTAAAGGGGGGGAGGTTATCTGCTCAAATGAATATGGCGCACATACGCATGCTCCCCAAGGAGGGCAAACCAGCTGAGGACCCCGCGTCATACAGACCTATATCCCTTATAAATCAGGATGTTAAAATCCTCTCGAAACTTATGGCCAATAGGTTAGCAAGCATCCTCCCGAGCCTGATCTGCCCTTCACAGGTTGGTTTTGTTAGAAACCGGTCAGCGGTCGCCAACATCCGTAGGGTCCTGGCGGTCTTGGATGAGTTGGGCCGGGGGAAGGGAGGTGTTTCGACGCCCTCCATAGTCACTCTCGACGCTGAAAAAGCTTTTGATAAGGTAAATTGGGAGTGGCTATGGAGGGTGTTGGATAAATTTGGGGTGAGAGGCTCTTTTAGGGAATACCTTACTCAGCTTTACACAACTCCTATGGCCAGGATAGGCATGCAGGGCTTTCTCTCTGATCCTTTTAGCTTACATAGGGGTACAAGGCAGGGCTGCCCTTTATCCCCCCTGTTGTTTGACCTGGCGGTAGAGCCTCTGGTCCGTTTCCTAAACTCGGGCGGGATTTTCGAGGGTATTAAAATAGGTAACTCTGAACTGAAGGCAATTTTTTTTGCAGACGACATACTTCTATTCATGGGCAACCCTGTGACAGACCTACAGGTAGTTCTGAGCAGCATTGCAAAATTTGGTCAGTTTTCAGGGTTCACGATAAATACAGCCAAGTGTGCGCTTCTACAGCTTGGGAGAGGGGAAAATACATTAAAGCCTGGGAGCACTCTAGAGGGGATACCGGTGGCTAAAGGTCACATTACATATTTAGGTATCAAGATAGGTTCTAGGGCAGATTCATTATACGGCCTGAATTATACCCCCTTATTGAGTAAAGTGACTAGGGAACTGCGAGGATGGCAGAACCTGCCCCTGCCCCTATTGGGCAGAATCCATTTAGTCAAAATGATCAGCTTCTCCAGACTCCTTTATCCTCTCCAGACTTTGCCCTTGCTGATTAAGCATGTAGACATCTGTAGACTTCATGGTGAGGTGACACGCTTTATCTGGAAGGGAAAGAGACCACGTATAGGTCTGAGGAAGCTGATGGCCCTGAAACTGAAAGGGGGAATGAACATGCCGGATGTCAGGATATATAACCAGGCATGTCTTCTTAGACACATTATTGACTGGCTACGCCACACAAGTTTCCACTCTGATTATTCTTTGGAGAGGGAACTTTGCGCACCATGGGATCCCTGCACCCTATTACATACGGCTTTGAGAGCCCTACCCATGCATCTGCGGAATTCGATTATCTTCCGCCACACATGGGCAGCATGGAGAACTATTAGGAAGAGTCTACGACTGTGTCAGGGAGTCTCGAAATACTTACCTCTGTGGGGACATCCGGAATTTGAACAGGGAAGGAGGAATGCTTTATTTAAGGAATGGAAGCAGAAAGGAATACTGACGGCCCAGCAGTTGTTACACAAGAATGAGAATAGATGGCTATCATGTCAGGAGGTTAGGGATGCTTATCACCTGAGTCCTTTTCAAACTATCCAATACTCCCAGGTTAATAAATTCTTAACTGATAGGCTGAGGGATGTCTCTAAGGAAATTGTGACGAATGACTTTGATAAGATAGTAATGAAGGGTACAGGCCCGCAATCCATTTCTCTATTGTACTCCCAATTAAGGTTGATTTTGGGGGATGACTACCACGTCTAGCTTTTCGCCCATGGGTTTGTATATTAGAGGACAACGAGGCAGGGGAGAAGATTCTTAAGGGCTGGTGGGCCATGAGGAATTCAGTCATAAATGAAGTTTGGAGGGACACACATTTCAGGATAATGCATAATGCTATTTACGCTTTTAACCTCCCGGCAGGCCCCAACAGGTTAGACAGGATTACTAGTTGTCCTAAGTGTAAGGTCATGCACACTGATCTATTTCATGGTCTTTGGTCGTGCCCCCGCATACAGGATCTGTGGAATCAGGTGGCACAAATATCTAAGGATAGTTGGAATTTGACGGTCCCGTTGAACCCTATGACCTTTCTCTTTCATTATTGGGAGGAGCTAAAGGATGGAGTCCTTATGGAGTGGAGACTGCCGACCCTTTTCCATGCACTCTGTATGGTAACTAAGAGGAGCATTTTACAACATTGGCTCCGGCTTTCGGTCCCCTCAAGGGATGACATATTAACATGCCTTAAAGAACTACTGAATCTGGAGCGAGGGGATGTTATGAAACATAAGGAAGGAAAGGGAGGCACATTTCTAAAGAGGTGGAGAGGCTTTCTGACACAGTTCTTCTCTGACTCAGATATTGAACACATCATGAGACCCTTCACTTTGACAAAATGGTATCTGGAGGAGCAGTTGAAAGGGTCGCTAGGCCGATTGGCACAATAACAGGTTTCCTACAAACACCCACATTGTTACTAATATGATGATATCATTGCTTTAAACCATGTCTGACGAAAGGTATGGCGATTGTTTTGGCAGGAGGATAGTTAGTTTCGAATAGGGGTAGGGGGGGGGGGGGGAGGGCAATTGAGTTTTCTCAGAGTGGGGGAGGGGGGGGGGGGGTTATTTTGAAAGGTCAGGAAAAAAATTGAAGTGAAGGACAACTTGTTTGGAGTCTCTACTGTATACATAGACATAAATGTCTGTTTTCTGAAAATATTTTGTAACAAATATGCAATGCTTCTGAATTGTACTTTGTATATGTCCTTACTTTTGAAAATAAAAAATTTTCTTGGAAAGAAAAAAAAATGACACCCCAAAACACATTCCCCAACTTCTCCTGAGTACGGAGATACCAGATGTGTGACACTTTTTTGCAGCCTAGGTGGGCAAAGGGGCCCATATTCCAAAGAGCACCTTTCGGATTTCACTGGTCATTTTTTACAGAATTTGATTTCAAACTCCTTACCACACATTTGGGCCCCTAGAATGCCAGGGCAGTATAACTACCCCACAAGTGACCCCATTTTGGAAAGAAGACACCCCAAAGTATTCCGTGAGGGGCATGGCAAGTTCCTAGAATTTTTTTTTTTTTGTCACAAGTTAGTGGAAAATGAGACTTTGTATGAAAAAAAAAAAAAAAAAAAAAAAAAATCAGCATTTTCCACTAACTTGTGACAAAAAATAAAAATTTCTAGGAACTCGCCATGCCCCTCACGGAATACCTTGGGGTGTCTTCTTTCCAAAATGGGGTCACTTGTGGGGTAGTTATACTACCCTGGCATTTTCCAGGGGCCCTAATGTGTGGTAAGTAGGTAAATGACCTGTGAAATCCTAAAGGTGCTCTTTGGAATATGGGCCCCTTTGCCCACCTAGGCTGCAAAAAAGTGTCACACATGTGGTATCGCCGTATTCAAGAGAAGTTGGGGAATGTGTTTTGGGGTGTCATTTTACATATACCCATGCTGGGTGAGAGAAATATCTTGGCAAAAGACAACTTTTCCCATTTTTTTATACAAAGTGTGCATTTGACCAAGATATTTCTCTCACCCAGCATGGGTATATGTAAAATGACACCCCAAAACACATTCCCCAACTTCTACTGAGTACGGCGATACCAGATGTGTGACACTTTTTTGCAGCCTAGATGCGCAAAGGTGCCCAAAGTCCTTTTAGGAGGGCATTTTTAGACATTTGGATACCAGACTTCTTCTCACGCTTTGGGGCCCCTAGAATGCCAGGGCAGTATAAATACCCCACATGTGACCCCATTTTGGAAAGAAGACACCCCAAGGTATTCAATGAGGGGCATGGAGAGTTCATAGAAATTTTTTTTTTTTGGCACAAGTTAGCGGAAATTGATATTTTTAATTTTTTTCTCACAAAGTCTCCCGTTCCGCTAACTTGGGACAAAAATTTCAATCTTTCATGGACTCAATATGCCCCTCACGGAATACCTGGGGGTGTCTTCTTTCCGAAATGGGGTCACATGTGGGGTATTTATACTGCCCTGGCATTCTAGGGGCCCTAAAGCGTGAGAAGTCTGGAATATAAATGTCTAAAAAAATTTACGCATTTGGATTCCGTGAGGGGTATGGTGAGTTCATGTGAGATTTTATTTTTTGACACAAGTTAGTGGAATATGAGACTTTGTAAGAAAAAAAAAAATAATTCCGCTAACTTGGGCCAAAAAAATGTCTGAATGGAGCCTTACAGGGGGTCGATCAATGACAGGGGGGGGGGTGATCAATGACAGGGGGGGGATCAGGGAGTCTATATGGGGTGATCACCACAGTCATTGATGACGCCCCTGTAAGGCTTCATTCAGACGTCCGTATGCGTTTTGCGGATCCGATCCATCTATCAGTGGATGCGTAAAAATCATGCGGACGTCTTATGGAGCTTTACAGGGGGGTAATCAATGACAGGGGGGTAATCAATGACAGGGGGGTAATCAGGGAGTCTATATGGGGTGATCAGGGGTGATCAGGGGCTAATAAGTGACGGGGGGGGGGGGGGGGGGGTGTAGTGTAGTGTAGTGGTGCTTGGTGGGACTTTACTGAGCTACCTGTGTCCTCTGGTGGTCGATCCAAACAAAGGGGACCACCAGAGGACCAGGTATATTAGACGCTGTTATCAAAACAGCGTCTAATATACCTGTTAGGGGTTAAAAAAAACACATCTCCAGCCTGCCAGCGAACGATCGCCGCTGGCAGGCTGGAGATCAACTCTTACCTTCCGTTCCTGTGTGCGCGCGTTCACAGGAAATCTCGCGTCTCGCGAGATGACGCATATATGCGTGACTGTGCGCAGGGCTGCCACCTCCGGAACGCGATCCTGCGTTAGGCGGTCCGGAGGTGGTTAAGGTGAAAATGAGCCCGGTCCTTAAGGGGTTAAGTAGGGTCTCATTTTTTGCAGGATGAGATGACGGTTTGATTTGCACTATTTTGGGGTGCATATGACTTTTTGATCGCTTGCTATTACACTTTTGTGACGCAAGATGACAAAAAAAAAAGGCTTTTTTTACACCGTTTATTTTTTTACGGTGTCACCTGAGGGGTTAGGTCATGTGATATTTTTATAGAGTCGGTCGATACGGACGCGGCGATACCCAATATGTATACTTTTTTTTTTATTTATATAAGTTTTACACAATGATTTCATTTTTGAAACAAAAAAAATGATGTTTTAGTGTTCCCATAGTCTAAGAGCCATAGTTTTTTCAGTTTTTGGGCGATTATCTTAAGTAGGGTCTCATTTTTTGCGGGATGAGATGACTGTTTGATTGTTACAATTTTGGCGTACATGCGACTTTTTTGATCACTTTTATTACCTTTTTTTGGGAAGTAAGGTGGGCAAAATTTCAATTTCATCATAGTTTTTTATTTTTTATGGCGTTCACCGTTCGGGTAAAGTAACATGACCGTTTTATAGATCAGGTCGTTACGGACGCGGCGATACCAAACATGTGTAGGGAATTTTATTTTAATTTTTAATCAGTGATAAATGTGTTTTTTAATTTTTACTTTTTTTTCACTTTTTTTTTACCCAGACCCACTTGGTTCTTGAAGATCCAGTGGGTCTGATGTCTGTATGATACAGTACAATATATAGGGTACTGAACTGTATTTTACTTACACTGAACAGATCTATGCCTTCAGCACAGATCTGTTTACCACCATGGACAGTCCGGACCCCCCCGCGCATTTAGCCGAGGTGCCTGCTCAATGATTTGAGCAGGCACCTTGTTCCGATCACAGCCGGCCGGGCGGCAGTGATCAGACCACCACATGACGTACCGGTACGTCATGTGTCCTTAAGGACTCGGGAAACATGCCGTACCGATACGTCATGTGTCCTTAAGGGGTTAATGACCAGACCACTTTTTACAATTCTGCACTACACTACTTTCACGGTTTATTGCGCAATCATACAACTTACCACCCAAATGAATTTTACCTCCTTTTCTTCTCACTAATAGAGCTTTTATTTGGTGGTATTTCATTGCTGCTGACATTTTAACTTTTTTGTTATTAATCGAAATTGACCGAATTTTTTGTAAAAAAAAAGACATTTTTCACATTGTTGTAAATTATTTTTTTAAAAACTACATTTCTATATAAATTTTTCTCTAAATTTATTGTTCTACATATCGGATAGAAAAAAATGCAATAAGTGTATACTTATTGGTTTGCGCAAAAGTTATAGCGTTTACAAACTATGGAACAAAAATGTGAATTTCCGCATTTTGAAGCAGCTCTGACTTTCTGAGCACCTGTCATGTTTCCTGAGGTTCTACAATGGCCAGACAGTACAAACACCCCACAAATGACCCCATTTCGGAAAGTACACACCCTAAGGTATTCGATGATGGGCATAGTGAGTTCATAGAAGTTTTTATTTTTTGTCACAAGTTAGTGGAAAATGATGATTTTTTATTTTAATTTTTTTCTTACAAAGTCTCATATTCCACTAACTTGTGACAAAAAATAAAAACTTCCATGAACTCACTATGGATTCCAGACTTCTTCTCACGCTTTAGGGCCCCTAAAATGCCAGGGCAGTATAAATACCCCACAAGTGACCCCATTTTGGAAAGAAGACACCCCAAGGTATTCCGTGAGGGACATGGCGAGTTCATAGAATTTTTTTTTTTTGGCACAAGTTAGCGGAAATTGATTTTATTTATTTTTCTCACAAAGTCTCCCTTTCCGCTAACTTGTGACAAAAAGTTCAATCTTTCATGGACTCAATATGCCCCTCAGCGAATACCTTGGGGTGTCTACTTTCCGAAATGGGGTCATTTGTGGGGTGTGTTTACTGTTCTGGCATTTTGGGCGGGGCTAAATTGTGAGCAACCCTGTAAAGCCTAAAGGTACTCGGACTTTCGGCCCCTTTACGCACTTAGGCAGCAAAAAAGTGTCACACATGTGGTATCGCCGTACTCAGGAGAAGTAGGGCAATGTGTTTCGGGGTGTATTTTTACATATACCCATGCTGGGTGAGAGGAATATCTTTGTAAATTGACAACTTTGTATACATTTTTTTTAGAAGTCGTCATTTACAGAGATTTCTCTCACCCAGCATGGGTATATGTAAAAATACACCCCAAAAACACATTGCCCTACTTCTCCTGAGTACAGCGATACCACATGTGTGACACTTTTTTGCAGCCTAGGTGCGCAAAGGGGCCCAAATTCCAATGAGAATCTTTACGATTTCACAGGGCATTTTTTACACATTTGGATTCCAAACTACTTCTCACGCTTTAGGTCCCCTAAAATACCAGGGCAGTATAAATACCCCACAAGTGACCCTATTTTGGAAAGAAGACACCCCAAGGTATTCCGTAAGGGGCATGGCGAGTTCCTAGATTATTATTTTTTTAGCACAAGTTAGTGGAAAATGATTTTTATTTTATTATTTATTTTTTCTCTTACAAAGTCTCATATTCCACTAACTTGTGACAAAATATAAAATTTTACATGAACTCGCCATGCCCCTCACGAAATACCTTGGGGTGTCTTCTTTCCAAAATGGGGTCACATGTGGGGTATTTATACTGCCCTGGCATTTTAGGGGCCCTAAAGCGTGAGAAGAAGTCTGGAATATAAATGTCTAAAACATTTTACGCATTTGGATTCTGTGAGGGGTATGGTGAGTTCATGTGAGATTTTATTTTTTTTGTCACAAGTTAGTGGAATATGAGACTTTGTAAGAAAAAACAAAAAAACAATAAAAAAAAAATATATAATTTCCGCTAACTTGAGACAAAAAATAAATAAAAAAACTTCTATGAACTCGCCATGCCCTTCAAAAGTGATCTTTTTATAGCGCCGCAGCGATTTTACAGTGTTTTTGCAGTGATCAGAAAAAAAAAAGAATTTCTGTCACTGCGGTGGGGCGGACTGAATGCAAGTGTGCGCACAAGATCAGGCCTGATCGGGGCGAACACTGCGTTTTTTTGTAGAGCCTATAGAACATGTCCTAATCTTGTCCGCAATTGCTGACAAGAAAAGGCATTTTCTATATAGTTCTGGCAATGTGCGGATCCGCAAAATGCGGAAAGCACATTGCCGTGTCAGTGTTTTGCGGATCCGTAAAACACATACAGGTGTCTGAATGGAGCCTTACAGGGGGGTGATCAGGGAGTCTATATGGGGTGATCACCCCCCTGTAAGGCTCCATTCAGACGTCCGTATGTGTTTTGCGGATCCGCAAAACACATAGACGTCTGAATGGAGCCTTACAGGGGGGTGATCAATGACAGGGGGTGATCAGGGAGTCTAATATGGGTTGATCAGGGGTTAATAAGTGACAGGGGGGGGGGGGGGGGGGGGGGAGTGTAGTGGTGTTTGGTGCTACTTTACAGAGCTGCCTGTGTCCTCTGGTGGTCGATCCAAGCAAAAGGAAGCACGAGAGGACCAGGTAGCAGGTATATTAGATGCTGTTAACAAAACAGCGTCTAATATACCTTTCAGGGGTTAAAAAAAAAAAAAAAAAAAAAAAAAAAAATCTACAGCCTGCCAGCGAATGATTGCCGATGGCAGGCTGTAGATTAGCTCGTTTACCTGCAGTTCCTGTGTGCGTGCGTTCACAGGAAATCTCGCGTCTCGCGAGATGGCGCGTCTAGGAGGAATGAATCGACCGCCTCCGGAACGCAATCCTGCGTTAGGTGGTCCGGAGGCGGTTAAAGAATGTTATTATTTTCCCTTATAACCCATGTTATAAGGGAAAATACTGTGAATTTACTTTAATGGGGTCCGGGGTTGCTCATCCCTAGCAACCATGCATAAAAAAAATAATAATAATAATAATTGCACCGCATCCGCACTTGCTTGCGATTTTCACGCAGCCCCATTCATTTCTATAAGGCCTGCTTTGCATGAAAAAAATATAGTACAATATAGAATATGCTGCGATTTTCACGCAACGCACAAGTGATGCGTGAAAAATCACCGCTCATCTGCACAGCCCCATTGAAGGGAACAGGTCCGGATTCAGTGTGGGTGAAATGCGTTCACCTCACGCATTACACCCGCGCGGAAAACTCGCCCGTGTGAAAGGGGCCTTAGGATTGGACACTCCAGGAATCAATTTAACGTGGTTTGCAGGCCACAGAATTATAGGATCAGAATTCTAGCACGAGTCAAAATGTAACACCATAAGCAAGTCCAATATGGCTCCGACATGTCTACACTGCCCCCTCCTGGACAACTGGAGGATTTGTTGAAAAGATCCTGACAAGCATAGTTTACAATGACAGTATGCAAAACCAACGCGAGATAATGCACCATGCTGATTTAAAACAATTGACTACCTGTTTTCTATAACTATTAGGGTACATGCACACGTTCAGCATTCATGTGCAGAGAATCCGTGCAGTCAATCTGCATCAATTGGTGCGGATTTGACTAAGTGAATGGAGAAAATCCGGTCAGGAAAAATAAGTTGACATGCTGCGGATTTTAAAATCCGCACCGCAGGTCAAAATCCACATTGTGTGCATTGAGAATTTCAAAAATTCTCATAGAATACAATGTACATGACCTACGGTGCGGATTTTCCGCACGCAATCCTGATCGTGTGCATTTAGCCTTAGAGGTCCAGACTGTAGAAACGACATAGCGCAAACAAGTGCCAGAGCGCAGTGCTCACATACACAGGTATATACTATTACATATGCATCGAGAAGATACAACAATAAATTGTTTAAGTGCCATTTTTTAATGGGAAAAGTCGACTGCAGCTTCTTTGAGACGGAGCTAAATCTAAGTATCTGACGCCCCAGACTTACTGTCACAAGTGTCAATATTAACTTAATTTGAGTGCACAGAAAGCAAGCACACAAAGTAATAAAATACGGTACATAAAAGAGGGATCAGGTAAATAAATGGATTAGGCATTAAACGTTGAGCCCCAGGCTAAGACATGACAGGAGCCTCCCAAGTGGCGTCATATACAAAGACGCCTGAAGACAATGAAGAACTCACCGTTCTGTGCTCACAGCCCTCACAACCTGCTGCAGACGACCAGCACTTGTCATCTGCCGTCAAGGACTCTCAGGACAGAAGTCACATGCAAGGACCTGCTATTAATGCCTAGTAGGCGAAAGGTAACAGCAGGGTAGGAGCCAATGGCCGTGTCATCTGCAGAGAGTCACCCCATATGCAGAGGGTGGCATCCTTGACACGAATACTGGTCATAAGAACAAAAGGGCAACTGGCATAAGACAGACATTCATTCACAACCCTAGCTTTCTGCTGGCAGAGAATGTTAACCCTTTCCGGGCACGGTAGAGGTCAGCTGTCCTACAGGAAGGAGAGTTCACAAAGAGACAACAGATGGCACCCGGAGGGTCAAGAAATATCAAATTTCAGGTACATTGCAGAATGAAAACACAGACTTCTGATTTGTACCATGCTGGGCATACAGAAGCATATGCTCCCCCCCTCCCCCCCCCCCCCCCCCCCCCCCCCCCCCCCCCCCCCCCCCCCCCCCCCCCCACAGGCATGACCTCTCCACGGCCAGTGTGTTTCCGCTGTCACTGGAGTCAACTTCAGTGACAACTTTTTCTTCATTTGGTTTTAAAACTTGCTGAAGCGCGGTGACTGTCGAGATGCGAGATATGACTCAACCCAGTGTGTACACCGTGCAGTTATGCGACAGGTCTTTCATTACTACATTCCTCCCATGCTGCACACGTGAAGGTCATGGAGAACGGAAATAACCTGGGCTTTCCATACCTCTCATGTCAGTGTATAAGACATGACTTAGGCCTCTTGCACACGAACGATACGGATTAGGTCCGGATGCGTTCAGTTAAAAATGCGCGATTTCGCAAGCAAGTTCATTCAGTTTTGACTGCGATTGAGTTTAGTTTTTATCGCGTGGGTGAAATGCGCATTGATGTGTTTTTCACACGCTTGATAAAAAAAACCTGAAGGTTTACAAACATCTCTTAGCAACCATCCATGAAAAACGCATCGCATCTGCACTTGCTTGTGATTTTCACGTAGCCCCATTCACTTCTATGGGGCCAGCGTTGCATGTAAAAACGCAGAATATAGAACATGCTGCTATCTTTACGCAACGCACAAGTGATGCGTGAAAAACACCGCTCATGTACACAGACCCATTGAAATAGGTCCGGATTCAGTGCGAGCGCAATGCGTTCACATCACGCATTGCACCCGCGCGGAATACTCGCTCGTGTGAAAGGGGCACATTTATTAAGACCGACACTTTAGGCTATTTTCACACTCGCGTTTGGTGCGGATTCATCATGGATCTGCACGGACGTATCTGTTCAGATAATACAAACGTCTGCATCTGTTCAGAACGGATCCGTTTGTATTATCTCTAACATAGCCAAGACGGATCCGTCTTGAACACCACTGAAAGTCAATGGAGGACGGATCCGTTTTCTATTGTGCCAGATTGGGTCATAGAAAACGGATCCGTCCCCATTGACTTACATTGTGTGTCAGAATGGATCCATTTGGCTCAGTTTCGTCAGCAAGCAGCGTTTGTGTCCGCCTCCACAGCGGAATGGAGACTGATCGAGGCAAACTGATGTATTCTGAGCAGATCCTTTTCCATTCTGAATGCATTAGAGCAAAACTGATCCGTTTTGGACCGCGTGTGAGAGCCCTGAACGGATCTCACAAACGGAAACCAAAACGCCAGTGTGAAAGTAGGCTTAGACACCGGTCTTAATAAAGGCCCATAGCTGGCGGTGGATCCGCCGGAGTTAAGAGGCGCCGGCTCCTCCATAACTTTGGCGCCAGTTCTAAATGTAAGACGGCTTTTGAGCCTTCTTACATTTAGACTTTTTTTTTTATGTCTGAAACAGGCCTAGAAAATGATGACTGAGACGGGCCTGCTGTCCCCTCCCCACGTCCACAATTTTAGACCTGGCATGAGAGGGGAAAGTTGTGCCACATGCTGCGACAGTCGCAGAAAAATCCATCTCGAATGGATTTTCTGCGACTGTCGCATCGCAGTGCGACACCATAGACTGCCATTATAAAAATTGTTGCGCGACATTGGTGCGACAAATGTC
This sequence comes from Bufo bufo, assembly GCF_905171765.1. NCBI lineage: Eukaryota > Metazoa > Chordata > Amphibia > Anura > Bufonidae > Bufo > Bufo bufo. Next base: position 705,343,682 of record NC_053390.1, read on the forward strand.
GTCGTGTAGACCTAGCCTAATACGTAAGATTAGACGATTTGCTTTTTTCATTCCATGTGGAAAATGCCCTGCCATGCAGATTTTGAAACCAGCAGCATGTCAACTCTTTGTGCAGTAAAATCTGCACCAAAAACATGGAAATCCACATGGGAATTTCTGCGAGATAGAACACACACACACACACACTTTACAATACAGTCGTATGCAGCCCATTCTTCACGGAATTGCACGTGGAAAATCTGCAGCATTTACAGTAGAAGTGAAGTGTATTAGATTCCAGAAAACACACTCTGGATAAAACCCAGTGTAAACTGACTTGAACTGAGGGTTTTCAATCCGCAGCAGGCCAATTTATGGCGGGTAAAGGCTGACCTCATTGCAACACCCGCTGCAATCCCAGCAAAAAAAAAAAAAAAAAAAAAACAGCCCATAGTATGAAGGCCTCAGACGTTTTTTTTCTGCCCCATATCATGGCACTGTATAAAACGGTGCCATATTAAAGCCATGTGCGTGAGCAGAGGCTGCATTCATATAGCCATGTGTGGTCCATGAAATGCATTCCGTGTAACGGTCCATTTCCACGGAAAGATCACGGCTCAGAGCGAAACTCACTGGGGGAGATTTATCAGAATTGGTGTACAGAAAAACTGGCTTAGTCACCCATCGTTTCTTTACACGGCTTTTAAAAAATCTACCAAACTGTGCTGTGACTTCCAGCCCCACCATGGGCCTACAGTACTCAGCATAATTCGAATGCAAGACAGCAGAATCACAATCTAGCTGGAACTCACTGCATCAGAAATCATGATGGGTCCGGAGGTGCGGTGCGGAAGCACGGAACAGAACCCCCACGGAAACACTACAGAGTGCTTCTGTGTTGTTTCATTCCGCAAAAAGAACAAGTTTTATCTTTTTGTGGAACGGACAGGTTGGGGACCCCATTCAAGTGAATAGTCCTGCGATGGTCAGTGCCCGTGCATTGCGGACTGCAATTTTCAGTCCGCAGCACGTGCACGGAGCCCATACATTGTTTTCAGTGCCAGATCCATTTTTTTCCCCCCGGTTTTTATGATCGGACACAAAACCGCAGCTTGCAGCAGTTGTGTCCGGTCACAAAACGGAATGCTGCCAGAATGGAAGACATCCTGAACCGATCTCTTCCCATTCAGAAAGCATGAGGACTAAACGGAAAAACTTTATTTTCTGGCGTTGAGATCCTCTGCCGGATCTGGGACTACATACATGGAGACTGACATAACTTACAATTTTGTAGAACATTGACCAGCATGTAACAGATTTCACTCATGTGAACTGCAGCTGTCGGTCCAGAATTAAAGGGGTTATCCGACCCCTGAGATGCCCCCCATATGCCAGGGCCCCCTACACAGATTATACTTACCTCGCTCCCTAGCACCTGCATTGCTTCTGAAGCCTGCATGGCTGCCGCTGCATCTCTCCATGCACAGATTAAAACATCCGGCGTCAGGGGCAGGATAGCCAATAGCAGGCTGTGATGAGCCTCCCTAACATCGTGGGCTCGTCCCTGTCTGCTATTGGCTAAAACAGCTCCCCCCATATGTTTTCATCTGTGCATAACGAGATGCAGCGGCGGCCATGCAGGCTTTAGAAGCAACGCAGGTGCTAGGCAAGTATAATCTGTGTAGGGGGCCCGGGTATATGGGGGGCATTTTAGGGGTCGGATAACCACTTTAAGATTTAAAAATCGCTATAAAAAGGTCACCATGAGGCTCCAGTCTTGCTGGTCATACACATTAGATAGCTGTTGAGCGTTCGTCCCTCAGCCATCTCTCCTGACTCCTCCATACACAAGCTTGCTGAGCCGAGCATGCATATGTCCTGAACAAGGGGAGGAAGGCTCAGGCAGGGGCTCCTCTCCCCAAGAAAAAAAATAATAATAATTAAGCAGTCGAACTCCAACAGATGATCTTTATCTGGCAATAGAGGGTCAGCAGGTCCCTGCAATATGTAACGCCACCATTTGTGTAAGTTGCATGATCAGGCTAAAGCTCGATGTACAGAGAGCCTTATTGTGGCCGATTTGTTTCACAGATACACTACAGAAGCACTATATTCACAGCGGGAGGACGCTGTCCTACATACAGCATTAGGGCTCATGCACACAAACATTTTCTTTCCGCTTCCGTTCTTTTTGCGGACCGATTGCAGAACCATTCACTTTAATGGGTCTGCAAAAACAACGGCAGGTACTCCGTGTGCATTCAGTTTCCATTCCGCAAAAAAATAAAAATAAAAAAATAAAATAGTGCATGTGCAAATCAATGGGTCCGCAAAAAAATACGCATGTCTTTAGTATTTTGCGGATCCAAACTGTAGAAATACTATGCCCAGCCCATATTGCTCATCTGTTTGGTGATTAATAAGTTACTGTTTCCGATCTGCAAAAAACTGATCACATACGGAAACCATACGGAGAGGTTTTGTGGAATAACGGAACAGAGGAGGACTTAAATCAGAGAGAAAAAAAAAACAAAAAAAAAAACTCAGATACGGAACGGATCCGTAAAAAAAAGGACAGCAAAACTGTCGTGTGCATGAGCCCTTATTTTTTGTCCGCATCCGATTCACATTTTTTTGCGGGTTGGATGCTGACCCCATTCACTTCATCCGCATCCATATGTCCGTACCATGGCATCTGCAAAAATATAACACATGTCCCATTCTTGTCCGCATTACGGATAAGGACAGGACTGTTCTCTTATGGGCTGGACGTTCTATTCCACAAAATGCAGTACACTCATGGCTGGTATATATGTTTTGTGGATCCGCAACTTGTGGATTGCAAAACAGGCAACCATTGTGTGCATGAGCCCTTAAAAGGGGGTTCCCTGGGCTATTACTATTGATGATTAATATCAGATCGGCGGGGGTCCATAGACAGCAGTGGTGACCAGAAAGAGGGACAGGAGATGGCACATGCACACGCAGTCTCCTCATCCAGTGCCCCCACTGATCAGCAGTATGTCCGACCCCAGCCAATCTGATATTAATCACCTATCCTGAGGTTAGCTCATCAATAGTAAAAGCCCGGACAACCCCTTTAATCAGGAGTGCAGGATTAGTAGTAATGCAAGGCCTTAGGCCAGTTTCACACGAGCCTGTTCGATCTAGGAAACACGCTCCATTATTATGATGCTCGAGGAGCAGAGTTCAGTCTGGGAAATGCAGCCATCACACTGTGCGGGTTTCCCGGACTGAACGCACCACTGGCCTTAGGGGGGACTTCACGCGCAGCAGGTTTTGTTGCAGAAAATCTATTCCATTCATCTGAATGAGGTTGTTTTGGCAGCAAGCATATAGATTTCTGCAAGACCCATTCAGATGAATGGAACGGATTTTCGGTCACAGAAGTTTTCCGCAACAAAATCTGCCGCGTGTGAAGGCGCCCCCTAAATGTTGTGGCGCACGGAAAGAAAGTCTGCAGTTCAGAAATAACTGGAATGCTGCAAGTGTCAATGTGCTACTGAGACCAGAAGTGTTCCAGTTTACTACAACTTTTATTAGTGACCCAGACATGCAAATGAATTGCAGACAATGGTACCATGCTGACACACAGTGCGGTCACAGGAAGCCTACGTCCCTATAGCGTAGGGGCGATTTAATTCACAACACACAGCAAGAACAACTCCCATCTCCTGATCAAGCTGCACTCGCCCCACCGGGCACAGAACAAGAGGACATATTGTGAGCAGCGCACGCTTCACTAAATAAGCCGTTTGTTCCGGCTATGTGGAGAGCGGACACCAAATGTAAAAGGGCCACTCGCCACTTATTCATCCACCCCTCCTACACGCGCAGACTGCCCGGAGCAGGAGTTATGGACGGTGTAGATTCACACGCCACACAACTGTTTAAAAGTCTTCACCCACGTCCTGCAGGGCTCATTTTTTTCAATAAAATAAAAAAACTAAGTGTAAGCCAAACTGCAGTTTTAGGCCTCTTTCACACGGGCGTCCCAGATTTGCTCTAGATGCATCGCGTGTGCATTGTGGGAAAAGTAGGCACGCAATTGCAGTCAGTTTTGACTGCGATTGAGTTCCAATGTTCTTCCGCGCGAGTGCAATGCGTTTTGCATGAGCGTGAGAAAAAACGGAATGTGGTACCCAGACCCGAACCCGGACTTCTTTATTGAAGTTCGGGTTTGGGTTAGGTGTTCTATTCACTGTATTATTTTCCCTTATAACATGGTTATAAGGGAAAATAATAGCATTCCTATTACAGAAAGCTTAGTAAAATGTGGATTAAGGGGTTAAAAAAAAAAATATAAAAATATATATATATATATATATATATATATATATATATATATATAAATTTTTTTTTAACTCACCTCATCCAATTGATCACGCAGCTGGCATAGTCTTCTTTCAGGACCTGCAAAAGGACCTTTGATGACGTAATAACGCTCACCACATAGTGAGCGCCGTGACGTCAGCGCAGGTCCTGCTGAATGAAGATAGAAAAAAATAAAAATAAACTGAAGTTACTCCATGTGCATTTCGTTTCCGTATGTCCATTCCGAAAAAAAAAAAAAAAAAAAAAAAAAAATCATGTCCTATTATTGTCTGCGTTACTGACAAGGATAGGACTGTTCTATTAGGGGACAGCTGTTCCGTTCCACAAAATACGGAATGGAAGGACCCCGTACATTATGGAGGGGGACGCATGGCCATACTGGCATTGCCTGATGGCTGTCTGCCCTTGGGGACTGGGGTTTTTCTGCCCGGTGACAAGGAGGTTATTTTGGGAGCCCAGTTTTGGAGGGAAAAGGTTTCCCGCTCTTGTGGGGTCACTGGGCAGGGGATTAATTCTGCCCGGTGAGTGTCCTTCAATTGGCTGGGTTAGTGACCTATGATGTCCCAGGGTTCCGGGGAAGGTTAGCGGAGCCCTGGAGACAGCTTGTGATTGGTGTGGTGGGAGGTTTTGGGGCTATAAATGTCCGAGCTCCGCAGGCTGGGCTTGCCTTTGATCTGCACCTGCCTGTGGAGCCGGATTCTTTGTGCCCCTCCCGCCTGCCCCCTTTGTTGAGGGTATTTGGGGCCATGGCCTGAGGTTGGGTGAGGTAAGGATAGTCATCCCGTGATGGGATGGACTCTGATATATTTATGGTATTGGAGTCTGAGTTTATGACTAGACTCTTAAAAGTTTGCAGTTAAAGTTGTCTTGGTTAATTGTTTAATAAATCAGGCCTCGGCCGTTTTACCTCCACTCTCTAGTCAGTGTTTTTTGTTATTAAAAGGTATGCATGTATTATGGGGTTATAGGTTAGGCATAATATGCCATGTATTGCCATGCACACAGACGCCAATATACATACGGTCGTGTGCATGAGCCCTTAAAAGGTCAGAAATTTCTATGATGGTCATATCTAAATCAGCAGCCTGCTACAGAATTACAGATCTGAGCAAGTTGAGAGTTATAGCTTTGCAACAACTGGAGAGCCAGAGTTTGGAGACCACGGATGCAGAACACCATGGGGCACATTTGTTAAGACCGGCATTTTAGACACTGGTCTTAATAAAGGCCCATAGCTGGCGGTGGATCCGAAGTTATGAAAAGGCGCTGGTCTCTCCATAACATTCGGTGCATCCAGCGCCAGTTCTAAGTGTAAGACAGCTTCCTTGCCGTCTTGAATTTAGACCTTTTACTACACCTAAAACAGGCGTAGAAAATGGTGAATGAGATGGGCCTAGCATCCCTTCCCACAATCTTAAAACTGGCATTAACTAACCACTGCGCCACCATCTGCACCTGAAATACGCCCAATTTAGGAGTATTTCAGCATAGTAAATGACCCCCCATGTGTATATTCTATATAGTCACAGGGCAAGAATATCTGTAGGCGAGGTGACCAAAAAGGTTTCCCAGTCAGGATGAGCTTCAGTACGATTTGCTGGCCACAATTCTTTCATGTGGAGAAAGGGATCTCCCAGACAGGACAGGTGGTTAAAGGCTTTATAATGTCAGCTAAGCTATAAAAGCCTCATCTTATCCTACTGAGGGCAGAGCCAGGAGATAATCACTTGTTGTCTTGGATATACTCATTAATTAGCAGCTCTGCCAGGCAAGTACTTGAGATGCTACCTGTAAAAAAAATGTTGCTATAACAGCATGTGTATTAAATTTTTTTTTTTTTTAAATAAATTATAATTATATATATATATATATATATGTATGTATAAACACACACACTTATGTAAAAGCCTAAAGCTGCACAGTACATAACCAAGCACACATAGGATGTGTCCAGGCCACTTTCATACCTGCAGCATATAGATCCAGCTGCCTGATCTGGCAATTTGTGGAACGGAACGGGCGGCCCATTGTAGAAATGCCTATTCTTGTCCGCAAAACGGACAAGAATAGGACATGCTATATTTTTTTTGCGGGGCCACGGAACGGTGAAAACTGCGGCTCGGATGCGGACCCGAACAGTCGCGTGCATGGGGGCTAATGTGAACATTCTGTAGTACACATGTTTGTCCACTATATGGCAGCAAACTAGATGTATAAGCCATGTGTGAATTCTCTGCCGGGATACACGCTACAGGTGTGAAACAAGGGAGATATACCCAGTGCACTGAGCAAAGCCTACATGGGGAAACTATGGACATCCTGCAAAACCACGAGAACCAGACCCTCCTGGGCCAAAACAGGGCAGTTACCATTACTGTGGCCGTCTCTTACGTGATCTTCTTGAGTTTCAATGAAGGGGAGTGAAAAAGGATTTACTAAGCTGAAATACGCCTAAATTAGGCGCATTTCAGGTGCAGATGGCAGCGCAAGGGTTAGTTGCACCACCATCTGTGACCTCGCCCATGCCAGTTCTAAAATTGTGGCATGGGCAGAGAAAGGGACGGGCCAGCAGGCCAGTCTCATTGACCATTTTCTACAAATGTTTTAGGTGTAGAAAATTGTCTAGATGCAAGACCGCTCAGGAGCGGTCTTACGTTTAGAACTGGCTGGAAGAGCTGAAGTTATGGAGAGATCAGCACCTCTTCATAACTTCAGCGGAACCACGGTTTTAGGCGCCAGTCTTAATGTGTCCCCATGCCTCCAAGTCTGGGCAAAGGTATCTATCTATTCCTGTTGGGAGAGAGATAAATCTGTCTGTTGGCTTTAGTGTCAAGATGATCACTCTCTGGTATACCCCAAAGTAACATTATCTGATTAACAACCCTCTGGTCCAGAGCCCTGACGTGGATGGTCGTGACTTAGAAAATCTGCCTGTACATTGTCCACCCCCTTGAGATGGGCTGCAGAAAGACATTAAAGGGAACCTGTCACCATGAAAGTTCAACGTACAGGCAGCATGTTATAGAGCAGGAGGAGCTGAGCAGATAGATGTATAGTTTTATGGGGGGAAAAAACTTGTATTTCATTTATATTCCTGCTCATTCTGGGCTGTGAAGTCCAGGAGGTGGTCCTATCGGTGATTGACAGCCTTCCCTCTATAAGGCTCCATTCACACATCCATAATAATGGGTCCGCACCCGTTCCGCATTCATTCTCTGTGGGGAAGGAATGGATGCGGACAGCACACTATGTGCTCTTCGCATTCGCATTTCCTGAGCGCGCCCCCGATCTTCCGGTCCGCGCCTCCCGAAAAAAAAAAAAAAAGAAAGAGAGAGAACATGTTCTATTCTTGTCTGCAATTGCGGACAAGAATAGGGATTTCTATAGGGGTGCCGGCCGGGTGTATTGCGGATCCGCAATGTACTACGGATGTGTGAATGGACCCTAACTGTGTATACAGAGATAGCTGTCAATCACTGATAGGACCGCCTCCTCGACTTCAATGCCCAGAATGAGCTGACATATAAATGAATGAAATACAAGTTTTACTGAATCTTTTCCCAGAAAACTACACTGCTCAAAAAAATAAAGGGAACACAAAAATAACACATCCTAGATCTGAATTAATTAAATATTCTTCTGAAATAGTTTGTTCTTTACATAGTTGAATGTGCTGACAACAAAATCCCACAAAAATTAATAAAATGGAAATCAAATTTTTCAACCCATGGAGGTCTGGATTTGGAGTCACACTCAAAATTAAAGTGGAAAAACACACTACAGGCTGATCCAACTTTGATGTAATGTCCTTAAAACAAGTCAAAATGAGGCTCAGTAGTGTGTGTGGCCTCCACGTGCCTGTATGACCTCCCTACAACGCCTGTGCATGCTCCTGATGAGGTGGCGGACGGTCTCCTGAGGGATCTCCTCCCAGACCTGGACTAAAGCATCTGCCAACTCCTGGACAGTCTGTGGTGCAACGTGACGTTGGTGGATAGAGCGAGACATGTCCCAGATGTGCTCAATTGGATTCAGGTCTGGGGAACGGGCGGGCCAGTCCATAGCATCAATGCCTTCGTCTTGCAGGAACTGCTGACACACTCCAGCCACATGAGGTCTAGCATTGTCTTGCATTAGCAGGAACCCAGGGCCAACCGCACCAGCATATGGTCCCACAAGGGGTCTGAGGATCTCATCTCGGTACCTAATGGCAGTCAGGCTACCTCTGGCGAGCACATGGAGGGCTGTGCGGCCCTCCAAAGAAATGCCACCCCACACCATTACTGACCCAATGCCAAACCGGTCATGCTGGAGGATGTTGCAATCAGCAGAACGTTCTCCACGGCGTCTCAAGACTCTGTCACATGTGCTCAGTGTGAACATGCTTTCATCTGTGAAGAGCACAGGGCGCCAATGGCGAATTTGCCAATCTTGGTGTTCTCTGCCAAATGCCTGGGTTGTTGCCCTCCTACGGCCTCCTCCACGTCTCCTAAAGTACTGGCCTGTCTCCTGGTAGCGCCTCCATGCTCTGGACACTACGCTGACAGACACAGCAAACCTTCTTGCCACAGCTCGCATTGATGTGCCATCCTGGATAAGCTGCACTACCTGAGCCACTTGTGTGGGTTGTAGACTCCGTCTCATGCTACCACTAGAGTGAAAGCACCGCCAGCATTCAAAAGTGACCAAAACATCAGCCAGGAAGCATAGGAACTGAGAAATGGTCTGTGGTCACCACCTGCAGAACCATTCCTTTATTGGGGGTGTCTTGCTAATTGCCTATAATTTCCACCTGTTGTCTATCCCATTTGCACAACAGCATGTTAAATTGATTGTCACTCAGTGTTGCTTCCTAAGTGGACAGTTTGATTTCACAGAAGTGTGATTGACTTGGAGTTACATTGTGTTGTTTAAGTGTTCCCTTTATTTTTTTTGAGCAGTGTATATATAATCCGCTCAGCTCCTCCTGCTCTAGAACGTGCTGCCTGCAGCTTTGACACCTTGTTCAACATGACAGGTTCCCTTTAAAGATCCCTCTTCTATCCAGAAGATCTGATGGGAAAAACCTGAGGGGTTAACTGTCGCTGATTGCAGCTCCCTGTCATACAGGAGGCGGGTGCCGGCGGCAGAATCACACAACCGGCACCTGCCTCCTTTAGGCTACTTTCACACTAGCGTTCGGGGCTCCGCTTGTGAGCTCCGTTTAAAGGGGCTCACAAGCGGCCCGAACGCATCCGTACTGCCCTAATGCATTCTGAGTGGATGCGGATCCGCTCAGAATGCATCAGTCTGGCAATGTTCAGCCTCTGCTCAGCAAGCGGACACCTGAACGCTGCTTGCAGCGTTCGGGTGTCCGCCTGGCCGTGCGGAGGCAAACGGATTCGTCCAGACTTACAATGTAAGTCAATGGGGACGGATCCGTTTGAATTTGACACTATATGGCTCAATTTTCAAACGGATCCGTCTCCTATTGACTTTCAATGTAAAGTCTGGACGGATCCGTCTGAAGCTACTTTCACACTTAGAATTTTTTTTCTACAATATAATGCAGAAGGATCCGTTCTGAACGGATCCCAAGTCTGCATTATATGAGCGGATCCGTCTGAGCAGACATCAGACGGACCCGCTCTGAACGGTAGTGTGAAAGTAGCCTTAGCTGTATTAAACGTTAATTATCTTCATTGGCAGCGCAGAGCCCCCCTTAATTATCTTCAGTGGCCAGAGCCCCTCCCTCTCCTCATTGGCGGCACAGGTGGGAGGGAGGGACTACCTCCTTTTTTCCTGTGCTGCTCAGGTATTTTTTTCACACAAAAAATAAAAATATATATAAAAATAAAGTACACTGAAAAGTGCAAATTATATATATATATATATATATATATATATATATATATATATATATATATATCTCTATCTCCCTGGCAAAAACCTTTGTGTGAACCCATTCTACAGCTTAGTACAAAGCCACAAAGACAAGACTACTGTACCAATTGCTTAGGCCTCGTTCACTGTTCAGCATCCATTTGTTGACCATGGAAAATCCGTCCGCGTTTCATTGGTAAAGATGTCCATGAAGAATCAATGTTTGGGCCATGTGTCATCCATATTCCACAGACGCTGCTCAGCTGAAAATTAATTTCCAGAGTATCTATTTTTCAGTCCGTGAAAAAACAAGGACAAAACGGACGCCATCCGTGTTGCGTCAGTTGTTTTTCATGGACCCATAGACTTCAAAGGGCACGTTTCATCCACATCACGGACCAAAGTTGTGCAGGTCTCCATGATTTTTCGAGTGACCCACAGTTGGGAACAAACACATTCAAATCAATGGGTACGTGTGCTGTCTGTGGAGGACATGGACAGCACATGTCCGCGATTTACTGGAGAGTGAACGAGGCCTTATACAAGAATTAATAGTTCTGACCACCAAACCATAACTGACAGAGCACAGGTCATTACCCCAAAACAGGACTCCGAGGCTCGATGCCCTTATACCTGTTGCTTCCAGCAAGATGTTCCACAAGAGAATGTTCTGTGCCTAGCAGAGCACCGCTGTATCCAACGCAAGCCTCTGATCCACGCTGTATTACTCCGTATACTGGTGAGAAGGGGTGCCCATCACACCCCACATTTGGGAGTGAATTAGTACCTCAGAGATCATCTGCCAGCATGATCATCCCTAGTAAACCTAGCCCCTCGGAGCACCACTTCACCTCCACCCACTGCCTCTCCCCCAATGACTGACAGGGCCAGGTGTCCTCACCGTTTCGATGCCCCATGAGAGTGTAATCATTGACTGTACCCTCACCAATGCACAAGAGAGATGTCAGTCAGTGGACGGAGGGGGGGGGGGGGGGGGGGGGCGGAGGAGAAGCAGTGCGCTGAGGGGCTAGCTCCAAGATTAAAGTACACGAATTTCATAAAACGCTACACATCGGATTGCTACAAGAGGGGGGTTGTTGCACTCACCATAATCAACCTTGTCGGATAGTATGGTTTCATAGGGTTAATCCTGCTGACAGATACTATTTATGTTGCGATATGAGCAGACGTGGACAACTTGGAGTCAGATACAAATACAACACATGACCCTTACCACACACAGAGAGGAGATGTGGGTACGTTTTTTGCACACCACATCTTTTGCTTAAATTTATGGATTTTTGGAACGGTGAGACGCGTGTACAGTAAGAAGATGTTCTGCAAGGATGGAAAAAAAGGCATTCTAGAAAGACTTCAGACAAGACATTCTGGAGTCTTATAAGGTGGCCACAGATGCACTGATGAAGGGAGCGGCGGTGGCGCAGAGACAACACTATGCAAATCATTCTCAGCTGCTGCTACCGACGCCACGCATCGACACAACAAGGAATTGGCTGAGAATTTCCCAAACTATGCATCAGAAGCTTTACATCCTGCACAGCGCCTTGTAATGCGGCCACGGATTTGGGTCTATGGTGAAGGGAAATATGGAAATGGCGACAGATCAACACGACACGCCATGACCTGACCTACAGACATCACGCAGGCGGCACGCCATGACCTACAGACATCACGCAGGCGGCACGCCATGACCTACAGACATCACGCAGGCGGCACGCCATGACCTACAGACATCACGCAGGCGGCACGCCATGACCTACAGACATCACGCAGGCGGCACGCCATGACCTACAGACATCACGCAGGCGGCACGCCATGACCTACAGACATCACGCAGGCGGCACGCCATGACCTACAGACATCACGCAGGCGGCACGCCATGACCTACAGACATCACGCAGGCGGCACGCCATGACCTACAGACATCACGCAGGCGGCACGTCATGACCTACAGACATCACGCAGGCGGCACGTCATGACCTACAGACATCACGCCGGCGGCACGTCATGACCTACAGACATCACGCAGGCGGCACGTCATGACCTACAGACATCACGCCATGACCTACAGACATCACGCAGGCGTCACGCCATAACCTACAGACATCACGCCATGACCTACAGACATCACGCAGGCGTCACGCCATGAACTACAGACATCACGCCATGACCTACAGACATCACGCAGGCGGCACGCCATGACCTACAGACATCACGCAGGCGGCACGCCATGACCTACAGACATCATACAAGCCGATCATGTATTTATGGTGATGGATCCACATCAGCACTATACAGCCAGGATCCACTGGCCACTCTGTAATTCTGCACCAGGCCGCTAGGTGGCGCCGCTGCTGTGCAGACGGCATGGCCACATTGTAGCCTGAGAACACGTTATTGCCCCTGCTACCCAGACAATTGCAGAATAACGCCCCCCGCTGTATGTGCACAGAGCAAATAAAAATCCCCTCAAGCTGTGAAAATGCAGAAGACTGAGGAGAACAGGAAGCCACCCACCCCCCACGATGCAAGGAAGATGATGGGAGTCACTGTCTAATAGGTTCACAACTTGCTGCACATTACACCAATCGAGCTGCTGCCATCAGGCCACAGGGGGTTAAATGACTGAAAGGAAGTCGCATACGCCAAATGCGACAAGATGATTCCTGCAGCGGTGTCACAATGTAATCATAGGACCGAGGGTCAGTCAGCAGGCTGGCCCCGCCATCTGCCGCCCTGCACACACAGGCACCTTCCACTTACCTCCCCTGGACTACAGGACAACGTGCATGCCGGGCGGTGCTCTTTATATAGCTGTGGCGGCTCCGGCCGTGTGTGCAGGCTGCATGCACCGCCCAGGCTGCCTCCGCGTCCTCCCCCGGGGCTGGCCGCACATCCCCGGCCTCTTCCCCGCCCGCCCCTGGCTCCGTAGTGTGAACACGGCCATGGCTGTTCCGTTACCGTCCGGGAAGCTGCAGAGCACAGATGTGGTCTGGTGTTCTCCGCTCACTGGAAAAATGCTATGCAATCCGCTCTTTTCATACCGCATGCGGTTTTATGGCATTTTTTCATGGCTGGCTTTTTGAACGTTTTTTTTCCTGGTTTCTATTTCCCAGTAGAGAAGGAAATGGAAAAACGGTAAAATAAAACGCCTTAGGGCACATGCGTGTCCGCAATATACGGGCACTGGCCATGTGCTCACTGCATCGCGGATGCAGGCCCATTCACTTAAATGGATCCACAATCCGGAAGGTGCGGAACTACGGAGCGCTTCCTTGGGGTTTCTCTCCGTGCCTATGCACAGCCAATTTTTTTTTTTTAAATGTTCTATTTTTTTTTTTTGCGGGGCGGGCGGATCACGGGCCCGTTTAAGTTGAATGGGTCTGGATCCGTCTGCGAAATGCAAGGAACGGCCGAGCAACAATATGGACAAGAATAGAACATGATGTATTTGTGGAACCGCCACACGGATCTGGAAAAAAACACGGATATGTGCATGGCCCTATAGAAATGAGTGGGCCAGTAATGAACGCAAAAAATGCAGACCGCACACTGATGAAAACCGTTGCGTGCAAGGCCTAAAAGTGCTGAAAAAAGTCACAAAATTAGGCCTCAAAGGGAAGTTTATTACAAAAACAATAGTTTTCCTATTTCAGGGACTTTTCCAGGATCTTGGGGTACACCACCGGCGAACAAGCTGCCGCAACCTCTAAGCCAGTGGTCCTCAGTCACTCCAGTCCTCAGGACCCACCTACCGGTCAGGATTTCCTTAGTATCGAGCAGGTGATATAATTAGTGTCCATCCATCAGGACTTACCTCAGGTGTTCTGTGGTATATTCTGAAATCCTGACCGGTAGGTGGGCCCTGAGGACTGGAGTTGGGGAACACTGCTCTAATCCATCTGCACCTCATACTGCCGCATCGTGGGCTTGTTGCAACCGTGTGCGGTCCTACCCTAAAAGGGGTTGTCCCATCCCATAGCCATATACCCTATTAGGGTATGTTCACATGGGGCAAATATGCTGCAGATTTTGAAGGTGGTAAATCCCCTTTCTGCACACTGCAGAATTAATCGGCAACAGAAATACATCTGCTGTATGTCAGTGGCAGATTTCCATTCGGATTTTGCACTTCGCAAAGCACGGGACAAAATCCCCGGCAGATTTTGGAAATCCCTTTTCCAGTCAATATATGCCCTCTGTGGACGTACCTTTTGAACACTACTCTGCAGTCTTCATCAGTCCCATGGACTTTGGAGGAGGAGCTTCTAGAGATGGTCTGTGCCTGGGGTCCCCAGTAATCGGGGTGATTGTGAGAATATCCCTTTAACCATCTCCATATTATAAAAGCCATTTTGGGGTACATATAATGTATTGTATAACCGTTAATCCTTTTATTTTTTTCTCTATAAAAACATGTTGATTGCAGTGTCTAAGGGGTTAAATGACCAGGAACGGAGGTTTTCTTTGGTCCTGTCTGCCAGAACAGCTAAATGTTATTGGCAAAATGTGTGTCAGTTAGGTCAGAAACAGACAAGTGAGTTCAATGTGAGAAACTCGCGGCGGGTGTCGGTGAGAGTTCCCATTCTGAGCTCTTCTCCTCTGTCAGGATTGCAGGGCGTTACAATGATTTATAATACTGTGTGTCCCTGTGAGACCTGGAATCTACTGAATTAAGGCTCATGCACACGACGGTATGTATTTTACCGTCCGGGTGACGTCCGCGTGCATTCTGTATTTCACGGAACAGCTGGCCCCTAATAAAACAGTGCTAACTGAGACAGTGGTGGATTTTTTATTTTTTTGTAGCACAAACACACAACGCTATGTTTGAAGGAAAAAGAATATTGCTTACCAGCACCAGGACCTCATCCCATCTGTGAAGCGTGGTTGGGGGCACATCATGGTTTTGGGCTGCTTTTTAAAGGGTTTCTGTCGTTAAAAAAAATTGTTATGTATCTGGCTGACATTAGCGATGTGGTAATGTCAGCAAAACGTAACTGTACTTATATCTCCCTGCCTGCTGCCGTCCTACACTCACTACGCCTGCGCCTAATACTAAAATGGACTGCACAGGCGCGGGATTTGCGGGGCACGGAGGAGACCGAGGATGACAATCATCTTTACAAGGGCGTGCTAAGCGGTGAGAGGACGGAGCCTCTAGGTGCTGCAGCAACGCCCCACTAGCATCTAGAGGCTCATTTGCATATTATAAAAGTAATTATTTAGCGAGAACGGCGGCAGGGAGATATGTCATACAGTTATGTTCTGCTGACATTAGCACATCGCCAGATACATAAAGATTTTTCTGATGACAGAAACCCTTTAACACAGGGGCGGGCCCAGTCTATACTCTCAAACATTGTTCTTTGTCTTTCGATATCGTCACAGTCACTTAAGGCTACTTTCACACTCGCGTTTTGGATGGATCCGTCATGGATCTGCAAAAACGGATCCGTTACAATAATACAACCGCATGCATCCGTCATGAACGGATCTGTTTGTATTATCTGTAACATTGCCAAGACGGATCCGTCATGAACTCCGTTGAAAGTTAATGGGAGACGGATCCGTTTTCTATTGTGTCAGTGAAAACGGATCCGTCCCCATTGACTTACATTGTGTGCCAGGACGGATCCGTTTGGCTCAGTTTCATCAAGCAGACAGCAAAACGCTGCAGGCAGCGTTTTGGTGTCCACCTCCAGAGCGGAATGGAGACGGAACGGAGGCAAACTGATGTATTCTGAGCGGATCCTTTTCCATTCAGAATGCATTAGGGCAAAACTGATCCGTTTTGGACCGCTAGTGAGAGCCCTGAACGGATCTCACAAACGGAAAGCCAAAACGCGAGTGTGAAAATAGCCTAAGATGCATTTAGACGCACCAATAATCTTCCAGATAATCAGGCGATCATCTGGCCGTCTAAATGTGCCGCCGATCACCCGATAAACAAGCGAAATGCTCGTTCATCAGGTGATCTTGTTGCTTGTGCAGGCACCACCAATCATGGCTTCTGAGCAGCAGATTGTGTTGTCTAAATAGCAATCATCTGCTCAGAAGCTATGATTCTGTATGAGGACGAGGGATCGTTATATTGTGTCCCATCTTTAAAGAGCACTTGGTGCCTCTTCTGTGATTCTGGAAGTGTTTCATTTTCTTGTAAGCCTTCTGGTTTGCCTGCTACTGGTGCCAATAATGAATGCCTTAGGTGATGTACCAGTGACACTGGGTGGTGGCTACTGCTTACCTGACAGTTCACTGTTGTCAGGCACTGGAATTATGAAATGTTAGGATCCCGGAATTTAATATGGAGGGATTTTAATCATTACAGGTCAGTATGTGAGGGTTTTGGCGGGAGATTTTCCTGCCAAAAGTGGTGGTCAGGGTGGCTAAATTTAGCCAGTGTTGCTGGGTGGAGGTAAAGGGTCTGGGATTGGCTAGTTAGGGCACCTATGAAGGGTGGTTGCTGGGCAGATTAATTGTTGATGCCCAGCAACAGTTAGGACATTGGGTGTTGATTTGTGGGGAGGGGCTTTGTTTGTATATATATTGCGGTGGCTGTCGGTGATTTAGCGGTCAGCCAAGCCGCAAGTGTGGAGCTCCGCCCGCCCGCCCATTTTTACGGTATTGTCACAACTGCTTTATTAGAAGGAGGGGTAAAGTCGCTCACTGAAATGGTGAGCGGACGAGTTATTCGGGTATTTAGGCCGAGCTTATGGCTGGTCTAATCTGTGGTATTAAGCTAGATGGTCCAAGCTTATGGCTGGGCCATTATGTGGTTGTTCAGTTATATTGGTACATGGTTTTAATGTTTATTTGGTTTAAAGCTGTTCTTTAATAAAGCTGGTCGTGGCCAAAATCTTCCACCATATAATCTGTGTCCACATGTCTTGTCTTATTTATTTGGTTGAGGTTTGGGCGATTGGTAAGGGGTTATGCTGTATGCAGGGTGTTGTACGATCTATAATCCCATGACAAACACCACTAGAGTGACAAAGTTTAGCTACAAAGGTGTGCAGTCTGAGGAAGTTCTATGAGGATGTGACAGGTGCTCCTTATAGGGAACCTGTCGTCAACTTTATGCTGTCCATACTAACTGCAGCATAAAGTAGAGACAGGCGAGTTGATTTCAGCGGTCTATCATTTTACAGTTTAAAGTAAGTGGTTGCCGACTCACAATCATTGCAAACTGGGCCTGAAAAAGAGTCCCGGCCACCTGAGAAGAGTCCTGGTTATTCATGAATTCCTGCTCTCCTGCTGATGATGGCTGACAGTCTTCTACCTAGTTTTCTCGCTTTCTCTCTAGGAGAGAACTGCCAATCATTAGCAGATGGGTGGGAGAGCAGGAGATTATGTATAACCAGGACTCTTCTCAGGTAGATTTGACTCTTTTCAAGGCCTGGGCTGCAATGATTATGATGCTGGTTCTCAGCAACCACTTACTTTTAGCTGATGTGCGACACACCGCTGAGATCAGCATTTCTGTCACTATTTTATGCTGCCCTCAGTGAGATCAGCATAAAGTTGATGACAGGTTCCCTTTAAAGACTATAAAACCATTCTAGCTATTTAGGGTCAGTGTGTAGGCATGTTGATGCAAAAGGTTTTGACTTACAGGTCCAGCTCTGATTGGAAATGTTCACTTTTTATTTTCTTCTCTAGCTTTTGCTTTTACGACAGTGGGTATGAAACCAGAACAGACTTGGGCCCCTTTCACATGATCGAGTTTTCTGCGCAGGTGGAATGCGTGATGTGAACGCATAGCACCCGCACTGAATACAGACCCATTTATTTCAATGAGTCTGTGTACATGAGCGTTGTTTTTCACGCATCACTTCTGCGTTGCGTGAAAATTGCAGCATGTTCTATACTCTGCGTTTTTAACGCAGCCCTGGCCCCATAGAAGTGAATAGGGCTGCGTGAAAATTGCATCGCATCCAGAAGCAAGTGCGGATGCAATGCATTTTTCACTGATGGTTGCTAAGAGATATTGTTTGTAAAGCTTCAGTTTTTATCACGTGCACTCGCATGGAAAAAAATGAATGCAATCGCAGACCAAACTGACTGTGTTTGCTTGCAAAATGGTGTGAGTTTCCCTTAACGCATCGGACCTAATCCGTCATGCTCATGTGAAAGGGGCCTTAGGGTTACTGCTAAGGCCTCATGCACACGAACGTTTTTTTTCACAGTCCGCAAAAACAGGGTCCGTAGGTCCGTGATTCGTGACCGTTTTTTCGTCCGTGGGTCTTCCTTGATTTTTGGCGGATCCACGGACATGAAAAAAAAAGTCATTTTGGTGTCCGCCTGGCCGTGCGGAGCCAAACGGATCCGTCCTGAATTACAATGCAAGTCAATGGGGACGGATCCGTTTGACGTTGACACAATATGGTGCCATTTCAAACGGATCCGTCCCCATTGACTTTCAATGTAAAGTCCGGAGTCCCTTTTATACCATCAGATCGGAGTTTTCTCCAATCCGATGGTATATTTTAACTTGAAGCGTCCCCATCACCATGGGAACGCCTCTATGTTAGAATATACTGTCGGATATGAGTTAGATCGTGAAACCTCATTTCCGACAGTATATTCTAACACAGAGGCGTTCCCATGGTGATGGGGACGCTTCTAGTTAGAATATACTACAAACTGTGTACATGACTGCCCCCTGCTGCCTAGCAGCATCCGATCTCTTACAGGGGGCCGTGATCAGCACAATTAACCCCTCAGGTGCCGCACCTGAAGGGGTTAATTGTACTATCATATCCCCCTGTAAGAGATCAGGGCTGCCAGGCAGCAGGGGGCAGACCCCCCCCCCCCCCTCCCCAGTTTGAATATCATTGGTGGCCAGTGCGGCCCCCCCCCCCCCTTCCTCCCTCCATTGTAATAAATCGTTGGTGGCACAGTGTGCGCCCCCCCCCCCTTCCTCCCTCTATTGTAATAATTCGTTGGTGGCACAGTGTGCGCCCCCCCCCCCCCTTCCTCCCTCTATTGTAATAAATCGTTGGTGGCAATTATTGGCCCCCCTCCCTCTATAGCATTAACAACATTGGTGGCCAGTGTGCGGCCTCCCATCTTGCGCCCCCCCCCCCCGATCATTGGTGGCAGCGGGTTACTAGCAATAGTACAAGATTCATACTTACCTGGGAGCTGTGATGTTCGTGTCCGGCCGGGAGCTCCTCCTACTGGTAAGTGACGGTTCATTTAGCAATGCGCCGCACAGACCTGAGGCTGTCACTTACCAGTAGGTGGAGCTCCCGGCCGGACACGAACATCGCAGCAGCAGGTAAGTATGACTCTTCAACTATTGTACTATTGCTAAGTAACCATGGCAACGAGGACTGTAGTAGCGTCCTGGTTGCCATGGTTACCGATCGGAGCCCCAGCGATTAAACTGGGACTCCGATCGGAACTCCGCTGCCACCAATGATGGGGGGGGGGGAGATGGGAGGCCGCACACTGGCCACCAACGTTGTTAATGCTATAGAGGGAGGGGGGGGGGCAATGGGGGGCGCACACTGTGCCACCAACGATTTATTACAATAGAGGGAGGAAGGGGGGGGGCGCACACTGTGCCACCAACGAATTATTACAATGGAGGGAGGGAGGGGGGGGCGCACACTGTGCCACCAACGATTTATTACAATAGAGGGAGGGGGGGGGGGCCGCACTGGCCACCAATGATATTCAAACTGGGGAGGGGGGGGAGGGTCTGCCCCCTGCTGCCTGGCAGCCCTGATCTCTTACAGGGGGATATGATAGTACAATTAACCCTTTCAGGTGCCGCACCTGAAGGGGTTAATTGTGCTGATCACGGCCCCCTGTAAGAGATCGGGTGCTGCCAGGCAGCAGGGGGCAGTCTTGTACACAGTTTGTAGTGTATTCTAACTAGAAGCGTCCCCATCACCATGGGAACGCTTCTGTGTTAGAATATACTGTCGGTTCTGAGTTTTCAGGAAGTGAAAACTCAGCTTTGAAAAAGCTTTATGCAGACGGATCTTCGGATCCGTCTGTATAAAAACTAAACTACGGCCACGGATCACGGACACGGATGCCAATCTTGTGTGCATCCGTGTTCTTTCACGGACCCATTGACTTGAATGGGTCCGTGAACCGTTGGCCGTGAAAAAAATAGGACAGGTCATATTTTTTTCACGGCCAGGAAACACGGATCACGGATGCGGCTGCAAAACGGTGCATTTTCCGATTTTTCCACGGACCCATTGAAAGTCAATGGGTCCGCGAAAAAAAACGGCACAACGGCCACGGGTGCACACAACGGTCGTGTGCATGAGGCCTAAGGGTGTTATTCTGATGGTCCTCTGGTTTTACCCTTTAACCCCTGTACAGGCCTCTTAGACTTTGCTGCAGGGCAACCACCAGGCCGCAACCTCCTGAAGTAGTCTCTTCATGATTGACAGCTGATACATGTGGTTCAGAGACACCACTACAGGGCACCGAGGAGTCAGGCAAGATCATAGTCAGGGAAAGGCCAAGGTCAGGGAAGACAGAGTACGTGCTATACAGTAAACAGTCCAAGGTTAGGGCAGACAGTGGAGGGTCACAGTCCAGGAATCAGGCAGAGAGTTGGTACACAGGAACATAACAGAACAACATACCTTTGCAGGATACTAGCAAGCTAGAGAACCTATTGCTCAGGCAGCTTCAAACAGGGGAAGGTGCATTAAGTTCCCCAGGATTGCCAGCCATTGAAGATTAGGTTGTGCGCTTACTCTTAGTGTAACTCATTTTCTTTTTCTATTTTTTTATTTTTTTTGCTAATGTGTAGGGACAGAGATGGTGTGATGATGGTGGTGTCTTAATATAGTAAACAATAGCACAGCGCCATTATGTTTCGGACACACACACACACACACACACCCCCGTCTAAATTCAGCTGCATTTCAGGGACAGGGATGTACACTTGCCCCTTGGGAGTTTTAATCTGTTTCTAATCTCTTAATTTTCTGTTAGAAATAACTGAAATGGCACCAGACTGGGAGCCATTTCAGTAAGGCCTAGTTCACGAACGTGTGTGATCCGTGGCCGTATTGCGGCCCGCAATACACGGCCACAGTTCCGTGTGCATTCCGCATCACGGATGCGGACCCATTCACTTCAATGGGTCCGCAAATCCGGAATTGCGGAACGGCCGCACGGAACGGGACCCCTCGGAAGCATTACGGAGTGCTTCCGTGGGGTTGCGTCCCGTATTTCCATTCCGCAAAAATATAGAACATGTCCTATCTTTTTGCGGATCGCGGACCCATTAAAGTGAATGGGTCCGCGATCCGATGTGGCTGACCTACGGCCGGTGATCGTGCATTGCGGCCCGCAGCACGGGCACGGGTCACACACGTTCGTGTGAACTCGGCCTAAGAGTTTGATTACCTAGGCAACCTGTCAGAGTCTGTGTGAGCTGGATGCAGGAAGCCATTTTGAAGTTCAGTTGAGAGAGCAGCAGCAGAAGAGAGAGCTGTGTGGTAACAGCTCTGACAGGATACCAAATGTGTGCAGGACTCTCGACATAACCTAAGAGCCTAGATAATACTCATTTATGAAAGGTATTTTTTCAATGTTGAACCCCTTTTGTTTACATTTCATGCCCTATGTCTTGTCTACCATTTTTTCTGTAAATCTTTGAAAACGCATCTGGTTTTGACTGACTTTGTTCCATTAAAAATAACTATTTCTTTTTAATTGTCTGTTTCCTTTCGCTCTTAAATATTAACAGCTTGAGAATTTAACTTCCTTCAGGAGAGAATTGGTATATTCCAGTGTTATGGTATAGATTTAATTGTATGATGATTGTACATGTATGGGGACTGTCCAATCAGATGTGGGTCATCTGAGAGAAGATTAATATGTTCAGGAAAATACAAATAGGTCTTTTGGTATAGCACCCAAGTGTTACAGTGCAGTAGCTCATAGGCTATCGATAAGATATCGATCGGCAGGGAGCAAGTTGATGCTTGATTGACGGTAGATTGGCAATTACAGTATGAAAATCCCTTACCCTCAGGTTTAGTGTGGTTCTCTTTATGAACCTGGTGGCAGCAAATTTAGGGTGTGGGGAGTTAATGCTTTGATTGATTCTCGGCACCCATATATTGTCATGGCCGTGTTATGCGGACAGGCTCTTACCGGCAGGCGCCTGTGTTACCAATAGCAACTGGAGGTGGTTGCATCAGGCTTAACTTGGCTGTGGACACGGTTCGTGACAGATGGGGAGAATTTTTTTGTAATATAGTTTATTTAGAGAAATAGTACATTTATATTAGAAAACTTGGACAGAAATGTCCCTTAGCAGTGCCCTCTTAAGTGAGCGTTGCTAAGGCACATCTGTCTTCCTAATAGAGTACAGTGCAGTACTGACTAGTAAGACCAGCTGGGCTGGGAAGTGCTAGGTGTCTTCCCTCACTGCTCCCTCATATAGTGGACAATAGATTAATATCTTTAGATTAAATACACTGATGAGCAAAAGGGTAACAATGTTTTGAACTTTTGACTTTCAGGCTCCATATCTAACCATCCACTACAGCTTCCAACGTGAGACTCCCATAATTTATAGACCCTCATCTTGGCTATCTTTATACATAAATTGGACTTGCAACTGTTTAGCATATGATTAGTTATGCAGATTCTTGACATGTCACTGCATTGTTATTGTTTTGCTAAATTTTAATTTTTATTATTTTGTAACTCCACCTTTGGCTTTCAACGCTGCCTCAATCCTTCTGGGCATGCTCTCGATCAGATTAAAGCATGTCTCAATGAAAATCTGTTCCCAGGTCTTTTCTACATGTTCCCAATGTTGGTGCATACTGGGCTACGAATACAGCTTTTTCCTCAACTCTATCCACAAGTGTTGGGTTGAGGTTTGTTGGGGCCAATCTAGCACCTCTACTTTTTTTAATTATATTTATTTATTCAATCTTCCCTTGTAACACAAAGCTAAAAGAAAATTTAACAGTGCCGAGTCTGAGTCATCAATACACAATCTGATGACATGGCAGATACAACAAATTGTACATCAAATTGAACAAACAATAAAGTACGACTCTAATACATAGTCCACACTATTATAAAAAGATTCACAAATTTCCTGTTCATTCCCAATTTACGTTTGACTCGGATCTCCCACCGTTTGTCCAGACTTATCACCCGAATCCCCCCCCCATGATGGTCGTCTCGGTGGAAGTCGCCAATGGTCGCTCCAATCTCTTCCCCCCCCCCCCCCCCCCCAAACAACGGTTGCACTCATTCATATTCCTCATATCTCTCGATCCTTGCCAGTAGATTTTTCCATTACCTGGGTGCTTTTTTTTGATCCCCACTCTCTTGCAATGATAACTCTTGCCGCCATAAGGCCTCTTTCAATGTAAGTCAGGACGGATCCGTTTGACTTACACTTAGACTTTTTTTTGACAGAGTAATGCAGACGGATCCATTCTGAACGGATACCAGCGTTTGCATTATAGGTGCGGATCCGTCTGTGCAGATACCAGACGGATCCGCACCTGCACCTAAACGCAGGTGTGAAAGTAGCCTTAGTTGGTAGTACCGGTATTAGCTCATTAAATCTATATTTATTTCAGGGCATAATTCTTTTAGTGCTCTTATTGTCCCATTCTTTACTAACTGTGATACATAAATAATACCATGATTTTCCCAATATTTATAGTCTGTGATTAGTTGGAATTCTGCACTTATTTTTACACCACAAAGGTGAGAAATTTAAAGTGTTAGAGATTCCCAAAATTCTTTTTATCTTTCCCCAAGACAAATCCACCATTCGGCACATTGGGCATTTTTTCCCTTTATTTTTGATAAATCCCGTCTCCAATATGCTAAATATACCATATTTTGGGCCATTGAAGCCCTGTTCCAAGAATTCTTTTATATTATTTCCCCCTGACTTTATCCACTGGACTTGGAAGGCTAAGTAATATCCCTGAAAAAAAGGGACCGCTAGTCCTCCATCCTCTTCCGCTAACCAGAGATATTTTAGTTTTAGTTTTACCCTCTTTCTTCCCCAGATTAAGTCATTCATCAGTCGTTCCAGATGGTTGAAAAAACAATCCTCTATCCAAACTGGACATGCGGCCAAGATGTACAAGATCTGGGGAATCAAAACCATTTTTATTAATGCAATTCTGTCCCATTGATAGCTTCTGCCAGACGCCGATCTTGCTTTTGCATCTAGTCAGCAGGGGAGTGACATTCAATCTCACAAATTCTAGCATACTGGCACTTAACTTTATACCCAGATATTCCATAGATTCCGTAGTTTTTAATACCCTAATTCCTAGGGAGTTCGGAGGGCTTTCCTGGTCGAGTGGTAGAAATATCACTGAACTTGTTTATTAATTCCATAAGGTACGGCAACTGCAACGTTGGGTTTTCCAAGAAGTTCAAGATGTCATCTGCATACATACTTATCTTATCAGAGGCCTCCTTCATACCAAAGCCACGAATCCCCTCGTCCGATCTTATTTTAGCTGCCAGTGGTTCTAAATAAAGCAAACAATAGAGTGGAGAGGGGACATCCCTGTCTTGTTCCTCTATGCAGTTCTATTTGGTCCGACCATATTCCATTGATATTAATTTTGGGTGATTGTATAGATCTGGACCCATTAAATAAAGTATTTGCCCATATTCATCCTATACATTACTTTCCAGATATACTCCCACTCCACCCTGTCAAACGCCTTCTCAGTGTCTAATGACAGGATGGAGCGGGAACCCCTCCGGTCATCCTTCATATTTAAGAAGGCTCTACGTATGCTAGATTGTACCAATCTCTTGGGTATAAATCCGGTCTGATCTGGATTAATTAGCCTGTCAATAACTCCCTTTAATCTGTTAGCGAATATTTTTGCACAAATTTTATAGTCTGTATTTAAGAGAGAGATTGGGTGATACGCACTGATCTCTCTCTCATCCTTACCCTTTTTTGGAATGAGTGTAATCACTGCTTCAGCTAGAGATACAGGCAACTGACCTGTCTGGTAGGTATTGTTTAAAACCTGTAATAACATTGGCACAATTGTGTCCCCATATTGGCGGTAGATTTCGAACGGGAGCCCGTCAGTCCCTGGGGAAGAATTTCCCTGAGTAGTCCTGACAGCCTCAGATAATTCTTTTAGTTCTATAGGTCTATTTAATATCTTACACTCCTGCTCTGTTAATTTAGGGAGGTTAATATTCTCCAGGAACTTTTCCACATCTCCATCTTGATGGTTTTTATTATTTGTGTATAAGATTTTGTAGTAATTAAAAAATTCTCGCTTAATCTTCTCCGGGGACGTGGTAATCTCTCCATTTCCCAATTTAATATTTTTTATACTGTTGGTATTTTTCTGGTTTTGGATCAAGAATGACAAAAGGTTTCCTGGTTTCCCTGCTTGGGAGAAATATCTAGCTCTTGTAAAGAAGACCCTATGTTGTGCTTTTTCAGATAGGTAGTTTTTATACTCCAACCAGGCTTCTTCAAAGTCTTGCACAGTAGTATTTTTGTTATTGACTAACTGCTTCTGTAAATACTGGACCCTTTCTTTAAGAGATAATTCCTTAGCTGCGTATTCTTTCTTTTTCCAGTTGATTTTGGCCATGTACACTCCGCGCAAAAACGCTTTAAAAGCGTCCCATACTATATGCATAGGGGCTGACGGGGCGTTCAATAGCCAAAACTCATGGATTTACCTTGTAATATTTTCCTGATCCTTGACCAACTTAATCCAATGGGAATTTAGTCTGAAACTCTTTGTTTTCTTTCTAGCATTTCCATTTTTATCTTAACTACTATTGGGGAGTAATCAGATATCGTATGTATTTCATATTTCATTTTTATTACACGGTCTAAAAGCTCAGAATTAGCTAAAGCTAAATCTATTCTGGACATGACAGTGTTCGCCCGGCTGAAACAAGAAAATGCTTTTTTTCCCCCGTATAGGTATCGCCAAATGTCTGTCAATGCCATCTCCCGGGAGACCCTTCTCAGTGATGACTATTTTTTTAAATCTAATTTGTAGGGATGCTCCTTAGAGTATCTATCTTCCTCCAAATCCATAAAATCATTAAAATCACCAGTTACCAGAAGCGGACAACGTGCTCTGGCACTAATAAAGTCCGCCAGGTATGACATGACACACATAGAAAAGGGAGGAGGAACATACATAAATGCCAATACAGGGCTCCAGATGGCGACCAAAATGGTCGCCAATGCGACTTAGAATTTACAAATGTCAACAAGACTTATTAGTCTTGTCGCCATTTGCGACTAGACCCGCCGCTGCAGCTCTGCAGTTGAATACAGCGGCGGGCACAGGAGATGATAGTTCTCTGCCCCGCCGCCGATGTTCTTCTCAGCAGCGCAGCCGCAGAGGAGAAGGAGTCTCTCCCTCCCCCGTGCTGCTGCCGCCGCCGCCAATAAGAAGAGAGACAGGAGGAGGAGGGGAGGGGCTGTGGCCACTGCGCCACCAATGAAGATAACTGACCTGTTAATACAAATACAGGAGGCGGGAGCCGGAATCAAATAGCCGGCACCCGACCTCTATGACAGGGAGCTGCGATCAGCGGCAGTTAACCCCTCAGGTGCTGCAGTGGATCGCAGCTCCCTGTCAGAGGTCGGGTGCTGGCTATTTGATTCCGGCAACCGCCTCCTGTATTTGTATTAACAGGTCAGTTATCTTCATTGGTGGCACAGTGCGCCCCCCCTCCCCAGTATAATAAACATTGGTGGCGCAGTGCGCCCCCCCTCCCTAGTATAATAAACATTGGTGGCGCAGTGCGCCCCCCTCACCCCCCAGTATAATAAACATTGGTGGCGCAGTGCCAATGAGGGTTAAAAAAGAAATGAACTCACCTCCTCCAATTGATCGCGTAGCAGCTGGTCTCCTGTTCTTTCTTCAGGATCTGTCAAAAGACCTCTGGTGACGTCACTGAGCTCATCACATGGTCCATTACCATGGTGATGGATCATGTGATGTAGGCCTCATGCACACGACCGTTGTTTTATTCCGTGTCCGTTGTGCCGTTTTTCGTGATTTTCTGCAGACCAATTGACTTTCAATGGGTCCGTTGAAAACTCGGATAATGCACCGTTTGTCATCCGCGTCCGTGATCCGTGGTTCCAGTCCGTCAAAAAAATATAACCTGTCCTATTATTTTTGCGGAAAACGGTTCGTGGACCCATTCAAGAAATGGGACCGTTAAAAAACACGGAGGCACACAAGATTGTCATCCGCGTCGGCGTCCGTTTTTTTTCCTATCATTTGCATGGCAATTTTCACGCAACGCACAAGTGATGGGAGAAAATCACCGCTCATGTGCACAGCCCTGTAGAAATGAATGGGTCTGGATTCAGTGCGGGTGCAATGCGTTCACCTCGCGCTTTGCACCCGCGCAGAAATCTCGCCCGTGTGAAAGGTGCCTAAGGGTTCCAGCCCCTAAGGGGGCTAATAGTAAGTAAAAAAAAACAAAAACACTTTCACACTTGTGGCAGTGTGATCCGGCGGGCAGTTACGTCGTCGGAACTGCCTGCCAGATCCGCCGATCTGGATGTGACTGAAAGCATTTGTGAGACTCATCCGGATGCGGATCCATCTCACAAATGCATTGCAAGAACGAATCCATCTCTCCGCTTGTCATACGGACAGACGGATCCGTCTTGTATGTTTTTACACATTTTTACCGGTCTGCGCATGCGCAGGCCAGAAGGATGGATCCAGCATTCCGGTATTTTGAATGCCGAATCTGGCACTAATACATTCTTATGGGAAAAAATGGCATTAAGGCAAGTCTTCAGTTTTTTCTTTCGCCGGAGATAAAACCGTAGTATGCAACGGTTTTATCTTTTGCCTGATCAGTTAAAATTACTGAACTGAAGACATCCTGATGCATCCTGAAGGGATTGCTCTCCATTCAGAATGCATGGGGATAAAACTGATCAGTTCTTTTCCAGTATAGAGCCCCTGTGACGGAACTCTATGCCAGGAAAGAAAAATGCTAGTGTGAAAGTACCCTAAAATATTAAGTTTAAATCCCCCCTTTCCCAATTTTACATATAAAATATATAAACAATAAATAAATAAACATATTACATAGCGCTGCGTCCGAAAAGTCCAAACTATTAAATTATAAAAAAAATATTTCCTATGCGGTGAGCGCCGTAACAGAAATAAATAAATAAAAACCATGCGATTCGCCATTTTTTAGTCACCTTGTCACCCCAAAAAATAGGATAGGACTGTTCTATTATGGGCCGAACGTTTCATAAAATGCATATTGCACGCTGCTTTTTTTTGTGTTTTTTTTTTTGTGTTTTTTTTGCGTGGTATTGAGTATCGCAATACTTTTTTATGGTGACAAAAGCGAATCAAAATTTTGGTATCGAAACAACCCTATGCCGATCTGATCGGCGTAGCGTTGTCACGATACCAAAATTTTGATTCGGTTCGATTTATTTGGCGACTAAAAATTTTATTTGGCTCCTAAATTCTTCAGTTCAGGAGCCAAAGGCTACTGTACTAGTTTTTTTTTTCGTCTGGAGCACTGCAATATGCAGTCAGTGCCATTTAGATAGCAGTGCAAAAACACAAATCTGCCCTCTCTATCAATTCTATGGGCTATTGGGATATAGTCCATAGTTCTATGAACATAGACACTAATGCCCCGGGAATATGCCGAGCAACAAGCATGGTAATCATACTTTGCCCATTTCCTTTTTGCATAATTAATGTTATCATCTGTAAGGTGTGTTTCGCAACTACATTAAATATGACCGCCCGCTTAGTTCTCTCGGCCATTCCACGTATATTCCATGTAAATATTCTATTCATGTAATTTCGTACTCGATGATACAACCTTCAAGGCCAACCCCGGAGGCGGGCAGAAAAAGAGAGAGCGCCCCATAACGACCACCGAGACCCCATCAGCCCAACCAAACCCTCCCACCACCCCATTACCCCCCCCCCCCCCAACCCCACTTGGTCAGACAAACCGAACGGTTTGCTAACCTCTTACACTTCGCCCTTCCAGCCAGGGACTACAACATGGGTACAACATACGGCCCTGGTTCACCAGCCACAGAGAAGCCGGACACACATCAGCAGGTGGGGGAATGTTAGTCAGGGTTAAGAGGGATTAGTTATGTTTGCTTTACAGAGCTAGTTCATGGCTCATAGGAATCACTCCTCAGGCTACTCACGCACTACAGACCAGCACAGTTCATCTGTATCCCCCAGACAAATAACGCTCAAGCAGCCGCAGGACGCCGCTACCAGCACATGGTCACTTGCGCTCTCCACGGCGTCTGTACCATCCAGCCGGGTCGGACCAAAGCGAGGTAGAGCAGAGCCAACAGAACCAGGGAGGCTCAACAGCCGCTGGACAGACCCCACCGCCAAGTCAAATCAGCGTCGACACCGCCACCGCTCAAGGTCCCACCATCACAGACTTCCAGCCACCCTCCATCTCGGCTAGGGCTCCTCAACCAACATCAAGCCAGGGGCAGGATAAGGGGGATGCCGACACTTAGCAGGTATAGGCGGTTCAACGCATGAGACCAGGAGGAGGAGGGTGGGAGGGATCGAGGCACGCCTACGTCCTACGTCATGCCGCTACGCCTCCTCAGCAGTGGATGGGCAGCACCTCTACTTAATTGTCATTGAACCGGGTCGTTATCCTGCTGGAACACTATGTTGTCCTTTTCATACCTATAGTACTCGAGTGTACGAAGTAACTCGTATTATAGGATACTCACAAATAGCTCAGCATTGAGACCACCTTTGATCCAGGTCAAGTATCCAACGCCTTTGGCTGTGAAACAACCCCATATTATCAAGCTTCATCCACTGAACTTGACAGTTCCTTCCATTTCTCGATCCTTCACCCTCCTTGTTTCTTACAGACCCATTTGCACCCTTCAGAGCCCAGTTTCTAATCTTCTACTGTCCACTGTTTTGCAAACTTAAGCCAACGCTTTATTGAGATAAGGAGCCTGGAAGTCAAAAGTTCAAAACATTATTACCCTTTTGCTTGTCAGCCCATATATGTAACAGCGGCTGCCGTTCGCTTACAGCCGCGGCCCAGAGCGCTGTGTTCAGAGGTGATCTTCTGCCAGTACTTCCCCATTCACCTCTGCAGTTCTGGGCTCTGTACTTGTAGGTACTGTTTGTTCTGGGATCTGCTCCAGCCCTTTGCTTCCAGCCCTGGCCACAGCATGCTTGATGCTTGTTCACTGCAGCACTTCCTTAAGGGCTGGCATGCGTCACATCCTGTGCTTTATGGGTTAGATCATGTGACCTCTCTGACCAATCCTAGCCCTTCTGCATGTATATAAGTGATCCTGGCCCCTTCCCAGATGCCTGAGCATCAAGGTCCTTGTGTCCTGCAAAGGTTGCTGATCTCTTGTGTTCCTGTTTACCTGACCCGTGCTTGTGTTTCTGGACTCCTCTACCTGTTTGATACCAGCCTGTTTGCCTTGACTCTCCTGTTGCTGAATCAGATTGTCTGACTTGTACCTATGCCGCCTGCCCTGACCTATTGCTTGTTTGACTTCGCCTCTGCCTCATCCTTTGGTCCTGTGCTGTTGCTCCTGGTTACAACTCGGCCTGATGACGTCTGTACCTCTGGTACCTCATGGTTCGTCTGGACCAGCTGCCTCGTGTGCCAATCTTCCTCTAGAGGTAGCGACCTGGTGTTCCCCTCTGGAAAGTCTATTCCCATCATCAGGGGTACTGTGAAGAACGAGGGGTTCACATAGACAGCACCCTTAGAGGA
This sequence comes from Bufo bufo, assembly GCF_905171765.1. NCBI lineage: Eukaryota > Metazoa > Chordata > Amphibia > Anura > Bufonidae > Bufo > Bufo bufo. Next base: position 705,374,681 of record NC_053390.1, read on the forward strand.
GGTAGGACACATGGCACAGTGGGTTCACACCCGCTGGATCGTAACAATATATTTATATTACTAGATCTTTCTCACGCCACCTGTTTTATTTACAGAACAACAATCCATCTAAGGCTACTTTCACACTAGTGTTTTTGCGGATCCGTCATGGATCTGCAAAAACGCTTCTGGTACAATAATACAACCACATGCATCCATCATGAACGGATCCGGTTGTATTATGTCTTCTATAGCCATGACGGATCCGTCTTGAACACTATTGAAAGTCAATGGGGAACTGTTAAGGGGGAATATTAATTACCAATATTTATGCAAATATCAATAATTAATATTCATAAATAGGAGAAATCGTCTACTGATGACTCCACCTATTTATACCTCAAATAATGATATCACTATTACTTTGCCTTACACTAATTGCCAAACTAGCTGCATGCGCCTTACTGAACTAGCTACCGCTAATAAAACACACTACACAGTAGGTACAAATAACGCACAATTTATTTATACCTACGGTACACAAAATAATGACGCATACAACACTAAAAGTATAGCACTAAAAATACAGTACTAACTACACTACAAATTCCACCCACAAACTTTAACTAACATACACACATACAAAAGCAGCCCACCCTTACTATCTCTGGACTATCACTTGGGGAAATAAGAAACACACACCTGTAGCAGTGAAGGGGTGCTGCCGTGGCAATAGAGGGGTTAATTCAAGCTGCAGGGGACTGTGGGTAACAGGTCTTACTGGGACCTGCAAAGGTTAATGCAGGTCACAGATACACCAGGCTGAAGGCTGCTGCAGGGGTACAGCAGTGCAGGGGTTCAGGGTTGGCAAGGTAGGGGTAAATGCAGGGATAATCGGGAGGGAGGTCAGGGGTTAATAGTTGGTGGGATATTGGGTGGTGGTAATATGGGCAGGTAGGGGTTAATAGTTGGTGGGATAGTGGGTGGTGGTAGGGGAATATGAATATGGGCAGGTAGCGTTGGTGGGATAAAGGTAGGGAAATATGGGCAGGTAAGGGGTTAATAGCATTGGTGGGATAGTGGGTTGAGGTAGGAGAATATGGGCAAGTAGGGGTTAATAGCGTTGGTGGGATAGTGGGGTTAAATACTCAGCCATCCAGGGGTATGCTCGTTGTCCAGGGGATGATTCTCAGGATGCTCGTCGTCCTGGGGATGATTCTCATGGGGGGCTGCTCGGCTCTACTGCCTGAGTGCAGGGGCACTCCCGGGCTGCCCGTGCGCCACAGGCAAGGACACATGGGCCAGCGCGGTGATATGACATCACCGCGCCAGCCCGCGCGTCCCCGCACAAACCTGTCCTGGTCGCGCCGCTCGCTGCCAGGCGGGAGAAGCCTTTGATCTCCGTCCTGTAGCGATTTGCATTCCAGGCAGCGCGATAGTAATCGCGCTCCCGGAATGCGCATAATAGAAAGAGGGGAGGTTTCTCCCTTCTTTCTGTTATGCGCTATTATCTCCAGCAGCGCTGGAGATAATTAAAACAAAGGACTCCGATTCTGTTGAATCAGAGTCCTTTGTAGTCATCAGGATGACCGGACCCTTGTCCGGTCATTCTGATGCAATCAACCAGATTGCATCAGTGTGAATGCTTGGGGCACATTCACACCGATGCACCTGGTTCCAGTTCAATTTGGGGACATATTATAAAGGGGCCTATGGACTAGAGGGGTATATGTATTAAGGGGGCATTATAAAGGGGGGACAAATTCTATAAGGGGACACATATGTATTAAGGGGGCATTATAAATAAGGGGACACATAAGGGGACATATTCCCCACAGGGGCTGCAATGACCCCCCTGGGGAACACTAAGGACAGATGTGCGCAGAAGCTGGGCCCATCTGCGCACATCACCTTATATTAGTGTATGCACATATATTATATATGCATGTACGTGTTCACATGCATATATATATACATATTTTTCAACCCTTCCTCAACAGGAACCGATTCATTTTCTATTGTGCCAGATTGTGTCAGAGAAAACCGATCCATCCCCATTGACTTACATTGTGTGCTAGGATGGATTCATTTGGCTCCGCTTCATCAGGCGAACAGCAAAATGCTGCAGGCAGCGTTTTGGTGTCCGCCTCCAGAGCGTAATGGTGACTGAACGGAGGCAAACTGATACATTCTGGGCAGATCCTTTTCCATTCAGAATGCATTAGGGCAAAACTGATCCGTTTTGGACCGCTTCTGAGAGCCCTGAACGGATCTCACAAACTGAAAGCCAAAATGCTAGTGTGAAAGTAGACTAAGTTTGATTTTCACAACACATGTTTGTGAAAGTGCATTATGGCACGAACAAAGGAGAATACTGAGGAATTCAGAAGAAGAGTAGCTAATGTTTATTAGGCTGGAGAAGGTTCCAAAACCATCTCTAAAGAGTTTGGACTTCACCAATCTACAGTCAGACAGGTTGTGTACAAATAGAGGAAATTCAAGACTGTTATGACCCTTCCCTGCAGAGGTCAAACAACAAAGATCACACCAAGGGCAAGGTGTGTAATCATCCTTGAGGTCATAAAGGAATCCAAGGTAACCTCTAATCAACTAAGGACCTTTCTTACATTAGCTTTTGTTAATGTTCATGAGTCCCCATCAGGACAACATTGAGCAACACTGGTGTGCATGGCAGGATTGCTAGTAAAAAGCTGCTGCTCTCCAAAAAGAACATTGCTGCGTATCTGCAGTTTGCTAAATATCACCTGGGCAAGCCAAAAAGCTATTGAAACAATGTTTTGTGGATGGATAAGACCAAAATATAATCAGTAGGACCTAAAGAGGGCTGTGCAAGCGATACATTCCAAAAATGTTGATTAATTCAAATACATTTGCAGGGAGAAATAGTCTATATCGGGGCGTTGCCTGACCGGGCATGCAAGCAGACGCATGGTGTTGAGTTCCTTGCTCAGTCTCCTGTATATTCTCTGTTTACCTGCTGTTTTGCTGGACGACTTACCACTAGCCTGTGTGGAACTTCTTCCCCTGGGACTCAACACCTTCCAGCGACAACATGACCCTTCAAAAGTCCAAAGAAATGGCGGGGAAGGAATGCGGCCTTGCTACACCGACCAAACAACATAGCGCGGCGCAAGCTATGTCAGAAGTGGCCGCGCGGCTAGAAAAATTTGCTCGCTCCTCGACGCTCTCAGCAAACACCCCAGATCTGGAGGTAGATAAGACATCCGAACTTACAGACGCAACTGGGAATGCTGGCTACTGCCATATACCACTCACAGAGAGGGAGGTCAGTACAGTACTGGACATGGGGACTGCTCCTGTGATAGAACCCACCATTAAAGGATAACTGTCACATTTTGACCCTAATTTCAATTTTCATATATGAAGTTACTAATAACATGATATTCCAGAATCAGTTACTATTAGACTGACTTACCCCATATTTAATAAGATTCAGCCCTTAGCAACCAGTCTGCATAAAACTGCAATTTCACTATTCAGTTAAGATGGCCGCCACTGCCCTCACCCTGAGGCTAATCCCGCCTGCCCTCACTACCCACAATGCATTGAGCTCCTCACATGCACTAGCCAGTAACAATAGCCCCCCAAAAGTGTCAGTAACCAGAGCCCTCCCCCCTAAAGGGTTAATCTCCTGCAGCACAAAGGGGTCCTCTTACCACATGTTGCTTTCATTTATACACTGAGCAGACTGCAGATCTCCCTTCCCTGGTCTGCGCTGCTTGAACTCTGCATTGTCCAGCTCTGCTGAGTGAGGGAGCGTCTGCCAAGTGCAGGGACAGGGAGAAGTGCACACAGCCCAGGCACTGTTATCAGCTGCTGGGGAGGACCTGGCTTTAATCATTTACTTACAGTCCCTGGCTGTCAGTAATGTGACCTTGCACGCAGCCTGCTTCTGCGTGCTCCGTCTATGAACAGATAGACGGACCATGCCTAGCAACCCTATTTTAAGCACAGGTAAAAATAGGCAGTACAGGGAACAAACATGTGGAATTAAGGGGTAATTGAATACACAGTGAAAAGTTGAAATAGGGCCACCAAGGTGATATTAATCACCACAATCCAATACTCCCAAAAAATAAATAAATACGACAGTTATACTTTAAGGATGTTTTTGCAGCGGTGGCGCAATGAAAAGGGCGCTTACCTTTTTGAATACGCATATGGGGGGTCTCAAGGAGGGCATTTTACTTATCAGACAAGACATGAGGCAAGTGAAGGAGCGGATTGGTGAGATGCAGGGCCGACAAAGTACAATGGAGGATCAGGTACCGCCTGTAAAAAGAGACCTTCAGAGTGTAATACACAATGTCTCACTGCTTATATCTAAATCTGATGATCTTAAGATAGACTGAGAAGTAATAATGTACGACAATTGGTGTGCCTGAACACGCTGAGGGAGCTGATGCTGTTACGTTTATGTAGAAATGGCTTGCTGATAAAATTGGAAGAGAGAGACTGTCTCCCCTATTCGCTATTGAGCGGGCTCACCGTGTACCATTTCGCTCTCAACCACCAGGGGTGCCGCCGAGACCTCTTCTGATCAAAATTCTGCATTTCAAAGATCGGGATGCGATTTTGAGAGGCGCACGAGACTGTGCAGATCTTACTATCAATGGCAATTGTGTATCCTTGTTTCCTGATTTTTGTTCAGAGGTACAAAAGTAGTATAGCCTCTGGATGTTTCGTCAAACTAAAAGTGACAGGTCAACACGCCCCTTTCCCTGCCCATTATCCCACCCACTCCACCCACAACTTCTCCTAGTCCAGCTCAAAGCGCTGCCCACAGCCCGTCCCAAACCACGCCTAAATAACGCCCATTTTAACAGGTTGTTTTATATCAATTAGTTTTAATATCATGCTATTCGCCCTTTGCTACCTACTTTGATCAGATCTTTAATTTAGTTAATTTAGACAAGACATAAAATCAATTATGTCAATAGACGCCATGTTTTCTCTGTACTTTGATCTGATCTGAGTTAATTTAGAAATAAGCGTGTTTACGCAATAGACAGACTAATCAATAATAAGATGTACGTCAGAATGTTGTATATGGATATGTTAATTAGCCACAAATAGGAAGGCATAGCACAGCCAAAATCCTATATAAACAGACACCCGGTATACAAGGATACATCACAGCTTCATATACAGAAGACCTCACATATCAACAGAACATAAAACATTTCAATAGCGAGGTAAGGCTTGTGTTTTAATTATTTTCTGCTATTTAATGTTTCATATATTTCCTGCGCTGCATTATTTCATACATATGTAATTGTAGTGATTTATTTAATATAATGTTTTACTAACAACACATCTTGATTATAGCGCTTATACCTGCTATATTCATTATATATACATACACAAAAGACCCATTACTCTCAAATATTGTTCACAAATCTGTCTAAATCTGTGTTAATGTGCACTTCTCCTTTGCTAATATATTCCACCCCACCTCACAGGTGTGGCATATCAAGGTGCTGATTAGACAGCATGAATATTGCACAGGTGTGCCTTAGACTGCCCAGTGCCCACAACAAAAGACCACTCTAAAATGTGCAGTTTTGCCTTACTGGAAGCGGGGTCAGGTTGTTGATTGTGGCCTGTGGAATGTTGGTCCACTCCTCTTCAATAGCTGTGCGAAGTTGCAGAATATTATTAGGAACTGGAACACGCTGTCGTATACTCCGATCCAGAGCATCCCAAACATGCTCAATGGGTGACATGTCCGGTGAGTATGCTAGCCATGCAAGAACTGGGATGTTTTCAGCTTTCAGGAATTGTGTACAGATCCTTGCAATATGGGGCCGTGCATTATCATGCTGCAACATGAGGTGATGGTCATGGATGAATGGCATAACAATGGGCCACAGGATCTTGTCACGGTATCTCTGTGCAAAATGCCATCAATAAAATGCACCTATGTTCGTTGTACATAACATACGCCTTCCCATACCATAACCCCACCGCCACCATGGGCCAGTCGATCCACACCGTTGGCGCCAGCAAACCGCTCAGCCACACGATGCCACACATGCTGTGTGCCATCTGCCCTGAACAGTGAAAACCGGGACTTATCCTTGAACAGAACACCTCTTCAACGTGCAAGACTGGCTGGTATCAGATGATCATGGAGATGAACATGCTGGATGTGGAGAGCCTGGGCTGGTGTGGTTACACATGGTCTGCGGTTTTGAGGCCGGTTGGATGTACTGCCAAATTCTCTGAAACGCCTTTGGAGATGACTTATGGTAGAGAAATGAACATTCATTGCACGGGCAAAAGCTCTGGTAGACATTCCTGCAGTCAGCATGCCAATTGCACGCTCCCTGAAACGTTGCAACATCTGTGGCATTGTGCTGTGTGATCAAACTGCACATTTCAGAGTGGCATTTATTGTGGGCAGTCTAAGGCACATCTGGGCAATATTCATACCACCTTGATATGCCACACCTGTGAGGTGGGATGGATTATCTCGGCAAAGGAGAAGTGCTCACTAACACAGATTTAGACAGATTTGTGAACAATATTTGAGAGTAATGGGTCTTTTGTGTATGTAGAAAATGTTTCAGATCTTTGAGTTCAACTCATGCAAAATGGAAGCAAAACCGAAAGTGTTAAAGAGGACCTTTCACTAGAATAAAACATCTAAACTAACTATACAGACATGTAGAGCGGCGCCCAGGGATCTCCCTGCACTTACTGTTATCCCTGGGCGCCGCTCCGTTCTCCCGGTATAGCCTCCGGTATCTTCATAGTTAGGCTCCACCCAGGGGAACCTGCCGGCGTCTCATTCTCCCAGGCTGTAGCGCTGGCCAATCGCAGCGCTCAGCTCATAGCCTGAGAGAAAAAAAAGCCTCTCAGGCTATGAGCTGAGCGCTGTGATTGGCCAGAGCTACAGCATGGGAGAAGGAGACGCTGGCAGGTTCCACTGGGTGGAGACTAACATGTGAAGATACCGGAGGCTATACCGGGCGAACAGAGCGGCGCCCAGGTATAGCAGTAAGTGCAGGGAGATCCCTGGGCGCCGCTCTACATGTCTGTATAGTTAGTTTAGATGTTTTATTCTAGTGAAAGGTCCTCTTTAAGTTTATATTTTTGTTCAGTGTATATATATATATATATATATATATATATATATTTTAACCAGATATTATGTTTTTCACACCTGTTTATATAGACTGATTTGCACAACAATTGTAATGTACAGTGTTTAAAATGTTTTAGATGACTTCTTACTTTATGGTCCGAAGACCATAAAGAGGCCTAAGGCCTCTTTCACACTTGCGTTGTTGGGATCCGGCATGCACTTCCGTTGCCGGAGGTGCCTGCCGGATCCGGAAAAACGCAAGTGTACTGAAAGCATTTGAAGACGGAACCGTCTTCCAAATGCTTTCAGTGTTACTATGGCACCCAGGACGCTATTAAAGTCCTGGTTGCCATAGTAGGAGCGGGGAGCGGGGGAGCGGTATACTTACAGTCCGTGCGGCTCCCGGGGCGCTCCAGAATGACGTCAGAGCGCCCCATGCGCATGGATGACGTGATCACATGGATCACGTGATCCATGCGCTTGGGGCGCCCTGACGTCACTCTGGAGCGCCCGGGGAGCCGCACGGACGGTAAGTATACTGCTCCCCCGCTCCCCACTACACTTACCATGGCTGTCAGGACTTTAGCGTCCCGGCAGCCATGGTAACCACTCTGAAAAAGCTAAATGTCGGCTCCGGCAATGCGCCGAAACGACGGTTAGCTTAAGGCCGGATCCGGATCAATGCCTTCCAATGGGCATTAATTCCGGATCCGGCCTTGCGGCAAGTGTTCCGGATTTTTGGCCGGAGCAAAAAGCGCAGCATGCTGCGGTATTTTCTCCGGCCAACAAACGTTCCGTACCGGAACTGAAGACATCCTGATGCATCCTGAACGGATTTCTCTCCATTCAGAATGCATTAGGATAATCCTGATCAGGATTCTTCCGGCATAAAGCCCCAACGACGGAACTCTATGCCGGAAGACAATAACGCAGGTGTGAAAGAGCCCTAAGGCTACTTTCACACTTGCGTTTTTCTTTTCCAGCATAGAGTTCCGTCACAGGGGCTCTATACCGGAAAAGAACTGATCAGTTTTATCCCCATGCATTCTGAATGGAGAGTAAAAATCCGTTCAGTTTGCATCAGGATGTCTTCAGTTCAGTCGTTTTGACTGATCAGGCAAAAGAGAAAACCGCAGCATGCTACGGTTTTCTCTCCGGCGAAAAAAACTGAAGACTTGCCTGAATGCCGGATCCGGCATTTTTTCCCATAGGAATGTATTAGCACCGGATCCGGCATTCAGAATACCGGAATGCCGGATCCGTCCTTCCGGCCTGCGCATGCGCAGACCGATAAAAATGTGAAAAAATGTACAAGACGGATCCGTCTGTCCGCATGACAAGCGGAGAGACGGATCCGTCCTTGCAATGCATTTGTGAGACGGATCCGCATCCGGATCCGTCTCACAAATGCTTTCAGTCAGCGGCAGATCGGCGGATCCGGCAGGCAGTTCCGACGACGGAACTGCCCGCCGGATCACACTGCCGCAAGTGTGAAAGTAGCCTAATATGGAAAAGTGTGTATTTGCTGTACAGGAAGTGCAATTTCTGGGTTACCTGCTCTCATCCTCAGGTTTTCGTATGGATCCCGAGAAGTTCCTTGCCGTGTTGGACTGGGATCGACCCGAAAATCTGAAAGCGCTTATGCGGTTTTTGGGGTTTACCAACTACTACCGTAAATTTATCTTGAACTATTCATCGGTGGTTAAACCTTTAACAGACATGACTAGGAAGAGTGCTGATATTTCTATCTGGTCTGATGCGGCATTACAGGCCTTTTCTGCTGTGAAGGAATGTTTTGCTTCGGCCCCTATTCTGGTGCAACCGGACGTGTCTCAGCCATTTATTGTTGAGGTTGACGCGTCTGAGGTTGGGGTAGGAGCAATATTGTCGCAGGGTCCTTCACCCAGTAAATGGCGCCCATGTGCATTTTTTTCTAAAAAACTCTCGACTGCTGAAAGGAATTATGATGTGGGGAATAGGGAATTGCTGGCCATTAATTTGGCGTTCGAGGAGTGGCGGCATTGGTTGAAAGGAGCAATTCATCCTATTACGGTAATTACGGATCACAAGAATCTGGCCTACTTGGAGTCGGCTAAGCGACTGAACCCAAGGCAGGTCAGATGGTCATTGTTTTTCACCAGATTTAACTTCATTGTCACTTATCGCCCTGGGGTTAAGAACGTCAAGGCGGATGCATTGTCACGTACCTTCCCTGGGGGGGGTGAGTCTAATGACCCTAGTCCCATTTTATCTGAAGGGGTGGTTATATCCGCTATTTATCCTGATCTCGTGGCCAGGGTGTTGGAGGCACAGGAGGATGCTCCGGACTCTTGTCCTCAGGGGAAATTGTTTGTTCCCTCCGAATTACGTCACAAGGTGTTCGAGGAACATCACTGTACGGTGCTTGCTGGGCACCCTGGGAGCAGATCGACTGTCGATCTCATCTCTCGCAGATTCTGGTGGCCGGGGTTGCGTAAGTGTATTGAGGACTATGTGTCAGCCTGTGGTACCTGTGCACGTGCTAAGGTGACACATACTCGGCCTTCCGGATCTCTGCTTCCGTTGCCCATCCCGTCCAGACCGTGGACCCATTTGTCCATGGATTTTATCACGGATTTACCGAATTCTTCGGGAAAGACTGTGATTCTGGTGGTTGTCGATCGTTTTAGTAAAATGGCACACTTTATTGCATTACCTAGTCTACCCAATGCTAAAACTCTTGCGCAGGTGTTTGTCGACAACATCGTGAAACTACATGGCATTCCCTCTGATGTGGTGTCCGATAGAGGGACTCAGTTTGTTTCCAGATTCTGGAGAGCGTTCTGTACTCGTCTGGGTGTACAATTGTCCTTCTCTTCGGCTTTTCATCCTCAGTCGAATGGACAGACGGAGCGCACTAATCAGAATCTGGAGACTTACTTGAGATGTTTTGTTTCAGAGAATCAGGAACAGTTGTCTTCATTTTTGTCGTTAGCCGAGTTTGCTATAAATAACCGTAGACAGCAGTCCACTGATAAGTTGCCGTTTTTTGGGGCATATGGGTTCCATCCACAGTTTGGTACATTTTCTGGTGCTCATAATTCTGGCATTCCTGAGGAGGAACGATTTTCCTCTTCTTTTTCTTCTATTTGGCGGAAAATCCAAAATAGATTTAAAATAAAGTAATAGTGAGCAGGCACTCTATTTATGGGTTCATGGAAGGCAATTTTATTAAATATTAAAAATAGAAATGTATAGGCATAAAAATCTATACACATAAAACCATAGAGTAACAACAATTAGATATAAATATTCTAGCAGCAGTATACACGGCAATTCATAAATAACAGCAATATCAATGGATAAATAGCAGTTGGAGGATAGCAGCGATATTAGCAGCAATTAATAATAAATAAATAAAAAGCAGGAATATTTTAAGATTGGATTAGTGGCAATAGTTCCATGTAGCAATCCCCATATAGTATGTTCCACTATTTGTTTGGAGATTAGATAACTCTGGAGTGTGGTAACAGTGTAGCAACAATGTTCTCAATTATAACAATTGTGAGGATTCCGCTATTAGCGTGACTGCAGTTGATCGCTAGGTATCTTTTTTTCTCCTTATGCGATAAAGATATTCAAATACAGTCTCGTTTTGTTATGCACATTAAATGTTTACTCACAGTTCAGCTGTTTTTCAGGTGCGGCGTCCCGCTCCTGTTCTAAGAACAGACTGACCTTAGTAGTTCGGGTCCTCCGGTCGCAGCTTGTTTTAAAAGTCGGCGTGCCACATGTTATGGCGGCGTCTCTATTTGATGTTGATAACGCCCCTTCAGTATTCAGGTTGCCTTTTAACTTTTTTATTTCAGCTGCCGGGGTTCCGCTTTGTAAATATTAGTGAGTTCTTTAGGTTGAATTCTTCTTAGAGCGCTCCAGCAGTGTGGTTTCAATCTTCATATGCTTGTTCACCCAAACATGTTTCGGAGCTCAAACTCGCTCCTTCCTCAGTGGTCAAGCATATTTCACAACATGTTCCCCTTTTATCCTGTGTCGGTCCATCCAAAAAAACGGAATCTGATCCGGAATGGTGTCTTTATATAATCCATTAAATTTCCAATCCTCTATTATAGAGATATTTAAATCATATCTTAATTTATTCTGCTTAAAATGCTGTTATCCATAAATGTATCTCAATTTTTCCATTTCATATACAATCATTTATAGATATAAAAATATTTTTATATTTTTATAAATATTTTTATATGTATTAAAAACATAAAATATTACTATAAAATATCAGAGGGATATATCAATACGTCAATTGTTAAAAGAAGGGCTTATAGCCATAAACATAGTTATAGTCATGGAATAAATTCTTTTAAATTTTTGGAATAAATTTTTTCAAATATAGAACGAGTTTATAAATATAGGAATACATTTTCAAGGAATCAGTTTTCAAAGATGGGTTTTCCAAAGATATATGTTTTCCAAACATATATATAAATAGACCTCTAACGAGTGTGTTGTTTTATGGGGGACCCCTAGTTAAGGGAAGACGGGGGTGCTGATATTAAAACAGAAACCACCGTCGTCCGTCAACCAGGGGCGCCTCATTTTACAGGAAGCCAAAAATCTAAAGATTTTTCTTGACTCCTGTCGAGACATCCTGGATATGTGGTCACCCCCCCTCCAGTGTTTGCTTATTTTTTCGAATGCTGAAAACACTAGGCCCGAGGGGTTCTGGTTATGGTATTGTTTGAAATGTCTTGACAGGACATGTTTTTCATACCCTTTCTTTATGTTTCCGATATGCTCCGCTATCCTGATTTTCAAAAGTCTTTTCGTTCGACCTATGTATTGTTTGCCACAAGGGCATTGAATCAAATATAATACATTATCTGAGTTACATGTGAGTAGGTCATTTATTTCAATTTTAAAATTATTTTGTGTAGATTGTACTTCTATTGTTTTTCTTGGAAAAGTGGTTTGTTTGCAGTTTGAACACTTTCCACACCTAAAAAACCCTTTTAAGTGGTCCCAATGTTGTAGGATTCCTTTCTTTTTTGTTGTGATTTGTTTTGTCGTTGGTGCTATTTTGCATCCTAGGTTTTGTGCTTTTGTGTACACAAATTGTGGGTTTTTTGATATTAATGCACCTATAGTCTTATCCTCTAGGATATGGTGCCAATAGCGTCTAATGATTCGTTCCACTTTTTTGTATTCTGGGTTAAAAGGTAGAATAATCCTTGGTGTTCCATCTTTTAAATTCCCATTGTCTTTATTTTCATTTTTTTTTCAAATTAAGATTTTTATTGAAATTTTTCGGTACAGCCAAAATAAAGACATATGCAAATTTAAAAAGTGTTTAACAATTTAAACATTATATCCACAGAACTGTGTTGGGTATACACCCATTATCACATAGTATGGCTCATGGGAGAATATGAGTTAGACAAATCTAAATGGACATGTAAAATCTTAGTAACATATAGACAGACAAGACTTTAGACAAGGGAGTAGGGGGGAGGGAAGGAAGGGGAAAGGGTACAATTTCTACTAAAGTGGTTAGACCTGCGCATCACGAAATGCGGCTGAAGAGCGAAAGATTTCCCAGGGGCCCCAAGTCTGCACATATCGTGTGATGTCTGCGGGCGTAATACTAATGAGATCTTCCAACCTCTGATACAAGGCGATTTCGTCAAACCACTCCTCAGACGAAGGGGGAGAAGGGGATTTCCAATGCCTGGGAATCACCGCCTTTGCTGCCTGAACCATGTATTTTAGAAGGGATTTCTTATATGCTGGGACATTCAGGACACTATCGAATAATAGGAGAGCTTCTGGGGAGTTTTGGATAGGGATACCCGTGACCTCTTTAATAATTTTATGAACGAAGTTCCAAAAAGGCCTTAAGCCGCTGCAGTTCCACCACACATGAATCATCGTGCCTTCCTCTTTAAGACATCTCCAACAACGGTCCGATACCGTCGGGAACCATTTGTGAAGTAGCGCAGGTACCCTGTACCATCTAGATATAAGTTTGTAGCTCGTTTCCTGAGCTTTGGCCGAGACCGTTGATTTGTGTGCTAGAAGGAAGCATCTGTTCCACTGGGTTGGGGTATAATGATTCCCCAAATCCCGCTCCCAGGCTTGACAATATGGAGGAAGGTACGAGGATCGCTGATGTATCAGAAGTTTGTATACTGAGGATATGGGGTGTAAGGTCGCTGAGGAGGAGACACACATCCGTTCAAACTCAGTGAGTTTCCTGGCCAGAGTGTGGGTTCTACTCAGAGAGGTGTGAAAGTGTTGGAGCTGCAAGTATTCAAAGGAATTGCGGGTTAGTGGAGCCTCTAAAATCTGGGATAGGGGTTTTAGTGCAGGACCAGAGAGAACTTGATGAAACCTGATCGGTCGGGTTCTTGAGCTTTGAAGAAAATGTTTGGAAGAGTGCCCTGGAGGGAATCTAGGGTGATCAGTGACTGGCACCAGAGGGCCTTTAGGGTCAATCAGTGAGGTCGCACGACTAATGGATGCTAAAGTTGCAAGGGTATGATGAGCAGAGAAGGACAAATGTGACGATGTCTGGCGTGAAGAGCCCACTAGCCATGGGAGGGTTGATACCGCACACGTTGAAGTATCTTTTGTAATTTGTACCCACGCCTTGGGCGAATCAGCACGTGTCAGGTCCAACAGTCGGGCATATGCTGCAGAGTGATAGTATAGTCTACAATCTGGAAGGCCCACCCCTCCCGTTTCTTTGGTGCGGCTCATTATCTCCCATTTGATTCGCGGTCGGCCAGGAGCCCATACAAATTGTGTGAAGCACCTACGGAGTTGGGACCAGAAAGTGGACGGTATGCGGAGGGGAATAGTTTGTAGAAGGTACAGTAGTTTTGGTAACAGGGTCATTTTTACTATACTAATCCTTCCAAACCAAGAAAAGTCTCGCTTACGCCATCCGTCTAAATCTTTTTGAAACTGTAAGAGGAGTGGCACAAAGTTCAATTTATGAAGACGTGAGAGGTCTGCTGTCATTTTGATCCCCAGATATGTTATGCCTTTAGGTGGCCAGGTGAAGGGAAAAGAAGCCTTAAGAGCGGGGGTCAGATCACTCGGTAAGGTGACATCCAGGGCCTCTGACTTGGACATATTAATTTTAAAATTGGACCAGGTACCAAATTGAGCTATTTCCCGAAGTAAAGACGGCAAAGAGATACGTGGGTTGGTTATGTAGAGAAGGAGATCGTCCGCAAACGCCGCACATTTATACTCTCGTGATCCGATCTTTAACCCTGTTATGTCTGGATTGGCCCGAATAGAAGCTAGCAGATGTTCCATAACCAGAACGTATAATAAGGGGGATAATGGACATCCCTACCGTGTCCCATTGTGGATTGGGAAGGGGGGGGAAAGGGCACCATTTATTTTGACTCTAGCAGTAGGATGTTGGTACAGTGTCAGGATCTTTGACAGGAATATTGGGCCCAGACCTATATGTGAAAGGGTCTCATGGATGGCACGCCAAGATATCCGGTCAAAGGCCTTTTCTGCTTCTAGGGAAAATACCATGAGGGGGGTCTTTTTGGATTTGGCATAGTGGATGATGTCTAAGGTTTTAAGAGTGTTGTCCCGGGCCTCCCTCCCCGGCACAAACCCAACCTGATCAGCAGAAACCAGGGAAGGCAGATAAGCGTTCAATCTGTTCGCCATTAATTTGGCGAAGATCTTGAGATCTACATTTAAAAGGGAGATAGGACGATAGCTGGCACACAGGTGCGGGTCCTTTCCTGGCTTCGGAATGACCGTAATGTGTGCCTCTGTGGTCTGCGCCGGGAAGGGGAGCCCAGGAGACACTCCATTGAAAACCTGGAGCATAATAGGGGAAAGATTGGAGGAAAAGGCCTTGTAAAACCTAGCCGTGAACCCGTCAGGGCCTGGACTCTTACCACCCGGGAGCGACTTAAGTACCATATGAAGTTCAGTGTCTGTAAATGGAGCCTCCATAGTGGCTGAATCAAGCTCAGAAAGCTTGGGGAGTAAAAGAGGTAGGTCGGGGTGTTTGCCCACTACTTGAGGGGGTGTCTGGGGCAGGTTGTAAAGCCTCGAGTAGAAGGAGTGAAAAGTAGCCGCAATATCAGTGGTTGTGTGGATCAAACGATCCTGGGCGTTTTTGATAGCGGGGATATGGGAGGCTGCTAGTCTTCCCTTTAGAGCCCTTGCCAACATACGGCCACTTTTATTCCCGTACTCGTAGAATTTACTCCTGCAAATTTGTACCATACGTTTGTAGGATGCATCTAGGAGGCGCTTAGCTTCCATACGTGCATTCTGGAGATCATGCAAGGTTTGCAGGGTAAGTGCTCGTTTGTGGGCCAGTTCCAGGGAAGTGACTCTTTGCAGAGCAAGTTTAAGTGAATGGGCTTTCTCCTTCTTGAGGCGGGAGCCATGCTTAATGAGTACACCTCGAAGAACACACTTCAAGGCCTCCCATCGGATCGGTATTGGAGTAGAATCCTCCTTATGATCCGCTAAGAAGTTTGTTATACTGCTAGCAAGGTCAGCAGCGCACCCCGCGTCAAGAAGGAGACTCTCGTTCAATCGCCATGTCCACTCCTGTCTAGAGAGGAAGGGCAAATTCAAGGAGCAGTATATGGGAGCATGGTCCGACCAAAGGATATTTCCTATTTGTGTGGAATCAAGCCAAGATAGGGCCGATTGCTGAATAAGGATATGATCAATACGACTATATGAGCCATGGGGGGCGGAATAAAAGGTGTAATCCTTATCAGCTGGATGTTGGATCCTCCAGGCATCTCTCAATTGCAGTTGGAGCAGTGCCCGTTTTACCTTTTTAATGGTGGGATATGTGAGGGAGGCACGTCCCGTCGAATTGTCAAGTGTTGGGTCAAGTGTCAGATTAAGGTCGCCACATAAGATAACTGTCCCCCTAAGCAACGGTATGACATTGTCAATGAGGTTTACAATGAAGAGAGCTTGATTTTGATTAGGGGCATATACATTGAGGAAGGTTAATTCCTGGCCTCCAACCAGTAATGTGAGGGCCAGATATCTTGCATCTGGGTCGGCAGTACAAGCTAGCACTTGATGGGGTAAAGACTTGGAGGCAGGCGGGAGGAGGGAAGGCCAGGGTCCCAATTCAACCGGTGGCAAGTCCAGCTGCTGTAGAAAATGGGGAAGATCCGTAGGGTCCCGCAGGGTGACGACTTGATCTTTAGGGCCAGCAAGTAGAGCAAAAGGAAAGCCCCAGCGGTAAGGGATACTGCGCTCTTTGAGAAGGTGTAACAGTGGGCGCAAGGCAGCACGTTGGGCCAGGGTGTGACGGGATAAGTCCTGCAGCAAGATAAAGGGGACACCGTCGTAGGACAGAGACGACATCTGTCGGGCCTTGAGCAGAATCTGATCTTTGATGGCATAAAAATGAACTCTGCAGATGACGTCCCTTGGTTTTGAGGGGTCAGGGTTGGGAGGCCTCAATGCCCTATGGGCTCGGTCAATTTCAATGCTGGAGCTTGGCGGACGTCCCAGGAGGTCATTGAAAATTTTTACAATGGTGGATAGAAGAACCGCCTGTGTTATAGACTCGGGGAGGCCTCTGATCCGAATATTATTGCGACGGCTCCTATTTTCGACATCATCCAGATGGTATTGCAAGGCGTGTATCTGTGCATCGTGGGATTGTAGCTTATCTTTCAATACCTGCACGTCTGCAGATAAGTAATCATGTTCCTGTTGAACAGTGTCCACTTTTGTATCAATCAAGGCCATCTCAGAGCGTACTTGCGTGAATTCTTTTTTACATTCCTGTAAAATGTTAGCTGCAAAACTAGAGAGGTCTGCCTTGGTGGGGAGTGAGCACATCAGGTTGCGTAAGTCCGCCATAGTAGGTGGCCGGGAGTCCTCATCAGGTAGAGGAACATGAGACCCAGATCTCTGGGGCAAAGGTGGAGAGCCCCATGAGGCCGCCACTGCAGGGGCAGCCAGGGTCTGTGTGCCCGATGATGCGATGCCCTCCTGGCGTGGGTGGGATCCGTCCCACGACGAGCCCGTGGACCAGTGTGGGGAATTTGCTAGGGACGGCTCAGGAGAGTGAGTTAAAGGGGGCTCCCGCAGTATGTACGGGGAGGAGGCCGCAGCCTGTGGCGAATCTGAGGCCTTTTCATTAACCTTTTCAGGTTGCCCCCTGTGAGGAGTGTCTCTCTGTGACTGGGGGTGTCCCATAAGGCTGGCTGAGGCACCTGACCAAGGGGACCCAGATGGAGATCTCACTGCTGGGCTCAGTGGGGCTGCAGGTGAGGTGGGGGTTCTAGGACCCCAGGCGACAGGGTGAGGGATCAGCTGAGAAGTCCCCTGAAGCGGGGGGAACTCCTCCTCACTAACCTGAATCGCCGGGCCGCAGGGAGACATCGTTGCGGCTGCTAGGCCTCCATCCTGGGCTGGAGATGAGGGATCAGCGTGTGCTTCAGGGCCCTCTTCCATCTGGGTATGCGACACCTGGGTCCGGTCCGAGCTGCTGCTTAAGGATGGCACCGATGCAGACCTGACTCTCCTTCTATCCGGTAGGTACGCCCGCTGATTCCGGTGCTCAGCCCCAGGCTCAGCTACTGCTGGGAGTTGAGATTTTCCAGGGCCGGCGGCGCCATCTTGGAAGCGCTTGGCGCGCTCGGTCAGGTCGGGGCCTGGAGTTGCAGGCTGCCGGGCGAAGAGCCTGGAAATGTCCCCCTGTGAAGACGCCAGGGGGGCTATAGAACGAGCCTTGACTTTCTTGGGAAGTTTGCCCATCTTTAAAGGGTCGCTGGCGGTGGATTAACTCGGGTGTTGCGGAGGAGCTCACAGCGCACGTCCTCACTCCTGCATAGCTGGCCACGCCCCCTTTATTTTCATTTTTATCACCCCCATTTTTAGGTTCAAAAAAGGAATTTCTATCTTTCTTTCTTATCTTGCATAGTGATTTTTCCACTATGTCTATTGGATAATTTTTATCTAAGAAACAGATTTTCATATTCTCAGCTTCCTTTTCAAACTGCTCCATTTCTGTACAATTGCGTTTAAGCCTACCGAATTGACCTGCTGGAATATTCAGCAGCCATCTAGGGAGATGGCAGCTGCTGAATAAAATATAACTATTTCTCTATATCGGTTTTTGAAAGGTGCTACATATGTATCTTCCCTCTTCATTCCTAATTAATAAATCCAAATATTCCGTCTCTATTTTATTCACGTTGCTGGTAAACTTTAAATTAAACGTATTTATATTTATATCCTCTAAAAAATTTAAAGGTTCCTCTCTCCCACTTTTCCAAATAAAAATAACGTCATCTATAAAACGTTGCCAGAGCACCAGATCTGTCCCCAGTTTTGGACCGATAAAAATGTCCTCCCAATCTGTCAGAATTTTTTTTGCGTAACTGGGGGCAAATCTGGTGCCCATGGCAGTCCTCCTTGTTTGAAGATAAAAGTCGGATCCGAAATAAAAATAATTGTGTGACAGAATAAAATTTACCCCATCCTCTAAAAAACCTATCTGTTCAGTATGCAATCCACTCTTTTTTTCTAATTGGCTTTTCATTGCTGCGACTCCCTGTTCATGACTTATTATTGTGTATAGGGAGTTCACATCTAGCGTCCCCATAATCCAATCAGGATTACACTCCAATTTTTCCAGAATTTCAATAATCTGGGTAGTGTCTTTTATATATGAGGCGCTCTTTTTTACTGATGGCTGTAACATTCTATCTATATACTGTATAAAAAAAATATAAAAATATATTTAAATATTTTTATATTT
Organism: Bufo bufo; assembly: GCF_905171765.1. Lineage (NCBI taxonomy): Eukaryota > Metazoa > Chordata > Amphibia > Anura > Bufonidae > Bufo > Bufo bufo. The sequence goes on from NC_053390.1 coordinate 705,393,580, forward strand.
TTATAAATATTTTTATAAAATATTTTTATATTTTTAAAATATTTTTATAAATATTTTTATATTTAAGTATTTTTATATCTATAAATGATTGTATATGAAACGGAAAATTGAGATACATTTATGGATAACAGCATTTTAAGCAGAATAAATTAAGATATGATTTAAATATCTCTATAATAGAGGATTGGAAATTTAATGGATTATATAAAGACACCATTCCGGATCAGATTCCGTTTTTTTGGATGGACCGACACAGGATAAAAGGGGAACATGTTGTGAAATATGCTTGACCACTGAGGAAGGAGCGAGTTTGAGCTCCGAAACATGTTTGGGTGAACAAGCATATGAAGATTGAAACCACACTGCTGGAGCGCTCTAAGAAGAATTCAACCTAAAGAACTCACTAATATTTACAAAGCGGAACCCCGGCAGCTGAAATAAAAAAGTTAAAAGGCAACCTGAATACTGAAGGGGCGTTATCAACATCAAATAGAGACGCCGCCATAACATGTGGCACGCCGACTTTTAAAACAAGCTGCGACCGGAGGACCCGAACTACTAAGGTCAGTCTGTTCTTAGAACAGGAGCGGGACGCCGCACCTGAAAAACAGCTGAACCGTGAGTAAACATTTAATGTGCATAACAAAACGAGACTGTATTTGAATATCTTTATCGCATAAGGAGAAAAAAAGATACCTAGCGATCAACTGCAGTCACGCTAATAGCGGAATCCTCACAATTGTTATAATTGAGAACATTGTTGCTACACTGTTACCACACTCCAGAGTTATCTAATCTCCAAACAAATAGTGGAACATACTATATGGGGATTGCTACATGGAACTATTGCCACTAATCCAATCTTAAAAGATATTCCTGCTTTTTATTTATTTATTATTAATTGCTGCTAATATCGCTGCTATCCTCCAACTGCTATTTATCCATTGATATTGCTGTTATTTATGAATTGCCGTGCATTCTGCTGCTAGAATATTTATATCTAATTGTTGTTACTCTATGGTTTTATGTATAAAGATTTTTATGCCTATACATTTCTATTTTTAATATTTAATAAAATTGCCTTCCATTAACCCATAAATAGAGTGCCTGCTCACTATTACTTTATTTTAAACCTATTTATAATTGACAAGGGTGAGTCAAATTGAGCAAGAGCACCTTCTCCAGAAAACCAATGGAGAGCTACCTTTTTTGTTATATATTTTCTAGGAAAATCCAAAATAACCTAGAAAAGATGGGCAACAGGTATAAGCGTGCGGCTGACAGGTGACGTATAAGTGGGCCGGACCTGAGAGTGAGTGATTCTGTGTGGCTGTCTACAAGAAACATTAAACTTAAAGTACCTTCTTGGAAATTGGGACCAAGATTTATTGGTCCATATAAGATCACTGCCATTGTTAACCCTGTAGCCTTCCGTCTTGAACTTCCTCAGGCATTGAAAATCCATAACGTATTTCATAAATCGTTGTTAAAGAAATGTGTTGAACCTGTTGAACCGTCCTCCTTGCCTCCCGCTCCTGTCATGGTGGACGTCATTTAGATTTTCAGATAAGGAGGATTGTGGACTCCCGAGTTCTCCAGAGATCCCTCCAGTATCTCGTTCATTGGAGAGGGTACGGACTAGAGGAGAGGATGTGGGTTCCAGCGACCGATGTTAATGCTAGCCGTCTGGTGAGAGCATTTCACAGAGCTCATCCTGATAAGGTCGGTCCTGGGTGACAGGTTTGAGAAGGTCTGAAAGAATATCTGCACATTAGTTATCTGACAGCCTCTTTTGGTTTCACTTTGTCTGTGTGTTGCTGGTATGTCCACACCCCCTGTTCAAGTGTGGATCATGTGACCTTCACCTCCGCCTATTTAGTCTGACTTTACCCATCACTCCTTGCTCTGGATAGCTTCATTTGGTTTTTGGAAGAGCTGGAGTGTGGTTCATGGTGAAGTCCTGTTCGTTCATCATCCATCAGCCTCAGAAGTTAAGTGTTCCGCTTGTTGTGTTTTGTATTCCCCCCCACCTTTGTTGTTTACTAGGCCTCAGCGAGACGCTGGTTCCTTCACCAGGGAAGGAGCGGGTTGTCTCTGCCCAGTCATTACTATTAGGGCATCTGAGGGCCACCAGGGTTTTCTAGGTTCCTGTGTATGGGCATCTCTACCATCGAGAGGTGCCCATACGAATAGGAGTTAGGGCCAGGAGCAGGGTTTTATAGGTGGTGACCCTTTTCCTTCCCTAGTGGTGAGGCCTAGTGTCTTTTCCCTTCCTTCTTGTTGTCCTTTGGTGTTCTCCCCTACAACATCCGTGACAGGGTCAAGCAGTGGTCAGCCAGAGCTGTGTGTTTATTGTTCTTATATACACATTCTTACACATTAGTACCACCCACAGGGTTTTGTAAAACAACCAGTAACCCCGTACAATATACTCAGACAGTCCCACACAAAATCCTCCCCTCTGACTGTGATACAATTACCTTAAACAATGGGTTAATGTAATTATCACAGGCAGGAGAATACACAGTTTTACACAATGTCTTCTGTCCTGGAGACAATTGTGAAGTAATCCAATTTATCTCCAAGGGCAGAGGCAAAACTCCATTAGCCACATGGTAGCAAAAGACAATCAAAGACATAAGAATATTTAACTGTGCAGCTATTGCATAAAACATAGACATTTAACATATCCCCAGATAGCTCCGGTCTGAGTGCATATTATTAGGTGAATGGTACTCAGACTACATAAATACAGTTCAATTGCCATGGAGCCAAATTCTTTCACATAGTCTTTGCAGGGAAAAATCAAGCGTTTCAACATGGGGCCATAGTCTAAAGGAAGCAGGCGGGCAACCAGGCTTCTTCAATGCAATGTGGCGAGATTGGTCTCGTCACATGTATCTCTTAATTTTTTCATAATCTAAAAGGTAATTTCTGTGTAGTATTTCGACATCCAAACGCTGCGTGGCAGTTTGGCGTATGTTGGGTGTTTCTACAGCAGTTTTTTTTAGCCGGTCCAACTCGTGTTTGGAAACCAGGAACATTTTCTCTGCATACTCCATTATGAGCCGCCGACTCTATTAGCTATCAAGCTACTGATTAAAGGTATTGCAAAGCCAAACAGCGAACCTATAAAACACCGCTCTGAATCACAATGCGCTTCTTGCCTTTAATGAGGTGACTTAACGCTAAATTTCTTTATAGCCTTGCGCTATCTTTTCAGTATATATATTTTTTGTCGCTTTCTGAGAGGAATCTTTCCTTTAAGGACATTGAGAGCGATCTCATCGATAGCTGATATCAAATCATTACTGGGGTTGTGTAATATTGATGTCACGGATAGTGTCACGGGTAGTAGGATAGAGCGGAAGTGCACCCCCAGAGCTGCCACCCGGTCCCCTATCCCTGCCTACTTGCATCACCTGCCCTAGGTGACAGGGCACAACTGGGCGACAGTCCCTGACCTGCGTAAGTCCAAGCAGAGAGATAGAGACAGCAGTGAAGCGGACAGACAATGAGAGGCGGCACTAGAGCGGACAGAGAGGTAGAGCAAGCGTCCAGGAGGTCACGTCAATACCAGGGAAGAGGCAAGACAAATCTGAAGGCAAGCCGAGGTCCAAAATCCGGGAGGTCACGTCAAGGTTCAGGGAGAAGGCAGAAGAGGTGTCAGGAAGCAAGTCAAGGGTCAATTCCAGAGGTCAGCAAATATCAAGTATACACATCCTAAGGGACGAAAATTACATGATTTTCCTATTACATGACGTAAAGTCATGATTTTATGAAGGACACGGAGGCGAGTATTGCATTAACTGTCTCTTTACTTCTACCATAGCAGCAAAGAAAAACAACATTGAGGGTACAGAACCATGGTAACAAACCCCTCCCCTCAATCCCAGTGTATATAAGGTCTGTTCCCACTGGGATCCTCCTCTTTCTTAGTGTGCTGCCAGGAAAATTTCAACTGAGACCAACTGGAAGAGAAAAAACATCTTCTGGAAACTCGATCGGATCGACTGGAGAACTTCGTCCGAGACCTCCTCCACTGGAAACCAGAACAGGGAAAAAGCCGGAACTAGAGGCAAAGAATGCTGGAACACATCCTCAAACACCTGACATCTTCAACCTGTGAAGAAATAATTGATAAGGAAGTATTGAGAAATCGTGTAGGACAAATATCATACATGTAGCCCTGTTATAAGTTAACTAGATACAAAAATAACTGAGAAGTTAAATCGACAATCAATAAGGGCCAAAAGGGAGGGTCAGCAAGAGGGGTGGGGCAATACTCGCCTCCGTGTCCTTCATAAAATCATGACTTTACATCATGTAATAGGAAAATCATGTAATTTTATATCAGGACACGGAGGCTCATATTGCAAGTTTAAAGTCGAGCCACCACAAAAAGCGTGAGACGGTGGCCGAAAATCGAATTCCCGGAAGGTGGAGACCCTAGACCAATCTCCTAGCTTCATGACATCTTCCAAGCGCGCACCAGAGACAGTCATGGATGTGGCCGCTGCGCTCCGAACCGAGTGTGCGGTAAAATTGGACGTATCTGGTCGCCAGCTGAAAAACCTGGGAAGTTGTGCGTTCAAACGTGACGCAAAGAGATCGATGGAGAAGGGGCCCCATCGAGATGAAACGGCAGAGAAAACTGTCACGTCTAATTTCCAGTCGCTGGAGTCGGTCATGAAACGTGAACTCCAGTCCGCCTGAGTATTGTGGAGGGCCGGAACGTATTCCGCGACCACCATGATGTTCCTGGACAGACAATGTTCCCAGAAATCTCTCGCTAAATGTGTCAGTACGGAGGAACGCGTGCCGCCCATGCAATTCACGTATTGGACCGCCGACACATTGTCCATACGGAGCCTGATACAGGCTCTGACTGTGTCGTTGGCGAAACTCCGGATCGCTAAAGAGCCCGCCAAGAGCTCCAGAGCGTTGATATGGAGTCGTGACTCGTCCAGAGACCAGGGCCCTCCGGTGGAGACGCCGTTGCAATGGGCCCCCCAGCCATGAAGACTGGCATCCAACTCTATGATGAGGTCCGGCTGGGATCCAAAGATCGCCCTGCCATTCCACACCGAAATATTGTGCATCCACCACATCAACTTCTGTCTGGTTTCCTCGTCTAGAGCGAGGGTGTCGGCATAAGACGCCCCCGCTCGTAGATGCGCAATTTTGAGGCGTTGTAACGCCCTGTAATGAAGAGGAGCCGGAAATATCGCCTGGATGGATGATGCCAAAAGACCTATTATTCGTGGCAGGTGTCTCAGAGATACCTGCGGCAGCGTAAGGGAGTGTCTTAACTCCTTGCGAATAGCTCGCACCTTCGCCTGGGGAAGACTGAGTGTCAAAGCAGTGGAGCCTATGGTGAATCCCAGAAACTCCATGGACTTGGAGGGAATCAGACACGATTTTTACCGATTGATAATGAAACCCAGGTTTGTGATGAGCGTCATGGACATCTCTAGGTGTTCCTGGAGGATAGAGGGACAGTGAGCCATGAACAGAATATCGTCCAGGTAAATAATCAAACGCACTCCCTGGCTGCGAAGCCAAGCCACTACCGGATGCATCAGCTTGGTGAAGCACCACGGAGAGGAGGAGAGTCCGAAGGGGAGGCACGTGAAACGCCAAACCTGGTCGTGCCAGAGAAAACGAAGCAGATCTCTGGAGCAGGGAGCTACGGGGACCGTAAGGTAAGCATCTTTGAGGTCCAGTTTGGCCATGCAATCCCCGGGGAGTAGAATATCCCTTAGAAGGTGGATTCCCTCCATCTTGAAATGGCGGTACCGGACGAACTCGTTTAGAGATCTGAGATTGATCACCGGCCGCATTTGGCCTCCCTTCTTCTGCACTAAGAAGATGTTGCTGACAACTCCCGTGTGTCCCATGGGGGCGAGTTCTATCGCCCCCTTGTGAAATAATTCTGTCAGTTCCCTGTGAACGAGTGACTGTGCTGGGCCAGACAACACCATGGGATGAGGGGGAGACAGACCTATCGGGTTGGCTACGAGATCGATCTCGAAGCCTCTGATCGTGGACAATTGACAGAAAAAAGCAGAGGATTGGGACTTACCATAAGGACGTCTGGCACTTGGATTGCCACGGAAACCCTAGGATCGCCTTGATCCACCTCGGGATGGAAAGAAGGCGGGCTGGTGCCGTTGATCCTAGAGAGATGCCCGGTATGCGTTGGAGCCTCTACCCGAACCTCGGGTGTGAACAGAGGACCGGCCGGACAGGCGGCTCCGGGAACTTCCGGCCCTGGCGGAGAAACGATTGGGGAACACTCTGCGCATAGATGTCTGCGCTTTTGCCCAGCTCCTTGATAAAAGAATCCCCAAATAGGAGACTGTGGGCATCCTTGCCAGCTTCTGACAATGCCAGATTGGTCAACTTAGGCTCAATCTTCATCAAAATCGCTTTCCGCCTCTCTATGGCGAGCGATGTGTTCCCGTTTCCGGCTATACAGATAGCCCTCTGTATCCATCCCCTGAGTTCTTCAGGGTCAACTTGCTTGCCGTCGGCCTTAGCGTCGGCCTTAGCGGCTTCGGCCATATCAAAAATCTTTGCAAGCGGGCCAGTTATGTCCAGGAGCTTTTCCTGACACGCCCTGACACGCCCTGAGCGCAGAATCTAAACCCTTGCGAGGGTTAAGACCAGTTTTGGCCAAAAACTGCACCATCTTGGGATCTACTACTGGTGTGTCGCATATTTTATGTGGGATAAGTGGACGTGGGCATTCTGCCCGCAATTTGCTACGGTCCTCTTCATTAAGGGGCTTACGTATCATGGCCTCCATATAATGCGCCACATGTGTGGCCGGGAGCCACTCGGAGGACCGGGGATGGTGCAATGAGTCTGGATCAAATAGGGGTTCCCCAGCCGTATCCATAAGGGAAACCGCAGACCCAGACGCTGCATCCGGGTAGGCAACAGTAGGCGGCCGACTCGAGGGAAGGTCCGCTTGAGGAGATGGATCCACTTCAATATCGGCCAAATCCTCCTCTGAATCATGCAGAGAATGCAATTGCGCCTCCTCCTCGGACTCCCTATCGGAGTCGGACTCAGGTTCGGGCTGTGATCGCGCCGATTTCCATAACCGCGCGCGTTCTGCCTGGTTCGCGGACAGGCTCTTTTACGCAAACCAAGCGCGTTTTCAATTGATGGAGCAGGGCCATCAGTCATACGATTTCTGGAGGCAGATGGAGGTGGCAACTGAGGGAACTGTAACTCCTGGTGTGCCGTATGAGGCTGGGCTACCAGGACCTGGGAAATGGAGTGTGTAAGGACGGAGGACATAGAGCCCATAGCCGTCATAATGGCAATTGAAATTGACTGCTGCAATGTCAAAGCTTGAGCCTCTGCAGCAGAAGGCTCCAATACTCCCCTGGGGGATGGGGGAACCTGGCCTCTGGGGGCAGGGACTGGTAAGGGCCGAAAAGTGGGGGTGGGGGAGTTGGTGGCTGATACATGATGTGATGATACACTGGAGGTAAGTCACCTTACAGAGAAAAACGGACCCTAAATAGACACAGCAAAAGAAGAATAAACTGAGCCAACCTGGCACAGAGAGAAGCACTGGCAGGAACCGCAGGACCGGAAGAGATTGTGGGCGGTGACGAGGCAGACGCGGGAAGACTGGGGGCGTGTCACCAACAGATGAAAGAAAACCAGCCGGCGAGCCGAAACTGAAGCTCCCGCCCGAGATCCCGCGCACTCTTGCAAGATCTCGGACGCAAGCAGAAGCGGCAAGAAGAAGAAATCTGGAGCAAGATGGAGCGTACAAAAGACAAGAGCCGAGTTAGAAGGGCACCCTACCGAGTGGCCAAAAGGCCAGAAAGCTAGACGCCCGGTCGGTGAGTACAGGGGCAATGAGTTTGGCGCAGGGGAACAGAACAGATGGTGTTGATAACACGCCAGACAGGCCAGAAGGGAAAAGGGGGGGAAAAAACACCCGCTAATGCCACAAGATAACGGCGAAAAAACAGCTATAAAAAACAAAAACTAAGCTTGAATATATATAAGAATGCCCGACACAGCTTCCCCGGCCCCACAAGGGGAGGGGGACGCCGAAGGGCAACACAAATCCCCACAAAAAAACAGCTGAAAGGAAAAAGCATAGAATACATTAAATTTCTCTGTTACTTATCTGGTAGCAGCAAAGAAAGAGGAGGATCCCAGTGGGAACAAACCTTATATATACTGGGATTGAGGGGAGGGGTTTGTTACCATGGTTCTGTACCCTCAATGTTGTTTTTCTTTGCTGCTATGGTAGAAGTAAAGAGAGAGTTAATGCAATATGAGCCTCCGTGTCCTGATATAAAATCACAGGCAACCTGTGGCCAGCAGGTTGCTTGTTTAAATAGTGGAGGGAAGGAGTCATGTGACGTGGCCAGCGTCACATGATCCCTCCTCCTTGACAGTAGCCGAGCGCCGAGTGCCTAGCTCAGGGCTCAGCCTCAGCTGGTCCCCATGGTGACGGGGAGCGTCGGCAGCTCCTGCAGGAGGATTGCGGCCGAACGTCCCGCCTCCTCCGTCACCATGGCAACCGGGACGCCGCAGATAGGAGAGCGCAGCCAGGAGACTAGAATTTCCTGGCTGCCGCGAGATCGGAGGCCGACGGCGGCGCAAGGAACAGGAAGCCCGCTGTGGCGGAACCCGCCTCGCCACTGGGCATTGGAGAGGCCTGGCTACCCGCCTCCTACCTACTGACTATGGCCCCTGGTGAATTTGTACGTTGAATGCATTTTGGGCATGTGGTATTTTGTATTGCTGCTACTGGCCCTTTGGGGGCCATCCGTGGATATGTTATGACTTTTGGGAACGATGCCCTTTGGGACTGTGTAGCAGATTGCATTCAGGCTATCTTAAATATTATGTGTGTTATTATGGGTTCGGTTAAATTGTATTGCTGTGTGTTGTGGACTGTATATATCTTGCTCTGGCTGTAATGTTTGCTATGTTACAGGCATTGCTTTTCTGTGCCTCTTCTCCTCCCCCTTTTTCCTGTCCCATTGTTTCCCCAGCAATGTGTTGTCGCAGGGACACTGGGAGACCAGTTTAAACCAGCTGCTCTGTCCCTCCTCAATCTCCCATCAGCCCTTGCTATTGTCTGGCCCCACCCTTCCTTGTACCAGAGTCCTCTAGGTGCCCTATTGTATGTAAATGAGGCTGTTGGGGGGTTTAAAGTAGGTGTGCTATGTCTAAATAAAGTCAGTTCCTGTTTTAACCCTCAAGGTGAAGTGTTGTCTCATTCTTGGGGGAGGATTTATTGTATGCTGTCCCAGTTTGACTGCTAGGAGTGTAAACCTATTCGTATGGTTTCCTATTCAACTGTCTACAGCATTCATATGCTTGAAGAGGATTTATATGCTGCTTCGGTTCGGTGATTGTGGTGTCTGCCAGAGTGCTTGGAAACCTCAGGAAACGCTAGGAGCATCCATCAATGGAGGTACTCAGTCGGGGTGCCAGGTGATCCGTTACACCCGCCGTCTGCCTCTCGTGACAGTACCCCCCCTTCCACGAGTGGCCTCTGGACCCAACAGTTGCGGACAGGGTTTCTCAGGGTGTTCCCGGTGAAATGCTAATTCTTGTTAACCCTTCAACCCACACCACCGACTTCCCCTCAGAGGGGGGGAGATCAGAAATAAAATCCATGAAAATCCATCCATGGTTTGCAGGGAATGGGCAGTGGTTGTAGTTCACCAGCGGGATGTGTTCTCGGGGTCTTAGATCTGGCACAAACATCGCAAGCTAAAACATAAGACCGTACATCTTTAGACAAAGTAGGCCACCAGAAAGACCTCAGCAGCAATTGCTTAGTGGCAGCGATACCTGGATGACCACACAGCACGGAGTCATGACATTCACCCAATAACTGAAAACGAAAGCACTCAGGAACAAACAACTTATCTGCCGGTGTTTGTGGAGGAGCAAGTTGCTGAGTCTGTTGAATTTCAGAGGAAAGATTCGCAGAAACTTCTGCCACAAAGATGCTTGCCGGCAAGATGGGTTCCGGGGGGGATGTCAGGAGGTTGGACGGCATTAAAACTCCGGGACAAGGCATCTGCCTTAATATTTTTACTTCCTGGTCTGAAAGTAACAGAAAAGTTAAAACGAGTAAAAAACAGGGCCCATCTGGCTTGTCTAGGATTAAGGCGTTTGGCCGCCTCAAATAACACTAAGTTCTTATGATCGGTGAGGACAGTAATACGGTGTCTAGCCCCCTCTAAAAAATGCCTCCATTCCTCAAATGCCAATTTTATGGCCAGTAATTTGCGGTTTCCAATATCGTAATTTCTCTCCGAAGGAGAGAACTTGCGAGAGAAGAAGGCGCATGGCCTTAAATTAGTGAGGTTAGAAGACCCCTGAGAAAGGATGGCCCCCACACCATCCTCTGAGGCATCAACCTCCACCACAAAAGGTTCCTCGGTATCGGGCTGATCCAAGACTGGGGCCATTTGAAAACAATTTTTTTAAAGTATCAAAGGCCCGACAGGCCTCCAATGACCAGTTAACCAGATCAGAACCTTTTTTAGTTAAATACGTAAGGAGTTTGGCAATAACGGAGAAATTTTTTATGAATTTACGGTAAAAATTGGCGAATCCTAAAAAGCGTTGGAGTGCCTTTAAGGAGGATGGTCTTACCCAGTCTTGGATAGCCTGAACCTTACTGGGATCCATCTTAAATGAATGAGGAGTAAGAATATTGTTCTGTCCCCACATGAAGGCGAATGAAGGTGTAACTGATAATGACTTTGTGACTGTCCTACCTTCGTATCCAAGCAGTGGAGCAGACCGGACCGGCAGATGCTCAGGTTAGATGGATCCAGACGTAGACATGAGGATGCAATCAAACGTGGGTTTATTTTGATTCAGAGCAGTGACATACGGTGATGCAATACAGGAATGCAGTAGCAGAGTAGATGCTGTGATGTGGATGTCTTTCCTGAGGCTAACTGCTGGTCAAAAACTGATGCCTTCACAAGCCGAGGTGTGTGTCTCCAGTCACAAAGGAATGCAGCACTGAAAATGGCTACAGGAAGTGACAAGGACCAAGGCTGCTAAAACCACGCCCAGAGAGAAAAACTTTATTTAACAAGAACAAAGGCGTGCAGCATACGAATTCCGGCCAGCAGATGGCAGCAGAGAACAATACATTGAAACAACATGGTAAAAGGAGATAATAATGCAGTGCAGGAATTAAATTTGAAAAGAACAGCACAAATATAGCCGAGATAGGCAATCGCTTGAACTCCAAACACACATTTTTCTAATTTAATGGACAAATGATTCTCCCTGAGGATTTTAAGAATCAATCTGATGTGAGACACATGAGAATCCCAGTCACGTGAAATGGCAAGAATATCATCGAGATAAACAATCATAATTTTGCTGATAAGTTCTCTAAAAATGTCATTCATGAAATTCATGAAATTCTGAAACACAGCTGGGGCATTGCAAAGACCAAATGGCATAACAAGATACTCAAAGTGTCCTTCTGGAGTATTAAAAGCAGTTTTCCACTCATCTCCCTCCTTAATACGGACTAGGTTATAAGCTCCTCTCAAATCAAATTTAGAAAACCACGAAGCACCCAAAACCTGGTTAAACAAATCAGGAATCAACGGAATGGAATACTGACTCCTAATAGTGATTTTATTAAAATTTCTATAATCAATGCAAGGCCTGAGACCACCATCCTTCTTTTTAACGAAAAAGAATCCTGCTCCCAGGGGAGAGGTGGAGGGCATAATATATGTCCCTTCTTGAGACTCTCCTGGATATAATCTTTCATGGCCTTGTGCTCAGGACCGGAAAGATTATAAATCCATCCTTTAGGAAATTTGGACTCAGGAACTAAATAATTTACCACAGTCATAAGACCTATGGGGAGGAAGAGAGTCTGTCTCAGTGGTGGAAAAAACATCTGAATAATCAGCAATAAAATGAGGACTAATATCTGATGAAACCCCAGCTTGAACTACGGTTAAGCAAGAACTACAGTTAGGCCCCCATCACTCTAACTCGCCCGAACTCCAGTTAATGACCGGATTGTGCTGCTGAAGCCAGGGCACACCAAGGACTAACTGAACAGGAAGATTCTCTAAAACAAAGAAAGAACATGAGTGGCAGATCTCTACAGACAGGGTAACCTCCGGGGTACGGAGTTTTACCGTGCCCCCTAGCAGGGGGGTAGAATCTATGGCAACTACCTGGATCGGGGTGGACAATTCTAGTATTGGAATTCCCATCTGTTCAACAAATTTGCAATCAATAAAACTAAAAGCTGACCATGAATCCACAAAGGCATTTCCTGACCCCTTTAGGACCCCAGAGGTAATAGAAACCGGCAGCAATAATTTACTTCTTACCACCTCCGGGAGTACCTTGTCCTTTGCTCCTTTAGACTTGGATGATTTTCCAGAAGGCGGAGCTTTAGGACACTGACGGATCCAGTGGTCGGGATCCCCACAATAAAAACAAGAGACTCGACGACTGCGTAGTTCTCTTCGCGTCATCCCAAGCTGCATGGGCTCGTCCGATTGGGCCTCCCTCTTGCGTTCCATGGGGGAAGCCTCAGGTTGAAGAAGGGTATTAGGAGAAAACAAATGCTCCCGCTGTCTCTCTCTGATCCGTCTATCTAGTCTGATTGCTAGCATCATAGTCTCTTCTAAAGAGTCAGGACAGGGATAACAAACTAACATGTCTTTTAACCTCTCAGTCAAACCTGCCCTAAATTGACATTTAAGCTCTGGTTCGTTCCAGCCCGAGGGAACGCACCACTTGCGGAACTGCGTACAATAATCCTCCACGGGACGATTCCCTTGAGTGAGGGCCTTAAGATTAGATTCTGCTACCGAGGCTCCGTCGGGTTCATCATAAAGAACCCCTAATGCCTGGAAAAAGAGGTCCACAGAAATAAGAAATAAGGGGAATCCGGTGGCAAAGAAAAGGCCCACTCTTGGGGGTCGCCTTGAAGCAGGGAGATGATAATACCAACCCTCTGTGAATCAGGACCGGAGGAGTGGGGACGTAGTCGAAAATAAAGTTTACAGCTTTCCTTGAAAGCTAAAAAACTTCGGCGGTCACCCGAAAACCGATCCGGTTATTTAATGTGTGGTTCCATCTGAACGGTGGCTGGGGCACGAATGGGGGGAGTTCGGACAGTCTCCTGAACCTGTAGCCTCTCCCCAAGTTCCTGTACTATTTGAGCAAGACCCTGCACATGTTCGGTGAGGCTCTGTAGAGGGTCCATGCTTAATTATGGGCCTGTGATTCTGTCACGGATAGTGTCACGGGTAGTAGGATAGAGCGGAAGTGCACCCCCTCAGCTGCCACCCGGTCCCCTGTCCCTGCCTACTTGCACCACCCGCCCAAGGTGACAGGGCACAACTGGGCGACAGTCCCTGACCTGCGTAAGTGCAAGCAGAGAGATAGAGACAGCAGGGAAGCGGACTGCAATGAGAGGCGGCACTAGAGCGGACAGAGAGGTAGAACAAGCAAGTACCCCAAAAACGGAAGGGCAAAGCGGGTCAACTAGCCGAGGTCAGTCCAGGAGGTCACGTACCGTATTTTTTGCCCCATAAGACGCACTTTTCCCCCCAAAAAAATGGGGGGGAAATGCCCCTGCGTCTTATGGGGCGAATGCTGACAGTTTAACATCGCTGGATGCGATGTACAAGCGAGCGGGGGCCGGGGGAGGGACTGGGAGGAGGAGCTGAGGGCCGGGATTAGAGGCGTGGCGGTGCAGTCAGTGTACTATAGCCCCGCCCCGCCGCTCGGGTATAGTAATATAAAATTTCTTATTCAATTAAAATTTATTACATATGCCCCCTCACTCCTAAATTCCTAATAGTACCTTACATCCTATTCCTAATAGGTTCTGTACAATGCCGGCAGGCAGGCCGGGCGGGCGGCAGCTTAACTCCCTGATGTCACGTGCCTGCGCCGCCTACTTTATGAATGAAGCAGGCGGCGCAGGCAAGTGACGTCAGTGAGTGACGCGCCGGCCGCCCGGCCTGCCTGCCGGCATTGTACAGAACCTATTAGAAATAGGATGTAAGGTACTATTAGGAATTTAGGAGTGAGGGGGCATATGTAATAAATTTTAATTGAATAAAACATTTTATATTTGTATACTGGGGGGGCGGCGGGGGGGGGGGGGGGCTGATCCGTGGATGGCACAGTTAAGAGGTGAGGTGGGTCTGTGGATGGCACTGTTATGGGCTGGGGGGTCTGTGGATGGCACTGTTATCGGGTGGGGGGTCTGTGGATGGCACATATATTACAGTGCCAGCCACAGATCCCCCCTGTAGCAGTGCCATCCACAGATCCCCCCTGTAACAGTGCCAGCCACAGATCCCCCCTGTAACAGTGCCAGCCACAGATCCCCCCTGTAACAGTGTCCGTCATCCACAGATCCCCCCCTGTAACAGTGTCTGTCATCCACAGATCCCCCCTGTAACAGTGTCCGTCATCCACAGATCCCCCCTGTAACAGTGTCCGTCATCCACAGATCCCCCCTGTAACAGTGTCCGTCATCCACAGATCCCCCCCGTAACAGTGTCCGTCATCCACAGATCCCCCCATAACAGTGTCCGTCATCCACAGATCCCCCCATAACAGTGTCCGTCATCCACAGATCCCCCCCATAACAGTGTCCGTCATCCACAGATCCCCCCCATAACAGTGTCCGCCATCCACAGATCCCCCCCATAACAGTGTCCGTCATCCACAGATCCCCCCATAACAGTGTCCGTCATCCACAGATCCCCCCATAACAGTGTCCGTCATCCACAGATCCCCCCATAACAGTGTCCGTCATCCACAGATCCCCCCATAACAGTGTCCTTCACAGATCCCCAGTAATAGTGCCACCCACAGACCACCATTAGTTCCAAACCCACCAAAAGCACACCTTTTGGTTAAAAATATATTTTTTCTTATTTTCCTCCCCAAAAACCTAGGTGCGTCTTATGGGCCAGTGCATCTTATAGGGCGAAAAATACGGTAGGTACAAGGGAGGAGACAGAGACAAATCCGAGAGCGAGCCGAGGTCAAAGTCCAGGGGGTCACGTCAATACCAGGGAAGAGGCAAGACAAATCTGAAGGCAAGCCGAGGTCCAAAATCTGGGAGGTCACGTCAAGGTTCAGGGAGAAGGCAGAAGAGGTGTCAGGAAGCAAGTCAAGGGTCAATTCCAGAGGTTAGCAAATATCAAGTATACATAGCCTAAGGGACGAAAATCACAGGCAACCTGTGGCCAGCAGGTTGCCTGTTTAAATAGTGGAGGGAAGGAGTCATGATCCCTCCTCCTTGACAGTAGCTTGGCGCTCAGCCCCAGCTGGTCCCCATGGTGACGGGGAGCGTCGGCCACTCCTGCAGGAGGAGTGCGGCCGAACGTCCTGCCTCCCTCGTCACCATGGCAACCGGGACGCCGCAGATAGGAGAGCGCAGCCAGGAGACTAGAATGTCCTGGCTGCCGCGAGATCGGAGGCTGACTGCGGCGCAAGGAACAGGAAGCCCGCCGTCTGCCTCTCGTGACAATTGATTTTCAGACCGTCGGTTTTGTTTTGACCAACGCTTTTAAAAGATCCCAATTACGGCGGATCCTGTTCGACATCTTTACAGGTGCAGCGACGCTACCAAAAATGCCTGTACATAAAAAGGACCATGTATTTATTGTTTAAATTTATGGTTCGGCTTTTTTTATCCTGACAAAAAACGTTTTGAACGAGGTACATGATGCTCAAATTTCTGTGGTGCACGTATTCGGTGAAAGCGTTTTGTATTTCAAGATTTTCAGTTGTCTCTTTGTGTAAACGCACTTTTGTGTTTTACGTAACCGTCTTGTCTCTATGGCCCAAAGCTTCCTATTTCTGAAAATGCCGTTTTTTTCTATACCTATTGTTTTCGACGTCTTGGGATCATGTTTGCGTGAGTAATCTAACACAAGGTCTTTTAAACTGTCAAAATTAACAAGTCGAGTGTTAGCAACATTGAGCGTTATACCCTTAACCTTTAATACGGTTTTCCCCTCCCCAAGACGGCACCCATGCAAGGAGGACCTCCCATCTGGGACAGGAAACCTGAGGATATAAAAATGTTTAAACCCCCACCACACCTCAGTATAGGTTTCCTGTCCTCCGGATGGGAGATCCTGAGGAGTCTTACCAAATTACATCTCAGGGGCTGGGGAAATCCAGGTCTGTATGTCCGCAATGGACGCATCCCGGGCAGTGTAAGTCTCCTGAGGGAGCAACTGCCAAAGACTGCTCCCCTCATGCGCCCTCCTGGCCTCTGGAGGGACCGCTGTGGCCGTGTTCAGGTGGTCCCTGGTCCTGGCGGGGGTCCAGCGTGCAGCGGTTGCAGAGAGGCAGCACGGCCCTACTCCAAGATGGCGGCCGCCGCGCATGCGCGGACTGCGCAACTTCCGGTACGTCACTTCTGGTGACGTCACGAGCCCGGAAGTACCGGGATTCGGCGCGGATTTTGAAAAAATCCGACAGGAGGAGGCCAAGGCGCGTTATAAATGCAGCAGCAGGAGAGGACAGCCAGCCTACAAGCAAGGAATCCAGACGGAAGATGTCAGAACCTGCGGATTCAGGTGACGCCGACCCCAGTGAACCCTTGAGGCCTTCTAGTCCGGTACTGGTCCTAAGGAGTGGGGGACAACCGCTGGAGGGTAAGATCCATCAGTATTTCCCCTAATTTATTTGCGGTTTTGTGTTATTGTTTACTGCAGATTCCCAAGGTTCCTAAAAAGGCGTCAGGGAAGTCCAAGCACAAAGAGTGTGGGGAATGCAGGGTCCCGTTACCTTCCTCCTATGCCAAACCTCTTTGCCAGACATGCATTGGGAAATTAGTAATGGAAGAATCGCAGAGCCTGTCCAAATCTATTAAGGCTTTGGTCAAATCTGAGGTCAGATCTTCTTTAAAGGCATTAAGGCATTCGCATCGCAAATCCCCCGTTAAACAATCCGCAGCCTGGGAATCTGACTCAGATCTGTCCGACGTGGAAGAAGTTATAGAATCAGGGGAGCTCTCCTCTGACTTTTCTTCCTCTGATCAAGATACAGCAGGAAAGTCTTTTTTTTCCTTTGGAAGACATGGAACCCCTGTTGAAGGCCGTTAAGTCTACAATGCAGCTAGAGGACTTAAAAGAACCCAAATCCATGGCTCATCAAGCGTTTGAAGGGTTAGGACCCAGATGCCATCGAGCATTCCACGTTCACAAAAATATTGAGGCTTTGATAAAAAAAGAATGGAAGAACTCCGATAGGAAATTTTTCATTCCCAATTCGGTTAAACATAAATATCCCTTTGAAGATTAAATTACCAGCGTCTGGGATAAAGCCCCTTTAGTAGATGCTCCTGTAGCTAAAATAGCAAAAAGAGCGGATCTCCCCTTTGAAGATCTGGGAGTTCTGAATGACCCTCTAGACAAAAAAGCGGACGTGTACCTCAGAAGATCTTGGGAAAGTGCGTGCACCAGCCTCAGACCTGCTATTGCAGCCTCGTGGGTTTCTAGATCCCTAAATCTCTGGTTGAGCCATTTGGAATCCCATATTAGGGATAAGACCCCTAGGGAGGATTTACTAGCTTCCCTCCCGACTTTCCATAAAGCAGCAGATTTTCTGGCGGACACCTCCACAGATGTTATTCGATTTTCTGCTAGGGCTGCCGCCCTTTCCAATGCTGCCAGGCGTGCAGTTTGGTTAAGACCCTGGAGGGGGGATCAAGGATCTAAAGCCCGCCTTTGCTCCCTTCCTTGTGAAGGCCGTAGGCTGTTCGGGTCTTTGCTAGACGATATTCTAGAGAATAAGACAATAAGACAATAAGAAGAGGTTTCCTACTCCGGGAAAAAAACTTTTTTTCGAGGGCGCCAATCAGGGTTTAGAAATCAAAGAAGTAAACAGAGGCCCAGGGGAGAGAGAGAGATTTCCCAGAAAGTCGGGAGGTTTTCTCTTCAAATCCAGTGAAAATAAAGGAAAGGATAAATCCCAATGATGCCAGAAACCAGGTAGGGGGAAGACTTGCTTACTTTCTGCCGGCCTGGAGCACAATTTCAAAAAATGGTTGGAATCTGGATGGGATAAAAAGTGGGTTCCGGCTGGAATTCCAATCCTTACCGGTAGATTATTTCGTTTCAGACCGTTTGTCCCCAAAACAAAGAAAGAAGAGAAGCCCTGGAAAAGGAAGTACTTACCCTCCTGGAGAAAGGAGTAATGGAAGCGGTACCCAGTGCAGAGAGAGGCAAGGGATTTTATTCCCTCTTGTTTCTTGTAACGAAATCCAATGGTTCCTTCAGGGTCATCCTGAATCTCAAGTCTCTGAACAAGTCTCTGAGATACAAGAGATTCCGGATGGAGACTTTAAGATCCACGGTGAATCTCCTTTCCCAGGGGTGTTGGATGGCGACCTTGGATTTAGAGGACGCTTATTACCATGTCCCTATACATGCAAACTCCCTGAAATTCCTTCGTACAGCAGTCTGGGTAAGAGGGGAATGGTGGCATCTCCAGTACAAGGCTCTCCCCTTTGGAGTTTCTCAGGCCCCAAGGGTCTTTACCAAGATTGTGGCAGAAGTCGCTGCATTTCTGAGAGTGAACAACATCTCTCTAGTACCATATTTGGACGACTTGCTGATTCTTTCCTATTTAGAAACACAACTCAAGAAAGACATTTTATTTGTATGCGACACTCTACAAGGACTGGGATGGAAGATAAACTGGAAAAATCATGTCTAACCCCCTCTCAGAGCTGTGTATTTTTAGGAATACAGTTAAACTCCAGACTCCAGAGAAGCTTCCTTCCTCCAGACAAAGTGACCAGGACAATAGAGGTGATGAGGGATCTCTTCCTATCCTACCATTGTTCCTTCAGGGGGGCTATGGCGGTGCTAGATTGAATGACATTGGCCATTCCAGCAGTCCCCTACGCACAATTTCATTCCCGAGATTTGCAGACAGACATTTTGTACAGATGGGACGGGTCTCAGGAATCACTGTATCAGAATTTCCATCTGTCCTCAAGAGCAAGAGCGTCTCTGTTATGGTAGATGTCCCCAGATCATCTGTCGATAGGGAACCCGTGGGTTTATCAGACACAGACCATTATAACAACAGACGCCAGTCCCTGGGAATGGGGCGTACACTCAGACAACAGATGTTGGCAGGGGAGATGGGATCTAACGACCAGAAGACAGTCTTCCAATTTCAAGGAGCTGAAGGCAATTCAGATGGCCCTAACCAGAGCTCTGCCCCATCTAGGAAACCAAAAGTTGCTCCTTTACTCAGACAATTCCACCACGGTTTCTTACATAAATCGTCAGGGGGGCACAAGGGTCCCGTCTCTCCTCCTCCTCTGCCAGGATATTTTCAAGGTAGCGGAAGACAGAAGCCTCTTTCTTTTAGCTGTCCACCTGAAAGGGAAGGACAATTCCATAGCAGACTTCCTGAGCCAGGTAGATTTAAGACAGGGAGAGTGGTGTCTGAACCACGAGTCCTTTTCTCAGATAGCCCAGGTATTTGGGGTCCCCTCGATAGACCTCTTCGCATCCCATTCCAACAGGAAAACAGAAAGATTTTTTTCTCTCAACCATCTAGACTACCCAATTGGATTAGTAGAACTACAGGTAACAGCACTCTGCTAGTCAATTGCACAAAGATATAAGCAAACACTGAAAAAATAACTGCTTGGTGGCCATACGTACTGCAAATGCAGCTAGAAGCTCTTTGCGAATATAATTGATCAAAAATATTTCGGGCCCATCTACCAGACGACAAGGTGGCTTCTAATCAGATGGGTCCTACTCTAACATGCCTCTCCTGGGCTTACAGCCTACAATCTGGGCAAAGTAGTACCCAGCTGTATCCTACACATGCCTCTCCCAGGCTGTGAGCCTGCTGTATGGGCAAAGTAGAATATAGCTGTACAAGCTATCTAATTAAAAGCACATGGTAAATGGGCTGGTGGTGCACGGTTCAAACTCACCACCAGGGGGCGCCACACCCCCAGTGGCAGTGACAATAGGGAAGAAAAACAAACGAACCAGCACCTCCATAATAAGTCAATATATGAGAACGCAGGTGCACGCTACCTTGGCTGAAACACAATTGGATTAGTACCCGACAGCAGTGGATGCTCTGGCTCAGGATTGGAGCCAGGAGGATGGCTATGCCTTCCCTCCCTTTTGTCTCATCCCGAAGGTGTTAAACAAAGTAGCTCGGGAAGGAGCATTCATAATCCTAGTAGTTCCATATTGGCCCAAGAGGGCCTGGTTTTCAGCTCTCCAGAGGTTAGCCTCCCTCCCTTCCCTCTACCACCAAGGGAGGATATTCTCTTTCAGGGTCCCCTATTCCATCCCGACCCGGATACTCTAAAGTTGACAGCATGGAAGTTGACAGGAACATCTGGCTAGATAGGGGCCTGTCAGGCAAAGTGGTGTCCACCCTACTTAAAGGATAACTGTCACATTTAGACCCTAATTTCAATTTTCATATATGTAGTTACTAATAACATGATATTCCAGAATCAGTTACTATTAGACTGGCTTACCCCATATTTAATAAGATTCAGCCCTTAGCAACCAGTCTGCATAAAACTGCAATTTCACTATTCAGTTAAGATGGCCACCACTGCCCTCACCCTGAGGCTAATCCCGCCTGCCCTCACTAGCCAGTAACAATAGCCCCCCAAAAGTGTCAGTAACCAGAGCCCTAAAGGGTTAATCTCCTGCAGCACAAAGGGGTCCTCTTACCACATGTTGCTTTCATTTATACACTGAGCAGATGGCAGATCTCCCTTCCCTGGTCTGCGCTGCTTCCACTCTGCATTCTCCAGCTCTGCTGAGTGAGGGAGCGTCTGCCAAGTGCAGGGACAGGGAGAAATGCACACAGCCCAGGGACTGTTATCAGCTGCTGGGGAGGACCTGGCTTTAATAATTTACTTACAGTCCCTGACTGTCAGTAATGTGACCTTGCACGCAGCCTGCTTCTGCGTGCTCCGTCCTTCAACAGATAGACGGAACATGCCTAGCAACCCTATTTTAAGCACAGGTAAAAGTAGGCAGTACAGGGAACAAAAATGTGGAATTAAGGGGTAATTGAATACACAGTGAAAAGTTGAAATAGGGCCACCAAGGTGATATTAATCACCACAGACCAATACTCCAAAAAAAATATATACGACAGTTATCCTTTAAGAGCAGGAAAGAATCCATGGCCAATAAATATCTGAAAGTCTGGGGGGTTTTCTCCACCTTTCTGGGTTTTTCTCCTGACCCCCTTAAGGAGCCTGAAATTCCTAGGATTCTAGACTTTCTACAAGCGGGCTTAGAAAAAGAGCTTAAGGCTTCCACCTTGAAGGTTCAGGTGGCAGCACTAAGTTATTTTTTTGACTATAGGCTAGCCGATCACCCCTGGGTGAAGACATTTTTGAATGCTGCCTCCAGAATTCATCCCTCATTGCGGCCCCTTACTCCTCTGTAGGACCTTAATGCAGTCCTTACAGCCCTCTCCCAGCATCCCTTTGAGCCACTACAGGATTTATCCTTGGAGAACCTTTCCTATAAACTGGCCTTTCTAATAGCGATCACCTCGGCAAGAAGGGTCTCAGAGATCCAGGCTTTTTCTGCCTTCCAGCCCTACACTTCCATACTGGACAATAAAGTGATCATTAGACCCATTCCCTCCTTCCGTCCTAAAGTAGTTTCCAATTTTCATATGAATGAGGACATAATCCTTCCCTCCTTCTGTCCAAATCCAGCCAACCAGTTGGAAAGTAAATTCCACTGTCTAGATGTCAGGAGGTGTTTAATCTTCTACCTGGAATCTACCGCTCCCTGGAGAGTGGACGAAAATCTTTTCATTCAATATCAGGGTAAACTGAAAGGCCGTAGGGTTTCCCGGGGAATCTTAGCTAAATGGGTTAAAAAAGCCATCCTTTTGTCCTATGCTTCGGGGGTCATTCCACCATGTCAGTGGCCACCTTCTGGGCAGAGAGGGCTAACGCCTCCCTTAGTCAGATTTGTAGGGCTGCAACATGGAGCACCCCTCATACCTTTTTCAAGCATTATAGGCTTAACCTCAATGACGACGCGGCCTTCGGGAGGAAGGTTCTTCAGGCTGTTGTCCCTCCCTAAATTTTGATTTATATTTTATTCTCGCATGGAAGCCGTCATGGGGGAGGGGAGAACAATAATTTCTTACCGGTAATTGTTTTTCTCGATACCCATGACTGCACCCCCAAAATTCCCTTCCCAAAAAAAAAAAAAAAAGCTCAAAAAAATAAATAAATAAATATATATATATATATATATATATATATATATATATAAGAGACAATTTGTTTCTAGATTTGGTTATATATATATATATATATTTGTGTTAGGTGCTTACGGTAGTACAGAGAAGAGCCCTGGAATGCAGGGAAAGAAATGCAGTCGGTTGTGGTGTGCCGAAACCGAGGACGAGGTAGGCCTAAGAAAGAAGAGGGCCCACCCAAGGAAAAGACATAAAAGAAATGAGTTGTAAATGAGTGGAGTGGTGGGAGGGACAAAGCTCAGACCTCAGACGGTGCAGGAGCCAGGTAAGGGGGGTGCCCTAAATAGGCTGGAGGCGGACCTCAGCCCCTCCCACAAATCCAGGCAAATGCCTTAATACTTGTGTTAGGTGCTTACGGTAGTACAGAGAAGAGCCCTGGAATGCAGGGAAAGAAATGCAGTCGGTTGTGGTGTGCCGAAACCGAGGACGAGGTAGGCCTAAGAAAGAAGAGGGCAAAAATGGAAATAAACCAGTTTATTTGTAACCAATAAAACATGTAAACAGCTCAACCCGACATGCTTTGGAAAGCCACTCTTAACTCTTGCGCTGGATTGGGAATGTATCGTGCGTAAGCGGACGACTTCCAGCGTCCCAATTTCTTGATAACATGGGCAGGGATGTTGGCACTGGAGGCCGTGGATGCAGCTCCGATGCGAAAGGAGTGCCCCGAGTAGTTGGCCGCGTTAAGGCCCAGTTGGGTGAGAAATGATCTGACATGGATCATGAAGGTGGTCGTGGTGAGCACCGATCCATGAAGTTGAAGTAGCGGTTGAGAGGGTAGGAACCTGTGAAGCTGACTGTAGGTGTCCAGCACCCTCACCGGACACCATTTGTTGTGCGTGGGGTAATATGAGATGTTGACAGGTGAATGCTGACTACTCTTGGAGTGAGGTAAGGTCAGGACGTAGTGATCCAGGTGTTTAGATAAGTGGGAGACAAGGAGACAAGATGAGGTTTGGGA
This sequence comes from Bufo bufo, assembly GCF_905171765.1. Lineage (NCBI taxonomy): Eukaryota > Metazoa > Chordata > Amphibia > Anura > Bufonidae > Bufo > Bufo bufo. The sequence continues at coordinate 705,416,879 of NC_053390.1, forward strand.
TGTGGAGGTGGTAGTGAATTCCCCGGGCCTCAGGAACCCGTAGAAGGCTAAGTAAATAGCCGTTTTGATGACCGCGTTGGTATTTGTATTAAAAGGCGTGGCGTCCAGCAGGTCGGATAATGCCTTGAAAACATGACTGTTGATGGGCAGCCTTTGGGCTGGACGTGCGGGTTCCGTCTTCTGAATGCCTCTGAGTATTGTTTTGATTTGGTGGGAGGCCATGAAGCTGGTGTAGTTAGGGTGCAAGATTAGCATATGATGTTGAATGCCCGTAAGATACAGTTTGATGGTGTTGTATGACAATTTTAGTTTGAGGTGGCAAAAAGAAGCAAATCCCAAAACAGACGACATGATGAAAGGGTACGTGATGTTGTGTTCTACCAGGAATCTGTTGAATAGCGTGAATGCTCTGTTGTATGCTCTATGTGTATTGACTGATAGTGAAAAGTGGGACAAAGACTGGCTATGCCGCATGATGGCCTCTAGTCCAGAATGAGTTGCTGAAAAGACGGGGTGCTGGAGGCAGTGGGTGATGCTGATGGGAGATCCTGATGAAAAGCCTGAAATTTGAAGCGAGACAAATTGTCAGCAGCCGAATTGCACACCCCCGGGACATGGAAACAATGCAAGAAAAAATTATTGCAGGCGGCCAGCCAAGTAAGTCTTCGCATGAACCTCATGATTGTGAGGGATTTAGAACGACCTTTGTTTATGATCTGGCAGGTTGCTTGGTTGTCCGAGTAGCAGTGGACCGCCAGATTTGCCCATAAATGACCCCACGCCACGGCAGCCGCTACGATGGGATAGATCTCAAAAAGCGCTGAGGTAGTGGAGAATCCTTCCAGACCCTGGACCTCAGGAGGCCAGCCGCCCCACAGCCAATCGTCCCCAAATATGGCCGCAAAGCCTGTGGTAGATGCCGCATCTGACCAGATAGAGGGGGAAGAGTCCGACAGCTGAGGGAGAAACAAGCTCCTGCCATTCCAGGTGGACAGAAATCTCCTCCACATTCCCAGATCCGCCGCAGCGTGGGCATCCAGGGACAATCTGTGCGAGTCGTGTAGGAACAAGGGGAAGAGGTGCAGAAGCCGTGAAATAAACGAGCGACCCTGGGGTATGATACGCATGGCAAAGTTCAGGGAGCCCAGCAGGGATTGTAGTTCTCTGCGGTTGCAGGTGCCGAGTTGAAGATAGCCGTCTATATGGGTGAGGATGTCCTGGATCTTCCCGGACGGCAAACTGGCTTGCATTGAAGCTGAATCCAACTGGATACCCAGGAAGGTGATGATCGTGTCCGGCCCCTCTGTCTTCTTGGTGGAGAGGGGGACCCCCAGTTCCTTGAACAGCTTGACGGTGGCTCTGAGGCTTGAAGGAGGGGAAGTGTTTTCTTCCACCAATAGGAAGTCATCAAGGTAATGTAAAACCAGCGGGCACCTTGCTATATTCAATAGCAACCAGCATAACGCTTCCGCAAACACGTCGAAGATGGCCGGGCTGCTTTTGGACCCGAAGGTCAATCGGGAGAAAAAATAATAATCCCCAGACCACTTGATGCCATGCAGGTGCCACAGTGTAGGGTGAATCGGAAGTAATTTGAAGGCGTTGGCGATGTCGGTTTTGCTGAGCCATGCCCCCACTCCTGCTTGACTGATGGCCGTGATGGCGTGATCTATGGTGGTATACTGCAGAGAGAATTCCTGTTTCTGGGAAGATTTCCCAGTGACGACGCCAATGGGGTTGGTGCGCCATGTGGCGAATGGGGGAGTCTTGAAAGGACCTAGCACAAAACCCTCTGTTACCTCTTGGGCTATGAGGGCGTCAATGGCGGTGGGGTTGTGTAGAGCGGATAAAAGATTGGGACATTCCAGGGTGCCTGTTGGCATATACAGGATGCCCGTGTGAAATCCTTCTGTCAATCCTGAAACGAGGAAATCTGAGAGATGCCTGGAGGGGTGTTGCGACATGAGCGCGGTAAAAACTGGCATGTTGATGGTTGTTAGATACGGTTTGGTAAACATTTTATTTGGACACATGGACTTGGCATGTGCCCGGAAACATTTGGTGCATATATGTAATAATTTACATCCGTTATAATTACAGGACCCCTCATTGAAGTTATTGCAAATCATGGATTTGCCTAGAAATTTGATCGGCCGACCCAGCTTGTCCCGGGCCAGTCTTTCCGGGACCCCGGAGGGACCAGCTGCCTGGGAGAGACCCTGTCTGACCGACGTGTTCGGGCAGAAATTGGTGGTGTGGGCCGTGGATGAGCAGTGCGCACAGGCTGGGGTCCTGAGGCCTGCGAAGTGGCGACAGAATATGACCGTGTCGATCCTCGCCCAGTTGGAGCGGACTCCGTACTGGGAGAAGGCCCCCGCCACCTTCGCCGAAAAAGACCTGTGATAGTCATAAAACGCTGACCCTCCGTATTTGTTGCCCAAGTCCACCAGTTTGTGTAAGTAGAGGTCGAATTCCTCCCTCCTGTTGGGGTAGACCGCACAGATGACCTCTCTATAGATTCCGAAGGCCAACACGAATTCGGGAATGGTCAATTTCCTATTGAGCCGGGCATCCCTGGACTTGACCACAACTGATACCTCGTCGTAGGCATAAGTCGTGTTTTCGACCACGTCCTGGGAGGCAATCAGAAGGGAGGCCAGGTTTACATCCTTACCTTCCAGGATATCCCGTTTCAAGTGCTCAGGAATCATATGCGCCGGGTTGACTTCCTGGTCCTCCATGCTAGTGGACGGCGTGATCACCGGTAAACCGGCCGGTGGCGGTAATGCCGCCGGTGGTGGACCTGCCAAGGAGAGGGTCGTGGTGACCGATTCTAACCTCTCCAACCTGGCATTGACCGTTGACATAGACGTCATCAGAGAGGCCAGCATGGCATGGATGTCCCCGGTGCCGGACTGGCTGGGTCCTTCCCCCGCATCACTATTATTGCCCGATGCGCGCAGCAGCCGGAACAGTTGAGCTTTCCTTGCCGTGGCGGGGAAGGGGACATGCCGTTTCCTCAACTCCGCCGTGATGCGTGGAATTGTCCAGGACCGGATGGACGCTGGACTGGCTAGATCGTCTCCCGGAGTAGTAGTGACAGATCTAGCCGGGGTGCCAGGTAGGGAGAGGTTTCCCAACCCATCCAGCGACATACTACAATAAAAAAGTTTGATTAATTTGAGGCCACGCAGGACCGTGCTGGCTAGCTAGGCCAAATGGCGAAAAAATTACACTTGCATGGTGACAGGTGAGGCCCTGCTAATTGCCAAGCGGCTTTGAGAGGCTCTACCTATGATTTGGCGCGAGGGGGTAATGAGGCCACTCGTGGTAGTGGCAGGAGCGTTGGCCTCTTGGTGACTGTAAGATAGGACTAGGGGAAGGGAGTGACAGGTGAGGCCCTCTCTATGCAACATGCGAGGCGGCTTACTAACGAGGTGGCGCGTTGGGCAGGTGCCTCCGTACGTTTGAGGCGGGGTGTCGGCCTCGCGGGACCACTAACTGCCGGCGAAGCCGAAGAGGGGGGGGAGGTACCTAGTGGGATGATCGTGCCCCTAAAGCCAGCACGCTGACCCTAACGGGACCATCCGAAATGTAAGGTAGATTTTGGTAAATGAGCAGGTGAACGTACCTGGTACCAAGAAAATATTCTCCGGATACACGGTAGTGTAAAACAGTATAGGTTGACCGCCTAAAAATAAGGGGGAGGGTAAACATAACAAAGTGTGATGAAAAATGTAAATGCATGTGGTACATATGCATGACCGGAAGGATCATGGCGGTTATGACATGAAATGATAGCTAGCGCCTGGTGTGAACGAGACCAGTGCGTGCCGTGGCCCTGGCCAGGCGGAAGTGCGCGCCTGCAATTTGGAACATATCTGGACCGTGCCCCCGCAATTTTCACTCGTTCATTGAATATGATGCAACAATTTGTAAATGGTTATTTCTTTTTTTTTTTTTTTTCCAATGACCTATCCCCAGGGTGGAACATGGTTGTGAAAAGGTGACGACCCCTTTTTTTTTTTTGAGACAGTCACTTGTAGCTGAGTGCGGATGGGAAGTCTATGCCCCTCTGGCCAGCAGAGCATTGGTGAGATCATGCATGATTTCGGACAAGAGGGCCTGCTCATGATTTCCCTGTTTATGACATGGGTGTTGATGCGTTCCTTGTTTTTATTGGGGCTCCTGGGCAGTGTGTAACTAGAGGGGCATGCTGGGAGGCCTCCCCTGCTGTCCGACGGCGGCCCCCCGAACACAAGTGCTGCGCGCATGGCCGCCGGGACACCGCGCATGCGCCGACGGAATCGCCGCGCATGCGCAGACCAGGCACCAAGGACGCGGCCGGGCGCCATCGGCCGCGCGGCAGGGGGAGCGGCAACAGGCAGGAGGTGGTGAGGGGATGTTTCGGCCGCGGTGAGCCCAGTGCAGGTAAATGAATGGGAGAGGGGGGGGGTGTGCGGTGCACCGCCGCTGGCCCCCGTGACTGCGCCCGTAATTGACCGGGGGGGGGGGTGACATGGAGCCTGGGAAGAATCCATGTATTTGAACACCTGTGTCCGGAGTCGTCGGGACACTGCGCATGCGCCGACGAAATCGCCGCGCATGCGCAGACCAGGCCCCAGGACGCGGTCGGGCGCCATTGGCCGCGCGGCAGGAGGAGCGGCAACAGGCAGGAGGCGACGGGGAGGGGACGATCGCTAGTGAAAGTGAAATGAATGGGTGGGGGTGTGCACCGCAGCTGCCCCTGTGTTGTACATGATGAATGTTCGTTTGGGGTGAACCAGACCGGGTAGTGGGCTGAGATTAGCAGGTGCTGGCCGGCGTGACGGTCCTGTGGGGAGATGACAGAGGGCCTGAGAAGCTGCTGGTGACTGGGCAGCCGTGACATGAATGCCGCGTGTGACAGAACAACAGAAAAAGGGGGTTTTAACCCAGGAACCATTGCCGCATGCTGCCAGAGTGTATGACCAGAATGATGGTGCAAATCGTGAATGAGAACGCATGAACAGGTGTGACAGAAATGAATGATGGTGACTTGTATGAAACCGTGACATTAGTGCGCCTTGATGAAATGAGATGAACCGGTACTGGGGCAACCGTGAGGCCCTGCTGACCCGTACGAAATAACTCACAGTTTGACGGGCAAACGCGACCCACAGTGAACCGAGTGAAGCTGGGAAAAGAACAGCAATGCTCCAAAACCAGAACCAGACGGCGACGAAAAAGGCTCTCAGAAAATCAGCGGCTCGCAGGAAAATTCCTCAGAACTCCAACAAGCGACTTCCTCTCACAAAGCTCAGACCTCAGACGGTGCAGGAGCCAGGTAAGGGGGGTGCCCTAAATAGGCTGGAGGCGGACCTCAGCCCCTCCCACAAATCCAGGCAAATGCCTTAATACATATATATTTATATATATACATTATATACATACATATATATATCTTTTTCTCTTGTCAAATCTCTTCTTCTTCTTGGTGGTGTTGGCAAATTCCGGAGACCGGTAATCACAATCACTGAGGTGTGGTGGGGGTGTGAAAATTTTTATATCCTCAGGTGTCCTGTCCCAGATGGGAGGTCCTCCTCGCATGGGTGCCGTCATGGGTATCGAGAAAAACAATTACCGGTAAGCAATTATTCTTTTCCCTGTGTTAAGTTTGTAGCCGTATGTCTTTGGACCTACAGATACAAACTCAGTAATGTATGTGTCAGCGGGTATATCACTAGTTAGTTCGCTAAGAATATCGCCCAATGGTGGGTTCCAGTCACCTCCTCTATTTACAAATATGACGGAGTCTGTGTCGTGATAAAGACAACATTCTTGCAGTCTGTCTAGGAGTGTGTATAACTCGAGTCTGGCATAGGCGGTTATAAAACAGGCTATAGAAATGTTTGTGCTTTTGTTTGTTGAGCGTGTAGCGCTATTTTACATAACGCCAATTGACAACGGCTGTCTCGTCATCGATGAAATTAACCTTTGAGAGATCGTAAAACACCAAAAACGGCCAATCCGGTTACGAAATTATAAATATTTTTATTCCTACAAATAGCATAAAAAACAATTAAAACACGTTGATGGTGCAACTGCACATGGGGCAAAGAATTGCCACACAGGAGATAACAAGCAATATCAATACCAAAATATGACACAACATAAGTAGAGATGTAGGATCACCATATTAGTTATCATAAGATCATTACATAAAGTGCTTAGTGCTGTGCTGTAAATAAATAATATTCCAAGCCTCTAACATCTACATATGACATATTGTACCTGTAGCAGAGTCTGTATCTCCCTCGTCCCGACGCGCGTTTTGCCTAATGCTTCATCAGGGGGCAGTGACATTTCTTTACTGGACTGTTTGTTGAGCATCAATTATCTCTGTAACACAGTAGTGTATCTCTTAGGCTGAGTTCACACGGGCGAGTATTCCGCGCGGATGCAATGAGGGAGGTGAACGCATTGCACCCGCACTGAATCTGGACCCATTCATTCTATGGGGCTGTGCACATGAGCTGTGATTTTCATGCATCACTTATGCGTTGCGTGAAAATCGCAGAATGCTCTATATTGTGCGTTTTCCACGCAACGCAGGCCCCATAGAAGTGAATGGGGCTGCGTGAAAATCGCGATTTTCACGCACGGTTGCTAGGAGACGATCGGGATGGAGACCAGATCATTATTATATTCCCTTATAACATGGTTATAAGGGAAAATAATAGCATTCTGAAGACAGAATGCATAGTACAATAGCGCTGGATGGGTTAAATTTTTTTTAAAAATAATTTAACTCACCTTAATCCACTTGCTCGCGCAGCCTGGCATCTCTTCTATCTTCATCTTAGCTGTGTGCAGGAAAAGGACCTGTGGTGACGTCACTCCGGTCATCACATGATCCATCACCATGGTAAAAGATCATGTGACAGACCATGTGATGACCGGAGTGACGTCACCACAGGTCCTTTTCCTGCACACAGCTAAGATGAAGACAGAAGAGATGCCGGGCTGCGTGAGCAAGTGGATTAAGGTGAGTTACATTTTAAAAAAAAAAAATTTAACCCCTCCAGCGCTATTGTACTATGCATTCTGTATTCAGAATGCTATTATTTTCCCTTAAGGGAAAATAATACAATCTACAGAACACCGATCCCAAGCCCGAACTTCTGTGAAGAAGTTCGGGTTTGGGTACCAAACATGCGCGATTTTTCTCACGCGAGTGCAAAACGCATTACAATGTTTTGCACTTGCGCGGAAAAATCACGCATGTTCCCGCAACGCACCCGCACCTTTTCCCGCAACGCCCGTGTGAACTCAGCCTTAGGCCCCTTTCACACGGGCGAGTATTCCGCGCGGATGCGATGCGTGAGTTGAACGCATTGCACCCGCACTGAATACCGACCCATTAATTTCTATGGGGATGTTCACATGAGCGGTGATTTTCACGCATCACTTGGCGTTGCGTGAAAATCGCAGCAAGCTCTATATTCTGCTTTTTTCACGCAACGCAGGCCCCATAGAAGTGAATGGGGTTGCGTGAAAACCGCAAGCATCCGCAAGCAAGTGCGGATGCAGTGCGATTTTTACGTACGGTTGCTAGGAGACGATCGGGATGGAGACCCGATCATTATTATTTCCCCTTATAACATGGTTATAAGGGAAAATAATAGCATTCTGAATACAGAATGCATAGTAAAATAGCGCTGGAGGGGTTAAAAAATAAATATAAATAATTTAACTCACCTTAATCCACTTGATCGCGGAGCCGGCATCTCCTTTTGTCTTCATCTTAGCTGTGTGGAGCAACAGGACCTGTGGTGACGTCACTCGGGTCATCACATGGTCCATCACATGATCCATCACCATGGTAAAAGATCATGTGATGGATCATGTGATGACCGGAGTGACGTCACCACAGGTCCTGTTGCTCCACACAGCTAAGATGAAGACAGAAGGAGATGCCGTCTCCGCGATCAAGTGGATTAAGGTGAGTTACATTTATTATTTTTTTTAACCCCTCCAGCGCTATTTTACTATGCATTCTGTATTCAGAATGCTATTATTTTTCCTTATAACCATGAAAAATAATACAATCTACAGAACACCGATCTGTGAAGAAGTTCGGGTTTGGGTACCAAACATGCGCGATTTTTCTCACGCGAGTGCAAAACGCATTACAATGTTTTGCACTCGCGCGGAAAAATCGCGCGTGTTCCCGCAACGCACCCGCATATTTTCCCACAACGCCCGTGTGAAAGAGGCCTTAGGCTTCTTTCACACGAGCATGACGGATTACGTCCGGATGCGTTCAGGGTGCGTTCAGTGAAACTCGAACCATTTTGCAAGCAAGTTCAGTCAGTTTTGTCTGTGTTTGCGTTCAGTTGTTCAGTTTTTTCCGCGCGGGTGCAATGCGTTTTGATGCGTTTTGATGCGTTTTTCACGCGCGTGATAAAAAACGGAAGGTTTACAAACAACATCTCTTAGCAACCATCAGTGAAAAACGCATCGCACCCGCACTTGCTTTCGGATGCAATGCGTTTTTCACTGAAGCACCATTCACTTCTATGGGGCCAGGGCTGCGTGAAAAACGCAGAATATAGAACATGCTGCGATTTTCACGCAACGCAGAACTGATGTATGAAAAACAACGCTCATGTACACAGACCCATTGAAATGAAAGGGTCAGGAATCAGTGCGGGTGCTATGCGTTCACGTCACGCATAGCACCCGCTCGGAAAACTCGCTCGTGTGAAAGGGGCCTTAATTTTTTCATCATCTGAAAGGTCATTTCTGTGCAGTATTTTGCTTATTTCGACATCTAAACGCTGCGTGGCGGATTGGCGTATGCCGGGTGTTTTTACAGCTGTTTTTTTAGCCGGTCCAACTCGTGTTTGGAAACCAGGAACATTTTCTCTGCATACTCCATTATGAGCCGCCGACTCTATTAGCTATCAAGCTAGTGATTAAAGGTATTGCAAAGCTGAACAGCAAACCTATAAAACCACCGCACTGGTTCACAATGCGCTTCTTGCCTTTAATGAGGTGACTTATCGCTAAATTTCTTTATAGCCTTGTGCCATCTTTTCAGTATATTTTTTTGTTGCCCTCTGAGAGGAATCTTTCTTTTAAGGACATTGAGAGCGATCTCACCAATAGCTGATATTAAATCATTACTAGCGTTGCGTAATATTGATTTTCGGACCATCAGTTTTGTTTTGACCAACGCTTTTAAAAGATCCCAATTACAGCGGATCCTGTTTCGACATCTTTACAGGTGCAGCGATGCTACCAGGAATGCCCGTGGAGATGAGAAATATCAAATTTTAGAGCTTCTTTTTGCACACATAAGCCACCGGAAGATCTGGCGGGAACACCACCGGAATATCTGGCGGGAACAAACCGGTTCTTAACCGTAGTTCCTCAAGTGTGTCAGATCTTAAATCTACAAGTAAATAGCCGAAAAGGCTTGTGTTTAGCATCTTCAAAAGCTTCTAAAAAGAAACGTGTTTTACTGGAGTACATTTGCCGTGCCAACGTAATAACCTGTAATTTATCACGAGGGTTCTTAAAAAGGACCATGTTGATCTATAAGATCATCAAGAACGGCCAAATTTACCTTGTCCGGTGGGAATAGGTCATCGTCTGTAAAATTTTGCAGTATTCCCTCGATAAACCTGATATTTGTAAACAAACGGGTGAGCTCATCATACAATTTCTGCCAACATGCATAAAACCAAATGTCAGGTTTGTGCGAAATTGCATTACAGTGATTGGCTGGCCCGAACGCGTCATCGGGTGCTATACAGTACCCAATGACACGTGTTCGGCTCATTAGAAGTCAGGGAGAGCTGAGCATAGGAAGGGACAGACACTGTAGGGAGTGTAATTGAATATTATTTCTGTACAAAACTTTTCAGAGACCCAAAATTCCTTGTAGGTGCTATTGTGTGTGACAGCAGCAAAATATGTTTGTAGCGCAACCTGCGCTAAATTGTTCAGTGTTAGGGAGAGCTGTGCTTAGGAAGGGACAGGGAGTGTAATAGGAAGATTTTTATACAAAAAACTTTTTAGACACCCAAAAGTCCTTTTAAGGACTATTGTGTGTGACAGCAGCAATATATATTTTTAGCGCATCCTGCGCAAAATACTGTGTAATAGGCTGCTGCGAACAGTTAAATTATCTGCGCCACATCTCCTGTTTAAATGGAACCTGTCACCTCCAAAAACCATTCCAAGCCGCCAGCAGTACCTGAGATTAGCCAGCAGCGTGTCTCCGACGATCGTTTTCTTCCTAGAAGCAGATGAAGCAAAAGCTTGGAAAACGTTCTTTTATCCCCTGCCCGCGTAATTTTCTAGCCATGCTTGAAGTCAAGGGGGCAGCGGCCTCCTTGCTTTAAGTCAAGGTAACCACGCCCCCTTTCCTGCCCCTTCGCCTGTGACTGACAGCCGGCTATTCAGCAAAGGCAGCTGAACTCTCGTGCATAAGCGCTTTCAGTCACAGCGAAGGGACAGGGAAGGGGGCGTGGTTCCCTTGACTTGAAGCAAGGAGGCCGCTGACCCCTTGACTTCAAGCATGACTAGAAAATCACACGGGCAGGGGATAAAAAAACGTTTTCGGAGCTTTTGCTTCATCTGCCTTCAGGAAGAAAATGATCGTCGGAAACACGCTGCTGGCTTCTCTCAGGTACTGCTGGCGGTTGGGATGGTATTTGGAGGTGACAGGTTCCCTTTAAAATGTGCACATCCCTAAAATATCAGTGACATCCAGTGCAGTTTTTCCGTAGACGGTGTCCGCTGCGGACAGTTAAATTATCCGCGCCACATCTCCTGTTTATGGTGTGCTCATCCCTAAAATATCAGTGATGTGCAGTTTTTCGCATGCGCTTCAAAAAAATTTCGGTGACATAAAATGTTATTTTTAAATAGATGGTGTCCTCTTCTGACAGTGACCTGACCAGGCCCACATATGCTGTGTAACGTGTGCGCTTCTAAAAAATTTTGGTGACATACAATTTTATTTTTCAATAGACGGTGTTCGCTTTTGACAGTGACCTGACCAGGCCCACATCTGCTGTGTAACGTGTGTGCCTCTAAAATTTTTCTGTGACATAAAATTTTATTTTTCAATAGACGGTGTCCTCTTCTGACAGTCGGGAGTGGGTAATTTGCGCGACCCCCCGCTTGCCTTCCTTGGATGTGGTAGCCGTTTCTTAGGCTCCCTCTCCGGAATTGAACACTGATTCCCCATTACCTGTTGTCACCATGTTAGGCGCATAAAAGAACATCGAAAGTTGATAGGGCAGACATCCAAATGGATCATCAACGTCACGGGGATGTGGAATCAGGCAGAAGTTATCTAGAGTCAACAAAGCAACAGCAGGCCCTCGCCCATAATGTTTGCGATGGTCAGCTCACCTTCAGGCCCTCAACCATAATTTTTTCAATGGTCAGCTAAGCAGCAGGCACTCTCCCATAAGAGTCTGGTCAACACAATCCTCACCGCCGGGGGTCACGTAACTAATTAGCACGGAGGAGTCTCGTTGGTTATCAAAATTAACCAGACAAATTGCTCCACCAACTCAGAAAGGCCATGCACCACCACCCACAGAATCGAGAAAGAGCTATCAATCTGTCAATCCTTTCCGTGTCCGGGTGAGGTTTGCCGTGTTGAGTCAAATTAAGCCGCAGGCTCCACTCCTGGTGGTGCCCTTCCGTCAATTAGTTTAAGTTTCAGCTTTGCAACCATACTCCCCCCGGAACCCAAAGACTTTGGTTTCTTGGAAGCTGCTTGGCGGGTCATGGGAATAACGCCGCCGGATCGCCTGTCGGATCGTCTTCGAACCTTCGACTTTCGTTGTTGATTAATGAAAACATTCTTGGCAAATGCTTTCACTGTGGTTCGTCTTGCGCCGGTCCACGAATTTCACCTCTAGTGGCGCAATATAGATACCACCAGCCGTCCCTCTTAATCATAGCCCCAGTTTCGAAAATCAACAAAATTTGTGCCTGAACTTGCACTTTATATACAAGTTAATATACAGGAAAGAATGTTTCCTAACAGTTTTTCCTCTAAAATTGATTTCATCTTCGGTTTTGTTCGTATTATTGTTAGTCTGTAAAAGTGGCGTACTAATCAGACAACATCGTTCCCAGCAGCGACCTGGGAGTCCAAGATGCATCCAGACATCCTTCCCATGCTGTTCCTGAACCATTTCGGTGGTGTTTCCATCAATTTCTGACATTTTCCTATGAACCAGGTACCCTCCCCTCTTCAGAGCAGGGGGTGCCTGGTTTAACCCCTTAGTGACCAAGCCTGTTTGGGCCTTTATGACCAAGCGTTTTTCTTCCTTTTTTTATGGTCTCATTCCAAGAGCTATAACTTTTTTATTTTTTCATCTATATAGCTTTATGAGGGCTTGTTTTTTACGGGACAAGTTGTAGTTTTTAATGGCGCCATTTTGGGGTACACATAACTTTCTGATTAACTTTTATTAACTCTTTCTGGGAGGGAGATGGGGAAAAATAGCAATACTGCCACTGCGTTTTTACATTATACATTTTTTGGCGTTCATTTTTCGGTACAAATAACATAATATCTTTATTCTCTGGGTCAGTACGATTACAGTGATACTAAATACTTATAATTTTTTTTACGTTTTACTACTTTTTTTGCAATAAAACACCTTTTATTAACCCAAAAAATTATTTTGCATTGCCACTTCACAAGACCCATAACTTTTTTTTATTTTTTTATATGGAATTGTGTGAGGGCTTGATTTTTGAAAGACGACTTGTATTTTTCATGGGTATGATTTTGGAGTAAATGCCGCTTTTTGATCGCTTGTTATTACGTTTTTTTTCTGTGGAAACTAAGAATAAATTCGAAATTCTGTCTTTTTTTATTTTTTATTTTTTACGGCGTTCACCATAGGGGATAATTTATGTAATATTTATGTAGTCCCGGTCGTTACGGACGCGGCAATACCAAACATATGGGGGATATTTTCTTTTTGCAATTTTTTTCATTGAAAAGCGTATTTTCAATGGAAAAAAAGGCATATTTTTTTATTTTATGGAATTTTTTTTATTTAATAAATGTGTATTTTTTTTCTATTTTTTTTACTACTTAATAGTCCCACAAGGGGACTTTAATATACAGTATTTTGATTGCTTTTAAAATGTAATGCATTATCTCTATAATGCATTGCATTTCAATAGCAATGCTATTCGAACATTGACCAGCAGGCTGCGCCAGAGAGGCACAGCCTGCTGGAAGTAACTGAAGACAGGCTCGGGCCCTCATCGGAAGCAAGGTAAGCTTCCCAGCACATCAGCACCCCGCGATCGCATTTTCGGGGTGCTGATGGGAGACAGAGGGAGTCCGCTCCCTCTGTCACCACTTTACATGCAGCGGGCGCCATTGCGCCCGGCATGTAAAGGGTTAAACAGCCCGGATCGGCACTCCTGCCGTTCCGGGCTGTTAGAGCAGGGACCCGGCTCTCATGTGAGAGCCAGGTCCGCGCTCCCCGCTGCACGGGGGAGCCGCGCGGCGCTTAAACTGGGCCGCCGTAAAAACGCGGCGGCCCAGCCTAAGGCCCCTTAGTGACCGCCGTAAAAACACGTATGGGTGGTCACTAAGGGGTTAATGCTCTGGTTCTCCCAATTGACTTCTATTATACTCGGGTGCTCGGTCGAGCACCCGAGAACTACGGTGCTCGATCAACACTAGTTCCAACGCTTCCTATTTCTGAAAATGCTGTTTTGTTCTATACCTATTGTTTTTTACATCTTAGGTTCGTGGTTGCGTGAGTAATCCAACACAAGGTCTTTTAAACTGTCAAAATTAACAAGTCAAGTGTTAGCAACATTGAGCATTCATACCCTTAACCTTTAATACGGTTTTCTCTGTGTTGAATTTGTAGCCGTATGTCTTTGGACCTGCAGATACAAATTCAGTAATGTACGTGCCAACAGGTATTTCACTAGTTAGTTCGCCGAGAAAATCGCCCAATGGTGGGTTCCAGTCACCCCCTCTACTTACAAATATGACGGAGTCTGTGTCATAATAAAGACAATGTTCTTGCAGTCTAGGAGTGTGTATAACTCGAGTCTGGCATAGGCGGTTGTAAAACAGGCTATAAAAATGTTTGTGGTTTTGTTGAGCGTGTAGCGCTCTTTTACATAACGCCAATTGACAACGGCTGTCTGTACTCCATTTTTTTTAAAATCAGTTTCACACCAGTCGGGATAGCCAGAAGCCTCCTGTTTATCCCTGAGGAGCAAGCAGTTCGTCTGTTGTATTCGGGAAATGCCAGATCTCATAGATCTCACCGATCCTGTAACCCTTTTCAGCCGCTAAAATTAGTTCTATCGTGCACCATGTACCTGTCAGGAAACTTTCGTTGTCGGTGTGGTTGCGACTGTCTTTCTGGGAATTCAATGTGTATATATATGTTTCAATGTATAGCAAAGTGGAAACATTAGTTTTTTATTTAGTTTTACAGGCAGGACAGGAAAAAATAAATCTTCGGGTGGGTATACTATACACTCACCTAAAGAATTATTAGGAACACCATACTAATACGGTGTTGGACCCCCTTTTGCCTTCAGAACTGCCTTAATTCTACGTGGCATTGATTCAACAAGGTGCTGATAGCACTCTTTAGAAATGTTGGCCCATATTGATAGGATAGCATCTTGCAGTTGATGGAGATTTGAGGGATGCACATCCAGGGCACGAAGCTCCCGTTCCACCACATCCCAAAGATGCTCTATTGGGTTGAGATCTGGTGACTTTAGGGGCTATTTTAGTACAGTGAAGTCATTGTCATGTTCAAGAAACCAATTTGAAATGATTTGAGCTTTGTGACATGGTGCATTATCCTGCTGGAAGTAGCCATCAGAGGATGGATACATGTTCTCATTCTGTTTACGCCAAATTCGGACTCTACCATTTGAATGTCTCAACAGAAATCGAGACTCATCAGCTTGAATCATTCGGCCCATTCTCCTCTGACCTCTAGCATCCACAAGGCATTTTTGCCCACAGGACTGCCGCATACTGGATGTTTTTCCCTTTTCACACCATTCTTTGTAAACCCTAGAAATGGTTGTGCGTGAAAATCCCAGTAACTGAGCAGATTGTGAAATACTCAGACCGGCCCGTCTGGCACAAACAACCATGCCATGCTCAAAATTGCTTAAATCGCCTTTCTTTCCCATTCTGACATTCAGTTTGGAGTTCAGGAGATTGTCTTGACCAGGACCACCCCCCTAAATGCATTGAAGCAACTGCCATGTGATTGGTTGACTAGATAATTGCATTAATGAGAAATAGAACAGGTGTTCCTAATAATTCTTTAGGTGAGTGTATATTTTTTGATGTGCCCAAAATCATAAATAATTTCTGGGTGGCCTACGGGATACGTCTTAGGCTGGGTTCACACCTGAGCGTACTGAAGGAGCGCTCTGTATGCGCCATTTTATCTGGCGTTTCCAGACACGGCTCCGGCAACAAGCAACGCCCATAGTGGCGCGTTCCCGGAAGTCTATGTACGGGAACGCGCGACCATACGCCCCAAAGAAGCTCCTGTACTTCTTGGGGCATAGGGCATTTTGCAGTTCGTACGCGCTGTAAAACGATCAGGTGAGAACCATGCCCATAGGGGATCATTGGTTCTTGCCTGTTGAGCGTTTTACAGTGTGTAGGAACGCGATGTAAAACGCTCAGGTGTGAACCCAGCGTTAGTTTAATTAACAAAAGGGTACAGACTCGTGAAATCGTAATAATGCACAGTTTCACCGGCTTAAACTTTGTGATAAAGTTTAATGGCGTTAGTTCGGCTGCCGTAAAGGGAATCACGAGGGTCTAAAGGTTGGAAATTTCATTTTAAACATAAAGTCTTTGACCCCTTCATCACTTGAAATCATCTTGCGCCACTCGTGCTCCCACATAACGCGTACTGTAAACCCCTGTCTCTGTAATTGGCTTTTCTTGACTAAGAAAGAGTGGTACAGCTGACCGTAGGTTGATTTAGTAAGATCATTGCAGTCAAGATTGTTATAACGCACAGGACAACCGTGATAAAAACAACTCTGAAATTCAAAGGCTATAAGTGTACTAGAGATGAGCGGATTTTTAAAAAATTCGATTCGCTGGTGCGCCAAATTTTTGGGGAAAATTTGGTTTGATCCTATCAAATTCACGGTGAATTACGTTAAAAAACTGCTATTTCCTGGTGGTGTAGAACATTGTGCCTTGCAGTAAAACACACAGGGAGTCTGCTGTGGTAGCGAAATAATACTGTGAGTCAGTATGACATGCAGATGACAGCAATAGCTCTTAGAATCACTGCACACTTCACTTATTTGGGCAGTTACGGGGCCATAATTGACCAAATAATTCAAGTATGAACTCAGCCTTACAGGTTGATGTTAGCGCCAAGAAGAAGCGCACTCCTTTTGCACGTCGTCAGCTGATTCCACATAGATGTCAACAGGGCTGGTGCAAGGATTTTTGCCACCCTAGGCGAAAGCAAATTTTGTCGCCCCTTGACTCCGCCCATTGACCACGCCCATTTACCCGCCCCCTTTTTCGGACACCTATTCCATGCAACATTGTGCACTGTCTGTGGGGGCAGTATTACTTAGTGGGGGCAAATTACGTAATAGGCACTGCCCATTACGTAATTTGCCCCTTAGTGCCCCAACAAAGTAATACTAACTGCCCCCACAGACAGTGCACAACTGCACACTGCCCATTACGTAATTTGCCCCCAGTGTCCCCACTAAGTAATACTGCCCCCACAGACAGTGCACAATGCCCCCACTAAGTAATACTGCCCCCACAGACAGTGCACAACTGCACACTGCCCATTACGTAATTTGCTCCCCAGTGCCCCCACTAAGTATTACTAACTGCCCCCACAGACAGTGCACAACTCACTGCCCATTACGCAATTTGCCCCCCAGTGCCCCCACTAAGTAATACTGAACTGCCCCCACAGACTGACACTGTGCACAGTCACACTCCAGCCAGGCAAGCTCCATTATGTCATTTGAAATTGCCGCTAAAGCACCCCCGCCCCCCCCCCCCCCCCCCCCCCCCGAACAAACGCATGCCCACGCAGGCTCGCAGGGGCAGCACTACTGGCCGGGCAGGACAGCTTTTCCAGGGCAAACTCTGCTAGTTGTGGCCACAAATCTAGTTTGGCTGCCCAGTAATCCAGCGTATCTTCAATGTGGGTTGGCATGGTGCTATCCAAGTATGCCACCACCTGCTGGCTCAGGTCCTGCTCCAGGTCTACCTGCTTCTGCTGGTGAGTAGTTTCTTCACTATGCGGGTGAAGAAAGCTACTCATCAGCGACTGTAGACTCAGGCTTCTGCTGATGGAGCTGATACTGCTCCTGCCACCCCACCCCTCCCCTCCCCAGCAGCCATGGCAGTGGAATGTGAGTGCAGAGGGCCCCCCGGTCAGACCAGCGAGAGGATGGACGATGGTGCAGATAGGCAGCGGCCAACTGACTACATAGGATGTCTCTGTAGTAGTTCACTTTGTCCTCTCTCTCAGTGGGTGTAAAAAAGTTCCCCATTCTGGACCGGTAGCGAGAGTCAAACAAGTTGGAGAGCCATAAGTCATCCCACTGTCGAATGGTGGGCCATTTGTGCAAGTGACTCGGAGGGACTCCCTGTCTCTATCTCTACCACATACTGCCAAGGTGTGTCTTGGTCCTCTGTCTCGTCTTCCTCATTGCCCTGTTGCTCTTCTGGCTGCTCCTGCTCCTCCTCTTCTGTCACCTGAGTAGAAAAACCACCCTTTCGCTACACATTGCCTGTGCTCCATTGTCCTCCTCCCCCTCCTCCTCTTCCAGTTCAGCCCCCACAGGGGGCCATAAGATCTAGGCGCCACGTCTCAAATCCCCTGACAAGCCATTGTTACCACCATCTGTTTCAGGACATGAAGCAGTGGAATGAAGTGGTTCATCCCGTAGTCCTGGTGACTGACAAATAATGTGGCGTCCTCAAAGGGCCTGAGCAAACGGCAGGTGTCGCGCATGAGCTGCCACTGGCTGACATTGAAGTTACAGAGGGGAGTACTCCTATCTGCTTGCATAATCAAGAAATCGTTGATGGCCTTTCTCTGTTTGTATAGTCCATCCAACATAAGGAGGGTGGAATTCCAACCAGTGGAAACGTTGCATATCAGCCTATGTTGGGGATGCTGTTCTGCCACTGCAGCTCAAGGAGGGTGTGCTTTGTGGTGTACGAGTGGCTGAGGTGCATGCAAAGTTTCCTGGCCATTTTTAGGATGTTTTGCAGATGGGTGGAAGACTTCAGGAACCGCTTGACAACCAGATTGAACACGTGTGCCATGCAGGGCCCATGGCTCAGCCCTCCTTGACGCAGTGCCGACACAATGTTCTTCCCGTTGTCGGTCACCATGGTTCCGATTTTGAGAT
This sequence comes from Bufo bufo, assembly GCF_905171765.1. Classification (NCBI taxonomy): domain Eukaryota; kingdom Metazoa; phylum Chordata; class Amphibia; order Anura; family Bufonidae; genus Bufo; species Bufo bufo. Next base: position 705,435,335 of record NC_053390.1, read on the forward strand.
GTCGGGGAGAAAGCCAGGATTCAATTTCTTGCTGAAGGACACGGAGCAGTTCCTCCCCTGTTCGTCCAGGGAAACGAGGTGCAAAGTAGCGTGACACCGCCGAGCCAAGCACATGTGGTATGCTGGAGGGGCACTGTGACTTTTCCTGCAGTGGAGGCTGAGGACATGGTGGAGGATGAGGAGGCAGAGGCAGACATTGTCGCAGGACCAACGGCGTGACAATGTAGAGGCGGAAGCGGCGTGACCTGGCCAAGTTGCTGGTATGGCTGTGCAGGAACCACATTCACCCAGTGGGCTGTAAAGGACATGTACTGTCCCTGACCGTAGTTACTGCTCCACACGTCGGCGCTGCCGCGCACTTTGGCAGACACCGACAGGCTCAAGGACTGGCCCACATACTGTTCTACATATTTGTGCAGGGCTGGTACTGCCTTTTTCATCAAGAAATGATGGCTTGGGACTCTCCACCTCGGCTTGGCACAAGCCATCAGTTCTCTGAAAGGTGCAGAGTCCACCACTTGGAAAGGGAGGGACTGCAGCACCAGCAACTTGGTCAGGAGCACGTTCAGCTTCTGCGCCGTTAGATGCGTGCACGCATACTGCTGTCTCTTGGCAATCACTTCGGTGATCGATTGCTGACAGAATGACTGATGAGGAGGAGGAACAGGAGCATCTGGACCAGCAGAAAATGGGAATGACAGACAGCTCCTTTTGGCTCAGGTGGTGGAGCCTTGACTGGCTGAAACCAGGTGCGTGCCACTGGGTGATGCAGCGGTAGCTGCGGCAGGCTGGACCAACACATCGGAGCCACAGTTCTCCCAGGCCACCAGGGCCGTAGTGCCAACATTGGCACCCTTGCCACGCTTCACATTCTGCAAATAGATGCTACATATGGCCACGTTCACTTCCTCCGGCGGATTAACAAAAAACTGCCACACCGCCTAATAGGTGATTTTCAACCCAACAGTCCGCACTGACTGACTGCTACCGCCGCCGCCTCCGTAAACCCCTGCACCACTACTTCCCGGGCAGGTAGGCTGCCGCGAAGCAGGTGGTCTACCCCAGGCACGTTTGGCTCACGACCTCCCACTGCTGCCATCCTGCTGACTCCCAGCCACCCTCGCGACTTGCTGGCACACGGGCAAGCGGCCACCCTCTTCTCCTGATGATGATGAAGCCCCTTCTGCACCCAGCTCCCAAGTGCGATCGGCTTCATTATCATCGAGTAGTGTCTGCATCTGTCACTGTTGTCCTCCTCAGCCTGACTGCTCGCAACACCACCTCCCATGCCACTCTCCTCATCAATACTTGCCCGCCTAGCGGAGGAAGCAGCGGATGTCTCCTCCAGATCTTGGCTGGGCAGTAGCTGCTGACCGCCCTCTAGTAGCTCTTCCTCACTGAAAAGGGAAGATGAGCCTACAGCATATAATACTTCTCGCGGTGAGCGAACAGAAAAGGACAGAGGCAGGTTAAGGACAGGTGAGGGCACAGTGCCTGCTCCCAGGCCATTTCAACTAAGGGTTGTGTCTGACGAATCCACCAACTGTTGGCTGGGGGTGTCTAATGTGACTTGGAATGAAGTGGATGACCGAGTTAACCAATCAAGGACCGCTGGGTTGCTGGTGAAGACACGACAGCTAGATGACACCAGGAGCTCAGGCCTCTCGCTGCGACTCCTGCTGCCACGCCCCCTTACTCTGCTGCGACCTCTGCCTGCGCCAGAAACATTTATGCCTCTGCCACTCTTCTTTGCATGGCCTGGCACTTCTCTATTCTGACATACATTTAGCTGAACTAAATAAATTAAAAGCAAATTAAAACACCCCTAAAAGTGACGAAAATATTTTTCTTTTTGTACTGAAATAGGCAACTAAACGCTTTGACCACAAATAACTGCAACAGTGAAGTGCGTATATATATTTTTCTTTCTGTACCAAAATAGGCCACTAAACGCTTTTACCACAAAAAACTGCAACAGTGAAGTGAGTATATATTTTTCTTTCTTTGCTGAAATAGGCCACTAAATGCTTTCAACACATATATGTCATGCCTTGCCCTGTGAATGTGCGGAGATCTGTCAGACTGGCTGCACATGTCTGACTTCTTGGTTTGTTTTGATTTGGGTTTGAGCTGGATCCACCTTCCCTCAGGTGTACTGGGTTTCATTGTTAGTGAGGCTATTTATCCCTCCTTCCCCCAGTAGCCTGTGCGGGTTATAGTTCTTTCCTGGGAGCTCTTGATTTGTGGTGGATCGTCTGCTTCAGCTCTGCTCAAGATAAGTCCTCTCCTTTATTTCCCTTTGTGTATTTTATCTAGGCCTCTAGGGAGACGCTTGCTTCCTCCTGGTTTGAAGAAGCAGGTATCCTCTTCCCTTTTCCCTGTTACTTAGGGTTTGCCCAGGGTGTTTAGGTTTTAGGCACGAGGGCATGTGTGTATCCACCCTTATGGTATGCACATGGGCACAGCAGTTTAGGGAAAGCTTTTAGGGATCGCTAGGAGGTGACCCTTTTCTCCCTAGTTTTTGGGCCTAGTCATTTGTTCTGTTTGTTTTCCCGTGTTTGGTTATTTCCCCGCTTACCTACCTGTCGTGACAATATAACTGCAGAAGTGAACTGAGAATATATTTTTCATTTTGTATTGAAATAGGCCACTAAACGCTTTTAACACAAATAACTGCACTAGTGAAGTGCGTATATATTTTTCTTTCTGTACTAAAATAGGCCACTAAATGCTTTTATCACAAATAACTGCACCAGTGAAGTGCGTATATATTTTTATTTTTGTACTGAAATACGTCACTAAACGCTTTCCCCGCAAATAACTTCAAAAGTGAACTGCATATATATTTTTATTTTTGTATTGAAATACGCAACTAGACGCTTTCACCACATATAACTACAGAAGTGAACTGCTTATATATTTTTCTTTTTCCAGAGATATAAGCCACTAAAGGCTTTTCAACGAAACACTTGCACCCCAAGAACAAATTGCTGGAATGACAAAGCTGTATAATGGCTATTTCGATCCGCAAATAATCTTCTAGCACTGTCCCTAGCGCCTTTTGACATCTCTCTATGCACTGAGATGCTGTGAAATGATTCCTCCCTACCCTTTCCCTGCACTTATAAATCGTTTTTTCAGTTTCTTTGTTCACAATGAGGTTTTTCCTATTGCTGTCCCTAGCGCCTTCTCACGTCTGTCCCTGCACTCAGAACGCTGGAAAATGGCAGAATCTAAAATGACTGCCGTATTTATAGGTCTGTGACATCACAGGGCTGGCTGGCTGCTGATTGGCTGCATGCATGCATGTCAATCTGGGTGATCCCGCCTTCCCAGAGTTTCTTGCCCCATGTCCCCAGTCCTCACACAGGTAGCCGCCATTTTAGGAAAAATTGAGATTCGTTTACACGATGCGCAAGAAAATTCACATTCATTGCGAATCAAATTTTTCCAGAAATTCGGATTGAATTTCACTTCGTCTAATTCAATTCGCTCATCTCTAGTGTGTGCCATTAACCAATGCATAGCCATCCAGAAAGTATTTTCCCACCTTCTTTTCACCACCCTTTAAGGCGTGTTTTATAGAAATGTCTTCTGTATATTCAATGTACATGAGCCACTGAATAGCAGGTGTGGAAAATCGCTTCTGGGTCTTGTGGTAAATATCTGCAGGTACAATTGCTATGTTTTTTTCGGGGAGAAATTTAAACTGATACATAGCTATGCAGACGGACGCCAATGTGATAGTTGGAATGGGTCAATACATTTAGGTACTATTTTGTATTTCTTTTCACACTTAAAGTAACGTCCCACGTTTTATTCAGTCATTGAAATAATCGTGTCCCTGTAACACTCACAAGCCCTTCTCAAGACTTCCACATCCTGCTTATAGTAAGCTTTTAGCTCATCCTGAAAATTAAAGGTATCATTTTAATGTTTTTCGTACCACTCCATGAATTCCTTTTTCTCCCTGGGCATCATGTAATCGGTTCCATAATACCAAGCGTCGGGTATGGGTCCTATGTAATTTTGGTACTCTTCTGCATTGAAAAAATGTGGAAAGTGACCCTTGGCGTCTGAAAAACCCATAGCTTCGGGCATCTTACTGAGTTTCATCGGCATGAAATTACGGTTCAATTATTATTTTATTGAAGCATATAAATGAATGATATAGTAAGTATATCCAATGCATATACAAAGGAAATGTAGTGGCCAACAACTGGCCTCACAAATGATTCAGAGGTAGTACAGTTTATAAATAACTATATAAAACATGACTGGCAAATAACAAGCCAATGAGGACCTCCGGAATTGAGGATAAGAGTACGTATGACATACATTCCCCAGTTCCCAGACAAACAAACACATATGACAAGAACGAACACCACAAGACTTGACAGACCAAGACATGACATAGACAAAAGGTAGGGGAGAAGAGGGGTAGAGAATGGAAAGGCCCTACCGTGGATATTACTTCAGGAACCGTTACCCGGAATGATACCAGTTGTTAACCAGTCTCATCGGCATGAAATTAAAAGAATCTATGAATCTAGTTTTTAAATCATTTAGGGTCACACACATTTATCGCCCGCCTTGGTTTAGAATTCCAATTTTACATTTTCCTTGACCAGTGCCTGTACAACAAAATAAGCGTCATAACGACCTGCATTATGGGCTATGAACGTGTAACCCGAAAACGTGCCACTGATAAAAAAGCGTACAAAGTCTCGCGTGCAGATTTTTCCACTGAATTCCTAGGAATTTGGACCGTATGATGGAGTTGTGTAAATATAATTGGGAATGTGTTTCTTACATGCACTTAAAGTCGTAAAAGATGTACTTGTCGGTCATTTGTTTGGGTCTGTAAGGCTGCATGTAACAGACATGTTCATCAAGTTTGTCAACCCGACTGCCACAGACACTGCAATTCAACCCGTTACACTTGTGAACGTCACCACAGTCTATATATCTGTAACAAAATCTACAAAAAGTTTTTTTCTTACAAAGCGCATTATCACTAAGAGACAGATTTCTTTGTGCGTCAAAGCACTGGACCGACCGATAAAACACCCTGCATCACGGACAGCATACATTATCATTCTGCTCAACACAATCTGTCCAATGACACGCTTTGCAAAACTGCAGACACCCGTGTTTGCATTTATGGCTGCATACAGAGCAACACCTATCGCTAAAAAAGTCGGCCCCAATAAACGCTTTCACATTGTCACCACCGCTATCCCAGCAGCAGTCATGTCGCACCAGACGGAGGGGAAGGGGGACCCTTATCTACGGATGGGAAATAGAATGGCCACCCCTGACTAACCCTAAGCTGGCACCTGTCTACCCTGATACCCCAGACGGGGTGTGAACCCGTGCGGCGAGCAGGATGCCTAAACCCTCAGTCGCCCTAACAAGACTGGACTGGGGAAATGCCGATGGGAGCGCTAGTCACCATCACTCACGTCTAGGAAAACTACAGGGGAAGACAGCAACAAACAAACAACAGCAGAGATAGACTTATCCAGTCACGAGCAGAGAAGGCGATCCCAAACATGACAGTCCACGCCGGACAAGAGCTCCACAGCAACACCATCAAACGATCTCCTTCCAAGGTCAGAGTAGCACTGGAAGTAAGGACTATATCTGGCAATGACTGCAAGTGAAAGTGAAACTAATATAGTAGCTGGGAGTGGCAGACAGGACTCACCTGAGAAGGATGCCTACAAACTCCCAGTCAGGACAAAAAGGTTCACAAGGCAAAATCCAGATGACATGCCCTGAACCACGGAGCAAACTCACAAGCTATCGCGAGTAGCAAGTCGCTGCGACCTTCTCCTCCCAGACCTGTCTGGATCAGTCACAGTCGTGACAGTACCCCCCTTTCTACGAGGGGCCCCTGGACCCTCAAGACCAGGCCTCTCCGGATGGGAGCTATGAAAAGCCCGAATGAGTCTGTCTGCTTTTATCTCTGATGCTGGAACCCACATTCTCTCTTCGGAACCATAACCTTTCCAGTGCACCAGGTACTGAAGAGAGCGGCGAACATATCGTGAATCAACAATCTTTTCTACCTGAACCTCAAGACTGCCATCAACAACCACCGGTGGAGGCGGTAGTGGCAATGGTTCAGGAGGTTCTACATATCTCTAAAGCAGAGATCTGTGGAAGACATTATGGATCCTTAGAGTCTGAGGTAGCTCCAGACGAAAAGCCACCGGGTTAATGATCTTAATTACCCTATAAGGACCAATAAATCTCGGACCTAATTTCCACGAGGGAACCTTCAACTTGATATTTCTGGTAGACAACCACACCAAGTCATTCACCCCAAGGTCCGGACCTTCAGAGCGCTTCCTATCAGCCGCACGTTTGTATCTACCACCAATTCTCTTCAAACTTTCTTGCACACTCTGCCACACTGAAGAAAGTGAAGACGCAAATCGTTCCTCCTCGGGAATCCCAGACGGCCCTCCTCACTAAACGTACAAAACTGAGGATGGAAACCATACGCACCAAAAAATGGTGACTTATCGGTGGATTCTTGACGACGATTATTAATGGCAAACTCGGCTAACGGTAAATAAGATGACCATTCCTCCTGATTTTCGGAAACAAAGCATCTCAAATATCTCTCTAGGTTTTGATTGGTACGTTCAGTCTGACCGTTGGACTGTGGATGGAAAGATAAAGAAAACAACAGATGAACCCCTAAACGAGAACAAAAAGCTTTCCAAAATTTAGAAACGAATTGGGTACCACGATCCGAAACAATATCGGAAGGGACCCCGTGAAGCTTCACGATGTGGTCAATAAAAACCTGAGCCAGTGTGTTAGCATTAGGCAATGCAGCAAGAGCAATAAAGTGCACCATTTTACTGAATCTGTCAACAACTACAAGAATAACAGTCTTCCCCGATGATACTGGTAGATCCGTAATGAAATCCATTGACAAGTGCGTCCAAGGCCTGTTGGGGATGGCCAGAGGTAAAAGACGCCCTGCCGGACGAGTATGATCTACCTTAGAACGAGCACAGGTAGCACATGCAGACACAAAATTCAACACCTCCTGGCGCCATTTAGGCCACCAGAACCGACGAGACACTAACTCAGAGGTTGCCCTACTACCTGGGTGTCCTGCCAATGTGGAGTTATGGTGTTCTTTTAGTATCTCCAGTCGTAAATTTTCTGGCACAAACAGTTTACCCGAGGGGCAGGAGGCCGGGGCGTCCCCCTGAGCTTCCAACACCCTCCCCTCCAAACCTGAGTGTAAAGCAGAGACCACCACCCCCTTTTGCAAAATGGGCTCTGGTACCTCAACATCACCCCCTCCAAGAAAACTTCGAGACAATGCATCCGCCTTAGCATTTTTTGCCCCCGGGCGATAGGTTATTACAAAATTAAACCTAGTAAAAAATAACGACCACCGAGCCTGTCTAGGGGTGAGACGTTTAGCAGACTCCAGATATAATAAGTTTTTGTGATCAGTAATCACTGTGACGGGATGAACTGCCCCCTCCAAAAAATGACGCCACTCCTCAAAAGCCAACTTAATAGCCAAAAGTTCCCTGTTGCCAATATCATAGTTCCTTTCTGCAGTAGACAATTTCTTCGAAAAGAAAGCACACGGACGCCATTCACCAGGGGATGGGCCCTGAGATAGTACCGCTCCCACCCCCACCTCTGATGCGTCAACCTCTACAATAAAAGGAAGCGAGACATCTGGCTGTACGAGAATAGGGGCCGAGGTGAGTCTCTCCTTCAGAGATGCAAAGGCAATTTTGGCTGCATGTGACCATTTGGAAAAATCGGATCCCTTTCGGGTCATGTCCGTCAGTGGTTTGACCACCAAGGAATAGTTCTTTATAAACTTTCTATAAAAATTGGCAAACCCCAGGAAGCGTTGCAATGCCTTCAGGTTCTCAGGCAGATCCCAGTCTATAATCGCCCGGACTTTCTCTGGATCCATGCGGAAACCTGAATCTGACAACACATACCCCAGAAATGGCAGTTCTTTTACGGCGAACACACATTTTTCTAACTTAGCAAACAATTTGTTGGCCCTTAATATCTGCAGCACTTGTCTCACATGGATCTTATGTGTATCCAGATCCGGGGAATAGACCAGGATGTCTTCAAGATATATCACAACACAAATCTCCCGATAAGGTGACTAATAAATATCGTTGACAAAATGTTGGAATACCGCAGGCGCATTAGTAAGACCAAATGGCATGACCAGATTTTCATAATGCCCTTCCGGAGTATTAAAAGCCGTCTTCCACTCATCCCCCTCTTTGATGAGAACCAGGTTATAGGCTCCTCTGAGATCCATTTTGGAGAACCATTTAGCACCAGCAACCTGATTAAAGAGGTCGGGAATGAGAGGAAGAGGATAGGGATCTCGGATAGTTATCCGGTTTAATTCCCGGAAATCCAGGCAAGGACGTAGGCCCCCATCTTTCATTTTAACGAAAAAGAACCCTGCAGCCACAGGTGAAGAAGAGGGTCTGATGTGTCCCTTAGCCAAACTCTCCGAAATATAATCTTTCATAGCCTTCCTCTCCGGGCCGGAAAGATTGTATAACCGGGTTTTAGGTAGTTTTGCCCCAGGTAATAGATTAATTGGGCAATCATATGGACGATGAGGTGGTAACCCCTGACAACCCTTCTCAGAGAACACATCCATAAAATCTGACAGAAAGGCAGGTAAAGATGTTACAGAGAGTGTAGAGCACCTACTACTCAAGCAGTTGTCCTTACAATGTTCACTCCACTCCACAATCTCCCCGGCCTGCCAATCCACCACTGGATTGTGAGTCACCAGCCAGGGAAGCCCCAATACCATAGGAGCCGGAAGACCGTCCAGGACATAACAAGAGATATGCTCTTTATGGAGGTCCCCTACCTGCAGATGGATATTATGGATGATCTGAGTTAACTCTCTCTGAGTAAGAGGGGAGGAGTCGAAGGCAAACACAGGAATAGTTCTGCATACCGGTTCCGGAGTAAAACCCAGAGCCTGAGCAAACCGTGAATCCACCAAGTTGACCCCCGCCCCACTGTCCAAAAAGACGGAACAGATCTCAGTTTTATTGCCCGCCTCAACGGTAGCGGACAACAAAAACTGAGACATGCGTATGGAGGAAACGAATACGCCCAGACTGTTCTCCTCCGCACAATCTGGGGACTCTAGTTTTCCGGCGGCTCCTTTGTTTGTGGTCTCTTGGGTTCTGAGGGACAAACCTTTACAAAATGACCCCTCCCCCGACAACGAAAACAAACCTCTGACCTACGGCGGAACTTAGGAGGATTCACCCGTCTAGTGGCGCCCCCTATTTGCATTGGTTCGACTGGACCATAACAGACCGATCCCTGCCCTATAGAGGCCTCCGTAAAATTTAATAGTCTCTCCCTGAGTCGTCTGTCGATTATTATAGACAGAGACATAGCAGCCTCAAGAGACCCAGGGACCTCGTATACCGCCAGCGTGTCTTTTAATTTTTCAGACAACCCCTGGCAGAACTGACTCCTAAGGGCCGAGTCGTTCCATAACGTATCAGTAGCCCACCTACGGAATTCGGAACAATATAGTTCAGCAGACCGGTTCTCTTGCCGAAGTCTACGTAGCTTAGACTCAGCCAGTGAGACCCTGTCCGGGTCATCATATACGAGACCCAGGGCTTCAAAAAACTCCTCCACTGATCGTAAGGCCGGAGAGTCTGATGGTAGGGAGAAAGCCCAAGCCTGCGGATCTCCTTGCAGGAGAGAAATTACAATGCCCACCTGTTGTTCCTCACCGCCGGAGGATCTAGGGCGTAACCTGAAGAACAATTTGCAAGCTTCTCTGAAGGTTACAAATTGGTCTCTCTCTCCAGAGAACCTATCAGGTAAAGCCACTTTTGGCTCAGGAGTACCTTGGTTTCCCGTAGCAACGGTGGAACCCAAGGATTGCTGCTGCAGCACTGTTGCTTTTCATCCTGCCACTTCAAGGGATAACCCCTGTAATTGTTTCGCCAAAACCGAAACCGGATTCATAGTGGAACAGCCAAAATACAAAGCAAAACAGCAAGCAACAAAGAAAAAATAAAAAAATGTTACTTTTTTATTTTATTATTTATTTTTATTTTTTAAAAGGCCAGATATACTGTCACAACCACTATCCCAGCAGCAGTCGTGTCGCACCAGACGGAGGGGAAGGGGGACCCTTATCTACGGATGGGAAATAGAATGGCCACCCCTGACTAACCCTGAGCTGGCACCTGTCTACCCTGATACCCTAGACGGGGTGTGAACCCGTGCGGCGAGCAGGATGCCTAAACCCTCAGTCGCCCTAACAAGACTGGACTGGGGAAAGGCCGATGGGAGCGCTATTCACCATCACTCACGTCTAGGAAAACAACAGGGGAAGACAGCAACAAACAAACAACAGCAGAGATAGACTTATCCAGTCACGAGCAGAGAAGGCGATCCCAAACACGACAGTCCACGCCGGACAAGAGCTCCACAGCAACACCATCAAACGATCTCCTTCCAAGGTCAGAGTAGCACTGGAAGTAAGGACTATATCTGGCAATGACTGCAAGTGAAAGTGAAACTAATATAGTAGCTGGGAGTGGCAGACAGGACTCACATGAGAAGGATGCCTACAAACTCCCAGTCAGGACAAAAAGGTTCACAAGGCAAAATCCAGATGACATGCCCTGAACCACGGAGCAAACTCACAAGCTATCGCGAGTAGCAAGTCGCTGCGACCTTCTCCTCCCAGACCTGTCTGGATCAGTCACAGTCGTGACACACATTTTTAATTCCATAATAATGCTTTTTATAATGCAATATATAGACAACCTTTTCTCTAGTGGTACTGTCTGTATGATAAAATCACCGGCTTCTATTGTGGTACAAAACTTTAATTGTAGTGTTTAAATATTTTAACACAGCAATATTGCTAAAAGACACCAAATACCCTTTGGGTATTTGTAAATATCTATGCAATTGTCGAACTTTCTCCAACAACACGGCGTCACTTACAGTTTTACCCTACAAAATAGCGTACACACTAGCGGCCAGGCATATGTTATTATCGGGATTGTTAAATATTTTTTACGGTCAATAATCCGACTACACGCGACTGCACCCAAGCGTCTTCTGGAACCGCGGCGACGGTTCCTGACAACAGTAAAAACTAGTTTAATTGAATTACCCGCTATGCACTCCGCGTTTTTCTGTAAAGCATTAGCGATGTTGTTCAATAACGTTTCAGGGCTAAATCTCTGAAAATCACCCGGCTACGTGTCCTGTAATATCCTATCTAACATAGATTGTATAGAAACATGTATTGCATCAACAGCGTCAACAAATGAAGGAACGGCGTCCAGGTTAACATATCTAAAATGCTCAGTGTACATGGTGCTATTAAAATTCACTAAGTCACACTGATGATAGAAGACACTTTCTAAATAAACAGTTCTAACGTTTTGGGATTCAGGGGATTCATCTGTATTGTCTGTGTTTAACGGCCATTTCGTCAGTTTGTAAGTCGCAGGGTTGAAAACGATTTGTTTGCGCAGTTGGTGGTCGGTTAGTTTCTGATCTGTTTGGGCGAATGTGCGTTGCTTGCAATGTCTGCGGACGGTGTGGAGTTTGTTCAGAGCTCACGCATGCCTGCGTATCAGTCTTGTTACACTGGCGCCATCTTTTTTTCCTAGCTTTTTTAGAGCGTCTAGCCGCAAAGTACATCTTTATAACCTGTTTTAACTTTCTATCTCTCGCGCTTACAGATGTTTTTGTGTTTTTTAAAAGATATCCACCACCAATCATCTCTAGTCAAATTCTGACTATCATCTCTTTTTCAAGCGCGTCAAGATGGGTAATCAATCTTGTATATTTGTCAAGTGTAGCGTGTATTTGCCTCTCACTAATTTTTGTTTGCTCCGTACTTTGATCTGATCTGAGTTAATTTAGAAATAAGCGTGTTTACGCGATAGACAGACTAATCAATAACAAGATGTACATCAGAATGTTGTATATGGATATGTTAATTAGCCACAAATAGGAAGGCATAGCACAGCCAAAATCCTATATAAACAGACACCCGGTATACAAGGATACATCACAGCTTCATATACAGAAGACCTCACATATCAACAGAAGATAAAACATTTCAATAGCGAGGTAAGACCTGTGGCTTATTATGTTTTAACAATTTTGTGCTATTTAACGTTTTCATATATTTCCATATATTGTTATATTATTATTTGTTACATTTCATATATGTTTATTATAGACAACCACATTGGTAACATTCTAAGACCTGTGAACGGCATTATGGTGGTGGTTAACAACAATTCTGGCAAACTAAAGGAGAACAATCCGTCGTCCATTATCGATCTCACAACACCTGACAGCTGAGATAAAACAGCAACCCAAGCGGTCCCAATCAGAGGCGTTGGTGTAGTTTATTTTACACATTGTCTATATTTCTAATACAGTTTTTAAAATCACAACAATGAAAAGAAAAATGTACACATTTGATGATCTCACAACAGTTGTGTCAGATGCGTAATCAAAGTTAAGGTTGACATTTCTATACCGGACAGTTTGTTGAGCCTCAAGTATCTCTGTAACACAGTAGTGTATCTCTTATTTCTTTCATCATCTGAAAGGTCATTTCTGTGTAGTATTTTGCTAATTTCGACATCTGCCACGCGCTGCGTATGTCGGGTGTTTCTACAGCTGGTTCTTTTAGCCGGTCCAACTCGTGTTTGGAAACCAAGAACATTTTCTCTGCATATTCCATTATGAGCCGCCGACTCTATTAGCTATCAAGCTAGTGATTAAAGGTATTGCAAAACCTTTAATCAATGTGCTTCTTGCCTTTAATGGGGTAGTTTTTATTGCTTAATTTCTTTATAGCCTTGCGCCATCTTTTCAGTATATTTTTTTGTCGCTCTCTAAGAGGAATCTTTCCTTTAAGGATATTGAGAGCGATCTCACCAATAACTGATATCAAATCATTACTGGCGTTGCGTAATATTTATTTTCGCTTTTAAAAGATCCCAATTACAGCGGATATGAGATGTAGAGATGAGAAATATAACATTTTAGAGCTTCTTTTTGCACACATAAGCCACCCGAAGATCTGGCAGGAACAAACCGGTTCTTAACCATAGTTCCTCAGGTGTGTCAGATCTTGAATCTACAAGTAAATAGCCGAAAGGCTTGTGTGTAGCATCTTCAAAAGCTTCTAAAAAGAAACGTGTTTTACTGGAGTACATTTGCTGTGCCAACGTAATAACCTGGAATAACCTCTGGTTCTTAAAAAGGACCATGTTGATGTATAAGATCATCAACAATGGCCAAATTTACCTTGTCAGGTGGGAATAGGTCATCGTCTGTAAAATTTTGCGGTATTCCCTCGATGAACCTGATATTTGTAAACAAACGGGTGAGCTCACCATACAATTTCTGCCAACGTGCATAAAACCAAATTATATTGTCAGGTTTATGCAACATTAGCGTATCTGCTTGTATTAACAAACCTTTTACAAAAAAACTATTTTTGGAAGTTAAGGGCCCTGCTAAAATACATGAAAACGGGTGCTGGAATTGGCTGCCATGTTTAATAGCTGAAAGGTATCGTTGTAAAGTCAGTCAGTCAGTCAGTTGTCTCTTTGTGTAGACACCCTTTTGTGTTTTATGTAATCGTCTTGTCTCTATGTCCCAACGCTTCCTATTTCTGAAAATGCCGTTTTGTTCTATACCTAGTGTTTTCGACGTCTTGGGATCTTGGTTGCATGAGTAATCCAACACAAGGTCTTTTAAACTGTCAAATTAACAAGTCGAGTGTTAGCAACATTGAGCGTTATACCCTTAACCTTTAACCCCTTCAGAACCCTGCCATTTTTCACCTTAAGGACCAGGCCATTTTTTGCCAATCTGACATGTGTCACTTTATGTGGTGATAACTTTAAAACGCTTTTACTTATCCAGGCCATTCTGAGATTGTTTTCTCAGCACATATTGTACTTCATGACAGTAGTAAAATTTTGTCAAAAAAAATATTTTTATTTATTAAAAAAAATGACAAATTTACAAAAAATTTAGAAAAATTTGCAAATTTAAATTTGTCTACTTTTACAATAGATAGTAATACCTCCAAAAAGAGTTATTACTTTACATTCCCCATATGTCTACTTCATGTTTGGATCATTTTGTGAATTTTATTTTTTGGGAACGTTAGAAGGCTTAGAAGTTTAGAAGCAAATCTTGAAATTTTTCAGAAAATTTCTAAAACCCACTTTTCCAGGACCAGTTCAGGTGACCACTTTGTGAATCTGATGGTGGACCAAACAAACTTGTTCGCCCAACAGTTCATTGCTCAACACCCGGGCTCCTTTTTGGCTAGGTCCGGTGGCTGGACTCCGGTCAGTGCAGCCGATATGAGGACGTTTTGGGGCCTTGTGCTGCACTTGGGCACAAACTACACACCCCTGTCAGATACAATATTTTCCGGGATACCATGTAACCGTACAATTTCTTGCCAGGGTCTTGGCATTCGGGAGTTTAGACAGAGGAATGAAATGAACCCTCTTGCTAAACCTATCGACCACTACCCAAACCACAGTCTTACACTCCGCCGGCGGCAGGTCAGTAATAAAGTCCATCAAGATATGGGACCAGGGTCTACTGGGAATGGGTAGGGGTCGTAGGTTACCAGCAGGGCGAGTCCTAGGTGTCTTAGACCTAGCACAAACCTCACAGGCTGACACGTAGGACTTGACATCCCTAAATAGAGTTGACCACCAATAGGATCTAGAAACCAGCTTTCTAGTGCCCTCAAAACCAGGATGTCCACAAAAGGCAAAATCATGACACTCACCCAACAGCTGGAGACGAAATTGTATGCAGGGCCAGGGCTACCATAAGGCAGACCAAGCGGCTGCCTTAGGGCGCGCCCTGCGCAGGGCAGAAGAATGAATGAATGCTTCTTTTTTTTTTTCACTTACTTGAACCCGCCCTGCGTGTGCCGGCCGGCGGCCACGGCGCTCATCGGACTCGTAGTCAGGGCAACAGAACAACAGATCATTGGATTATGGATACCACCCGACTCACCGCAGCCCGCCCCCAGCCTGTGTGTGCGGACAGTGCGGCTGTGCCGGCCGTCGTAGTCAGGGCAACAGTACACAACCATAGGCGTGCGCACGGGGTGTGCCGGGTGTGCCTGGGCACACCCTAATAGGTTCGTCACCTCCGTGCGCACTGCCCCCCAGCTGATTCCCCTTGTCTGTTTTGCTGGCTGCCGCCACACTGTCAATTCATTTACAATACTTGGCTGTGGGCTGCCGGTGGGCGGTGGCTAGTATTCAAATAGGGGGGCGGAGTCCCGGACCCGGCGGAGGCAGAGAGGGAGTGCGTGCTGTGCGGCGCAGGCTGAGTTGACGTCACGTCACGTCACACTGCATCTGAGTACCCTGCGCGCCTGGCCGCCTGCTAGCTGGTGAGGTGAGGGCATATAAAAAAATAAGTATGTACCCCCCCCCTGTCCCACAGTGCTACGAATCCTCTGTTGTCGCCTGTATTACCCTGATATCCCTCAGTTACATAATATATCTGAAGGATATCAGGGTAAATTATACAGGGGGTAATATAACTAGGGGTATCAGGGTACATGAGGGGCAATATAACTGAGGAGGGCTAGGATACTATCAGACATTTTACAGGGGTAATATAACTTATCTTACCCCTCACCCCTGTATTATGTCCCTGATAGCCCTGCTCACTTATATTACCCCTGTATAATGTACCCTTATACCCCTCAGTTATATAATATAACTGAGGGGTATCAGGTTAAATTATACAGGGCGGGGTAATATAACTAAGGGGTATCAGTGTACATTATTATACAAGGGTAATATAACTAAGGGGTATCAGTGTACATTATTATACAGGGGTAATATAACTAAGGGGTATCAGTGTACATTATTATACAGGGGTAACATAACTAAGGGGTATCAGGGGACATTATTATACAGGGGTAATATAACTTAGGAGGGCTATCAGGGGACATTATACAGAGGTAATATAACTTATATTACCCCTGTATAATGTCCTTGATAGTCCTCCTCAGTTATATTACCCCTGTATAGTGTACCCTGATACCCCGTAGTTATATTACCCCCTGTATAATTTACCCTGATACCCCTCAGTTAAATTACCCCTGTATAATGTCCCCTGATAGCCCTCCTCAGTCATATGTCATCCACAGGCCCCCCATAACAGTGTGTCATCCACAGATCCCCCATAAAAATGTGTCATCCACAGATCCCCCATAACAGTGTGCCATCCACAGATCCCCCATAACACTGTGTCATCCACAGATCCCCCATAACAGTGCACCTGTGCACTATGGAGAGACTGAAAGGAGGGGAAGATCCGCGGAAGCAAGCAGAGGACAGCACAGCAGACGACTGAATAGCTTCTTTTGTAAGTAAATTATTTTATTATAGTGCTGAAACTGCTTTAAACTCTAAAGAAAAGTTTAGGCAACGTTTCAGATCATACAAAGGCTGCTTGAAAAAGGCTCTTTGTATGAGCTGAAACGTTGCCTACATCACATGGGTGAATAAACCACTTATTTTTATCTGGAGTGCTGTCCGGTTTCATATATACAGGGAGTGCAGAATTATTAGGCAAGTTGTATTTTTGAGGATTCATTTTATTATTGAACAACAACCATGTTCTCAATGAACCCAAAAAACTCATTAATATCAAAGCTGAATATTTTTGGAAGTAGTTTTTAGTTTGTTTTTAGTTTTAGCTATTTTAGGGGGATATCTGTGTGTGCAGGTGACTATTACTGTGCATAATTATTAGGCAACTTAACAAAAAACAAATATATACCCATTTCAATTATTTATTTTTACCAGTGAAACCAATATAACATCTCAACATTCACAAATATACATTTCTGACATTCAAAAACAAAACAAAAACAAATCAGTGACCAATATAGCCACCTTTCTTTGCAAGGACACTCAAAAGCCTGCCATCCATGGATTCTGTCAGTGTTTTGATCTGTTCACCCTCAACATTGCGTGCAGCAGCAACCACAGCCTCCCAGACACTGTTCAGAGAGGTGTACTGTTTTCCCTCCTTGTAAATCTCACATTTGATGATGGACCACAGGTTTTCAATGGGGTTCAGATCAGGTGAACAAGGAGGCCATGTCATTAGATTTTCTTCTTTTATACCCTTTCTTGCCAGCCACGCTGTGGAGTACTTGGACGCGTGTGATGGAGCATTGTCCTGCATGAAAATCATGTTTTTCTTGAAGGATGCAGACTTCTTCCTGTACCACTGCTTGAAGAAGGTGTCTTCCAGAAACTGGCAGTAGGACTGGGAGTTGAGCTTGACTCCATCCTCAACCCGAAAAGGCCCCACAAGCTCATCTTTGATGATACCAGCCCAAACCAGTACTCCACCTCCACCTTGCTGGCGTCTGAGTCGGACTGGAGCTCTCTGCCCTTTACCAATCCAGCCACGGGCCCATCCATCTGGCCCATCAAGACTCACTCTCATTTCATCAGTCCATAAAACCTTAGAAAAATCAGTCTTGAGATATTTCTTGGCCCAGTCTTGACGTTTCAGCTTGTGTGTCTTGTTCAGTGGTGGTCGTCTTCCAGCCTTTCTTACCTTGGCCATGTCTCTGAGTATTGCACACCTTGTGCTTTTGGGCACTCCAGTGATGTTGCAGCTCTGAAATATGGCCAAACTGGTGGCAAGTGGCATCTTGGCAGCTGCACGCTTGACTTTTCTCAGTTCATGGGCAGTTATTTTGCGCCTTGGTTTTTCCACACGCTTCTTGCGACCCTGTTGACTATTTTGAATGAAACGCTTGATTGTTCGATGATCACGCTTCAGAAGCTTTGCAATTTTAAGAGTGCTGCATCCCTCTGCAAGATATCTCACTATTTTTGACTTTTCTGAGCCTGTCAAGTCCTTCTTTTGACCCATTTTGCCAAAGGAAAGGAGTTGCCTAATAATTATGCACACCTGATATAGGGTGTTGTTGTCATTAGACCACACCCCTTCTCATTACAGAGATGCACATCACCTAATATGCTTAATTGGTAGTAGGCTTTCGAGCCTATACAGCTTTGAGTAAGACAACATGCATAAAGAGGATGATGTGGTCAAAATACTCATTTGCCTAATAATTCTGCACGCAGTGTATATATATATATGTATATATATATATATATATACAGTACAGACCAAAAGTTTGGACACACCTTCTCATTCAAATAGTTTTCTTTATTTTCATGACTATGAAAATGGTAGATTTACACTGAAGGCATCAAAACTATGAATTAACACATGTGGAATTATATTCATAACAAACAAGTGTGAAACAACTGAAAATATGTCATATTCTAGGTTCTTCAAAGTAGCCACCTTTTGCTTTGATTACTGCTTTGCACACTCTTGGCATTCTCTTGATGAGCTTCAAGAGGTAGTCCCCTGAAATGGTTTTCACTTCACAGGTGTGCCCTGTCAAGTTTAATAAGTGGGATTTCTTGCCTTATAAAAGGGGTTGGGACCATCATTGGCGTTGAGGAAAAGTCAGGTGGATACACAGCTGATAGTCCTACTGAATAGACTGTTAGAATTTGTATTATGGCAAGAAAAAAGCAGCTAAGTAAAGAAAAACGAGTGGCCATCATTACTTTAAGAAATGAAGGTCAGTCAGTCAGCCGAAAAATTGGGAAAACTTTGAAAGTAAGGGCTATTTGACCATGAAGGAGAGTGATGGGGTGCTGCGCCAGATGACCTGGCCTCCACAGTCACCGGAACTGAACCCAATCGAGATGGTTTGGGGTGAGCTGGACCGCAGAGTGAAGGCAAAAGGGCCAACAAGTGCTAAGCATCTCTGGGAACTCCTTCAACACTGTTGGAAGACCATTTCAGGGGACTACCTCTTGAAGCTCATCAAGAGAATGCCAAGAGTGTGCAAAGCAGTAATCAAAGCAAAAGGTGGCTACTTTGAAGAACCTAGAATATGACATATTTTCAGTTGTTTCACACTTGTTTGTTATGTATATAATTCCACATGTGTTAATTCATAGTTTTGATGCCTTCATAGTCATGAAAATAAAGAAAACTCTTTGAATGAGAAGGTGTGTCCAAACTTTTGGTCTGTACTGTATATATTATACATAAATACACACGTGCGCGGGGCGTGTGTGTTTGTGCTTTAGGGTGCACACCCTAATGCAATAGGCTGCGCACGCCTATGTATACAACAGAATAAAGTTTCAAAGATAGATGAGATAGGCATAGGCAGATTCATTAGGCTCAGCTCACCACTCAGGCTGCCTCAAGTCACCCGGCTGCACAGGGGGCGTGACTGACTGGTGGTGTCACTGGTGTGTGAGAGCGGTGGCGGGTAGCGCAGCGGCAGCCGCAGGTACCATAGGCGCGGCTCGAGCTGACTGATTGTATCTGAGTCAGACAGACACAGGCAGCCGCGCCCGCCAGTAAGATTAGATCAGAATCTGATTTGATTCAGTCATTCAGATCAGAGTTAGACCATAGACGCACATGCACTTTGGCAGCCAGCAGCAGGAGACGTGGTCCGGACAGGTCAGGACTTGTTAGGGTAGGTCCCAATTGAATTTTGAATGTTATTTTATAATAATTAATTTAATATGATCATTTGATTTAAAATTAATTCAAAATGATGAGATGAGCGCCTATGAGCGCAAAGCGCTAGGCTAGCTAGCACACACACTGACTAGCGCCAGAGCAGAGGCGCTCAGGCTTAGCACGGCATCAATGACGTGTTTAAAAAATTTATTACAAAACAACAATCATTAATATTGATGCCGTGCTAAGCCTGAGTGCCTCTGCTCTGGCGCTAGTTTGTGTAACGGTGACATGATGGAGCCTGGAGGGAGGGCCGGGGGGACAATGTAAATGTCTGTACTCTGAGTATGTCACTGTATGTGACATGGGAATGGGGCCAGGCCGCCAGGAAGAGTCGGCCGGGGGGGGGGGGAATGATGTGCCATGGGGCCTGGGGGGGTAAAATGTGACACAATAGGGGGTAATGATGTGAACATGGATGTGGCCAGGGCCGTCCGGGCGGGGGGGTAATCATGTGATCATGGATGGGGCCGGGGCCGTCCGGGCGGGGGGGCGCCAAAATGTAGCTTCGCTTGTGTTGGCAAAAATCCTTGCACCGGCCCTGATTGTATGGGAACAAACAACTTATCTGTTGGGGTGGTTCCCGGTGCCAGATGTTGTTCAGCCTTAATGAGAGCTGAGATATCTTGGGTTAAGGCTGATATGAAGATATTTGCTGGTAGGATGGATTCAGGCGGTGCCTCTGTAGGCTGAAAAGCATGGAAGCTCCGAGATAATGCATCAGCCTTCACGTTTTTACTTCCAGGCCTGAAAGTAATAGAGAATTCAAAACGAGTAAAAAACAGTGCCCATCTAGCATGACGAGGATTCAACCTCTTAGCAGATTCGAGAAACATAAGGTTGTTATGGTCAGTGACAGTTACACAGTGCCTTGCCCCCTCCAGAAAATGCTTCCACTCCTCAAATGCCCACTTAATGGCCAGCAACTCCCGATTCCCTATGTCGTAGTTTCTCTCGGTTGAAGAAAATTCTCTGGAA
This sequence comes from Bufo bufo, assembly GCF_905171765.1. Taxonomy (NCBI): domain Eukaryota; kingdom Metazoa; phylum Chordata; class Amphibia; order Anura; family Bufonidae; genus Bufo; species Bufo bufo. The sequence goes on from NC_053390.1 coordinate 705,456,020, forward strand.
AAGAATGCACACGGTCTTAGGTTAGTTAGAGTAGCAGGACCTTGTGAAAGGACTGCTCCTGCGCCGTCCTCAGACGCATCCACCTCCACAATAAAAGGTCTCTCCTGATCTGGCTGGATCAGAATGGGAGCGCTACGGAATGCCTTTTTTAGTGTTTCAAACGAAGTTATAGCCTCAGTAGACCAGTTCTCCAAATCCGCCCCTTTCTTAGTAAGGTCGGTCAACGGTTTAGCAATTACTGAAAAATTCTTAATAAATTTACGGTAGTAATTGGCAAAACCTAAGAACCCTTGTAAGGCCTTTAAGGATGAAGGCCTTACCCATTCCTTAATAGCTAGTACCTTACCAGGATCCATCTTGAAGGCGTGAGGGGTCAGGACATGCCCTAGAAACAGTATCTCCTGTACACCAAAGACACATTTCTCTTGTTTAGCGGACAACTGATTCTCCCTCAACACCTCTAATACTTGTCTAACATGAGACACATGAGATTTGAAATCAGGAGAAAATATCAAAATGTCGTCAAGATAGACAATGACAAATTTACCTAAAAACTCTCTAAGAATATCATTCATAGAGTTTTGGAACACAGCTGGGTCATTGCTGAGTCCAAAAGGCATAACCTGATATTCAAAGTGCCCTGCCGGAGTATTGAATGCCATCTTCCATTCGTCTCCCTCCTTGATTCGGATTATATTATATGCCCCTTTCAGGTCAATCTTAGAAAACCAAGTTGCCCCCAGAGATATTGTTATAGGTACCAAAAGCTTACATTTCATAATATCAGGGTGTACCTGGTCTTTAGGTTCCCTTGCCTTGGGAGACTTAACGGAAAAGGCCTTCTTTGGACACTGGTTGATCCAATGGTCAGGATCTCCGCAGTAAAAACACACTCCACATCTGCAGCGCAGATTCCCTTGAGTCATGCCGACCTGCATGGGTTCTTCGGTAAAGACCTCAGCGTTGTTTCTGGGATAGACCTCAGGCTGGACCACCATCTGAGAAGAGAACTGTCGTTCCTGTCGTCTCTCTCTAACCCGTCGGTCAAGTCGGACTACAAGGGTCTTCATCTCCTCTAGAATCTCTGGAAGCTGATAACTCACTAGAAGATCCTTTAAGTTATCAGACAGACCTGACCTGAACTGACTCTTAAGTGCTGGTTCATTCCATCCTGAGGGAACACACCACCTTCTGAATTGGGTGCAATACTCCTCCGCAGGTAGATCGCCCTGAACCAGAACTTTTAGAGCAGTCTCGGCTACCAGTGTCCTGTCTGGTTCATCATACAGGGTACCCAGGGCCTGAAAAAAAACCTCCACTGATGTTAAACAACTGGCGTCAGCAGGTAAAGAAAATGCCCAGTCCTGGGGATCACCCTGTAACCGGGAAATGACAATGCCCACGCGTTGACTCTCGGGGCCAGAGGATACGGGGCGCAAACGGAAAAAAAGTTTCCAATTTTCTTTAAAGGAAATAAACTTCTTCCGATCTCCAGAAAAGGGCTCAGGAAGCTTAATCTGGGGCTCTAAATGTGGACTGGAGGCCTGAGGGGTGGAAGTACCTTGTCCTAGCTCAAAAGAACAGAGTTTCTCCCCTAGCTCCTGCACCATCTGCGTCAGGTTAGAGACATGGTCAGTCAGGGTCACCAGAGGATTCATGATACAGTGGTTAGGTTACGGCCTGTTAATCTGTGACGGTAACGTACACTACACACAGGGGGGGGGGATAGTGACCACTGCGCTCCACCCTCACCCCTGGCCCTGCCTACTTGCCTCGCAAGTCCTAATGACAAGGGAAAACTAGACGGCAGTCCCTAACTTAGGATACGTGCTGGGAAGACAGACAAGACAAATAACGGAACATGAACGGACCGGGTCAATACCTAGAGAGCTACGCAGTACTAAGGAACGAGCAGAGAATAGTCAGGAAAAGCCGAGGTCAAATACCAGGAGAGAAACGAAGTACAACAGGAGTCCGCAAAGAATCGTCAGGTGGAAGCTGGGGTCAGGATACCAGGAGAGATGCGCAGTACAGGAGGAGCAGGCAGAGAATCGTCAGGGAACACAGGATCAGGTAAGTATGCAGGAACAAAACAATCACCAGATACCTAAAATTAACAGGCAACCTGTGGCCAGCAGGCTGCCTGTATTTATAGTGGGGAGTGAGGGTCATGTGAGTGGCCAGCATCACATGACCGACAGACCGATCAGTCGAGCACCGAGTGATCAGCTCGGCGCTCAAGGCAGACCTAGGAGCTGGGAGCCTCCCAGCTAGCAAAGCTGCCCTGGGAACAAGGTCAAACACAGATCCTCGCTCCCGAAGCTAAGCAGCAGGTCTGCGGCTGATGGGAGACCGAGTGCGCCTTCGGCACCCCGTTACAGTCAGGCAGTACTGGAGTGGGGACGTCCTCTACCAGACCCCTCTCTATTGTATGGCCATGACACGTTCCCGTTTTGAGGCCATTCGGAAATGCCTACATTATGCAGATAAAGCAGCATGTCCCCCCCAAGGTGATCCTGCCTATGACCGCCTGTACAAAATCAGGTCGGTCATCGATCACTTCAGGGCCAAAATTTTGGAGGCCTATGTACCTGGAAGGGAGTTCACTGTTGATGAGTCTCTCATTGCTTTCAAGGGGAGACTCATTTTCCGCCAGTATGTTCCCTCTAAGCGGGCGAGGTATGACGTGAAGCTGTACAAACTTTGTGAGAGTACCTCAGGGTACACTTACAAGTTTTGTGTGTACAAGGGGCAAGATTCCTGTATTGAACCCCCAGAATGTCCCCCCACTCTTGGTGTTAGCGGGAAACTTGTGTGGGACATTATGCACCCACTGCTAGATAAAGGTTACCACCTGTACGTGGATAACTTTTATACTAGTATCCCCTTGTTCCAATCCCCCGCCGCCAGATCAAAGTTTGCTTGTTGAACCGTGCGGAAAAATCAACGCGGCCATCCTACCCACCCCCTCCAGGTACCTATCCCCAGGGGTGAGACCCGTGCCCTTACCAGTGGAAACCTGTTGCTGGTCAGATATAAAGACAAGAGGGATGTCCTTGTATTGTCCACAATTCACGGTAACGGCATCACCCCTGTCCCTGTGCGAGGTACTGTGGCAACGGTCCTCAAGCCCGATTGTATCGTGGACTACAATCGGTATATGGGAGTAGTTGATCTCTCTGATCAAGTCCTCAAGCCATATAATACCATGCGCAAAACCCGGGCATGATCGCACACAGGGGTAGCACGGAGCGTATGCAGGGAGTGCACACAGCGATCACAAGGAGCGCACACAGGGATTGCACGGAGCGCACACAGGGGTCGCACGGAGCGCACACAGGGGTCGCACGGAGCGCACACAGGGGTTGCAGGGCGCTCACATAGGGGGCTCAGGGTGCTCACATAGGGGGCACAGGGCGCTCACAGAGGCGGCACAGGGCGCTCACAGAGGGGGCACATAACTCACAGATCAGTGACCATCAATATTTGAGGGCAGTGCAGGGCTTTTACAATGAAAGTGACCACCAACAGCCCTGCACCCTCCTCCACAGACACTGCTGCATGCTTGGATGGACTTACCAGGTGCTTTCATAAGACACGGTCCTGGGATCTCCTGCAGTCCAGCCGCTGAGGTCAGAGCCAGCAGAAGCCTCAGTCATCCCAGTCTGATGTTTGGGCCTTGCAGCCTGGAGCAAGTGCAGGCAATGGATGGGGTGGAGCTATGTTAGCTCCGCCCACACAGAACGTCCGATGTGTGTGGTGCAACGTGCTGGTCCGCAGGGGAGAACCGGTGAGGTTCACGGTGGGCTGAAGGGTACAACAGTTCATCGGTACTCACGGTTAGCAGATGCCTCCCTGGGCCCGCAGTGCAGTGAAGGGGAGAACAGCACAGGAATTCTCCGGGGCACACTCTTATATGAGGGACACAGGCCAGATGGTGGCTGAGGTGCCCTTGGTAGTAACTTGGCTTTTTGTGCTTATAGCTAGGTTCCGTTAGTCGTGACCCAGTACTGTTGTGGTACAGCAATGGTGAGAGTAGTAGTTGAATTAAGGAGTAAGACAGCAGTTGAATCCAACTCACAACTTTTACTGTTTTGTTGGTTCTCAGTAGCAAGACATTCACAGATAACACAGTCTCTCTTGTATTCAGAGGTAATAAATTGTAATCCCAGGTAACAGGCTTTTGTAAATAGGGATGTCATGGATTCAAGTTATGAAATTGTCCTTACTGGTAGGTGGTCTTATCTTCCCGTTCCTTTCCTTCCAGTAGAAATTGGTGAGGTTGCTGGAGGCTAGTGAATCCTTCACCTGGTCACAAAGGTCCTCAAAGCCTGGTAATATGGCTGTTGACCTTTGTGTCTTTATCCACTATTTCTTACTTGAACTGACTTTCACTAAGCACAGCAAGCAGCTGCACTCTCACTCCTTCAACTCCTACTCCTCCTCTCAACTCACTAACTAGGCCTGAACTGAGGTATATATATCCTAGAGCTATCCCCATCTAGTGGTGGATGTGATGTAGTGCACCCTACCAGCCTGTTAACAGGGATAAAGAAGCAAATATATGCAGCATACAATACAACAACTTGGCAGTGCCCATGTTCACTAGTGGGACGCTGCAGCGGCAGCAGGATTCTAATGCTGTGCAGTGACTGAGGTCTGGTGAGATAGGGAGACTGTGCGGGGTGGACAGCAGCGCACTGCTGCAGAGTGCCAGTCACAGGGAGCTATCATGGTCGGCGTAACTATCACATACGTGACACAGAGGGAGGGAACAAGGAAGGCCCTGCCCAAGTGAGAGGGAAGGTGGTGACCCCTGACTCACCTAGCGGCTGGCACCTGGCTGCCCTGACGTCCCTAGACGGGTTCCTCACCCGTACGCCGATCACGTGCCTAAAGCCCTGGCTTTCCCTAAGCTGAGCCCTAGATAGTGAATAGGGCGGTGGGAACACTAGTCCGCACCACTAGCTCTAAAGGAAAACACCAAGGGAAGGACAGACAATACAAACTCAACATATAATCCCAGGTGGGCGGCAACAGGAGACAACAAGAAGCCCAACAGGGATCCGGAGGGTAGCACTCTGGAACGACAACCAGGATACACAACTCCAGTGGGTCAGTATAGATGTCCAGGCAGGAAGCTCTATAACTGGCAACTAGAGAAGTGTGAGGGGAGAATATAAGGAGGTTGGGAGTGGCAGACAAGAAACAGCTGAGGAGGAGAAGCTACGGATCCCTGATTGAGACAAAAAGGATAGCAAGGCAAACACAGAAAACAATCACTAAGAAACAACGTGATCTTTAGATATAGAGTGCGCAGCCACCCGCTGCGACCTCCTGACCCCCGGGTATAACGGAGTCAGACGTGGCTCTTGATACCCTCGTGACAGGAGCATGTGGAGTAAAAAATGCTCCCACCATCCTCCCATTTAACTTTCAAGCAGCAGGGGGCCCCTTTCGGAAAGGGGGCCCTGGGCAATTGCCCTGTTTGCCCCCCCTAACGCCGACTCTGGCAGGGCGAAACAAAGACCGGCATAAATGACCCTCAATGTGTCTTTGACCATGTGTATAGTATGTTCATATGAATGCCATATTCCAAAATACAAAGTATTTAAACCTTAGTTGGGTCATTCCAATGATAAGTGACCTGTGCAAGGTTAGAACACATTTGCTCAGGTATGTTTATAAGTGGGCAGGACACAATAAACTATTAGATGTCAACTAGAAGAAAGCCAGTTGCTTAATAGTTCTACTGACATTTAAGTTCAAATTACACAACCAGTGGACCAAGTCCTGCTCAGCTTGTTGGCTCTGGTAGTAGGGCACATTTTGTCCTTGGTGATTCTGTTTCTATCCAGTGCTATGTATTTCCAAGCAACTTCTATGAGCATGTACCTAGGTAATAAACTATGGAATAAAGTATGCAGTAATACCCCATGATCCCTGCACTACAAGATCTGCACCCTTCCCTTACACTAGCTAATTAGTAATCTGTTGTCACACAGCGCAATTGTGGTACAGGTGAAAACTGTGTGCAGTTACTGCATCCAGCAAACATGCATTCACAAAGCAGTTATAGAAATTAGCCAGTTTCACCGCCTCATTAAACCCCGGTGTTCTGCATATCTAAATTAGATATTTAATTGTAGAAGGCCAAATTCTTTCACTACGTCGTGAATGCCTGTTTGTTGATGCAGTAACTTTGTCACAATTGCATGGGATTATAAATCATGCCCAAACCCTATAACCAAATAACCAATAGCTTAAATACACGTGGACACCTTAATGGGTGGAATAAATAGGGCCACGGCCATCTTTATTAAAGATTAGCTTAAAGTTAATTAACAATAAATCATCATAAAATTAAATAATCAATGAATTAAATCATCATCAATATCTTATTAACAAACCAATAATTAGACCAGCCATAAGCTCGGCCTAAACTACTGACTCAACTCGTCCGCTCACCTTATCAGTGAGCGACTTTTACCCTCCTTCTAATAAAGCAGCCGTGACAAAAATAAAAAAGGGGAAAGGCAGGCGGGGCAGCAATCCTTCCACAGGAACTCGTCTGGCAGCACGAGGCTGGCAGACACCGCTTCTTATAACCCTAGCCTGGTCCCAGCCCAAAACTCCCACCCAATCCTATACCTGTTGCTGGGCATCTCTATTCCATTCTGCCCAGCAACAGAATTCCATAGGTCCCTCCCCGACCCAATGAATGACCTCTGCCACTCTGCCCGGTAACCTTCTTATTTTTAGCCCATAAACCTCAATTTCTTGGCGGGAAAATTTCCGCCAAAAACTCTAAATGTAAAATCTCTGGGATGATTATAATCCCATGAGGATCCCTCCATAATTCTTTCCGGGATCCTGACATTCTAACTGCGGTAAATCCAGGTTCTGATTCTACTGAGGCAGTAGACCACAGACCCAAAACGTGTGTAGAAAGCCAGTACCTATGTAATAACTTAATAATAACCACCATTCCTACCAAGCAATAACACTTATAGCTAATGTCCTCTACAGTATTAGGACATAGTAACTGAGCGCATGTGCAAAGCATTGTAGTACCATGAAGCTACTCAGAGAACAGGAACATTGAGCGCAGTTACTGAAAAAGCAAGTGTGGAGAACTTCATGCTGGCATCTAATTATGGGTGGGAGCTAATGCATTATTGCTTTGTTTGAGAAATGAAGATATAAATGTGCATTGTGAATATACAGGGAGTGCAGAATTATTAGGCAAGTTGTATTTTTGAGGATTCATTTTTATTATTGAACAACAACCATGTTCTCAATGAACCCAAAAAACTCATTAATATCAAAGCTGAATATTTTTGGAAGTAGTTTTTAGTTTCTTTTTAGTTTTAGCTATTTTAGGGGGATATCTGTGTGTGCAGGTGACTATTACTATGCATAATTATTAGGCAACTTAACAAAAAAACAAATATATACCCATTTCAATTATTTATTTTTACCAGTGAAACCAATATAACATCTCAACATTCACAAATATACATTTCTGACATTCAAAAACAAAACAAAAACAAATCAGTGACCAATATAGCCACCTTTCTTTGCAAGGACACTCCAAAGCCTGCTATCCATGGATTCTGTCAGTGTTTTGATCTGTTCACCATCAACATTGCGTGCAGCAGCAACCACAGCCTCCCAGACACTGTTCAGAGAGGTGTACTGTTTTCCCTCCTTGTAAATCTCACATTTGATGATGGACCACAGGTTCTCAATGGGGTTCAGATCAGGTGAACAAGGAGGCCATGTCATTAGATTTTCTTCTTTTATACCCTTTCTTGCCAGCCACGCTGTGGAGTACTTGGACGCGTGTGATGGAGCATTGTCCTGCATGAAAATCATGTTTTTCTTGAAGGATGCAGACTTCTTCCTGTACCACTGCTTGAAGAAGGTGTCTTCCAGAAACTGGCAGTAGGACTGGGAGTTGAGCTTGACTCCATCCTCAACCCGAAAAGGCCCCACAAGCTCATCTTTGATGATACCAGCCCAAACCAGTACTCCACCTCCACCTTGCTGGCGTCTGAGTCGGACTGGAGCTCTCTGCCCTTTACCAATCCAGCCATGGGCCCATCCATCTGGCCCATCAAGACTCACTCTCATTTCATCAGTCCTTAAAACCTTAGAAAAATCAGTCTTGAGATATTTCTTGGCCCAGTCTTGACGTTTCAGCTTGTGTGTCTTGTTCAGTGGTGGCCGTCTTTCAGCCTTTCTTACCTTGGCCATGTCTCTGAGTATTGCACACCTTGTGCTTTTGGGCACTCCAGTGATATTGCAGCTCTGAAATATGGCCAAACTGGTGGCAAGTGGCATCTTGGCAGCTGCACGCTTGACTTTTCTCAGTTCATGGGCAGTTATTTTGCGCCTTGGTTTTTCCACACGCTTCTTGCGACCCTGTTGACTATTTTGAATGAAACGCTTGATTGTTCGATGATCACGCTTCAGAAGCTTTGCAATTTTAAGAGTGCTGCATCCCTCTGCAAGATATCTCACTATTTTTGACTTTTCTGAGGCTGTCAAGTCCTTCTTTTGACCCATTTTGCCAAAGGAAAGGAAGTTGCCTAATAATTATGCACACCTAATATAGGGTGTTGATGTCATTAAACCACACCCCTTCTCATTACAGAGATGCACATCACCTAATATGCTTAATTGGTAGTAGGCTTTCGAGCCTATACAGCTTGGAGTAAGACAACATGCATAAAGAGGATGATGTGGTCAAAATACTCATTTGCTTAATAATTCTGCACTCCCTGTAGTGAGGGCTGGATGAATTATTTATATTTACTCTGAAGCTCATGCTGTGTGCGCAGAGACACTGGTGCTCTGCAATATCAAACTACACTTAGCAGGCCTTTAACCCCTTAAGAACTCAGCCCTATTTCACCTTAAGGACTTGGCCATTTTTTGCAAATCTGACCAGTGTCCCTTTAAGTGCTGATAACTTTAAAACGCTTTGACTTACCCAGGCCGTTCTGAGAATGTTTTTTCGTCACATATTGTACTTCATGACAAAGTTTCAGTTTCTCTACTTCTGTAATACATAGTAATACCCCCAAAAATTGTGATGACTTTACATTCCCCATATGTCTACTTCATGTTTGTATCATTTTGGGAATGCCATTTTATTTTTTGGGGATGTTACATAGCTTAGAAGTTTAGAAGCAAATTTAGAAATTTTTCAGAAATTTTCCAAATCCCACTTTTTATGGACCAGTCCAGGTCTGAAGTCACTTTGTAAGGCTTATGTAATAGAAACCACCCAAAAATGACCCCATTTTAGAAACTACACTCCTCAAGGTATTCCAAACTGATTTTACAAACTTTGTTAACCCTTTAGGTCTTCCACAAGACTACATGGCAAATGGACATAAAATTTAAGAATTTTGATTTTTTGGAAAATAATTTTTTCCAGGAACAAAGCAAGGGTTAACAGCCAAACAAAACTCAATATGGGTTGCCCTGATTCTGTCGTTTGCAGAAACACCCCATATGTGGTCCTAAACTACTGTTTGGACAAACGGGAGGACAATGAAGCAGGGGAACGCCATATGGGTTTTGGAAGGCAGATTTTGCAGGACTGGTTTTGTTTATACCATGTCCCATTTCAAGCACCCGTTGCACCCCTAGAATAGAAATTGCAAGAAAGTGACTCCATCTAAGAAAGTACACACCTCAAGGTATTCAAAACTGGGTTTACAAACTTTGTTAACCCTTTAGGTGTTCCAAAAGAGTTAATGGCAGATGGAGAAACAATTTTAGAATTTCGATATTTTTTTTTTTTAATTTTCCATTTTAATAAATTTTTTCCAGTAATAAAGTAAGGGTTAACAGCCAAACAAAACTCAATATGGGTTGCCCTGATTCTGTAGTTTGCAGAAACACCCCATATGTGGTCCTAAACTACTGTTTCGCCAAACGGGAGGACATAGAAGCAGGGGAACGCCATATGGGTTTTGCAAGGCAGATTTTGCAGGACTGGTTTTGTTTATACCATTTCTCATTTCAAGCCCCCCGTTGCACCCCTAGAATAGAAATTCCAAAAAAGTGACTCCATCTAAGAAAGTACACCCCTCAAGGTATTCAAAACTGGGTTTACAAACTTTGTTAACCCTTTAGGTGTTCCACAAGAGTTAATGGCAGATGGAGAAACAATTTTGGAATTTCAATTTTTTGGAAAATTTTCCATTTTAACCCTTATTTTATTACTGGAAAAAATGGGTTAACAGCCAAACAAAACTCAATATGGGTTTCCCTGATTCTGTAGTTTGCAAAAACACCCCATATGTGGTCCTAAACTACTATTTGGCTAAACGGCAGGACATAGAAGAAGGGGAACGCCATATGGGTTTTGGAAGGCAGATTTTGCTGGACTGGTTTATTTACACCATGTACCCTTTCAAGCCCCCGTGAAGCACCCCTAGAGTAGAAACTCCATAAAAGTGACCCATCTAGGAAACTACGGGATAAGGTGGTTGATGTTTTGGGACTATTTTAGGTTAAATATGATTTTTGGTTGCTCTATATTACACTTTTTTGAGGCAAGGTAACAAAAAATGTAAATTCTAAAATTGTTTCTACATTCGCTATTTAGTTTTGGAGAACACCTAAAGGGTTAACAAAGTTTGTAAAGTAACTTTTGAATACCTTGCGGGATGTAGTTTCTTAGATGGGGTCACTTTTTTGGAGTTTCTAGTCTAGGCTACATCAGGGGGGCTTCTAATGGGACATGGTGTAAATAAACCAGTCCATCAAAATCTGCCTTCCAGAAACTATATGGCGTTCCCTTCCTTCTATGCCCTGCCGTGTGGCTATATAGCCATTTACGACCACATATGGGGTGTTTCTGCAAACTACAGAATCTGGGCAATAAATATTTAGTTTTGTTTGTCTGTTAACCCTTGCTTTATTACAGGAAAAAAAGGATTCAAATGGAAATTTTGCCCAAAAATGGGTGTTTAACGCTGTTCATCTGAGGGGTTTGGTCAAATGTTATTTTTATAGGGCAGATTCTTACGGACGCGGCAATACCTAATATGTCTACTTTTTTATTTATTTAGATTTTACACTATATTATCATTTGAGGAACCCAAAAAATTATTTTAGTATCGCCATAGCCTGGGAGCTACAGTTTTTTTTTTTTTGTTGGGCGACTATCTAATGTAGGGGCTCATTTTTTGCGGGATGAGATGGCGGTTTGATTGGCACTATTTGGGGGCGCATATGACTTTTTAATGGCTTGTTATTACACTTTTTGGGATCCAAGGTGACAATAAAAATACCTTTTTTTGACATAGTTTTTATTTTATTTTTTTGACGGCATTTATCGAGGGGCTAGTTTATGGGGTATTTTTATAGAGAAGATTTTTACGGACGCGGTGATGCCCAATATGTATGGCTCTCAGACTTTGGAGACACTAAGCAGGCATCTTCAAACTGCGGCCCTCCAGATGTTGTAAAACTACAATTCCGACCATGCCCTGCTGATTGCTGTAGGTTGTCTGGGCATGCTGGGAGTTATAGTTTTACAACATCTGGAGGGCCGCAGTTTGAGGATGCCTGCACTAAAACTAATATTTTTTGGAGAAAAAATTAGTTTCCGTGTCTCCAAAGTCTAAGAGCCATAAATTTTTATGTTCTCTAGGGGACTGTTGGGGATTATAAAAATTTAGTACTCCATGGAAGTGTGATACTCCCTGAAGCAATCGATAACGCAGAGGATGATCGGGGCAAGTGTCACATTGAGTGGTGGTGTCCTTCCATATCCCCCTCTTGTGACACACTCTGCATCTTTTTTGGGTTCGTCCCTTCTTTCCAGTATGGGGGACCACACCTGGAAAATGTTGGCCAGGGACGACCCGGGCGCCTCCAATTCCCGAGGTACTCCGGCCTGCTCTTTCCCGGTCTGAAAAAATCAGGTCCTTGAGGACTGCCTCATAGAATTGGAGGAATGTCCCTGTGCTGCCAGCGCTTCGGGATAGTACAAAAGCGTTGTACAAGGCAACCAGTACCAAGTAGACCGCAACTTTTTTGTACCATGCCCGGGTTTTGCGCATGGCATTATATGGCTTGAGGACTTGATCAGAGAGCTCAACTCCTCCCATATACCGATTGTAGTCGACGATACAATCGGGCTTGAGGACCGTTGCCGCGGTACCTCGCACAGGGACAGGGGTGATGCTGTTAGAGTGGATTGTGGCCAGTATAAGGAAATCCCTCTTGTCCTTATACCTGACCAGCAACAGGTTTCCACTGGTAAGGGCACGGGTCTCACCCCTGGGGATAGGTACCTGGAGGGGGTGGGCAGGGAGGCCTCGCTGATTTTTCCGCACGGTCCCACAAGCGGACGACAAGAGGAACGTGGGGTCATCCTAATCCTCACTGGGGCTCTCGGAGTTGGAGGCAAGCTGGGCGTTTGCCTGATCCACCGAGAACATCCGGCGGGCCATGGGTATGTGTGTGTGCGTGTGTATGTGCGTGCATGTAAAACTCTATTGTATGTGCGTGTGTGTGGGGCACGGGTGTTCACGTACTAAAAAGTAAAAAAAAAGAAAATGGACAAGTGTTAGAAAGAAAAAAAAAGTTCCAAACTTGCTGATCAGCGGCTGGGGGGGGGGGGGGGCTGTGGTAGTGGTGGTGGGGGGGGGGGGGCAAGTGGCAGCACTCCTAGGTGGGTCTAGGGTCTCACAGCTAAGTGCTGTGGCCCCCAACCACCAGAGACCACCAAAAACAATAAATCAGTTAAAGTTTTTTTTTTTCCCTAACTCTCTCTTCTATCCCTGCCTAATCGTGCCTCTCGCTCACTGACCCTAACCTACCTAGAGGGTGATGGGTGCCAACGGGGGGATCATAGGAGCTGGTGCTGAACGGTGCTGGACGGTGCAGGTGCAGCAACAGGAAGAGGAGGGGAGAGAGGAGCGCCGGGAGTTTGAATCTCCCGCCTCTCTCCAGCACCAATCAGCACCAAGGACAGCACCGCCACACCCAAATGCTCGGACTGTGATTGGTGGTGTGTAATCACACCACCGATCACCATCCTTTTCCGGTTCATCGGGTCACCGGAGACCCGAATGGACCGGAAACGCAGCCCTATTTCACCTTAAGGACTTGGCCATTTTTTGCAAATCTGACCAGTGTCACTTTAAGTGCTGATAACTTTAAAACGCTTTGACTTATCCAGGCCATTCTGGCCTTTTTTCGTCACATATTGTACTTCATGACACTGGTAAAATGAAGTCAAAAAAAAAAAATTTTATTTATAAAAAATACCAAATTTACGAAACATTTGTAAAATATAGCAAATTTTAGCAAAAATAGTTTCAATTTATCTACTTGTATAATACATAGTAATACCTCCAAAAATAGTTATTACTTTACATTTCCCATATGTCTACTTTATGTTTGGATCATTTTGGGAATGATATTTTATTTTTATGGATGTTACAAGGCTTAGAAGTTTAGAAGCAAATCTTTAAATTTTTTAGAAATTTTCAAAAACCTAATTTTTAGGGACCAGTTCAGGTCTGAAGTCACTTTGCGAGGCTTACATAATAGAAACCACCCAAAAATGACCCCATTCTATAAACTACACCCCTCAAGGTATTCAAAACTGATTTTACAAACTTTGTTAAGCGTTTAGGTGTTCCACAAGAATTAATGGAAAATAGAGATACAATTTCAAAATTTCACTTTTTTGGCAGATTTTCCATTTTAATAATTTTTTTCCAGTTACAAAGCAAGGGTTAACAGCCAAACCAAACTCAATATTTATGGCCCTGATTCTGTAGTTAACAAAAACACCCCATATGTGGTCATAAACCGCTGTACGGGCACACGGCAGGGCGCAGAAGAAAAGGAATGCCATACGGTTTTTGGAAGGCAGGTTTTGCTGGACTGGTTTTTTTGACACCATGTCCCATTTGAAGCCCCCTGATGCACCCCTAGAGTAAAAACTACATAAAAGTGACCCCATCTAAGAAACTACACCCCTCAAGGTATTCAAAACTGATTTTACAAACTTTGTTAACTCTTTAGGTGTTCCACAAGAATTAATGGAAAATAGAGATACAATTTCAAAATTTCACTTTTTTGGCAGATTTTCCATTTTAATAATTTTTTTCCGGTTACAAAGCAAGGGTTAACAGTCAAACCAAACTCAATATTTATGGCCCTGATTCTGTAATTTACAGAAACACCCCATATGTGGTCGTAAACCACTGTACGGGCACACGGCAGGGCGCAGAAGGAAAAAAATGCCATACGGTTTTTGGAAGGCAGGTTTTGCTGGACTGGTTTTTTTGACACCATGTCCCATTTGAAGCCCCCCTGATGCAACCCTAGAGTAGAAACTCCATAAAAGTGACCCCCTCTAAGAAACGACACCCCTCAAGGTATTCAAAACAGATTTTAAAAACGTTGTTTTACCCTTTAGGTGTTCCACAAGAGTTATTGGCAAATGGAGATGAAATTTCAGAATTAAGATTTTTGGGCAAATTTTACATTTTAATCCATTTTTCCCAGTAACAAAGCAAGGGTTAACAGCCAAACAAAACTCAATATTTATGGCCCTGATTCTGTAGTTTAGAGAAACACCCCATATGTGGTCGTAAACAGCTGTACGGGCACAGCAGGGCACAGAAGGAAAGGAATGCCATACGGTTTTTGGAAGGCAGATTTTGCTGGACTGTTTTTTCTGGCACCATGTCCCATTTGAAGCCCCCCTGATGCACCCCTAGAGTAGAAACTCCAAAAAAGTGGCCCGATTTTAGAAACTACGGGATAGGGTGGCAGTATTGTTGGTACTAGTTTAGGGTGCATATGATTTTTGGTTGCTCTATATTACACTTTTTGTGAGGCAAGATAACAAGAAATAGCTGTTTTGGCACCGTTTTTATTTTTTGTTATTTACAACATTTATCTGACAGGTTAGATCATGTGATATTTTAATAGACCAGGTTGTCACGGATGCGGCGATACCTAATATATATACCTTTTTATTATTTATGTAAGTTTTTCACAATGATTTCATTTTTGAAGCAAAAAAAATCATGTTTTAGTGTCTCCATATTCTGAGAGCCAAATTTTTTTTACGGTGTTCATCTGAGAGGTTAGGTCATGTGATATTTTTATAGAGCCGGTCGATACGAACGCGACAATACCAAATATGTATACTTTTTTTTTATTTATGTAAGTTTTACACAATAACAGCTTTTTTTTAAAAAATATATATATGTTTTAGTGTCTCCATATTCTGAGCTATAGTTTTTTTTATTTTTTGGGCGATTGTCTCAGGTAGGGGCTCATTTTTTGCAGGATCAGGTGAAAGTTATATTGGTACTGAGGGGTTAGATCATGTGATATGTTTATAGAGCCGGTCGACGTGGCGATACCTAATATGTATACTTCCCCCCCCCCTATTTTTTACCTATTTTTTTTTACTTTATTTTGGGAAAATGACGTTTTTGTTTATTTTTACTTGAAACTTAAATTTTTTTGGGGGGAAAACTTTCTTTTTCACTTTATTTTTTTGTCCCACTTGGGACTTGAACTTTGGGGGGTATAATCCTTTACAAAGCATTCCAATACTTCTGTATTGGAATGCATTGGCTGTATGAGTAATACAGTGAGTATTACTCATACAGCTTCCGGCCTGTGAGATCCAGGGGGCTGGATCTCACAGACTTGTCACCGGAAGGCAGCGCGATGCCTTCCTTAGACATCGCGCTGCCTTCCATGCCATCGGGTCCCCCCTACAGCCGCATGGGGACCTAAGGGCACCGCCCGATCGGCGCCGCAACCGCAGGTAAAGCCGCAAACTGCAAGTCTGAATTGACCTGCGGTTTGCGGCGATCGCCGATACGGGGGGGTCACATGACCCCCCCGGGCATTGTGACAGGATGCCCGCTGAATGGTTTCAGCGGGCATCCTGTCCCGATTAACCCCCGCCGCAATTGCGGTTTAAACCCATGACGTACCGGTACGTCATGGGTCCTTAAGGACTCGGGAAACATGCCGTACCGGTACGTCATGCGTCCCTAAGGGGTTAAGGACTCGGGAACCATGCCGTACCGGTACGTCATGGGTCCCTAAGGGGTTAAAAGGCATTTAATACACAATATGCACATATATTTTCTTCCGTTTTTCTGTTCCGTTTCTTTACAGGTCCATATGTGAAACCATTCATTTCAATGGGGCTTGAAAATAAACGGGAATGACTCTGTGCGCATTCCATGTCCTCATGTCCGTTTGTGCAAAAAAAAAAAATAGAAAATGTCCTATTCTTGTCCGTTTTGTGGACAAGGAGAGACATTGTTACAATGAATCAGCAAAGAAAAACAGATGCAACACGGACGTCACACGGATGTCATCCGTTTTTTTTTTGGGCGGATCTGTGTTTTGCGGATCAGTAAATACATACAATCGTGTGCATGAGCCATAAGATTGATTCTTGATATCAGTTTTGGGATATTCAGTATTGGGACAACAATATAGAACTGTATTATCGAGGACTTTTGGACTATACTATTAGATGTTAGCTGTGTTATGTATTGCAATTATAATTGTCTACTACTTGATTGGTTTTTAAAATAGATCTAAAAAATCATATGTAATATTCCTAAAACTGGGAGGAGACATATGATGGGATATTTAGATTATTAACTGCTGTTAGGGCCCAGCAATTAGTTTTATGGCAAAAATTCCTGACACTGCATTAACCATAATACACATATTTGCATGACCTTTGTACAATTTTAGTTGATTTTTGTTTTGTAAATTTTGTATATATTATATATGCTAGAACTGTACGACCAGGAGAGCAAATCTTCTGTATTTATACATTTTTTTTATCACGTGCGCCATGCAGGGAGCATGTGTCCTTTCTCCCAAATGCCGTGCATCTATGATATTCCTCCTGCAATTGTCGCTGACCACTTTGCCCAGCTGTAGTTGGCGTATATTTGTTTGCTGGCCACACATTCTATTATGGATGACTGATGGAGTGGATGAGAAGGCTTCTGAGCGGTATAAGCAGTAACTGATGATTACAAGGATGCGGCCTGGCTGCCACAAAGAAGACCAGGAGAAGGAGGACAATCTTGTTCTGATTGCTGATGCTGGCCAGTTCGATTTTTCCACTGAATGATGGTGATGCAGTTACATGTACCGAAATAGCCATGGTGCCGAGGTTGGTGTTTGAACGTCCACAGCATATTTTCATCTTGCAGACCTTGCACACGGCAGTGATTGATTTTTTTTTTTTGCAGCACTGTGGAGAAAAATTGCCTATGGGATATACCTGCAGCTAAGCCTGGCCTAGGTGTGGCACGTTTTGAGCCTGCACCAATGGTATCAGTGGCATCACCAGTTCCAGAGCTGACCACAATAGAAGCAGATTTGTCCTTTGCAGTTCTGTGGGATGTTTTAGCTGTATGTTGCCTTTTCTCTTTATTGCCGCTCTCATAAAGCTACCCTTCCCTCTGACAGACCTTCCCTTGGCTTTCTTAGGTCTGTCCTAAATCTTATACAGGTGCAGAAGACCTCCTTGTGCTGCTGCGATCTTGACATGCGCAGAGAGTAGAGGTGTATATGCTACTCTGTCACAGCGTTCAGCTGACATTGGTCCTGCTGATTTCAGCATATGTGCAGTAAGCACTTGAATCCAACGTATATACACTTCAGCTCACTGCGCATATCAGAATCGCGGCAGCTCAAGGTGGTCTTCTATGCCTGCATGAGATTTGGTACGGCCAGGTGCTGACATAGGAAAGCCAAGGGGAGGTCTGTGAGAGAGAGGAGGAGGTTTATGAGAGCGAAATGGGTGGGATAGCAAGGGCTGACTCCATGACTCGTCTCTTCCAGCGCAACACACCAATGACTGCAGGAGCTACCAGTTGATGATGTCAGTTACATTTTCAAAGATGATTTTTAACATAAACTTACTACTTTTAATACTGAATAAAACTCGTTTCTGAATGATGGGAGCATGAATAGTAGGAACCTGTAGATACAGTCCTGATCAAAAGTTTAAGACCACTTGAAAAATGGCAAAAAATCATATTTTACATTGTTGGATCTTAACAAGGTTCCAGGTAGAGCTTCAACATGCAACAAGAAGAAATGAGAGTGAGACAAAACATTTTTTGAGCATTCAATTAATTGAAAATATCAATTCAACTGAAACAGGCTGTTTTTCAGCTGATCCAAATTTTAGGACCACATGCAAAGATGTGGATTCATTGTCATTTTCTGTCAGGTAGTCACACGTTGTGATGGCAAAGACAAAAAAACTCTCCCTTTTTGAACGTGGTCGGGTTGTTGAACTGCATAAGCAGGGTCTCTCACAGCGCGCCATCGCTGCTGAGGTGGGATGCAGTAAGACAGTCATTTGGAATTTCTTAAATGATCCTGAGGGTTATGGAACAAAAAAGTCAAGGTAAAGACCCAAAAAAATTTCATTAGCACTGACCCGGAGGATCCAATTGGCTGTCCGTCAAGACACTGGACGATCCTCGACCCAAATTAAGGCCCTTACTGGTGCTGAATGCAGCCCCATAACCATCAGACGGCATCTGAGACTGAAGGGCTTCAAAAACAAAAAACGTCTTCAAAGACCTCGTCTCCTTGAACGCCACAGAATTGCTCGTTTGGACTTTGCAAGAGAGCACCAAACATGGGACATTCAAAGGTGGAAGAAAGTTTTATTCTCTGATGAGAAAAAATTTAACCTTGAAGGTCCTGATGGTTTCCAACGTTACTGGCATGACAAGCGGATCCCAACTGAGATGTTTTCTACGCGCCACAGTGGAGGGGGCGCCATAATGGTCTGGGGTGCTTTTTCCTTCAGTGGAACAATGGAGCTTCAGGAAGTGCAGGGGCGTAAAACGGCCGCTGGCTATGTCCAGATGTTGCAGAGAGCAATTCTCATGACTGAGGACCCTCGTCTGTGTGGTAACGACTGGGTTTTTCAACAGGACAACGCTACAGTACACAATGCCCGCAGGACAAGGGACTTCTTCCAGGAGAATAACATCACTCTTTTGGCCCATCCTGCATATTCCCCTGATCTAAATCCAATTGAGAACCTTTGGGGATGGATGGCAAGGGAAGTTTACAAAAATGGACAACAGTTCCAGACAGTAGATGTGCAGTAAGCCGGATTGGGGCAATTGCACACTGGCGCAAAATTAATCGTTTTTAGTTTGTGACGCCAATTGTAGCTTGCGCAGGTACTGTAACAGGGCCCTTTAAGATGTAATAGCTCACGTACCAGGTGAGGAATGACAGAGGGGGATAATGTCTCTAGTTTAGTAGGTATTGTGTCAACGGTGTCTCCTACCTTGGTACGGCTAGATTCCTGGATCCTGGCTCACATGCAATAAAGTGAGTGCGGTTAGTAGGAGTAATTGAGGAATGAATGAGATCCAGACAGGAAATATAATCCAACTTGTCTTTACTTAATGGCAGCTTGAATCCATACGAATTACAGCATAGGTCTTGGGTCCCAGCAGGTATTGGCAATATGTGGCAGGAATCAATATGTATTCTGCTTCTTATCATATACCTAGAGAATCTGGCAGGTATCTATCTTCCGCTCTGTCTGTCTTCTGCTTGGTGTGGGCCTGACTAGCTGAGGAGGTATTTGGCTTCTCCTGCACTCTGGATAAACACTCACAGTTCTGCTCGCAGGGAATGGCTTCCTGGAGATCTGTAGTTCTGGAGGTGGCTGCTTGCTTTGTCACCAGCTGAGGTAGCAGACTCAGGCTGGGAAGAGTGATCCTTGGCCTCAGCCGAGGCTGGATCCTAGGTTGGGATCCGTGTTTTTGGGAGCTCCTACCAACACAGCCTTCCCCAAGCAGGGGGCTGGTACACACTAACTAGACCTTTCCTTCCTCACCATGAGGCAGGATGTGGGAACATTCCACTCCTCCTCAAAGAGGGGGGAGCTAGGCTAGAATTAACTATTCCAGGCTAGATATGCTAAACTGGCTTTGGTCTGCTGAACATATTGCTGCCACCTGCTGGTGTACATGGAAATTACAGCAAATACATTTTACAGGCCTGGAAAATACATATAATGGGAAATGCATTGTTAGATCACACAAGATGACAATATACATATGCACCTGACATGATGTAGCGGGGAGAAAGAGTTTAGTGACATACTCTGGGATGTTACATACCCCCTTACTTTAAGTGAAGCCGTCCTCGGCGTATGCTTAGGAGAGTGGAGGAATCAGCTCTGGGTACCCAATAAAATACAAAGTGCTGCGTGAATTTACATATAATGACATACAACGACAAAACATGAAACGGCTTTCCCCAGGTTCCTGCCCGCTAGAGTAAGGTGTCCAACACACAGTTTCCTTCTCTTGGTATAACCAGGTAACCTAAATACTGCACAAAGCAAAACCTTTACTGACTGACTTTGTATGTCCTGAGCTCTGTAGACATCAAAGAAAGCATGGGAGTGTCTTTACTCAGTAATCCCACCATTATGTAATGGAATGCCGCAAATGAAAGGGTGGCATTATCCTGTATTCCCCTCCCTGCACCATAGCCTGAAGAAATTTGGCTTGTAGCACGATCACTATGATGACTGTGGGGTAGCTAGAATATGTGCCTCTAAGGCTTGAGGTACCATACCTTAGGCAAAAGCTCAGAAGGGGAGGTATTTATCGTCTCCATATCTTCTGGCAAGTCACAGGAGGAGGGCCTTTAATCCTGTGCGCTCCTGGAAATGAGACACCTCAGGATGGGAACAATCCTGAACATTTAACAAGCGGGAAGGAGCAGCCTAGGGCTTCTAACGATTCCCGAAGCAGCAGGGGTACCTGTGAAGTTACTAGATCTGCTAGGACTTACCACTTGGTCCTACCCTGGGTACCTATGGGTATATAACACCGGGTGTAGGCCATTAGTATTCAGCGTCCGTATGAAGACAGTCCGTATAAAGGGGGGAGAGAACAAGAGCTGTAAAAAGGCACACTTTAAGTAAGTTGCTACATTTTTGTTAGGTGCAATGGTTAAGTGCAATCATCACAAACAGTGCATAAATTCACATTGCGGCACCTAGAAGGATAATACACACAATGGGCATGTTATTTTAAACGTTGCATAACAGTAAACTTGTACAAAAAGTGCAAAAGTATTACAGTATGAAAATCACAAATATCAAATAGTGCAAATTTATTAAGGCAAGGATAGGCTCAACAATAACTTGAGCCCTTATTCCTAGAAGTGCTTGTAGTAGAATCCTCTGGAAACTGATAAAAGTCCATTGTAATCCACAGGGTTAAAGTTAATTGTAATCCAAAGGGTTAAAATGTTCAAGAGTAGCAGGCTATCAGGTAATCTGAGAAAGGGGATAAAACACTTAACTTGGACATGAGGGGTTAGGTGCTGATGGGGGGAGTCCTAACTGAGCATGACCATCAGGGTGAGGACTAAACAGGGCAACCTGAAACATCAAAACGTTAAAATCACACAAAAGGCCAACAGGTCCTCACCCATCAGGTATCAGTCCATGGAGTGGCTCCCAAATGTCATTGATTTTTTTTTTGTAATGGGACACCTTACAGGAAGGTGTCCAGCTCCTCATGCTGCTGGAGCTGCTAAACCTCATGAGAGGATGTTCCTGCCTCTGATGGTAGCTCATTGTAGCTGCCGTTGTAGTACGCCACTGCCCTCTGCTGGTGGCTGCAGGAACTGGCTGTGCGGACAGCCTGGAGAATGCTGCGGTGACTTGCTGTAGCCCGGGATCTCCAGCCGGCACAGAGGGTGATAGAACCTCTGGCTGAAGGGGCTCAGGAAGGGGGGAAGCAGGTTGCTGGGGCTGCTTCCAAGGCAAGATGTATGGGGGTATGAGATACGGCTGTACCTTAGGATTAAAGGTAAGGACAGAGTTATTGATCTGTCCGACCCTCAGAGTTGGTGGTGCTGCCAGATCTGGGATGAGAGGTGCTGGCTCTGGTTGGGGTCGTTCCTTAAATCTCAAACGGCCATCCGGTGTTTCCTGGAGGCCTCTCACCTTACCCGCAGAGCCTGGATCTTTCTGCCAGGTCTCTGGGACAACGGCAGGGGTGAGCGGTTTATCCAGCAGGGTTACACCCGCAGCAAACGGTCCCTGGATGGATCGCATGGGAGTATATTCTACCTGGTCTCCCACGTATAAGTTGTGCCGGGCCTGTGGCAGATAATGCCGCTTGACTGAGCGACGGCCCACAAACACCTCCGATCCGGAGTAATTGTCCTGCAGAAACCCGACTCCCCGCTCCATGGAAAACTACAGAAAAGTCCCGGTACGCCTGACCAAGGTGGGGTCCCCTGGCTGTGGGTCATCGACCACCTGTTTGACCCACTCTTCAACGGCCGACTTGTATTCCCAGGCCGTCTGAGCAAACGCGATAATTTCGTGGGGCACCTCAGGGTTCAGGCTCTTTACTTGGCTGGGAGTGTAGCTGGGCGGCGGAGTGGAAACACTGGCCGCCTCCGCCGCACCAGTAGGTGACTGTCGCGGTGCAGGCCTAGGCCTGGTGGCAGGTGCTGGGGTCTCAGGACGCGGTGCAGGGGCGGACACGGACTGGGCCGGGGCCTCAGGGAGCGTGGCAGCTCCTACCTTTAGTTGCGGCCGGGCGGCCGGTTCCGGTGCCTCCTGTTTGCCATCTGGGGGTGCCATCTTTGTCTCAAACACCGGCTTGTCAATGGCGGGGGTAGCTGTGTCAGCGGCGTCCTCCGCGGGAACAGACTTGATGTCGACTTCCATCTTTATAGGCACGTCGTCTTCCGCAGGAGCGCTTGACAAGGCGGAGGGATCCACAGCCTCCGGGAACTCCATCAGGTCCGGGCTCTCGGCATCAGTCACCGGGACTTCAGTGGCGGCCTCTTCTGGAACCTCCGGGATGCTGGCCAAGGTAAGTGTAGCAGATTCTTTGACCAGGGAGGAATCCACTGCCTCCGGACTGGCGGCGAATATAGAGGGACCGCTCTTCTTTAATACTTTGGAGACCTGGATCTCTGGTGGGTGCTCCTCATAGATCGGTTCTTCATCAAATGACATCTGGTTCCACCGAGGTTGGGGAAATGCCATCTTGACCACTTCTTCGATCCAACAGACTGCTAGTTCTAAGGGTGTAGCCCAGAGGGTGGAGTCTTTATCCCCCATGGCTCACAATAGAAAGTTCACTGGGGGCAGTCTCTAGTTTTCCCGGTTTCAGGGGGCGTATTTGGCATCTTCGCGCTCTTGAGGGGGAGTTACTAATTTTTCCCCCTTCTGGGGGGCGTATTCGGCAGTTTTGCGCTCTTGAGGGGGTGTTTCTCATCTCTTCCAATCTCTTGGGTTCGGTGACAATAACTTCTTGAAGAGGCGTGTATTCGCTATCTTTGCCATTTTGAAAGTCATAGAGATGCTGCGCCATGAGGGAAACATGGCCGATTAACCCTTGCAGTGCTGACGCGCACAATGCAGCGTTTTCTGGGCCAGTAATAAAAGTAATAAAGTCCATTTTCAACGTTTTTGCACAATCTTCAGCCCTTGCAATACTGTGAAACATGCGATCCGGTCCGTTTTAACACACAATTGGATCCGGTTCTGTTGGACAGGGGGTGGCACACAATTCAATTCAATCCTGTTCACAGTGACGCCAAAATATGCAGTAAGCCGGATTAGTGCAATTGCACACTGGCGCAAAATTAATAGTTTTTAGTTTGTGACGCCAATTGCAGCTTGCGCAGGTACTGTAACAGGGACCTTTAAGATGTAATAGCTCACGTACCAGGTGAGGAATGCCAGAGGGGGATAATGTCTCTAGTTTAGTAGGTATTGTGTCAACGGTGTCTCCTACCTTGGTACGGCTGGACTCCTGGATGCTGGCTCACATGCAATAAAGTGAGTGCGGTTAGTAGGAGTAATTGAGGAATGAATGAGATCCAGACAGGAAATATAATCCAACTTGTCTTTACTTAATGGCAGCTTGAATCCATACGAGTTACAGCATAGGTCTTGGGTCCCAGCAGGTATTGGCAATATGTGGCAGGAATCAATATGTATTCTGCTTCTTATCAAATGCCTAGAGAATCTGGCAGGTATCTATCTTCTGCTCTGTCTGTCTTCTGCTTGGTGTGGGCCTGACTAGCTGAGGAGGTATTTGGCTTCTCCTGGACTCTGGATAAACACTCACAGTTCTGCTCGCAGGGAATGGCTTCCTGGAGATCTGTAGTTCTGGAGGTGGCTGCTTGCTTTGTCACCAGCTGAGGTAGCAGACTCAGGCTGGGAAGAGTGATCCTTGGCCTCAGCTGAGGCTGGATCCTAGGTTGGGATCCCTGTTTCTGGGAGCTCCTACCAACACAGCCTTCCCCAAGCAGGGGGCTGGTACACACTAACTAGATCTTTCCTTCCTCCCCATGAGGCAGGATGTGGGAACATTCCACTCCTCCTCAAAGAGGGGGGAGCTAGGCTGGAATGAACTATTCCAGGCTAGATATGCTAAACTGGCTATGGTCTGCTGAACATATTGCTGCCACCTGCTGGTGTACATGGAAATTACAGCAAATACATTATACAGTATTGGCAGAATGGGGCGGCTCTACTAATCAATGGGGATGGGATGGTGCTCTGAACTGCACACACCAAAAATTAATGCAAAAAGGTAGTTAAGGAAGATATGGCACTCATATATCTGGAAGACTGCTCAAACATTTAATTTTATTATATTCAGATATTCTACAGGTCACAAATTACTAAAAATCATACATCTAAAATCATCATACAAGATACGTAAATTGTACAAGAAATACACAATAAAACCATTAAAACATCACTAAAATGACGATTAGGTATGTTAAATAGCTGAGGAATAGGGTATTGGTTGACCCTATATGCCTAGCAGCAAATGTAATCAGGTCATCGAATAAGGTGATCATTCAGGCTGGATGTCGATCAAACCATCACCATATATTCGATAACCACAAAAATTCGATAACCGCAATTCACAGTATGCTCTGTTTAACAGATATAATAGTCGTTCAAACCAGATTCTCGATTAGATGGTCACCAGATATTCGGCATTATCGATCGCCATTAAACATGTTGGAATGCATTTGTATAATTTTCACAGATTGTAGGACGCGGTTTCAGTTCGATTATTGGCTGTGAGTTGCAGGTGTTGTACCGATCCAACACCATATATTCGGTCGGCTTACAAAGTCAATATTTCGTTATAGAAACACTGTGTCAAATTTCACAAATTAGCTTGAATAATTCGGGATTCCAGCTCTCTGGTGGCGTCCCACCTCTTTATGAGCTGTAGTACTCCCTTACCTCCAAAACGAAATATAGCCTTTCCTCTGGTCTCCGCTGTTTCAGCGTCCCTCGTGCTCAGATCCTGGGTTGCTCCAATTAAGGTGGAATGGAACAATATGGCTCCAGGGAGTTCTTTAGCAGGCACGGGACAATCTGTTCTCAGCCAGCAGATGGGAGAGAGGTGCAGATCCTGGTAGTCATGTAGCGTACGCAGAAATGGTGGTATTAGAGGGTCCAAATTTCTCCCAGACGCGTTTCGAAGTCTTATAGATTCTGACATCTTCCTCAGTGGTAATCTGGAACCCACCTTACCACCTTTTTATATCCCATTTCCTGATTGAGATCCAGTAGGAACAAAATCCTGTCTTGGACCATGATAGCGGTTAGATAGAAAGTCTGGCCCGGATTTTGATGTACAAAGCCACTTTGATGTCATTAGTGTTGTTAATCAAATTATTAATTAATTAATCAATTATTGCATCTGTCCATAGTTTTTAACAATCAGATCGATGCAATGTGTCAAAATATTTCTTTTGAACAAAAAAACGCATGGTGCGGTAGTGGTGCGGTATTCATGCGTTTTTTTTCCCCCAATGCGTTTTTTTGTCCAATGCTGCTGGAAAGACATTCCTAACAACTTGGATAAAGGATTTGAAGTTATCTCAATTCTTTCTCAAGATATACCCTTATTTCCTCTTTTTTAATTATTAGAATAATCCTCATCGTGTAAATAATCATCATATAACTAATTTTAAAAATACACATAATCATAAATAGATAAAAACATTCGTAAAACATTAATAATTAAAACTTTCGGACATATATGTGATGCGAAGGCTTGTATTGATGAATATGAGAATATGGTTGATTACAAGGTGGGTGCCTTCCACCAAGGAACAGTCGGATGTACGTAATAAAAATACCATCCGACTGTGCATCAGTGGACAGGCACCCACCCAAGAGCCTCTTATATTTATAAAAAAAATATAATTTCAAGTTCGGCATTTAATCCGTGTGGGATAAGGGTATCCAACTCGAAGATCCATCTCGATTCTATTCTAGACATTTTATCCACATGGTTCCCATCCCTCCAATCCAATTCGACCTTTTCTATCGCTGCGAAGCTTAGATTTTTAGTTTGTTGGTCATGATATTCCTTAAAGTGTTTTGAGAGTGGGTGATCCATGTGGCCTTTTCGGATATTATTTAGATGTTCCGCAATCCTTGTCTTTAACATCCGTTTGGTCCTTCCTACATAAATTTAATTACAAGGGCACTTTATTACGTAGATGACACTCATAGTGTTACACGTGAGATATTCCTTTATTTTATGTCTAAGTTGGTTTATCAGGGATATTATCTCAAGAATTTTTCATGGAAAACATGTTGTTCGGCAGTTAATACACACACCACACCTACAGTTGTGTTCAAAATTATTCAACCCTCAATGCTGTAAAGGCTTTTAGGGAATTTAGTGTACATTTGTAATTGTCTTCAGAATGAAATCTTACAAGGACTTTTTAAAGAACCAAATGCAACTAAAATGACATCAATTGTTTTTGTAATACAGTATTAAATGGTTTTTTTTGTGATTTCTTCATTGACACAATTATTCAACCCCTTAAAGACTACCACTCTTAAGAACAGAGGTTCATTCAAGTGTTTTCGATCAGGTATTGAAAACACCTGTGAATGTCAAGGAGCAGCAATCAAACATAATAAGCACCAATTAGGCAGATTTAAAAGGACTGTGATACTCAGCTCCTTCTAGACATTTACTGGTGTGTTTACCAACATGGTGAAGTCAACAGAATGGTCCAGGAAGACAAGAGAAGAGGTGATTTCTCTTCACAGGAAGGGCAATGGCTATAAGAAGATTGCAAAGATGTTAAACATACCAAGAGACACCAGAGGAAGCATCATTCGCAAATTCAAGGCAAAGGGCACTGTTGAAACGCTACCTGGTCATGGCAGAAAGAAGATGCTGACTTCGACTGCTGTGCGATACCTGAAGCACAAAGTGGAGAAAAGTCCCCGTGTGACTGCTGAGGAACTGAAAAAAGATTTGTCAGATGTGGGTACTGAAGTTTCAGCTCAGACAATAAGGCGCACACTGCGTAATGAAGGCCTCCATGCCAGAACTCCCTGGCGCACCCCCTTGCTGTCTCCAAAGAATAAGAAGAGTCGACTGCAGTATGCCAAAAGTCATGTGGACAAACCACAAAAGTTTTGGGATAGTGTTCTGTGGACTGATGAAACAAAATTAGGACTGTTTGGGCCCATGGATCAACACTATGTTTGGAGGAGGAAGAACAAGGCCTATGAAGAAAAGAACACCTTGCCTACTGTGAAGCATGGTGGGGGGTCAATCATGCTTAGGGGCTGTTTTGCTTCTACAGGTACAGGGAAGCTTCAGCGTGTGCAAGGTACCATGAATTCTCTTCAGTACCAGGAGATATTGGATGAAAATGTGATGCAGTCCGTCACAAACCTGAGGCTTGGGAGACGTTGGACCTTTCAACAGGACAATGATCCCAAGCATACCTCCAAGTCCACTAGAGCATGGTTGCAGATTAAAGGCTGGAACATTTTGAAGTGGCCATCGCAGTCACCAGACTTAAATCCGATTGAGAACCTCTGGTGGGACTTAAAGAAAGCAGTTGCAGCGCGCAAGCCTAAGAATGTGACTGAACTGGAGGCTTTTGCCCATGAAGAATGGGCGAAGATACCCGTAGATCGCTGCAAGACACTTGTGTCAAGCTATGCTTCACGTTTAAAAGCTGTTATAACTGGAAAAGGATGTTGTACTAAGTACTAAGATTGAATGTCACTTGGGGGTTGAATAAAACTGATAATGATGTGAGCACAGAAAAGACATTTGTGGTTATTTCATTATAAATGTTATGTTATATTTGTCTGACTTACAAGTGCCTCTTTGATTTAATTGTAAACAAGATGACTGAAATGATCAAAATCAATGTCAAACTGGCCAAAACACTCAATTTCAGTGGGGGTTGAATAATTTTGAACACAACTGTATAGAAACGATGGATTTCTAACATTTTCTGTATTGTGTTTTTGTTGGTCTTCTTCCTCTTTGTCGTGGGGGCTACCTTAAGACCTAAATTAGGAGCTTTACTGTACACGATCTGCGGTATACTCGGGATCAGTGAACCTATCACTCTGCCCCCCTTTAGAAAGTGCCAGTGTTTTTTAATTATTTGTTGTATTTTTCTATACTGGGCATTGAAGGGCAAAACCATTCTTATAATTTCCTCATCCTTATTTTTTCTCCTCAATTGCGCCTGGTCAAAAAATGAATTTCTATCTAGTTGTTGCACTTTCACCAGGGATGAATCGACTATTGCTTGAGGGTATTCCCTAGCTGTAAATTGTTCCCTCATTTTTCGGGCCTCCTCTTCGAATTGTTCATCCCTAGTGCAATTGCGTTTTATACGCCGAAATTGCCCATAAGGTATGTTTAGTAGCCACCTGGGGAGGTGGCCACTTGTATAGGGGATAAAGCTGTTTTTTGCCACATCCTTCAGAAAAGTATTACATATTACCTTCTCACCTTCAATCCGGATATTTAAATCCAAGAATTCAATACTTTCACCATGAATCTTTGATGAGAGGTATATATTCCTATCGTTTTTGTTCAATGTGTCTATGAAGGAAGTTAGAGATCCCCCATCCCCATTCCATATTAGGATAATATCATCAATGTACCTATACCATAGCACCAGGTCCGTCCCCAGCAGGGGTAAGACGAACCTCTCCTCCCAATCTGCCATAAAGAGGTTGGCGTAGCTGGGGGCGAACCTGGTGCCCATGGCGGTACCGCACCTGTGGACAAAATAGCTTGACCCAAAGAGAAAGTAATTGTGGGATAGGATGAAGTTCACACTATCCTCCAAGAAAACTATTTGATCTCTCTTTAGTCTGCCCTCCATTATCAATTGATCCCTCATGGCTTCTATCCCTTGTTGGTGATTGATAATAGTATATAAAGACCGCACATCTAATGTGCATAGTGTCCATTCGGGGTTAAAGGTCAGCCTCTCTTTGTGTCTCGAATGTATGTCTTCATATTTTTTACTGTCGGCTGAAGATGACTGTCTATGTTTTTTGACAGATTGCTTGTAATAGAGCCTAAGAAAGAAAGATTAAAAATAATAATAGGGGTAGTAATATCACGAATCAGGAGATTCAGGCTATAAAAGAATTACAAACGAGAGAGAATGTGGTGATTAGACAGGCCGATAAAGGGGGGCTATCATAATTTGGGGAGTGGAAGAATATAATGCGGAATGTATGAAACAATTAGAGGATGAGACCACATACAAAAAATTGAAATCGGACCCAACCAGGGTATACCAAGAGGAGCTCAAACAATTATGTGAAAGAGGAGTCTCCAGAAACATACTAAACAAACAAGAGCATGATTTCATATGTGATACACAAGCAAGGATACCTATGTTTTACTGTCTGCCGAAAATTCACAAGAATCCCATACAGCTATGCAGCCGACCAATCGTGTCTGGGATAGGCTCTATTACAAGCAATCTGTCAAAATACATAGACAGTCATCTTCAGCCGACAGTAAAAAATATGAAGACATACATTCGAGACACGACACAAATTATAGAGATCTTAGAGAGGCTGACCTTTAACCCCGAATGGACACTATGCACATTAGATGTGCGGTCTTTATATACTATTATCAATCACCAACAAGGGATAGAAGCCATGAGGGATCAATTGATAATGGAGGGCAGACTAAAGAGAGAACAAATAGTTTTCTTGGAGGATAGTGTGAACTTCATCCTATCCCACAATTACTTTCGCTTTGGCTCAAGCTATTTTGTCTAAAGGTGCGGTACCGCCATGGGCACCAGGTTCGCACCAAGCTACGCCAACCTCTTTATGGTAGATTGGGAGGAGAGGTTCGTCTTACCCCTGCTGGGGACGGACCTGGTACTATTGTATAGGTACATTGATGATATTATCCTTATATGGAATGGGGATGGGGGATCTCTAACTTCCTTCATAGACACATTGAACAAAAACGATAGGAATATATACCTCTCATCAAAGATTCATGGTGAAAGTATTGAATTCTTGGATTTAAATATCCGGATTGAAGGTGAGTAGGTAATATGTAATACTTTTCTGAAGGATGTGGCAAAAAACAGCCTTATCCCCTATACAAGTGGCCACCTCCCCAGGTGGCTACTAAACATACCTTATGGGCAATTTCGGCGTATAAAACGCAATTGCACTAGGGATGAACAATTCGAAGATAGGCCCGAAAAATGAGGGAACAATTTACAGCTAGGGAATACCCTCAAGCAATAGTCGATTCATCCCTGGTGAAAGTGCGACAACTAGATAGATATTCATTTTTTGACCAGGCGCAATTGAGGAGAAAAAATAAGGATGAGGAAATTATAAGAATGGTTTTGCCCTTCAATGCCCAGTATAGAAAAATACAACAAATAATTAAAAAACACTGGCACTTTCTAAAGGGGGACAGAGTGATAGGTTCACTGATCCCGAGTATACCGCAGATTGTGTACAGTAAAGCTCCTAATTTAGGTCTTAAGGTAGCCCCCACGACAAAGAGGAAGAAGACCAACAAAAACACAATACAGAAAATGTTAGAAATCCATGGTTTCTATAGGTGTGGTGTGTGTATTAACTGCCGAACAACATGTTTTCTACGAAAAACTCTTGAGATAATATCCCCAATAAACCAACTTAGACATAAAATAAAGGAATATCTCACGTGTAACACTATGAGTTTCATCCTCGTAATAAAGTGCCCTTGTAATTAAATTTATGTAGGAAGGACCAAACGGATGTTAAAGACAAGGATTGCAGAACATCTAAATAATATCCGAAAAGGCCACATGGATCACCCACTCTCAAAACACTTTAAGAAATATCATGACCAACAAACAAAAAATCTAAGCTTCGCAGCGATAGAAAAGGTCGAATTGGATTGGAGGGGTGGGAACCATGTGGATAAAATGTCTAGAATAGAATCGAGATGGATCTTCGAGTTGGATACCCTTATCCCACACCGATTAAATGCTGAACTTGAAATTATATTTTTTTTATAAATATAAGAGGCTTTTGGGTGGGTGACTGTCCACTGATGCACAGTCAGATGGTATTTTTATTACGTACATCCGACTGTTCCTTGGTGGAAGGCACCCACCTTGTAATCAACCATATTCTCATATTCATCAATACAAGCCTTCACATCACATACATGTCCGAAAGTTTTAATTATTAATGTTTTACGAATGTTTTTATCTATTTATGATTATGTGTATTTTTAAAATTAGTTATATGATGATTATTTACACGATGAGGATTATTCTAATAATTAAAAAAGAGGAAATAAGGGTATATCTTGAGAAAGAATTGAGATACGCATTGGGGGAAAAAAAACGCATGAAAACCGCACCACTACCGCACCATGCGGTTTTTTTTTTCAAAAGCAATATTTTGACACATTGCATCGATCTGATAGTTAAAAACTATGGACAGATGCAATAATTGATTAATTCATTAATAATTTGATTAACAACACTAATGACATCAAAGTGGCTTTGTACATCAAAATCCGGGCCAGACTTTCTATCTAACCGCTATCATGGTCCAAGACAGGATTTTGTTCCTACTGGATCTCAATCAGGAAATGGGATATAAAAAGGTGGTAAGGTGGGTTTCAGATTACCACTGAGGAAGAAGTCAGAATCTATAAGACTTCGAAACGCGTCTGGAAGAAATTTGGACCCTCTAATACCACCATTTCTGCGTACGCTACAGACTACCAGGATCTGCACCTCTCTCTCATCTGCTGGCTGAGAACAGATTGTCCCGTGCCTGCTAAAGAACTCCCTGGAGCCATATTGTTCCATTCCACCTTAATTGGAGCAACCCAGGATCTGAGCACGAGGGACGCTGAAACAGCGGAGACCAGAGGAAAGGCTATATTTCGTTTTGGAGGTAAGGGAGTACTACAGCTCATAAAGAGGTGGGACGCCACCAGAGAGCTGGAATCCCGAATTATTCAAGCTAATTTGTGAAATTTGACACAGTGTTTCTATAACGAAATATTGACTTTGTGAGCCGACCGAATATATGGTGTTGGATCGATACAACACCTGCAACTCACAGCCAATAATCGAACTGAAACCACGTCCTGCTATCTGTGAAAATTATACAAATGCATTCCAACATGTTTAATGGCGATCATTAATGCCGAATATCTGGTGACCATCTAATCGAGAATCTGGTTTGAACGACTATTATATCTGTTAAACAGAGCATACTGTGAATTGCGGTTATCGAATTTTTGTGGTTATCGAATATATGGTGATGGTTTGATCGACATCCAGCCTGAACGATCACCTTATTCGATGACCTGATTACATTTGCTGCTAGGCATATAGGGTCAACCAATACCCTATTCCTCAGCTATTTAACCGCCTCACGTCCGCCCATAGGATATAAACGTCCTATGGGTGGACGTCTATTTCTGACAGCACGTTTTAAAACGTCCTGTCAGAAATAGCAGCTGCACGCTAATCGTGCAGCTGCTGATCGGGTTGCCCGCTGTCAGTGACAGCAGGGCAACCCTAAGACAAGGCAGGGACAGTGCCCAGGTGTCCCTGCCTTCCGGATCGCTGCAGACACAGCGCTCACCGAGCGCTGTGTCTGCAGAGCAGGAAGCGCTGTGCGCTTCCTGTTCCGGCCCGGCGGTCATGTGACCTCCGTGACCGGAGTGTGCAGGAGCTGTGTGAGGTCTCTCAGAGACCTCGATCAGCCCTGCTGTGAGGCTGTACAGCGCAGGATTGCTGCTGTACAGCCTCTATAGGGGTGCATTTGTCCTGTAACTGGGGCTACTATGTCAGCCCCAGTTACAGGAGAAATCAACAGTGTAAAAAAAAAAAAAAGTGAAGTAAATGTCCCCCAGAGGTCTTGTATGACCTTATGGGGGACGAAAAGTGTAAAATAAAATAAAAATAAAATAAAGGGTTGAAAAAATAAAATAAAAAAAAGTTTCACATGTAAAAAAAAAAAAATCCCAAGTAAGGAATAAAAAAAAAAATTAAAAATAGAAAAAATAAAATAAAATAGACATATTTAGTATTGCCGCGTCCGTAAAAACCAGCTCTATAAAAATATCACATGACCTAACCCCTCGGGTGAACACCGTAAAAAATAAATAAAAAAAACTGTGTCAAAACAAGCAATTTTTGTCACCTTGCATCACAAAAGGTGCAACACCAAGTGATCAAAAACGCGTATGTCCCACAAAATGGTACCAATAAAACCGTCACCTCATCCCGCAAAAAATGAGCCCCTACATAAGAAAATCTCTCAAAAAATAAAAAAACTATAGCTCTTAGAACATGGAGACACTAAAACATCATTTTTTTGGTTTCAAAAATGCTATTATTGTGTTAAAGTGAAACAAATAAAAAAAAGTATACATATTAGGTATTGCCGCGTCCGTAAAAACCAGCTCTATAAAAATATCACATGACCTAACCCCTCGGGTGAACACCGTAAAAAAAAAAAAAAAAAAAACTGTGTCAAAACAAGCAATTTTTGTCACCTTGCATCACAAAAGGTGCAACACCAAGTGATCAAAAACGCGTATGTCCCACAAAATGATACCAATAAAACCGTCACCTCATCCCGCAAAAAATGAGCCCCTACATAAGAAAATCTCTCAAAAAATAAAAAAACTATAGCTCTTAGAACATGGAGACACTAAAACATCATTTTTTTGGTTTCAAAAATGCTATTATTGTGTTAAAGTGAAACAAATAAAAAAAAGTATACATATTAGGTATTGCCGCGTCCGTAAAAACCAGCTCTATAAAAATATCACATGACCTAACCCCTCGGGTGAACACCGTAAAAAAAAAAAAAAAAAAACTGTGTCAAAACAAGCAATTTTTGTCACCTTGCATCACAAAAGGTGCAACACCAAGTGATCAAAAACGCGTATGTCCCACAAAATGGTACCAATAAAACCGTCACCTCATCCCGCAAAAAATGAGCCCCTACATAAGAAAATCTCTCAAAAAATAAAAAAACTATAGCTCTTAGAACATGGAGACACTAAAACATCATTTTTTTGGTTTCAAAAATGCTATTATTGTGTTAAAGTGAAACAAATAAAAAAAAGTATACATATTAGGTATTGCCGCGTCCGTAAAAACCAGCTCTATAAAAATATCACATGACCTAACCCCTCGGGTGAACACCGTAAAAAAAAAAAAAAAAAAAAACTGTGTCAAAACAAGCAATTTTTGGCACCTTGCATCACAAAAGGTGCAACACCAAGTGATCAAAAACGCGTATGTCCCACAAAATAGTACCAATAAAACCGTCACCTCATCCCGCAAAAAATGAGCCCCTACATAAGAAAATCTCTCAAAAAATAAAAAAAACTATAGCTCTCAGAACATGGACACATTAAAACATAATTTTTTGGTTTCAAAAATGCTATTATTGTGTAAAACTTTAATAAATGAGAAAAAGTATACATATTAGGTATCGCCACGTCCGTAACAATCTGCTCTATAAAAATGTCACTTGACTGAACCCCTCAGGTAAACGCTGTAAAAATAAATAAATAGAAACTGTGCTAAAACAACCAATATTTTGGTCACCTTGCCCCATAAAGTGTTATAATGAATGATCAAAAAATCATACGTACCCAAAAATAGTACCAATAAAACTGGCACCTTATCCCCTAGTTTCCAAAATGGGGTCACTTCTTGGGAGTTTCTACTGTAAGGGTGCATCAGGGGGCTTCAAATGGGACATGGCATCTAAAAACCATGTGGCGCTCCTTTCCTTCTGTGCCCTGCCGTGTGCCCATACAGCAGTTTACGACCACATGTGGGGTGTTTCTGTAAACCGCAGAATCTGGGTAATAAATATTGAGTTTTGTTTGGCTGTTAACCATCGATGTGTTAAAGAAAAAAATTGATTAAAATGGAAAATCTGCCAAAAAAGTGAAATTTAAAAATTTGATCTCCATTTTCCTTTAATTCTTGTGGAACGCCTAAAGGGTTAACAAAGTTTGTAAAATCGGTTTTGAATACCTTGAGGGGTGTAGTTTCTACAATGGGGTCATTTATGGGGGTATCCACTATGTAGGCTCCACAAAGTGACTTCAGACCTGAACTGGTCCTTATAAAGTGGGTTTTGGCAATTTTCTTAAAAATTTGAAGAATTGCTTCTAAACTTCTAAGCCTTCTAACGTCCTAAAAAAATAAAATGACATTTCCAAAATGATGCCAACATAAAGTAGACATATGGGGAATGTTAAATAATAAATATTTTATGAGGTATCACTTTCTGTTTTAAAAGCAGAGAAATTGAAATTTAGAAAATTGTGAATTTTTCAAATTTTTTGGTAAATTTGGGATTTTTTCATAAATAAAGGTGAAATATTTTGACTTAAAATTTATGACTATCATGAAGTACAATGTGTCACGAGAAAACAATCTCTGAATGACTTGGATAAATAAAGGCGTTCCAAAGTTATTACCACATAAAGTGAGATATGTCAGTTTTGCAAAATTTGGCCTGGTCAGGAAGGGGGCAAAGGGCCCAGATGGGAAGTGGTTAAAATACCTAATCGTCATTTTAGTGATATTTTAATGGTTTTATTGTGTATTTCTTGTACAATTTACGTATCTTGTATGATGATTTTAGATGTATGATTTTTAGTAATTTGTGACCTGCAGAATATCTGAATATAATAAAATTAAATGTTTGAGCAGTCTTCCGGATATATGAGTGCCATATCTTCCTTAACTACCTTAATACATTATACAGGCCTGGAAAATACATATAATGGGAAATGCATTGTTAGATCACACAAGAAGACAATATATATATGCACCTGACATGATGTAGCGGGGAGAAAGAGTTTAGTGACATACTGTCACAACCAGACAGTTGAGAAGCTCTGACAGGAGCTTTCCAGATCCTCCTCCTTGAGTTTCTTTGTTTTGGTTAAGTTCCTCATCTCGTTAGTCTATCTCAGCTGTCATGCAGTTGGACTGATTGCTGCCCTTTAAGTTCCTCCCCAGAATGCAGTGGTGTGCGGCTTATACAACTTCCTGGAGTGTGTGTGCATGCTGTTCCTAATTCTCAGTCCACAGTCCCCAGTCGTCTGCAAGATAAGTTCTGTTTATGTATTTATGATTTTCTGTTTTCTGGATCCAGGTGACCCTGACTCCCTCCGTGTCTGTGTAGGGAGCCGGTGGTCGTGTCCCCTCACTATTGTAGGGTCATCAGGTGTAAGATAGTCGAGGTACGTGGATATGCGCCCATCCACCTTTGGAGTGGTCGCATAGGCTGAGCAATAAGGGAGAGCGGCAGGTCTCTTGCAGGGGTCTCCCTTTTGTTCCTTAGTTGTGGATCCAGTGAGTCATTGTTCATATTGTATTGTCTTGTTTCCTTTACACCATCCGTGACATTATAAGCCGCCAAAACCCTCTCAAGCATGGATCCGGTTTCCCTTTTGGCTGAGCGCTTCCAGGGTCTTTCAACGGAGGTAGCTGATCTCCGTAAGACTTTTTCTCAGTTTCAAGTGACCGGTTCAGCTTGCGTTCATGGAGTTTGTTCTGAGCCTAAGATCTCGCTCCCGGATACGTTCTCCGGGGGTAGTGAGTATTTTGTGCGTTTTAGAGAGGCTTGCAAACTCCATTTTCGCCTTCTTCCCCATTCCTCTGGTGATGAAGAAGGGAGGGTGGGGATCATTATATCGCTGCTCAGGGGTAACGCTCAATCCTGGGCCTTTTCGCTGCCGGAGGGGGCACGGCCCCTCCGTTCAGTGGATGAATTCTTTTTAGCCCTGGGTCAGATATATGATGATCCGGATCGTATTGCTCTGGCTGAGTCTAGACTACGTCTGTTATGCCAGGGTAAACAATCCGCAGAGATATACTGCTCAGAATTTCGGAGATGGGCAGCTGATACTGGTTGGAATGATGCTGCACTCCGAAGTCAATTTTGCCATGGTCTTTCAGAGAGATTGAAAGATGCATTTGCCTTTCATGAGAGACCTACCTCCTTGGATTCTGCTATGTCTCAGGCCGTTCGTATTGACAGGCGTCTTAGAGAGAGAGGAGAGATCTCTCCTTCCTGTCATACTCAGTCCCGGGACAGTGCAGCGGTCTCTTTCTGTGCGCAGGGGTCTCAGTCGCTGTCAGTCCCTTCTGAGCAGGAGCCCATGCAGCTGGGGTTGATTGCCTCTGACAATAGAAGATTCAGCCCGCATGGGAGGGTTTGTTTTTGTTGTGGAGGTATAAATCATTTGGCAAATGTTTGTCCCTCTAGGAGATTCAGGCAGTTTTCTGGGAGTAATAAAGAAACAAAAAGGAAAAAATCTTTTAAAAATGTTCCGTCTTTTACTATTGGCAGGGTTGAGGCGGAAATTGAAGGTTTTCCGTTTGCTTGTAGTTCCCGTTTTGTCCTGCCTGCTAGGGTGGCGCTAGAGAGCAAAAGCATTTTTTGTGAGATTTTTGTGGATAGTGGAGCAGCTGTCAATCTCATTGATAATCAATTTGCAATAACTCATGGTTTCCAGGTATGCACTTTGGGAAAGGATATTCCTGTTTTTGCTATTGATTCCGCTTCACTTTCTCAGAAATCATTAAAGGGCATAGTTCACAATATCCGTTTAATTGTGAGTGATGCTCATGTTGAGGATGTGTCATGTTTCGTCCTTAGCGGTTTGCCTACTCCTCTAGTGTTGGGGCTACCCTGGCTCACTAAACATAACCCCACCATTGATTGGCAAGCGAGGCAAATAAATGGTTGGAGTGACTTTTGCTGAGAGAATTGCCTCATGACATCTGTTTCTGAGGTTTCTACTAAGACTGTACCACCTTTCCTCTCTGAATTTTCGGATGTCTTCTCTGAGAGTGGAGTTCAGGATTTGCCCCCGCACAGGGAGTACGATTGCCCTATTAATCTCATCCCAGGCGCCAAGCTGCCTAAATCTCGTTTATACAATCTTTCCCAACCTGAGAGGGTCGCTATGCGTGCTTATATCTCTGAGAGTCTGAGAAAAGGACACATACGACCCTCGAAGTCACCTGTTGCCGCTGGTTTTTTCTTTGTTAAGAAAAAAGATGGTTCTTTAAGACCTTGTCTGGATTTCAGGGAGCTGAACAGTATCACTATTCGTGACCCTTATCCGCTTCCTCTGATCCCGGACCTGTTTAACCAGGTTGTTGGGGCTAAAGTCTTTTCCAAATTAGACCTAAGAGGGGCATACAACCTGGTCAGGGTCAGAGAAGGAGACGAATGGAAGACGGCTTTCAATACCCCTGAGGGCCATTTTGAGAATTTGGTTATGCCTTTTGGTTTGATGAATGCCCCAGCCGTTTTTCAGCATTTCGTGAACAGCATTTTTTATCATTTAATGGGAAAATTTCGATTAGTGTATTTGGATGACATTTTGATTTTTTCTCCTGATTTCAAGACTCATAAGGAACATTTACGTCAGGTCTTGCTCATTCTGCGGGAGAATAAATTATACGCGAAACTGGAAAAATGTGTGTTTGCGGTTCCAGAAATTCAATTTCTGGGGTTTCTTCTCTCCGCTTCTGGTTTTCGCATGGACCCCGAGAAGGTCCGCGCTGTGCTTGAGTGGGAGCTTCCTGAGAATCAGAAGGCGCTGATGCGTTTTTTTGGGCTTTGCCAATTATTACAGGAAATTTATTTTGAATTATTCCTCTGTTGTTAAACCACTCACTGATATGACCAGAAAGGGGGTAGATTTTTCTTCCTGGTCGGTAGAGGCGCGTAAGGCCTTTTCTAATATCAAAGAGAGTTTTGCTTCCGCTCCCATCCTGGTACAACCTGATATTTCGTTACCCTTCATAGTTGAGGTTGATGCTTCTGAGGTAGGGGTGGGTGCGGTCTTGTCTCAGGGTTCCTCTCCTGCCAAATGGCAACCGTGTGCCTTTTTCTCAAAGAAACTCTCCTCCGCAGAGAGAAATTATGATGTGGGAGATAGGGAATTGTTGGCCATCAAGTTGGCTTTTGAAGAATGGCGCCATTGGCTAGAGGGAGCCAGACACCCTATTACCGTGTTTACTGACCATAAAAATCTGGCCTACTTGGAGTCAGCCAAGCGTCTGAACCCGAGACA
Source organism: Bufo bufo (assembly GCF_905171765.1). NCBI lineage: Eukaryota > Metazoa > Chordata > Amphibia > Anura > Bufonidae > Bufo > Bufo bufo. Next base: position 705,495,559 of record NC_053390.1, read on the forward strand.
GGCCAGATGGTCTTTGTTCTTTTCAAGGTTTAATTTTGTTGTCACGTTCCGCCCTGGGGTTAAGAATGTGAAGGCAGATGCCCTGTCACGTTGTTTTCCGGGAGGTGGGAATTTTGAAGACCCGGGTCCCATTTTGGCTAAAGGTGTGGTGGTCTCTGCTCTTTTTCCTGAATTGGAGGCAGAGGTGCAGGCAGCCCAGTCAGAGGCTCCTGATCTTTGTCCTCCTGGGAGGTTGTTTGTGCCTCTCGCTTTGAGACACAAGATTTTTAAGGAACACCACGATACGGTCCTTGCTGGGCACCCGGGGGCAAGAGCCACACTGGATCTCATCGCTCGGAGATTCTGGTGGCCTGCGCTTCGTAAGTCGGTTGAGGGTTTTGTGGCAGCTTGCGAGACTTGCGCTCGTGCCAAAGTCCCTCATTCACGGCCATCAGGTCCTCTCCTTCCCTTACCCATTCCTTCCCGTCCTTGGACACATCTGTCCATGGACTTCATAACGGACTTGCCTCGTTCCTCGGGGAAGACTGTGATTCTGGTGGTGGTGGACCGTTTTAGCAAAATGGTGCATTTCATCCCTTTTCCTGGTTTGCCCAATGCTAAGACGCTGGCGCAGGCATTTATTGACCACATTGTCAAATTGCATGGTATTCCTTCAGACATAGTCTCTGATAGGGGCACACAGTTTGTTTCCAGATTCTGGAAGGCTTTCTGTTCTCGCTTGGGGGTTCGGTTGTCATTCTCTTCTGCTTTCCACCCGCAGTCGAATGGCCAGACAGAGCGCGTCAATCAGAATCTGGAGACATATCTGTGCTGTTTTGTGGCGGAGAATCAGGAGGATTGGTGTTCTTTTTTGTCCCTTGCTGAGTTTGCTTTAAATAACCGTCGTCAGGAGTCCTCTGATAAGTCACCATTTTTTGGTGCATATGGGTTTCATCCGCAGTTTGGGACTTTCTCGGGAGAGGGGTCTTCTGGTTTACCTGATGAGGACAGATTCTCCTTGTCTTTGTCATCTATTTGGCAAAAGATTCAGGATAATCTAAAGAGCATGAGTGAGAGATATAAGCGTGTGGCAGATAAGAGACGTGTGCCTGGTCCGGACCTGAATGTTGGTGATCTGGTGTGGTTGTCTACCAAGAATATCAAATTGAAGGTTCCCTCCTGGAAGTTGGGTCCTAGGTTTATTGGGCCTTACAAGATCCTGTCTGTCATCAATCCTGTTGCCTACCGTCTTGATCTTCCTCAGACTTGGAAGATCCATAATGTTTTTCATAAGTCCTTATTGAAACCTTATGTTCAACCTATTGTACCCTCGCCTTTGCCTCCTCCTCCGATTATGGTTGATGGAAATCTTGAATTTCAGGTCTCTAGGATTGTGGATTCTCGTCTTGTCCGCGGTTCCCTCCAGTACCTCGTTCATTGGGAGGGTTATGGTCCTGAGGAGAGGATGTGGGTCCCAGTGACGGACATTAAGGCCACTCGTCTCATCAGGGCTTTCCATAGGTCCCATCCTGAGAAGGTGGGCCCTGAGTGTCCGGAGTCCACTCGTAGAGGGAGGGGTACTGTCACAACCAGACAGTTGAGAAGCTCTGACAGGAGCTTTCCAGATCCTCCTCCTTGAGTTTCTTTGTTTTGGTTAAGTTCCTCATCTCGTTAGTCTATCTCAGCTGTCATGCAGTTGGACTGATTGCTGCCCTTTAAGTTCCTCCCCAGAATGCAGTGGTGTGCGGCTTATACAACTTCCTGGAGTGTGTGTGCATGCTGTTCCTAGTTCCCAGTCCACAGTCCCCAGTCGTCTGCAAGATAAGTTCTGTTTATGTATTTATGATTTTCTGTTTTCTGGATCCAGGTGACCCTGACTCCCTCCGTGTCTGTGTAGGGAGCCGGTGGTCGTGTCCCCTCACTATTGTAGGGTCATCAGGTGTAAGATAGTCGAGGTACGTGGATATGCGCCCATCCACCTTTGGGGTGGTCGCATAGGCTGAGCAATAAGGGAGAGCGGCAGGTCTCTTGCAGGGGTCTCCCTTTTGTTCCTTAGTTGTGGATCCAGTGAGTCATTGTTCATATTGTATTGTCTTGTTTCCTGTACACCATCCGTGACACATACTCTGGGATGTTACAGATGGCCTTCGTGCGGCCGTCTTCACTACTTGGAGAAATGTTCCCACTCACCTCATGGAAACGCTTGCATCAAGCATGCCGAAACAAATTTTTTAAGTGATAAACAATAACGGCGGAGCTACTCATTACTGAGTTCATGTTTGGAAGTTGGATTTCTGTTTTGGGGAGGTTTAGTTTTTTTTTGGAGGTGTGGTCCTAAACTTTTGATCAGCTGAAAAACAGCCTGTTTCAGTTTATTCGTTGTTTTCATTAAATTGAATGCTCAAAAAATGTTTTGTCTCACTCCCATTTCTTCTTGTTGCATGTTGAAGCTCTACTTGGAACCTTGTTAAGATCCAGCCATGCTAAATATGATTTTTTGCCATTTTTCAAGTGATCTTAAACTTTTGATCAGGACGGTATTTGGAATACATTACAAAACATACAGGGTAATATAATGCCACATAACTCTTATGCCCAGTGACGTCTCCTCTGTTGTAGACGTTCTCTTTTTTCATCTTCTCAATTCAGGCCAGTTTCCACAGCGAGATGGGACTAGGTGGCTGGGCTTACATTACTCACAAAAAGTTAAAAAACTTAAAATGTTCACGCTACAGTGATATTATATCATGAAAGTAGAGCATTTAAGTAGAAGCAGCAATGGTGATTTCCCCATCTCAAACAATTTATTGAAACAGTGGTGGGTATACCCCCACAAAAAATTTAAATGTCTCAATAACTTGTCATGTGGCCTTGAGCATCAATTACAGCTTGACAACGACGTCTCATGCTGTTCACAAGTCAACTTATTGTCTTCTGAGGCATGGCATCCCACTCTTCTTGAAGGACGGCCCTCAGGTCATTGAGATTCTGGGGTACAGAGTTACGAGCCTCTACACGGCGACTCAGCTGATCGCATAGGTTTTCAATGGGATTCAGGTCTGGAGTCTCAGTCCCAGTCTCCAGCAGCCGATCCCTAATGATGCAACCTCTATGAGCTGACGCACTGTTGTCCATAAAGATGAAATTAGGCCTTTATTGTTCATGCAGAGGCACATTGACTAATGATGTTGTTCATGTAGTATGGGCTTGTCACTGTACCATTCACAAAGTGTAGGGCAGTTCTGTTTTGACTAGACAAACCTGCCCACACTGTAACACCACCGCCACCAAAGGCTCAGTGGCCTGATGCATAGCGCTCTCCTTGACGTCTCCAACATAGTTGGCGGCCATCATTTCTGCTCAGCATGAATCGACTTTAATCAGTGAAAAGCACTAATGCCCACTGGTCCCTCGCCCAGTGTAGATGCTCCCTGGCCCATGCAAGACGATGATGCCTGTGCTTGGTGGTGTGGTCAGGTACCCTTGCAGGTCGTCTAGCACACAGATCATGCTGATGTAAATGGTTTCAAATGGTTTGATGTGACACTTGGGTGCCTCTCACCTCCCTAAATTGTGCCTGGAGTTGTGTGGCGTTCATCATCCAGTTCCGCAGGGCATAGGTCACAAATAAGGGGTCATCAGAGTGGGATGTAGCCAAAAGACGTCCACTTCTGTGACTCTTCCAGTCTCTCTGTATCTCTGTTGCAACCTGCTGATGACAGTCTGAGATTCTAAGCTCAGTGGCCACTTCCGTCCTAGAACCTCCTACTTGAAGACTTGCAATGGCGAGGTACTGTTGATCAATTGTTACTGTAGGTGTCATCTTAGAGAACAGCAAGTTGTGCAAAAAGTACTGAAACATTGAACTGTTGAACATGTGCATCCAAAAGTTTAGAGAAGGTCACATTAAGTTCACCTGTAAAGGTTAGAGTGCATTTTAGGTTCATCCTGAAATCTCACCCACAAGCCAAATATCCCTACCTTTGTGTGAGTAGTGTATGTAAACAGCCAAGTGCGCAGGCGTTCTGCTGGTTGTGTAACTTCTATTATAGTAAAAGGGAGCTGATTAAATAAATAAAAAATACTTGCCTACATCAGAGATGTATTACATTTCTAATATATAGAATTCGATTTGACATCTTCATGTTTTTAGGTCATTTTCTTGTCTATTCACAGCGATCGGATGTAGTATACTATATTAGTATAGAATTGAAAAGCTGGTATATCATGTTTTAGCTCAAGAAGATCAATATATAGTGCCTAATTTAGCTCTTAGTCTGCACAGTTCTTCATTATGAAACTGCTGTATATAATGTATCCATGCTCCTGCTGTAGGCCGGCTAAATTATCTTTGGTATTCTTCTATTATGTCTTATCAGTCCATTTTCCACATTTATTCAAAAGGCCACCGGAATCAAGAGCATTGACATCAGTCAATATGCAAACAGCGATTAAAGGACAAAGCAAGAGTTACTGTGGTACAAGCAGAATTCCTTATGAGCGGAAACATTTTCAAGTTAGAGAGATGAGACTGTGCTTAATGATGAATCATATTCTCGTGAAATTGTACCAGGGGGATGTAAAAATGAGATTTATTGCGGTATGAATAAAAAATAGAAACATGTACATAGGAAATATAAATACATGTGAGAGAACTCAATTCTCTCCATTTTAACCTGTCTAAGGCTAGTTTTACACTAGCGTTTGTCACGAACTAGCGGGTGTGAACCCTCTGTACCACGTGACCAATCTCCTCTAAGAGCATTGTCTAAGTGGACTAGAGTTGTTGCGATACCAAATTTTTAATTCGATTTCGATACCATAAAAAAGTATTGCGATACTTGATACCATTCGATACCATGCGAAAAAAATAAACCAAAAAAGCCACGTGCATTCCTCATTTTAAAAATTGGCGAATCGCGCAGTTTTTATTTTTATTTTTTTCTGTTCTGGTGTTCACCGTATACATTTTTTTTATATTTTAATAGTTTGGACTTTTCGGACGTGGCGATATGTGATCTGTTTATTTATTTATTGTTATATATTTTATATGTGAAATTGGGAAAGGGGGTGATTTATACTTCATATTTTGGTGGGGTTTTTCTAAACTGCGCCACCAATGATTTTAATGGTGTGGGGAGGGGGGGGGAGTGGGCGCACTGCGCCACCAATGATAATTAACCCTTAATACAAGAGGCGGGTACTGGCAGCAGATTAGCGGCAAGCCGCTGATCGCAGCTCCCTGTCAGAGACAGGGTGCCGGCTATGCGATTCTGCTGCCCGTACCTGCCTCCTGTATTAAAAGTTAGACGAGCTTTCATGAGCAGGCTACACAGAGTGGCGCCCAGAGATGTCCCAGCACTTACTATTATTCCTGGGCGCCGCTCCGTTCGCCCGCTGTGGCCCCGTTACTGTCTCCTGCTCCATATACTAATTACTATCGGAGCAATGGGGAGGAGACATCAGCTTTTCTAGTGGGCGTCATTCTCCCTGGCTGTAGCGCTGTCCAATCGCAGCGCAGTGCAGGGAGAAGTAACGCCCCGGGTGAAATGCTAAAGTCTCCTCCCCATTGCTCTGATAGTAATTAGCATATGGAGCAGGAGACAGTAATGGGGCACAGCGGGCGAACGGAGCGGCTGGGACATCTCTGGGCGCCGCTCTGTGTAGCCTGCTACTTAAAGTCTAGACCCAGGAAAAGTCCTATCATTGGTGGCACAGTGCGCACGCCCCTCTCTCCTCATTGGTGGCAGTGGCAGCAGCAGCACAAGGGGGAAGGAGAGACTGCTTTCTTCTCCCCCTGTGCTGCTGAGGGAACATGAGTGCGCTGATAGCAGCGCTCTCATGTTCTGAGATACTAGACTGCGCAGCCCAGTATCGCAAAAATTGAAATCCTGGTATCGTATCGATACCGGGACAAAAGTATTGATTGGGTATCGAAATTTCGATACCCGCAACAACCCTAATGTGGACCCCACATTCTTCACAGTACCTCTGATGGTGGGGATAGACTTTCCAAGGGAACACCAGGTCGCTACCTCTTGAGGAGGATTGGCACACGATGCAGATGGTCCAGAGGGTACCAGAGGTACAGTCGTAGTCAGCAGGCCGAGTCGTAACTAGGAGCGACAGTTCAGGGCTGAAGGATGAGGTAGAGGCGAAGTCAAACAAGCAATGGGTCAGGGCAGGCGGCATAGGTACAGGTCAGGCAATCCGGGTGAGCAACAGGACAGTTGAGACAGAGCAGGCAAGGATCAAACAGGTAGCGGAGTCCAGAAACACAAGCACGGGTCAGGTATACAGGAACACAAACACATACAACAGCAATCTTTGCAGGACACAAGGACCTTTAAAGCTCAGGCACCTGGGAAGGGGGCTGGACCACTTAGAGGTGCAAGAGGGCTAGGATTGGTCAAATTGTAACATGTGCTAAACTCATAAATCACAGGAAGTGACGCATACTGTTACAGCATTATTAGTTCCGGCAGGCTGTTCTGGCAGTGCCTGCCAGCGCCATTGACTATATTGGGATCCGGTGGAGATCCGTCCGCTATTTGAAATGACAAAAACCGCTGCACGTCCATTTTCACAATGCTTATTTTGATATGGGGGTGCAAAAGTAAAGTTCACCAGGAGTGGGGCTAGCTAATTTTGTCTTTTTTTTTTTTTTTTACACTTTGTCCTCCCAACAGCCATCCATCCCGCACCCCCGTCCCCTTTAAGTTCATGAAGATCTTTAGGGGTCATTTTTTTAAATTTTATTGCTGATTTCTCCTGTAACTGGGGCTAAATTATTAGCGTAGCTTATTAACCTAGCACAGGACTCCTCCCTCTTTTTTCCCCTGACATCCCCTCTGCGGTGCTCCATGAGTCCTGCAGCCTTCTTCTAGGCCATGTGACATCATATTCATGAGTCACATGGCCCAGGCATAGCTAAGTCCCATCCAAGTGAATGGGGCTGAGCTGCAATACCAAGCACAGCGCTTTCAAATGAAAAGCGCTGTGCTTGCTAAGCAGTGAGGAGGCCGCGACGCTCACTGGAATACCACAGTCTCCGGGAGAAAGAGTTTAGTCACATACTCTGGGATGTTACAGATGGCCTTCGTGCGGCCGTCTTCACTTCTTGGAGAAATGTTCCCACTCACCTCATGGAAATGCTTGCATCAAGCATGCCGAAACAAATTTTTTAAGTGATAAACAATAACGGCGGAGCTACTCATTACTGAATTCATGTTTGGAAGTTGGATTTCTGTTTTGGGGAGGTTTCGTTTTTTTTGGAGGTGTGGTCCTAAACTTTTGATCAGCTGAAAAACAGCCTGTTTCAGTTTATTCATTGTTTTCATTAAATTGAATGCTCAAAAAATGTTTTGTCTCACTCCCATTTCTTCTTGTTGCATGTTGAAGCTCTATTTGGAACCTTGTTAAGATCCAGCCATGCTAAATATGATTTTTTGCCATTTTTCAAGTGATCTTAAACTTTTGATCAGGACGGTATTTGGAATACATTACAAAACATACAGGGTAATATAATGCCACATAACTCTTATGCCCAGTGACGTCTCCTCTGTTGTAGACGTTCTCTTTCCTCATCTTCTCAATTCAGGCCAGTTTCCACAGCGAGATGGGACGGGACTAAACGCTGACCTTAGGTGGCTGGGCTTACATTACTCACAAAAAGTTAAAAAACGTAAAATGTTCACGCTACAGTGATATTATATCATGAAAGTAGAGCATTTAGGTAGAAGCAGCAATGGTGATTTCCCCATCTCAAACAATTTATTGAAACAGTGGTGGGTATACCCCCACAAAAAATTTAAATATCTCAATAACTTGTCATGTGGCCTTGAGCATCAATTGCAGCTTGACAACGACGTCTCATGCTGTTCACAAGTCAACTTATTGTCTTCTGAAGCATGGCATCCCACTCTTCTTGAAGGACGGCCCTCAGGTCATTGAGATTCTGGGGTACAGAGTTACGAGCCTCTACACGGTGACTCAGCTGATCGCATAGGTTTTCAATGGGATTCAGGTCTGGAGAAAGTGCAGGCCACTCCATTTGAGGTACCCCAGTCTCCAGCAGCCGATCCCTAATGATGCAACCTCTATGAGCTGACGCACTGTTGTCCATGAAGATGAAATTAGGCCTGTATTGTTCATGCAGAGGCACATTGACTAGATTAATGATGTTGTTCATGTAGTATGGGCTTGTCACTGTACCATTCACAAAGTGTAGGGCAGTTCAGGGCTGAAGGATGAGGTAGAGGCGAAGTCAAACAAGCAATGGGTCAGGGCAGGCGGCATAGGTACAGGTCAGGCAATCCGGGTGAGCAACAGGACAGTCGAGACAGAGCAGGCAAGGATCAAACAGGTAGCGGAGTCCAGAAACACAAACACGGGTCAGGTATACAGAAACACAAACACATACAACAGCAATCTTTGCAGGACACAAGGACCTTTAAAGCTCAGGCACCTGGGAAGGGGGCTGGACCACTTAGAGGTGCAAGAGGGCTAGGATTGGTCAAATTGTAACATGTGCTAAACTCATAAATCACAGGAAGTGACGCATGCTGTTACAGCATTATTAGTTCCGGCAGGCTGTTCTGGCAGTGTCTGCCAGCGCCATTGACTATATTGGGATCCGGTGGAGATCCGTCCGCTATTTGGACTGACAAAAACCGCTGCACGTCCATTTTCACAATGGTCATTTTGATATGGGGGTGCAAAAGTAAAGTTCACCAGGAGTGGGGCTAGCTAATTTTTATTTTTTTTTTACACTTTGTCCTCCAACAGCCATCCACCCCGCACCCCCGTCCCCTTTAAGTTCATGAAGATCTTTAGGGGTCATTTTTTTAAATTTTATTGCTGATTTCTCCTGTAACTGGGGCTAAATTATTAGCATAGCTTATTAACCTAGCACAGGCCTCCTCCCTCTTTTTTCCCCTGACATCCCCTCTGCGGTGCTCCATGAGTCCTGCAGCCTTCTTCTAGGCCATGTGACATCATATTCATGAGTCACATGGCCCAGGCGCAGCTAAGTTCCATCCAAGTGAATGGGGCTGAGATGCAGTACCAAGCACAGCGCTATCAAATGGAAAGCGCTGTGCTTGCTAAGCAGTGAGGAGGCCGTGACGCTCACTGGAATACCACAGTCTCCGGGAGAAAGAGTTTAGTGACATACTCTGGGATGTTACAGATGGGCTTCGTGCGGCCGTCTTCACTTCTTGGAGAAATGTTCCCACTCACCTCATGGAAACGCTTGCATCAAGCATGCCGAAACAAATTTTTTAAGTGATAAACAATAACGGCGGAGCTACTCATTACTGAGTTCATGTTTGGAAGTTGGATTTCTGTTTTGGGGAGGTTTAGGTTTTTTTTGGAGGTGTGGTCCTAAACTTTTGATCAGCTGAAAAACAGCCTGTTTCAGTTTATTCGTTGTTTTCATTAAATTGAATGCTCAAAAAATGTTTTGTCTCACTCCCATTTCTTCTTGTTGCATGTTGAAGCTCTATTTGGAACCTTGTTAGGATCCAGCCATGCTAAATATGATTTTTTGCCATTTTTCAAGTGATCTTAAACTTTTGATCAGGACGGTATTTGGAATACATTACAAAACATACAGGGTAATATAATGCCACATAACTCTTATGCCCAGTGACGTCTCTTCTGTTGTAGACGTTCTCTTTCCTCATCTTCTCAATTCAGGCCAGTTTCCACAGTGAGATGGGACTAAACGCTGACCTTAGGTGGCTGGGCTTACATTACTCACAAAAAGTTAAAAAACGTAAAATGTTCACGCTACAGTGATATTATATCATGAAAGTAGAGCATTTAAGTAGAAGCAGCAATGGTGATTTCCCCATCTCAAACAATTTATTGAAACAGTGGTGGGTATACCCCCACAAAAAATTTAAATGTCTCAATAACTTGTCATGTAGCCTTGAGCATCAATTACAGCTTGACAACGACGTCTCATGCTGTTCACAAGTCAACTTATTGTCTTCTGAAGCATGGCATCCCACTCTTCTTGAAGGACGGCCCTCAGGTCATTGAGATTCTGGGGTACAGAGTTACGAGCCTCTACACGGGGACTCAGCTGATCGCATAGGTTTTCAATGGGATTCAGGTCTGGAGAAAGTGCAGGCCACTCCATTTGAGGTACCCCAGTCTCCAGCAGCCGATCCCTAATGATGCAACCTCTATGAGCTGACGCACTGTTGTCCATGAAGATGAAATTAGGCCTGTATTGTTCATGCAGAGGCACATTGACTAGATTAATGATGTTGTTCATGTAGTATGGGCTTGTCACTGTACCATTCACAAAGTGTAGGGCAGTTCAGGGCTGAAGGATGAGGTAGAGGCGAAGTCAAACAAGCAATGGGTCAGGGCAGGCGGCATAGGTACAGGTCAGGCAATCCGGGTGAGCAACAGGACAGTCGAGATAGAGCAGGCAAGGATCAAACAGGTAGCGGAGTCCAGAAACACAAGCACGGGTCAGGTATACAGGAACACAAACACATACAACAGCAATCTTTGCAGGACACAAGGACCTTTAAAGCTCAGGCACCTGGGAAGGGGGCTGGACCACTTAGAGGTGCAAGAGGGCTAGGATTGGTCAAATTGTAACATGTGCTAAACTCATAAATCACAGGAAGTGACGCATGCTGCTACAGCATTATTAGTTCCGGCAGGCTGTTCTGGCAGTTCCTGCCAGCGCCATTGACTATATTGGGATCTGGTGGAAATCCGTCCGCTATTTGGACTGACAAAAACTGCTGCACGTCCATTTTCACAATGGTCATTTTGATATGGGGGTGCAAAAGTAAAGTTCACCAGGAGCGGGGCTAGCTAATTTTGTCATTTTTTTTTTTTTTTTACACTTTGTCCTCCAACAGCCATCCATCCCGCACCCCCGTCCCCTTTAAGTTCATGAAGATCTTTAGGGGTCATTTTTTTAAATTTTATTGCTGATTTCTCCTGTAACTGGGGCTAAATTATTAGCGTAGCTTATTAACCTAGCACAGTCTCTTCAAACAGCTGATCGACAAGGGTTTCAGAAATCAGACCATTCGGCCATCGATATGTAAATCTTGGTGAACCCCTTTACCTTATGTTATCTGTAGTGTTACATAGGACTGCAGGTACTATCTGCTACATTATCTGTACTCAGAAAGTTATCACTGTGTTATCTGGGGTGTTAGACAGGACTGCAGGTGACATCTACTGCGTTATTTGTACATATACAATATAAACATTAGTAGCCCATATGGTGCCATGGATACGCACTCATAGTAAATGTAAATGCTATGCCTATGGTAAGGAGACGTCCACAGTCTTCTGCTGTGGACGTCTCCTTCTCCCTGGCTGTGAGCGCGATCCAATCAGAGTGGACCGCTCACAGCCAGGGAGAAGCAGATGCCCCACACAGCAGAAGACTGCGTCTTCTCCCCGATGCGAGTTTAATGCTCATTATAATGCAGCGCACCAAATCATCGAGGCCCACAGCGGACGAAAGGGAGGGGGGGGGGTGGTTTGTTGAAAAAAATAAAATACACCCATGACATCAGTGGGGGCGGCCCTACAATGTTTTCAATCATAGATTCCCTTTAATACATACTTAGGAGTAGATTTATCAAAACTGGTGTAAAGTAGAACAAGCTTAATTGCCCATAGCAACCAATCAGATTCCACCTTTTATTTTCCAAAGGAGCTGTGAAAAATGAAAGGTGGAATCTGATTGGTTGCTATGGGCAATTAAGCCTGTTCTACTTTACACCAGTTTCGATAAATCTCCACCTTATTATCTAGAAGGCTGACCCAGTATTGGTTGCCTTTTAAGCCATTGTACTGATGTGTGTTAATGTCCCCAGTTATTTACCTCATTTTCAATCCAGTATTTCTTCCAGAATACACATATGGGGAGATTTATCAATACTAGCGCTTTCTGTGCTTGTCTGGATATTCCCTGCACTGCCGAAGGGTACGCCTAATTTATGACTATGCACACGCCTTATCATAAATCCTCCTGCGGTCTGTGCACCTAAACAGAAATCTACGACAGCTCAGAGCTGCCATAGATTTATGGCTTCATTTACGCCACAAAACTGGCATAAATGAAGATAAATATGTTGCTGTGGCTGACTCTTGCTACACCCCCTTTTAGAAAAGTGGCATGGATGGCAAAAAAAGGAGATGTGACAAACATCCTGCGACTATTTAACGCCACCTTTCAGGCGTAAAAGGAATGAAAGGACCCCGTGATGGTGAGGCTATTTTTAGCCCAGGGTTTAGGAAGGAAAATTTTCCCACTTTTTGTCAGGATCACTGGGCAGAAGTTTAATTCTGCCCAGTGATTTCTCTTAGTTAGCCAATGTAGAAGACCTATTGTGTACCAGGGTTCCGGGTTAAGGTTACCCGGAGCCTGGTAACAAGGGTCTAATTGGTGGAGGGGTTCTGTAAATAGGCTATAAGTGTCTGAGCTCTGGATCCTTTGTTCCCACTCCCACCCACCCCATTTGTTTTGTTGGATTTGGCCATGGGTTTATGAAGGGTGGTTTAAGGATAGTCATCCCGTGATGTGATGGACTCTGATGTATGGTTATGGTTTAATTGAGTCAGAGTTTATGACTTGGCTCATAATTGGTTAATTAAAGTTTTTGGTTAAAGTTTGGTTTTAATAAACAGGCCATGGCCAATTTTACCTGCACTCTCTAGTTTGTGTATTTATTAATGTTAATTTTTTATATACTGTATTGAGTATTGAATGGGCATATATGACATGTATTGCCATGATAAATCTTCCCCATAGTCCTTGTCAGAAACAACCCAGCACCTAACTACAGAACTGTACAATACTCACAAAAAAGTGGCAATGAACCAGATCCACAATATATGTTTAGTTGTGAAACATCTTGGCTTTGGGAACCTAGGTTCTTCTGTTCCAAAAACAGACATATTACATTTCTCCGTTCAGTGTATTAGGTGCTAAGTCCTGAATATTTTGCACCTGTTGAAAGGAAATATTCTCTGCTTCATTGACCAGGGAGAAAAAGTCTCACTGACACCTTTTATCCTTGTGACTGATTAAATGTTTGCAGGATGATTTCTATTCTTCACTACTGAACTTATGCAACTGGGTTTTAAAGGAGTTTGATTTCAGGTAAAACCATATGAATACAATATAGACTGCTCTGTGCCAGCACATAAGGCTGCATGGGAACGTGCATGATTTTCTTAAGGGGTTGGGGGTAAAGAAAAATAATTATGAAGCTTTGACCAGTGTGTTGTGCACACAGAATATCTTTCTCAGAGTCTGTTATATTGTACACAGCCTATATATACAGTGGTGCTTGAAAGTTTCTGAACCCTTCAGAGTTTTCTATATATCTACAGTCGTGGCCAAAAGTTTTGAGAATGACACAAATATTAGTTTTCACAAAGTTTGCTGCTAAACTGCTTTTAGATCTTTGTTTCAGTTGTTTCTGTGATGTAGTGAAATATAATTACACGCACTTCATACGTTTCAAAGGCTTTTATCGACAATTACATGACATTTATGCAAAGAGTCAGTATTTGCAGTGTTGGCCTTTCTTTTTCAGGACCTCTGCAATTCGACTGGGCATGCTCTCAATCAACTTCTGGGCCAATTCCTGACTGATAGCAACCCATTCTTTCATAATCACTTCTTGGAGTTTGTCAGAATTAGTGGGTTTTTGTTTGTCCACCCGCCTCTTGAGGATTGACCACAAGTTCTCAATGGGATTAAGATCTGGGGAGTTTTCAGGCCATGGACCCAAAATGTCAACGTTTTGGTCCCCGAGCCACTTAGTTATCACTTTTGCCTTATGGCACGGTGCTCCATCGTGCTGGAAAATGCATTGTTCTTCACCAAACGGTTGTTGGATTGTTGGAAGAAGTTGCTGTTAGAGGGTGTTTTGGTACCATTCTTTATTCATGGCTGTGTTTTTGGGCAAAATTGTGAGTGAGCCCACTCTCTTGGATGAGAAGCAACCCCACACATGAATGGTCTCAGGATGCTTTACTGTTGGTATGACACAGGACTGATGGTAGCGCTCACCTTTTCTTCTCCGGACAAGCCTTTTTCCAGATGCCCCAAACAATCGGAAAGAGGCTTCATTGGAGAATATGACTTTGCCCCAGTCCTCAGCAGTCCATTCACCAAACTTTCTGCAGAAGATCAATCTGTCCCTGATGTTTTTTTTGGAGAGAAGTGGCTTCTTTGCTGCCCTTCTTGACACCAGGCCATCTTCCAAAAGTCTTCGCCTCACTGAGCGTGCAGATGCGCTCACACCTGCCTGCTGCCATTCCTGAGCAAGCTCTGCACTGGTGGCACTCCGATCCCGCAGCTGAATCCTCTTTAGCAGACGATCCTGGCGCTTGCTGGACTTTCTTGGATGCCCTGAAGCCTTCTTAACAAGAATTGAACCTCTTTCCTTGAAGTTCTTGATGATCCTATAAATTGTTGATTGAGGTGCAATCTTAGTAGCCACAATATCCTTGCCTGTGAAGCCATTTTTATGCAACGCAATGATGGCTGCACGCGTTTCTTTGCAGGTCACCATGGTTATGTCACGGCTGAGGATGGGGAAAACGCTCAGCCGTGCAATGCCAGGAGATGGTAAGGTCGATACTTGGCCAGAACCACAGAATTAGGGAGCAGGTCACCTCCTAGAGCTTCCCTAATCTGACCCTGACTCCTAGCTGCATGAGCCGCCCTTGAAGGTAGGAGGGCTCATGCTCAGGAACCTCGGATCCCTTCTGACCCTCCGCCGATCCCTGAACTAGGAGCTGGGTAGACAGCCCGTTCCTCCTGGACGCGGAGAAACAGGAGTCTAAAGTGGCCAAGCTACAAGGGGAACAGAAACAACTTATGGCAATGGCAGGTAAATGCCACAAACACCACACTCACCTGCCACAGACAACAAAGCCTGGAACCCATGTGCAAGTGCTGCTGTCCAGAACACAAATGAAGACAGCCCACACCACACATCACACAGGAACCCAGGACCATAAGCTGCAATAACAATGAGACCACACACACACCTTCATTACACCATGAAACGTAATTTATGACCACAAGGGTGGCCCTCACTGACAGATGGTATTAGCCAGGAGGATGACTTCAGCTAACCATGGCTGAAGTACCCCTCAGAGTCTGGCATCCAGCAGGAGCTAAATAGCCCCAAGTGGCCACACCCACACACACACCCAGTGTTCACAAACTAAGAAGGGAGTTAACCTTTCCTACACCAGGCAAGGGAAAAAGCCACTTAAAGGGGAAGTGTCCAAATAAACATCACACTGCAGCTGTTACCGCAGGCAACGACATGCGTGGCAACCATGTCCTGGGAGTCAGCCAGAAGGCCGAGACACTGCCACCACATGTACACAATACCAAACGTTGGCACGGGCAGCCACAGTGGAGGGAAGTGTCACAGTGCACACCTACATAAACCTCGTGCACACCAGACATACAAAGTGCATACATACACACACACCCAACCAGGTGTAACCGCATGCACTTGACAGCAAGCTGTCTAGCAACAGCTCAGGCTGCTATACTGCCAAGTACCAAATCATGTTGCCAGCGGCAACCACACGTGAGGCAACATACCAGCAGCCCTCACCATGTGGTTGACAATATAACCAAACCGCAGGCAACTGCATGCGGATCCAGAGTCACGTCCATGACCATGATCGTGACAGGTTAACAATGGAAGAACAATGATTTCAAGCATCACCCTCCTTTTAAAGGGTTTCTACCACTTCGTTTTCACATAATTAGCTTTCAGACACTAGAGATCCGCTAGTGTCTGCTCTACCAAACAATCCTAATTTAATAGCTTTTTGTGCAGCCGTTTCGCAAAAAAACAAACTTATATTGATATGCTAATGAGCCTCTAGGTGCTATGGGGGTGTCATTAGCACCTAGAGGCTCGGTCTACCTTCACAAAATGCCGCCGCCCAGCGCGTCCCTCCAGCCCGTTCATCTCCTCCGGAATGCGATCCTCCCTGTGAGCCAGCGGACGAATTCTCGCGCATGCGCCGTGCGCTTCTGTATTCGGCGTCTGCGCAGTGGATGTCTGACCGCTCCTGCTCAGACATCTCCACTGCGCCTGCGCCGATGATGTCATAGTGCTCCGAGGAACAGGCGCAGTGGAGAGGTCTGTGCAGAAAGCGGTCAGACATTCACTGCGCATGCACCGAATACAGACGCGCACGGCGCATGCGCGAGAATTCGTCCGCTGGCTCACAGGGAGGATTGCATTCCAGAGGAGATGGGCGGGCTGGAGGGACACGCTGGGCGGCGGCATTTTGTGAAGGTAGACCGAGCCTCTAGGTGCTAATGACGCCCCCATAGCACCTAGAGGCTCATTAGCATATCAATATAAGTTAGTTTTTTAGCGAAACGGCTGCACAAAAAGCTATTATATTAGGATTGTTTGGTAGAGCAGACACTAGTGGATCGCTAGTGTCTGAAAGCTAATTATGTGAAAACGAAGTGGTAGAAACCCTTTAACATGTCAACTCTGCCATTTTAACCCAATCAGCCTGACATAATGATCTCCAGCCTTGTGCTCGTCAACATTCTCACCTGAGTTAACAAGACGATTACTGAAAGGATCTCAGAAGGTCCTTTAATGACAGCAATGAAATGCAGTGGAAAGGTTTCTTTGGGATTAAGTTAATTTTCATGGCAAAGAAGGACTATGCAATTCATCTGATCACTCTTCAAAACATTCTGGAGTATATGCAAATTGCTATTATAAAAACTTAAGCAGCAACTTTTCCAATTTCCAATATTTATGTAATTCTCAAAACTTTTGGCCACGACTGTACATAAATTTGATGTAAAACTTCATAAAATTTTCACTCAAGTCCTAAAAATAGGTAAAGATAACCAAATCAAATAAATGAGTCAAAATATTAGAATTGGTAATTTTATTTATTGTGGAAAACGATCCAATATTGCATGTCTGTGAGTGGCCTACAGTATGTGAACCTTTGCTTTCAGTATCTGGTGTGACTCCCTTGTGTAGCATTTCTGCAACTTAACGCTTCTGTTAATTAGTTGTATGTTTGTTATTAACTGAGTATGCCTTGTTATATTTATTTTAAGATTAAACTTTTATTTTTATAATTTAAAATAATGGTGAGACGGCTGAGTTTAGTGAAACTGCTGCGCTATTTAGATTAGAGAGAGGGAGAGGAGGGACCAATTGGATAGTACTAGTTTTGAGTGGTATACCTGTCTAGAAGGCTTATTGCATATAGAGGGAGAACCTAGTTAGTTTCACTATAAGTCCCTATGCCCTTACCCTACTTGACCTAGTCTAGTCAGGGTGATAGCCTTAATGGCTGTAGTCGGAGCACTCGTCTTGAAAAAGACGACCCCCAGCCTCAGGAACCTCGGGCCTGTACTAGGAGTCCCTATGCTCTTACCTCTCTATCGTTGTTGTCCTTTTTTCATCCGACGCGTTTCGCCAGGTATGGCTCTTCAGGGAGTAAAGAGGATGTTCAGGTGCTGAAGGCAGTGGCTCTCACCTGTATCGATCATGCGGCAGTGGCGGCGTTGTGGAGCTGTGCGTCTCTTTTTTTTTTGTGCGTCTCGCTCCGCCCCTGCATGGAATTAACCAGTAAGCTGGTGAGGGCTAGACGCACTATTGACACTCCCCCCTTGCATAGTCACCTGTCTGCTTCACAGCGGAGACATGCGCAGACGAGTTCCGCTTGTTCCGTCGGGCGGTCTGGCTATGCTCCGCTATAGTGCTGAAGTGACGTAGTGTTTGGGAGTGGTTAGTTGTCATGGGGATCTCATACCGCGTCCCCGGCCGGCTTTCTGTTTGGCAGTGTTGCTATTACCTGAAAGGTATTGATAATTAGG
The DNA here is from genome assembly GCF_905171765.1 of Bufo bufo. Taxonomy (NCBI): domain Eukaryota; kingdom Metazoa; phylum Chordata; class Amphibia; order Anura; family Bufonidae; genus Bufo; species Bufo bufo. The sequence goes on from NC_053390.1 coordinate 705,513,437, forward strand.
TCAAGTTTTGTTAAAAAATTGGCCAAATCTACTCTAGCTGGGCATCGGTTATAGAGTGCTGTCCTTTCTTTAATGTTATATTACATTTTTTTGATTATTTGATTGCTGTCATGTTGATATTGATACCCTTCTTATTACAATCATATTTTCACTTTTGGTTATAGTTTAGTGTATAGCTACATAGGTACATTGTTGTTTATCATTTTCATAACTATATATACTATAGAGGGCCATTTGAGATTGCCCTCCATAACTATATTTTATATTTATAGGAAGGGTTTATAGGAGAGGTATTCATTGAGGCCATTTGGTGTAACTGACTTCAGTCTATAGATCTATCTGGCTTCTGCCTTCAGGATTAGTTTATCCCAGTCACCCCCCCCCCCTCCTGGGTTTAGGGACATGTTGGATACCTATAAACTGAAGGCATGCCGTATTACCACCATGGCATTGGTTGATGTGCCGTGCCACTGATGTATCCTTTTTATTTTGAACATCATTATAGTGATCTCTGATGCGTCTCCTAAATTCTCTCTTTGTCTTCCCTACATAGTCTAGGGGACAGGAGCACTGTGCTAGATATACCACCCCCATGGTTAGACAGTTCACGTGGTCACGGATGGTGTATTTTCTCTCCGTGTGTGAGCACGTGAATGTTTTTGTTTTCTTTATCTGGCTACAGGCCAAGCACCTACCACATTTAAAGGTGCCTGTTGGTTTCCTGGATAGCCAGTTCTCAGGATTTGTAGGGGGTAGGTAGTGGCTGTTGACCAATCTGTCTTTGAGGCTTCTCCCCTTCCTATAAGTTATTGCTGGGTATGGTCCTATTATATCCTCCAGATCAGGATCAGTTTTTAGTATGTCCCAATGCTTGGTTAGGATCTGCCTAACTTGTTGGTGGGCATTATCAAAGGTCCCTATGATGCGAGTAGTCCTAGAGGGGGCGGTATAGTCTGTCCTTTTTTTCTTTGGAATGAGTAGCCCATCCCTATTCTCTGAGGCAGCTGCCTCATAGGCCACTCTGAGAATACCATCCGGGTATCCTCTGTCTCTGAATCTGTACCTTAGATCCTTTGCTTCACTTTTGAATTTTTTGAAAGTGGAGCAGTTGCGCCGGAGTCTAAGGTACTGACCCTTTGGTATGCCTTTCCGTAGAGCATAGGGATGGGCACTTTCCCAATGGAGTAGACTATTTGTTGCTGTCTTTTTACGGTACACCGAAGTAATAATGTTGTTGTTAGGGCCTCTTTCAATGAGCACATCCAAAAAAGCTAGAGAGTCATGGCTATATTCAGATGTGAATCTAAGGCCCATAGTATTGTTATTTATTGTCTCCATGAATTCCCCAAAGTCCTCTGCCGTTCCTCGCCACATTACAAAGACATCGTCAATGAACCTCAGCCATAGAACTATCCTGTCTTGCCACCTTTCCATCTCGTCTGAGCCAATAATATTGGCTTCCCACCAGCCCAGGAGCAAATTAGCATACGATGGCGCACAAGAACTGCCCATCGCGGTGCCCCTGAGCTGGTGGTAGGAACTATTTTGTCTTCAATGGCCACTTTTACCACCAGCTCAGGGGCACCTAATTTCATCTTTTTTATTTCTTTCCTCATCTAGACACGTTGAAGCGTAGGTTTAGGTATGCTGATTACTTTATTATCTTGTTCTAACACGTACTAATCTTGTCTATCTAATTCTGTAACTAATCATGATTGTCTAATATGACGGATCACGACTGCCATTCTATAATGCCAAGTAATTTGAGGATCGATAGTATTTAACATAAGTAACATATATTATTTATACCTATAAAACATCCATCAAGATTGGTAGTTGTATATCCTATATCTGTGACGTCTTATATAGAGCCACATACCATAACACGCTTTTTGTATATAACTTGATTAATTTTTATCTTAACTGTTATTGTCTTTGGTGGGACTCTACAATTTCAAACTATTCCACCGTTATAATTATGTTTATTGATGAGCTTGATGGTTCGTTGGTGATACAGAGGCTAACTCTGGCAAACAGAGGGTCTTGCGTTCCAATTGGCTTCAGACGCATGAATGTGACGTCACACGTACGCGCGGCCCGTTCTGCGTTCCATTTGCGTTCCAAACACAAGGCGCGTCTCAGTGACGTCAGACGCCGACCAATGCGCGGCAATTTCTACTATAACTAGTACTGCAGAGCCAGTCTCCCTTGTACCACCAACGACTACACATCGATTCTGAGACATAAGGTAAAACTCTTGACACAATATGCCTTTTTGATTTCTTCCTGTCTTTACTGCTTTGAGACTTTGATTCAGCCCTCTATACCGTATAATACTTATATAATACTGTTGGATGTTCACTATGCGTGTACTTGATATTGGTGATAGATTAGTGGAGCAGTAAATTGCGTGTTCTATTTTGGAGTCATTCTGCCTATCGGTATATACTTTAGGTAGAATTGTCATTTATATTTTCCCACCATTGAGTGGGCTTTTCTATTAGTCTCCATGGTACAATCTAATATATATGATATAGATTTGATCAGTCTCCTCCTACTGCTCCGCTTTTCTTTTACCCATCCTCTCTATTATTATTCCTATTATTTTTTCCATGCTGTTCCTTGACAGACTAATCCACCTATGTGGCTCATTACTTTGTAACTTTTATACATAAGTAGCTTACTTCTTTTGTGCAATTTGCATATTTTATGCTAATTAACATTAGACTGTTGTAAAATAATAATAAGAATATACATATATTTTTTGTCTATAGGCCGTGATCAAGGTCCAGGTTGGACCGAAACGTTGGCCCTATTTTTCTGTTATACATATACCAAGTTGGTGTTTACAACACAATAAATTCTATTCTACTAATACGTTATATGAGTGTGCCGTGGATTTATATTATATTGATATAGTGACGTTGCTGTCCCTCCATTGAGCACCTCCACTTGGGGTCATTATACTTCCCCTCAAATAACGGAGTGCCTTCCAAACAATTTTTTCAATTTATTTCTCTCTCCACTACAGACACAGATCGCTCTGCAGCACGGTGTGGGTGGAGCTTATGCAGATTTCTGGGCTGCAGGCTCCACCCACACAGGCCAGCAGCTTGATCTGTGCCTGCAGGCTGAATGGTGGAGCGGGGAGAAATCTTCCTACTTCACCATTCAGTGCGGGAGAGACAGAGCGCAGGGAGCTGAGTGACAGGACTGCAGCTCCCTGTGCTCCAGCAATAAACACTTCCATCTATATTGATGGAAGTGCTCATTGCTTGTAGGTTCTGGCACCCCCTGAGAGCCGGCACCCGGGGCGGACCGCTTCCCCCCTGGGCACGCCACTGGTTTGTGCCATGATACACTTCCGCAAACATGTGAAGATCAGACTTTAATAGATTCCTGTTTATTTTTAAATAAACCAGGTCACCCACTCACACCTAATTGTTACACCATTGATTGAAAACACCTGACTCTCATTTTACATACAAATTATCTACTAATCCTAAATGTTCACATACTTTTGCCACTTACAGACAGTCATTTTCTTCAATAAATGAACAAGTTTAATATTATTAACTCATTTATTGTTTTAGTTATCTGTATCTACTTTTAGGATTTATATGAAAATCTGATGTTATTTTAGGTCAAATATAAGCTGAATTATAGAAATTACGGATTCACAAACATTCAAGCACCAGTCATGCAGTTACCATGTAATACAGCTGTACAAAGCCTAAATAATACTGTCACACCTTGACCACTGCTACATGACTGAATAATACCACCATACTATTACTTCATAAAAAACACCACACAAACACCAATATTACCAATAATATTGCAATACTAGAACCAAATATAACCACCATATAGTGATTAAATATTTCCTCCATATTGCTATTGATCAAAACACCATACATATTTACTGAATAAAAACCACTATACAAAAGCCAATATAACCACCATACAGTGACAATATAGTTGTAGATAGCTGTTCTGGACAGAAACTCTGCAAACCATGTGACTACAGTAGAATTAAATCCAATGTCTCACAATTGGTTGGAGCTGTTCACTTCCCTATCTTATCCATTCAACCCAGACCACCATGATACATTTAAGGCTCATGTCTGAAGAGTTACAAGACAGACGTCTTGGGCTCCTAGTCTTTGCAGCATCCACTCTGCCTTCTTCCAAACCACAATTATCCACCTCCAAAACAAAGTATCAAACAGACAACATTTCTGAAGACACGAGTGGCAGATAGATAGTGCCCCAAAAATAATAGTACAAAACAGATATTGTGTCCAAAACACTAATAGTATCACCTTTTGTACCCCAGAGAGTAGTAATGTCCACACATTCTCCTATCCTAATAAAATCAGATTATTTTATTAAAATAGTGATGTAATAGTGCCCCCTTTAGGCCCTACACAGTAAAAATGTCCATCTTTGTGTGCCCTTACATTTTAATAATGCCTTTCTTTGTGCTATATTGCAATAGTGCCCCTTTATACCCCATAATAATGCCCTCTGATAATGCCCACTGGCTGCTGTTTTAACTATTGAGAATCTGTTGGATCCCAGTTTGTCAGCTGATCATACCGGTCAGGCACATGAAGAAGCAATAATCTGTAATGAACAACATTGTAAAGCAGGTATGTAACATCTAACTGATGCGGTATTCCGCATTTTTCACCTTCCCAACTAGTTATGATCCCTCTAGAAGTTCTCATCCAACTGCATACTGAACCGCGTTCCAAATTATTATGCCAATTGGATTTAAGCGTCATAAAGATGTAATTTTTTTTCTTTTTCAATTAACCCTTTCAAGACCAATCCATTTTTCACCTTCCTGACCAAGTCTAATTTTGCAAATCTGACATGTGGAATGCTTTTACTTATCCAAACCATTCTGAGATTGTTTTCTCGTGACACATTGTACTTCATGATAGTCATAAATTTGAGTCAACATATTTCATCTTTATTTATGAAGAAATCCCAAATTAACCCAAAATTTTGAAAAATTCACATTTTTATTAATTTAAATTTCTCTGCTTTTAAAACGGAAAGTGATACCTCATAAAATATTTATTACTTAACATTCCCCATATGTCTACTTTATGTTGGGATCATTTTGCAAATGTAATTTTAAAAAAATTAGGACGTTAGAAGGCTTAGAATTTTAGAATCAATTCTTTAAATTTTTAAGAAAACTTCCAAAACCCACTTTTTAAGGACCAGTTCAGGTCTGAAGTCACTTTGTGAGGCTTACATAGTGGAAACCCCCCGAAATGACCCCATTGCAGAAACTACATTGCTCAAAACTGATTTTACTAACTTTGTTAACCATTTAGGTGTTCCACAAGAATTAAAGGAAAATGGAGATGAAATTTCTAAATTTCACTTTTTTGGCAGATTTTCCATTTTAATCCACTTTTTTCTTTAACATTTCGAGGGTTAGCCGCCAAACAAAACTCAATATTTATTACCCTGATTCTGCGTTTACAGAAACACCCCACATGTAGTCGTAAACTGATGTACAGGCAAACGGCAGGGCGCAGAAGAAAACGAGCGCCATATGGTTTTTGGAAGGCAGATTTTGCTGAACTGGTTTTTAGATGCCATGTCCCATTTGCAGCCCCCCTGATGCACCCTTACAGTAGAAACTCCCAAAAAGCGACCCCAATTTGGAAACTAGGGGATAAGGTGCCAGTTTTATTGGTACTATTTTGGGGTACATATGATTTTTAATTGATCTATATTAAGTTTTTTGTGAGGCAAGGCACTGTTTTTATTTTTTACAAGATTCATCTGACAGGGTAGATCATGTGCTATTTTTATAGAGCAGTTTGTTATTGAAGGCAATGATATCAAATATATAGGCCACGACTAAGAGCCTAGGCGGCTTGAAACATGTCGGCTAAACAGGAGTAAGAGGGAGAAGGCTGCTCTATGTCTTGTCCTGTTCCATATATGTTTAAGTTTCGGCAATAAAGAAATGTCGAAAATAGGACCCTTCAGTGCCGGATCACCTTTGTTTTTACGTGACTATACTAGTTTGACTTCAACTTTTGCCGTGCACGATGGAATTACAGGTGAGCTAGACTTTTGAAACTATTGATCTGGGTTGATATCAAATATGTCTACTTTCTATGTTTGTTTCAGTTTTACATAATAAATAGAGTTGAGCGGACACCTGGATGTTCGGGTTCGACGGGCCCGGCCGAACTTCACAAAAAAGTTCGAGTTCAGGACCCGAACTTGACCCCGAACCCCATTGATGTCAATGGGGTCCCGAACTTTTGAGCACTAAAATGGCTCTAAAAATTTCATGGAAAAGGCCAGAGGGCTGCAAATGCCAGAAAAATGTGGCTAAGAGCATGGCAAGTGCTCTGCAAACAAATGTGGATAGGGAAATGACTTAAAATAACATAAAATACGTAAAAATAAAAAATAATAATCTTGATCTAGGAGGAGGAGGTCCATATGGAGTAGGAGGTTGAGGAGGCAGTGGATGTGGCGGTGTAGGTGGAAGCGGCGGTGGAGGAGGAGGTAGCCTACACTGCTTTTTGGTTTTAAATTTTTTTTTTTTTTATTAGGGTACACCCCAAAACATTGGAAAATATAACCTACGATAACCCCCTCCAGCCATTCTAAACAAATGTTCAGACAATACACTGGCTGCAGGGCAGGCCTGCACCTCCAAGGTGTAAAGGTCAAGCTCAGGCCATGTGCCCAATTTGGAGACCCAGAAGTTGAAGGGGGCAGACCCATCAGTCAGTATGTGTAGGCGTGTGCACACATACTGCTCTACCATGTTGCTGAAATGCTGCCTCCTGCTAAGACGTTCCATATCAGCTGGGGGTGCTGGTTGTTGTGGCGTGCTGACAAAGCTTTTCCACATTTCGGCCATGCTAACCCTGCCTTTGGAGGTGCTGGTGGTTCCCCAGCTGCGTTGGCAACCTCTTCCTCCTCCTCTGCCTTCGCCTTGTGCTTTCACTGTGCCCCCGCTGTCCGGTGGGAATGCCACCAGCAGTGCGCCTACCAGCGTGCGCTTGTACTCACGCATCTTACGATCACGCTCCAGTGACGGAATTAAGGACAGTACGTTGTCCTTGTAACGGGGATCCAGCAGCGTGGCCACCCAGTAATCAGCACAAGTTAGAATGTGGGAAACTCGGCGGTCGTTGCGGAGACACTGCAGCATGTAATCGCTCATGTGTGCCAGGCTGCCCAGAGGCAACGAAAAGCTGTCCTCTGTGGGAGGTGTATCGTCTGTGTCCTCTGTATCCCCCCCCAGCCACGTGCCAGTGATGGCCATGAGCTGGTTTGGGTGCCACCCTGCTGTGAACACGGTTCCTCCTCCTCCACCTCATCATATTCCAGAATTGTGCCCTGGCTGTACAATTGTGTACCTGGCGTTTGTGGTTGCAGGAACCCACCCTCGGAGACACTTGTGAATGACTGGCCGGAAATCCTATGAAATGATCCCTCTTCCTCCTCCTCCTCCTGTGTGGGATAGTAACGTTGAGAATGGCGTTATCGGCACTGGCCATGTTGGTGGAGTACTCGAAACAGCGCAACAAGGAACACAAGTCTCGCAGGGAGGCCCAGTCATTGGTGGTGAAGTGTTGCTGTTCCGCAGAGCGACTCACCCGTGCGTGCTGCAGCTAAAACTCCACTATCGCCTGCTGGTGCTCGCACAGTCTGGCCAGCATGTGCAAGGTGGAGTTCCACCTTGTGGGCACGTCGCATATGAGGCGGTGAGCTGGAAGGCCGAAGTTACGCTGCAGCGCTGACAGCCGAAAGCGTGCACAGACTTTATGCAGCATCTCTGATATATCGAGGTAATTTTTAAGTAACCTTTGCACCACCAAATTCAGCACATGCGCCAGGCAAGGGATGTGCCAGAGCTGCTATTAGATTTTGCCCATTATTGCACACCCCCAGGCCGGGCTTGAGGCTCACTGGCACCAACCACTCATCTGTTCTTCAAGGCCCGTCCACAGCTCCTGCGCGGTGTGGGGTTTGTCCCTCAAACAGATAAGTTTTAAAACTGCCTGCTGTCGTTTACCTCTGGCTGTGCTGAAGTTGGTGGTGAAAGTGTTACGCTGATTGGATGAGGAGCCGGTAGAGAATGAGGAAGCGAAGTAGGAGGAGGAAACAACAGGAGGCAAACTGAAGCGCCCTGCAATCCTCGGTGGTGGAAGGACATGCGCCAAACTGCTATCCGCCTCAGGCCCAGCCGCCACTGCATTTACCCAGTGTGCTGTTAGGGAGATATAATGTCCCTGACCGTGCTTACTGGTCCACGTATCCGTAGTTAGGTGGACCTTGCCACAGATGGCGTTGCACAGTGCACACCTGATTTTGTCCCCCACTTGGTTGTGCAGGGAAGGGATGGCACGCCTGGAAAAGTAGTGGCGGCTGGGCACAACGTACTATGGGACAGCCACCGCCATAAGGCTTTTAAAACTCTCTGTCTCCAGCAGACAGAATGACAGAATTTCAAAGGCCAGTAATTTTGAAATGCGGGCATTCAGGGCTAGGGATTGGGGGTGGGTAGGGGGGGTACTTCCTCTTCCCCTCCAGTGTTTGGGAGATGGAGAGCTGAATGCTTCCGTGGGACATTGTGGAGATGCTTGGTGTAACGGATCTCCTAGTACCTCGACCGGGTACCTCCGTCGATGGATGCTCCTAGCGCTTCCCGAGGACTCCAAGCACCCCACTTGACACCATAACCGCCACAGACCCCACGAACCGCCGAAGCTTGGTTGAGGTCTCGCCGTCTCCTACTCACCCTGGACCTACGACAAGGCTCCAGGCTCCAGTGGGTGAACCTCTCCTAAATCCAGAGAGCAGGAACAGCTCTTACAAGAGCTAGTAGTTATAGCCAGGAGAGTATAGCAAATCTTCAGCGTATAGCAATCCCCAGTGTCGATCAGTTACCCAAACACCAGCCTCAACTTGATGAAGGGTAAAACAGCCTAACCAGTGTTCAAAAGCAGAAATGGTTGCAGTGGGCCCAGACATATATGAAGACTAATTTTCAAACAGTCTTGTTTAGTGAAGAGTGCTGTGCAACTCTGGATGGTCCAAATGGATGGAGTACTGGATGTTTGGTGGATTGCCTCTATGTCTCAAGGAGGAGTCATGTTTTGGGCCAGAATCATGGAGAGAGCTGGTAGGCCACTTTAGGGTCCCTGAAAGTGTGAAAATGACCTCCGCAAAGTATATAGATTTTCTCAATGACCACTTTCTTCCATGGTACAAAAAGAAGAACTGTGCCTTCCTTAGCAAATTTATTTTCATGCATGAAAATGCACCATCTCATGCTGCAAAGAATAACTCAGTCTTTGGCTACTATAGGTATAAAAGGAAAGAAACTCATGGTGTGGCCACCATCCTCCCCTGACCTCAACCCTATAGAAGCCTCCAACCTATGTTACTGTATAGGAATACAGTGGCATAAACTGGCCATTTACTCTCATTGTAAAACAAAAACATATACTGATAAATAAATGGTATGTTAATCAATACTGGCCCAGCATGTTTCAAAAGGACACTCTTCTGGGATACACTGGGTGTATTAGGGCCTATAGACACTGGGAGGCTTGCACTCTGGGAGGTTTTCAGCTGCATACACCAAGTATGTGCAAAAACAAGCCTTGTGGTGTGTAGTGTAGTCCAGGGATCAGGAGGGTCCAGTTGCTGGGCCACCAGGAGCAGTTAGGAGAGGCAGAAAATTGGACGGCTAAAAAATACTATTGCATCACAAACAGATACCCTAGTGTGACTCCATTTATTGCATCCATTAGTGTACCCAATCTTGAAAAACATTGGGGAAAGCACACTGGTGCTGAAATCTAAATGCCCTACTCCTCCCAAAGTTGCCCACCATTCAGATATTGCACTGAATAATAACCCCACTGTGATCCTTGGCAGCATGTAGGTTACAAAGAGGGTCTGGTGTAAAATACCAAGTGTTGTCATATAAAGAGTCTTCTGATTAATCACTGTCTGCTGATTGGTCTCTCTTACAAGAAGAGTACCTGGTTGATAGTAGAGCCCCTCACATTTGCAAACATCAGCTATACTCAGACTTTGAGATAAATATATAAATCCTATTTTATTTCTAGGGGTATACTTTTTACTATGCTCATTACGAGTAAGCCACCCACCAGATCCATATCCACAGGTCACATTTACATTTCCCATGTTCCCATGTTGTGCTACACGTGCTGCAAAAGGATCACCCTGAAAATAACCATAAATTACAATTCAAAAAATTATGTTTAATTATAAGTTTTTCTCAGCTATAGGGTAGTACAGGTGCAGCGATCGGATTGGGTACACTAGTGCAGGGGCACGTGTGAGTGTGGGTGGCCGGATGGGTGTAGTACTCATACTCATGGTTCTGCAGCTCCCTGGGCCAACGTGTAGTGATGGGAGGGACACACCGGTTCTTTTCTTTGGGGGAAACACTCCGGTTCTCGAGATCCTTCTGCTTAATGGCAGTCAAGGTTCCCTTGATGTTGACAGTTTTACAGTGTAAGGCAGGGTCCCTGTGGTCATGATGCCAGCACCTTGTGGTGCAGAAATATTGAGTCACAGGTTCAGCATGCATGGACTGGCAGATGTTTCACACACATCATTTCTATGGATTTTACAGTTCTCACAGCTGTGATCTCAGTTAACAAGCACAATTGTTTCTTGGGAGCACTTTTCCTAATGCTGCACTTCTCTAGCTGATTTAAAAACAAGTATCCAGGCATGGGGTGCATACTTTACTTTAGGCAATGCAATGCAACCACAGGGCAGTTCTCCCTAACGGCAGGCAAACTCTTTTGCTCCATTCTTTAAACAGGTTGCTGTAACTATAGTACACTTCCACAGGATCCACCTTAGGATGTGGAGGTTCTCATAGTTGGCCAAACAGTAACTTGGTATGGTCAGACACAGTAGAATCAATAAGTCCCATTAGACAAGTTACTTCTACTGTACTTCTACTACACTTCTTTGTAGTGGAATATCTAGCCTGCTTTTGGTAGTTGTTGTTTTGCTCCTTTAGGCCTCTCCATGGCTGGTACCTGGCTCCAGGGGTGGCTAAATGTGACCTCTCTGCAGTAGCTCCTTTCACTTTGCTATCTAGACACAAACTCCCTTACACTGTGCAGACTGAACTAGTTTAGATCTGCTAAACTAGATTAGACTAGTTTTTACACTGGCAAATGGAACAGCCTGCCAGATCCATCACTGCCGGAATGCCATCCAGACCCATCAACTGTAATGGGGTCCAGCAGAGATTCAGTCAAAATCCAGCAAATATCCAGAGAATTAGCTGGACAAAGACTGCTGCGCGCAGCTCTTCTGGCAGGCTCTTCTATGCCTGCCTATTCATAAATATCAGGAATTCTCCTTTTTCTCTGCAGCAAGTGACATCCGAAGCCAACAAAATATATACAGATGTTATGACTAGTTTTTAGCAGCATCCGAAGCTATATTTGGTCCGAAGTTTAGGAAAACTTTAATTTGCCTCTCTCTTCCTGGTAACGAATAAGTTTTTTCCGAAAATGGCGGCTGTACAGAGTGAAAGTAAGAAGCTCGGGAACGCGAGATCACCCATAATGCCGTGCAGCCAGCCAATCTGCAGGTAGCCATCCCCTGTGATGTTACAGCCCTATAAAAGCCTCATCCCACGTGGTCTCCACCATTGTCCTGTGAGGAGAGCTTAGGGAGTGACGTGAGAAGCACTCATGCGCTAGGGACAGTGTTGCTGCAAACTGTTAATAGGACAATATTGGAGAAGGAGAGTGCAGGAATAGTGTATTACTGTGTGCATCACTGTGCAGTGCACCGACATTCATAGGTAAAGGTGTATTCCCATCTCAGACAATGGGGGAATAATGCTAGGATATGCCCCCATTGTCTGATAGGTGAGGCTCCCTAAATGGAGCCTTGAAAGTCACAGAGGGTGCGGTCTATAGGCCTGAGAAAAATTGCCTCCCTCCATGACTTTCAAGGCTCCATTTACATGATAGGTAATGGAATGGTGTATGGATCGGGCTCACTGCATCAGCCTGCTCCATACATTCCCTCAGTCACCGTGATGTACGGGTATACCTGATTTATAGCAATTTGTGACAAATTAATTAATAACAAATCGAATTCCTTGGCAAACTTCGACGAATTGGCCGAATCAAATTTTTTTAAACTTCGCTCATCTATAAGTTATGACCTAATCGTTATTCAGAAATCAGTGGAGCATTCATCTCCATTTAATATTTTCTATTGTCATTTTTTTACCATGCTATTCTGCCTGAAATTCATGCAAACATACCTGTGTTATAATGTTATAGGATGTGCAGGTCAGGACAGGGGCATTTGTAATATGCTGGATAAATGAGGGACAATTTGTAAAAATAATCAGAAATGTTTCTCCTTTTAAATGTAGACGAAAAACCAAACCAGTAAGGACTGTATGGAATAATTTCCTAACTGTCGGGGCCATATAGCTTTGGAGCCTTAAAATAAGCAGGATTTCCGGAGTTAATGTGTTAAAGAGGACCTTTCATTGGTTTATGGGTTACAAACTGGTATGCTTACCAGATAGGGCGGCCCTTACAGATTCCAGCACTTATTTTTTCTAAAATACCCCTCTGTTCTGGCGCTGTGTTCCCTGCTGTTTTGGTGCCTCATATGTTAATTTAGAGTATTGGTACAGGGAGGAGGAGATGGCCAGGTTTCTCAATGGGCATCTCCTTCTTCCTGGCTGTAGCGCAATCCAATCACAGCGGAGAGCGTCACAGCTAGGGAGAAAAAACATCTTACCTGTGAAGTGGAGAGTGGACAGCTCCCTGCTTCACCATTACAATCACCTGAGAGCGGGACATACCTCAGACGTTCCAGGACCGTGGGACAGCCACCGAAATCCGTGACTGTTTCGCCTGATCCGGGACAGTTGGGAGGTATGGAGTAGCTTAGAGGACAGGAATAGTAATAGTGGCAATAATGGTGGTAGTAGTTACCCACAGCTGTGGTGCTCAGTCTGGCACTCCCTTGGGCCATGCTATGATAGGATGTTGCACCCTTTCTTTTTTTAGGGCACATTTGGGGGAGTCTGCTGCTTTGTAGTGGTTTGGGTGACCTGGTGTTGGTGGTGGGTGCAAGGCATGTTCCTAGATGAAGGTGGAAGGCAAAAATGTAATACTGTGGCAATGCAAGTGTTGGTGCAGGCAATGATGAGGCCAACTTAAAGGGGTATTATCATCTTAATGATCACTGTTAAATCTGTTAATGATTTAACAGTGATCATTTTTCTAAATATATTTAATTAACTAATTCCCACCCCTTAGAAGAAAATAAACACATACTTACCTGACTGTTGTCTTCCGTCTCCCCTGGTTACGGCCACCGCTCTTCTCAGGAATTGCGGTGGCCGCGCTTGCGCAGACGACTTCTTCTCTTCTCCCGGCCGGCCGCGCGCAGTCCCGAAAGCGCACGCCGAGGCCGCGCATGCGCTATGGTAATTTCTTCCTGGCCAGTATAGTATAATTGCCAGGAAGAAGTCACAAGGGCGCATGCGCGGCCTCGGCGTGCGTGTTCAGTCCAGCGCGCGGCCCAGCCGGGAGAAGACTTCAATCAAGATGGAGCCCACCCCCTGCCGAGTGCCGAAACCAGGAAGTGGACAGCGCGCCGGGAGCAGGTAAGTATGAAACGGCGTGTTGATAATACCCCTTTAACAGAACAGTTCTGTACAGGCAAATAATGTTTAAGCACTTTAGTCTTGTTTCACACGGTCGGCAGGCTGTTCCGGCATAGAATGCTGGGAATGGGGTATTTGTCCAACCGATTCTCTGCATATTTGCCAGATTGCGGCCGGATCACTGCCGGACTCCATTATAGTTAATGAGGCTGGACAGCATTCCGGTTGCATCCAACAATGCTGGATCCGACAGGCTGCTCCCGGCAGGAAGGGCAAACGCAAATGTGAAACAAGCCTTAGTTACATTTCTCAGCATGCATGGACCGGCTAAGTTTAGGAATTTCCACATTTCTTACACTTTCACAGGCTGCAAAGGCAGTTAACAATTGTTGTCTCCCTTTCAGCCCCGGAGGTTTTTAAATTTAGCATTTTTGTTTTTCACTCCCTGCTTTTTCAAGGCCATAACTTTAAAAAAAATTCCGTTCACATAGCAGTATGAGGACTTATTTCTTTGTGGGAAAAGTTGCACATTCTAATTCCACCATTTAATATGGCATATGATGTAGTAGGGAGCTGGAAAAAAAACGCCATAACAGTTTTATGGGTTTTGTTTTTACCACGTTCCTGATACAGTAAAACTGACCTGTTACTTTCATTCTCTATTTCTTTTTTTTTTTTTACACTTGCCTGGTAGGGTTTATGCTTATTAAAACAATATCACTATTATGAATACCTGTGGACCCATTGATGAGAAAAAATACGTTTTTATTTATATGCTAATGATCTAACTATAGTACCATGGGGCTGGTCAAAGCCCTCTGAGCACCAGCTGGATATACCCCTTCATCTTCAATCCTTCCCCTGGATTGACAGCGCTAGATATCGGGTATAGCCATGTCTTATTGTGCCTGTGCCTGCTCTCCCAGTCTCAGTGCTTGTTCTGTGTTTTTCTGCTCCTTTGAAAGGTGAAATCTGATTAGTTGCAATGGGCAACTAAGCCAGCTCTACTTTACACCAGTTTATAAATGACCCCCATCGTTTTTATCAGCATGATTAACCCCATCAGGCTGTATGCCTGGTTTAATAGGGTTGATCATGCTGACAGAGGCTCTTTAACCACTTCCTGACACATGATGTAATAGTACGTCATGGCGGCAGGTGACTTGTCGCATTTTGACGTACTATTACATCATGGTGATCGGGCGGGCACTGGAGCGGTGCGCGCCTGATCACTGCAGGGGCCCGGCAGTCCCTGATAGCCGGGCTCCTGATGTATCCACCGGAATCTCTGTAAAAGCCGATGCTGGCGGATTAACTCCTTCTATGCTGCGGTCAGCGCTGACCGCAGCATAGAAAGTATTTGCGGCGGCTGAGGAAGCCCATCAGGTCCCCGAGCTCCTGTGGCGGGGACCCGATGGGTGAGAAGGCAGCCCGATGCCTTGCAGAGGCTGCCCAATGCCTTGCAAGTGCAATAAGCCAGACCGACAGGGGAATTATATGTGAGTTCACGGTGTGAGCATTAGGTAGGTCGAGGTAAATACAGTTCTGGTTACTCATGGCTATGTCGTCCCTGGGCAGGCCTGCACAAGTAATGAGGAGAACGGCACAGGAATTCTCTGGGGCACACTCTGGTGTAAGAGACACACACCAGATGGTGGTTCGAAGTGCCCTTGATGGTCTGTATTAATGTGCCTATGGCAAGGTCCCTTGTAGTCGTGACACCAGTACCTTTTATGGTGGTACAACCATTTACTGTAGTGTTAACTGAGGAATTGGAGACTGAGACAAGGATGGTGCAATCCAGCTTATAACTTTTACTGAACGTTGCTCCTGATAACAGTTACATCCAAGTATAAAACAGTCTCTAGTACATCCAGATATGAAATATAGTCTTTCATGCATACGAGGGTAGGATATTGTAAGTCCTCAGGTAAAACAGACTCTTTGTCTTTTATATATATGAAAACTACTGCTTCAGACTAGGCTTTTGAAGTATAAAAAAAGTCTTAGGCTGGTATTAAATCTCGCCTTATTCTAATCTAGATTAAAGGTGGTTTTCAGAATCCTTGAACCTCTATTTCCAGTGCTTTTCTGACAGTTGGCCTAACTGTCCTCAGGATTCAAACTGGAGGTGTGGATGCCGGAAGCTGTGTCCTACACCTAATTGCAAACGTGCCTGGGAAGCCTTTCAGTATGGCCATTTGCTATCCTTTGACTTGAATAAAATATACTAGTCTCCTTGAATACTTGCTGTTTGCAGCTTATCACTGGTCACCCCGGAGGAGCGAGCTATAGAAGTAGATTTCTCACCTCAGGGCTGAATCTTGTAGGTTTTAACCGTGGACTGTGGAGCCAACAGGGAGAGAGCAGAGAGACAGGAGGCCTCCCTCCAGCAGGCAGCTACATCTTGGCTGCACACTGACTAGACTTTACAGAAACTGTAAAAAAAAAATAGGAAAAGTATACATATTAGGTATTGCCATGTCCGTAACGACCTGCTCTATAAAAATATTACATGATCTAACCCCTCAGGTGAACACTGTAAAAATAAATAAATCAAAACTGTGTCAAAAGAACCACTTTTTTGGTCACCTTGCCCCATAAAGTGTAATAATGAATGATCAAAAAAATCATATGTACACAAAAATGGAACCAATAAAAACGTCAACTCTTCCTGCAAAAAACGAGCCCATGCACAAGACGATCGGTTGAAAAATATAAAACATATGGCGTTCAGAAAATGGAGACACAAAAACATAATTTTTGGGAAGTTTCTACTGTAGGGTGCATCAGGGGGTCTTCAAATGTGACATGGTGTCTAAAAACCAGTCCAGCAAAACCATACGGTGCTCCTTTCCTTCTGCGCCCTGCCGTGTGCCTGTACAGCAGTTTACGACCACATATGGCAGGAATGGCCAACCTAAAGCTCTCCAGCTGTTGCAAAACTACAACTCCCTGCATGCCCAGACTGCCTACAGCTATGAGCCTACAGCAGGGCATGGTGGGAGTTGTAGTTTTACAACAGCTGGAGAGCCGCAGGTTGGCTATGCCTAACATATGGGGTGTTTCTGTAAACTACGGAATCAGGGTAATAAATATTGAGTTTTGTTTGGCTGTTAACCCTTGATGTGTTAAAGAAAAAAATGGATTAAAATGGAAAATCTGCTAAAAAAGTGAAATTTAGAAATGTCATCTCCATTTTCCTTTAATTCTTGTGGAATACCTAAAGGGTTAACAAAGTTTGTAAAATCTGTTTTGAGTAACTTGAGGGGTGTAGTTTCAACAATGGGGTTATTTATGGGGGGTTTCCACTATGTAACCCCAAAAAGTGGGTTTTGGAAATTTTCTTAAAAATTTTATGAATTGCTTCTAAACTTCTAAGCCTTCTTACATCATGAAGTACAATGTGTCACGAGAAAACAATCTCAGAATGGCTTGGATAAGTAAAAGTGTTCCAAAGTTATCACCACATAAAGTGACACATGTCAGATTTGCAAAAAATGGCCTGGGCAGGAGGGTGAAAACTGGCCCGGGGTAGAAGGGGTTAAAAGTCTCCTTTTTAGTACAATCAGAATGGTACCTTAAGGAAAAACTGGCCAAGAGACTAGGTAGGCTTCTGATAGATTGAAGATGTAAAGGAGGGAGGATGTGCAAGAAATGTACCTGAGGTGGGAGGAGGGGGGAAGGGGCATTGGGGAGGGAGGGAGTTTGGGGGTGTTCTACTGGGCGATAAGTGGGAAAAGTATACTCGATCAAAATCTGGATTTGTATAACTGGATTGTTGCTTGTTGTATCTATGTGACCATTTGATATTGTATACTGTCTCATGATTGTAACTACTTACAAAATCTCAATAAAAAGTATATTTAAAAAAAAAAAAAAAAGTCTCCTTTTCTTGTTCCCTCAGAGGCTGGTTTAGAGACTTTCTGTTCTCCAATCTGTTGTCTGCTTGCTTCCTTTTCTCTTAGGCCCCTTTCACACGGGCGAGTTTTCCGCGCGGGTGCAATGCGTGAGGTGAAGCATTGCACCCGCACTGAATCCGGACCCATTCATTTCTATGGGGCTGTGCACATGAGCGGTGATTTTCACGCATCACTTGTGCGTTGCGTGAAAATTTCAGCATGTTCTATATTGTGCGTTTTTCACGCAACGCAGGCCCCATAGAAGTGAATGGGGCTGCGTGAAAATCGCACGGTTGCTAGGAGACGATCGGGATGGGGACCTGATCATTATTATTTTCCCTTATAACATGGTTATAAGGGGAAATAATAGCATTCTTAATACAGAATGCATAGTACAATAGGGCTGGAGGGGTTAAAAATAAATAAATATTTAACTCTCCTTAATGCTCGCGCAGCCTGGCTTCTCTTCTGTCTTCATCTGTGCTGTGAACAGGAAAAGGACCTGTGGTGACATCACTACGCTCATCACATGGTCCGTCAGATGATCCATCACCAATGTAAAAGATCATGTGATGGACCATGTGATGAGCGCAGTGACGTCATCAAAGGTCCTATTCCTCAAAGAAGATAACAGAAGAGATGCCGGCTGCGCGAACAAGTTGATTATGGTGAGTTAAATTATTATTATTATTATTTTTTTAACCCCTCCAGCCCTATTGCACTATGCATTCTGTATTCAGAATGCTATTATTTTACCTTATAACCATGTTATAAGGGGAAATAATACAATCTACACAACCTTGAACCCAAACCTGAACTTCAATGAAGAAGTTCGGGTCTGGGTACCACGTTCAGTTTTTTATCACGCGCGTGCAAAACGCATTGCACCCGCGCGATAAAAACTGAACAACGGAATGCAATCGCAGTGAAAACTGACTGCAATTGGGTACCTACTCGCGCGGGTTTGCCGCAATGGGTACAGTCACATTAATGAACTATAGAAAATAACAGCAATTATCTGACTGGTTACTGATGGCAACACAACAGTTTATCTCTTTCCACTAATTTTATGTAACCAACCCCAATGTCTGTACAGTAGGTAATACATTGGCAGTACACTATACAGTCTACATCCACACAATATGTTTCTGTTTTTTATGTGCTGTTTAAATGCAAGTGCATTACATGGATGACATTTTGAAATCTATTGTTTTTATTGATATGGAGATACTTTGCATTCCTTTCTTTCCCTGATACATGGGACCAGATAGAAATTCCTGAAACAAACATTGCTTGCATTTAATGTTGAAAACCTGCATTTCCTAGCAGCACAGAGATGTGGCCATTGTAGCACTGAATACCAAATCTAACCCAGCAGTCTAATACATGAGACATGCTCCCTGTGTTTCAAAATGGGCAATTGTTTAAATAATACGTACATAATGTAGTCATCAGACTTTCCAGACATTCCTGTCAATAACGCATAGTGCCATGCAGAGGCATGGCTACAGTTCAGATGATGGCCCTGGGCCCACTCACACCGTGGGCCCCATCTGGGGAGAAATGGCGGTCTCCAGGTAAACAACACTCCTAAGGCCCCTTTCACACGAGCGAGTTTTCCACGCGGGTGCAATGCGTGACGTGAACGCATAGCACCCACACTGAATCCTGACCCATTCATTTAGGCTGGGTTCACACGAGCGTGTCCGGATTAGTTCCGGATGCGTCCCGGTGTGTTGCGGCAAACCCGCGCGAGTAGGAACGCAATTGCAGTCAGTTTTGACTGCGATTGCGTTCCGATGTTCAGTTTTTATCGTGCGGGTGCAATGTGTTTTGCACGCGTGTGATAAAAAACCGACTGTGGTACCCAGACCCGAACTTCTTCACAGAAGTTCAGGTTTGGGTTCGGTGTTGTGTAGATGTTATTATTTTCCCTTATAACCATGTTATAAGGGAAAATAATACAGTGAATAGACTGTCTCCTAGCAACCATGCGTGAAAATCGCACCGCATCCGCACTTGCTTGCGGATGCTTGCGATTTTCACGCAACCCCATTCACTTCTATGGGGCCTGCATTGCGTGAAAAACGCAGAATATAGAGCATGCTGCGATTTTCACGCAACAGTGATGCGTGAAAATCACCGCTCATCTGAACAGCCCCATAGAAATGAATGGGTCAGGATTCAGTGCGGGTGCAATAAGTTCACCTACCGCATTGCACCCGCGCGGAAAACCCGCCCGTGTGAACGCAGCCTTAAATGGGTCTGTGTACATGAGCGCTGTTTTTCATGCATCAGTTCTGCGTTGCGTAAAAATCAAAGCATGTTCTATATTCTGCGTTTTTCACGCACCCCTGGCCCCATAGAAGTGAATGGGGCTGCGTGAAAAACGCATTGCATCCGCAATCAAGTGCGGGTGCGATGCGTTTTTCACTGATGGTTGCTAAGAGATGTTGTTTGTAAACCTTCCGTTTTTTATCACGCGTGTGAAAAACGCATCAAAACACATTGCACCCGCGCTGAAAAAATTGAACAACTGAACACAATCGCAGACAAAACTGACTGAACTTGCTTGCAAAATAGTGCGAGTTTCACTGAACGCACCCTGAACGCATCCGGACCTAATCCATCACGCTCATGTGAAAGGGGCCTAACTGTATCGCTGAAACACTTTGTTTTTGCCTTGTATTAACTTTCTCTGCATGATAAATGCCACTTGCTGAAGTGAGACACCCCCTTTAACTATGGTCAGGGGTGTAGCTAAAGGCTCATGGGCCCTGGTGCAAGAGTTCAGCTTGGGCCCCCTTCCCTCAGTGCTTTGTAGTCTGGGGAGGGAAGCACATAGCCTTCATGCTGCCCAAGGCAACTATTGAAATGCCCCCCCCCCCCCTCCCCATGCCAAATTATTGACCTAACCCCTTCCCTCCAGCCAGAGGTGTAACTTGACCAGCATGCACTTTCTTACACTTCTTAGGGTACTTTCACACTAGCGTTTTTCTTTTCCGGCGCTGAGTTCCGTCCTAGGGGCTCAAATCCGGAAAATAACTAATCAGTTTTATCCTAATGCATTCTGAATGGAGAGTAATCCGTTCAGGATGCATCAGGATGTCTTCAGTTCAGTCTTTTTGACTGATCAGGCTTTTCAGAAAACCGTAGCAGGTTGTATTTTTACCTCCGGCCAAAAATCCTGAACACTTTGACTGAACGCCGGATCTGGTCTTTTTCCCATTGACTTGCATTAACGCCGGATCCGGCGCCGTGTGTTCAGTCAAACCGGATCCGGCTTTTGCATGTTAAACCCGAAAAAAGTGAAAAAAATGGTGGATCCGTTTTTTCCAATGCATTTTTTCATTGTGATCAAAATCCTGATCAGGATTCAAATGTAATCCGTTTTCACACGTTTTTCCGCATCCGGTGGGCAGTTCCGGTGTCGGAATTGAACGCCGGATTTAAACAACGCTAGTGTGAAAGTAGCCTTATTTGGCACAAGGGTCTTTGGGCCCCCTCAGGCTTCTTTGCCCTGTAGCAACTGCTACCTCTGCACCCCCTATAGCTACGCCCCTGAGTATGGCTATTCAAGATGCTCTAAAAATTGTCAGGCGCTTTCATGCCTTTACATTCTTTTAACACTGTCCAGTAAGGGAGTAATATTCAAAGAAAGATAGCCTTGCATTTCTGGAAAAATATTGGAAAGAATCTACCAACCGCAATTCAGTCCGTTATATTCATGCCCTGACAATTTCCAAAAGCTAACAAAGTAGATTTAGACCAATTAATCCCGACTTCTGAGAATGAGGCCTCATGCACACGACCGTATGTATTTTGCGGTCCGCAAAAAATACGGATGACGTCCGTGTGCATTCCATATTTTGCGGAACTGAACAGCTGGCCCCTAATAGAACAGTCCTATTCTTGTCCATAATGCGGACAATAATAGGACATGTTCTATTTTTCCATTCCGTTCAAAGATAGAACATGTCCTATTATTGTCCACATAACGGACAAGGATAGGACTGTTCTATCAGGGGCCAGCTTTGTGCCCTATGTGTTGCGCGACACATGTCGTCATGTAGCCCTAGCCTAAGTCTGGCTCCTGTGGGTGCAGGTGCTGGTGAATTTCTGTTCTTCTGGCTCCCCCTTCTGTTCCTTGGTGGTATTGCGATTACTTTGGCTGTGACATCTGGATCTGGTTTTGCGACTACGTTTTCTGGCTTCTGGCGATTTGGTCTTGCAGTGCTCTCCTGGTTTTTGACTTCTGGTGTGTCTGTCTCTCTTGTTTGCTTCTGGCCTTCTTGGCACTTCGTTGACCGACTGGCTTTTGACCCCGGTACCATACATCTACTTTTATTGTGTCTGTTTGTTTATTCCCTGTTTGTGTGTCGCTCCCTCACATACATATACAATATATGGTGTCGCATAGGGTAACCGTGCAAGTAGGCAGGTATAGTGGGTCTGGGGAGTTTTAGGGTTACACTATCCCTGTGTGTGCATCTTGCCCCTTAGAAGTGAATGGGGCTGCGTGAAAAACGCATCGCATCCGCAAGCAAGTGCAGATGCGATGCGTTTTTCACTGATGGCTGCTAAGAGATGTTGTTTGTAAACCTTCCGTTTTTTATCACGCGCGTGAAAAACGCATCAATGCGCATTTCACCCGCACAAAAAAAATTGAACCACTGAATGCATTTGCAGACAAAACTGACTGAACTTGCTTGCGAAATGGTGGGGGTTTTCCTGGACGCATCCGGACCTAATCCGTATTGTTCCTGTGCAAGAGGCCTAAGGCTACTTTCACACTAGCGTTAATATTTTCCGGTATTGAGATCCGTCATAGGGTCTCAATACTAGAAGAAAATGCTTCAGTTTTGTCCCCATTCATTGTCAATGGGGACAAAACTTAACTGACCAGAACTGAATGCTCAAAACTGCATTCCGTTCCGTTCTCATACCGGAGAGCAAACTGCAGTTTGCTTTCCGTCCTGGGATGCGGAACAAGACGATAATACATGAACAGATCCGGTTGTATTATCTTTAACATAGCCAAGACGGATCCGTCATGAACTCCATTCAAATCAATAGGGATGGATCAGTTTTCTCTGACACAATCTGACACAATAGAAAACGGATCCGTCCCCTATGGACTTTCAATGGAGTTCATGACGGATCCGTCTTGGCTATGTTAAAGATAATACAACCAGATCCGTTCATGTATTATCAGTAACAGAAACGTTTTTGCTGAACCCTGCCGGATCCAGCAAAAACGCTAGTGTGAAAGTAGCCTTAGGCCTTTCGTGCAGATCCCCCTATATGACCAGACCGGCAGAGGGAAGCATAAATACCTGCTCCCTGCCGCTGGGTTCCAGCCCCTTCACTCCCCCGCCACTGCTACTGTGCTCTGGGATCTATGTGTCAACATCCGGTATGATGGCTGCTGCAGACAATCACAGGCTGCAGCAGTGACATGGCTGTCATCTGACCAACTAAAATGACGCAAGGGTGACACGTCACCATTCCAGCCAGTGATTGGCTGCAGCAGCCGTCAAATTGGATATTGACACAGTGGGACCGGAGCGCTGCCACATGGGGGGATGGCTGCCCATCTAATCAAGAAAAGATATTCTTGAATAAATTATATAGAAATTAGCCAACATTCAATACTTGTTTCTACGAGCACAATAAGACTAAAGTATATAATTGCCCCTGTTTATCAAACAGAGCAGCCAGAGTCTACAAACTGGCAAATTCCAAAAGTCAAAGTCCTTGGCACGTGCCTGTTCAGACTGTGGGCCGTAAATGCTGGCCGCAGTAGGAAGAACAAGAATAGCAAGGAGTAGGAGTGTCAAAGACTAACCAGAGAAGTCCTGTGCACAGATTGCCTCCTCAGTGAGCTTGTATATAAACCCACTACACACTAGGGTAAATTTGGTTGTAAGCCAATTTGTATATTTTTAGAGTGTGGGAGGAAACCCACACAAACACAGGGAGAACATACAAACATTTAGATGTTGTCCTTGGTCGGATTCAAACCTCAAGGCACTACACAGCGCTGCAAGGCACCAGTGATCCACTGTGATGCCCAGGGGCCTGGCTAGGTTAAAACATTCGGGGCCTGGGCCCCTGATGTTTTGTCCCAGGCCCCGAATGTACTGCCTGTCAGATAGATCCAACTGTATTGCCATCCTCAGGACGGCAATACAATTGAATTTAAAGCCTTGCAAGAGCTGAAGGACCTGTGATGACATCACAGTCCATGTGATCAGTTCTAAATGCAGTAGCTGAAAAGGACCTGCGATGATGTCACCATCATGTGACCAGTGCAGGAGAGGAGGGCTCAGCAGTGAAGAGAAGTCCTGGGAAGAAGCTGTGGTGAGGTCTGCTACATGAGGAGAGGTAAGTGAAGGGGTAGATTACTAAGTGTGAGAGGCAGAGCAATGTTGGGAGTTGTAGTTATTTAACTTGGACTGTATGTTAGGGCTGAAGTTATTTACGTGGGACAGTGCGGTGGAGTGATGTTATTTACATGGGACTGAATATTGAGGGGTGATGTTATTTACATGGGACTGTATGTTGAAGGTGGCTGGGGAGGGGCTGATGTTATTTACGTGGGACTGTATTTTGGAGGGGGCTGTAGATAGAGGGGGATGTTATTTACATGGGACTGTATATTGGAGGGGGCTGGAGAGATGGTGTGATGGTATTTACATGGGACTCTATGGCGGAGGAGGGAAATAATATTATTTACATGGGACTGTATAGTGGAGGGGCTGAGGAATTATAATTTCTGAGGACAGTAAACGGAAGAATATAACTACAGGGGGCACTGCAAGAGGCATTATAAATACTGGGGGTGCTTCAAGGCGAGCATTATAACAGTAGGGGCAATATAAATACTGGGGGCACTGTGTGGGCATTATAACAGTAGGGGGCAATATAAATACTGGGGCACTTCAGCGTGAGCATTATAAAAGTAGGGAGTATTATAAATACTGGGGCACAGTGGGGACATTTTAAATCCAGGGGACATTAAGCATTCTTATTATTACTGGGGGCTCTATAGGAGGGACTTATAGATCCACATTATTTTTATTAAGAGAACTATGGGGGCCTTATTACTACTGAGGGGTCTGTAGAGAGCTTTATTACCACTGGGATAACAATAGGGGGGGCCTTATTTCTACTAGGGGCTCTGTAAGGACATTATTAATACTGGAGGGCTCTTCTACTAATGAAGGCACTCTTGGGGAGCACTATCACTGTTGGGGGCAGTATTACTAATGAGGGCATTCTAGAAGGGAATTACTATTGGTGGGACTATGAGGAGTACTATTACTATAGGGGGCACTAATTTTTCTTCTGAATAGTATTTGGGGGGTAGAGAAAAGTGAGGAAGCTAAGATGTCTGTGTGTTTCACACTCTGCAGAGACGAGGCGGCTGAGAGAAGTTGTCCGGACCGAATGCAGAAGATGATGACAGAGAAGATCTACATCAGAGGAGACGTCACCTGGGAGGAACTGGATGTGAAAGGTACATGCTGCTGTATAGCTGTATAGCAAGTACAGTAAAATGTCTTCAGTGCTAGTGGTTGCAGGGGGAGAGGTTGGGGGGGGTGATTGGTTGACTTAGAGAATTGGGCAATATTCATTGGGGCTTGGTCCCCGGACCTTTTGAGACCCTAGCAACGCCCCTGGTGCTGACCCATAACAATTAGCCTTTCCCAGGAGAGATAGGTACTTGCAAAACACAACAAGGTATTCACCGACATTCATGGGAGGATTGTGTCAGAGTAAAAGGGAGGAGCTTCAAGCGCACATCTGCTCACATTCTCACTCAGAATGCTGGTTTACAGGACTCCTTCCAAGAAGGAAACCTTAGTGCCTACCTACAAACCTACAAATTATTTTTGATATTTTAATATACGGTACTTTGGATCATTGGATCATGGGAGATCTAATCCATGTGAAGTGTTACTGGTCTCCACGATGCTCCATGATTTATTAAGACATCATCTGAAAGTAAACCATGGTGGTTTGAAGAGTTCTTGCCAGGCAATGGCATATATACAATTTTAAATGACAATATCACGTTTATAGAATTTACTGGCTACAAATCCACAGTTACTGTCTACAGACTAGTACTATTGCACTTAGGAAACCTTTATTGGCTCCTGGTCTTCTATGACATTGAACCTATTGAAGCCAAGTATTGCAGAACATTAGACTGTCCAGCACAGTGAACTTTAGACTGATTGTGAACGCAAGTAAAACACAGCCACAACAGATATGGAGAAAGGCAACCAGAAAAATTACTCAATGGTTCATTAGGTAAAAGGGTTCCCATTCAAGATTAGTCTGTTTGACATAGTGAAATCAAAGGTTGGACGAAGGGAGGAGAGCGCCATTATATCCCTGGGCATATGGGCATAACAAGAGATCAAACATAAAAACACGCCTATTACAAAAACACACAGATACAAATATATGTACAGAAATACACACAGACTAACACACATAACATAAATACATTCACACAAACATACATGCTCACATGCTAACAATATGCAGCAGGATCTATTTGATCCATCGCCACATCTGGAGTTGGGAAGAACTTTTTTTTACCACTAAAGGTACGATTCTCCTATGGGTTACTTTGCCATCCTCTAGGTGTTTGGGTTTAGTGTCTCTCAACTCGGAAGATGACAGTACTTTAAATACAATGGTGGACTGACTTCATGTCTGACCTGAGAGTCACTGTGATCATAAGTTAATGTAATAAAGTGCCAACAATATTTTAATTACAATGTTGATTGTTTCTATACAAATAGATCAGTTAAAAACCATGCAATGTAAATGAGCTAAGTGTAGGTCCCACCTCTATGACCTTCTTCTATCTTCAGAATGAGACCTCGGAATTGTAGGACAGCACATTGCTATGGGGCTTCCGAAAATAGCTAAGCAAGACCCTGAAGTGAACGGAGAGCAGCCACGCATTTGCAGCCACCTTTTCATGCCCCACTACGGGATTGCCAGACATAACTGAGCCAGCTATTGGGACAGCTGTTGGGCCAATGTGGAGGAAGACCCTTTAAATTCAGAGGAATCTGTGGAACCCAAATAGGCCGAACAGAAGCAAGGCAGTAGGAATGACATCTTGAACCCAGCCTAGAAGCTGCCCGCTGTTCCAGTGAATCACAGGAACATGGACACAGACCCACAGCAAACCCAGCAGGATATGGCTAATAGACACAAGCAAAATATATAACGGTATCTTCTTAGTGTATAGAATTACTACTTGGAGGTCTGTGGGAACAGTGGCATATTAAATTAGTTCCAGAAGTATTACTCCATTGACTGATGCCACCACCAAACACTTTTCTAATCACATTGTAGAGATGCTGTACTGGGTCAACACAGCTTGATGTAAGAAAATACAGTTAAGGACAAAAACGGGCCAATGTTAAAAGCTGAGAACTTTGCCAATATCTTCCAGTCAGGAACATATCGGAATTTTTTTATCTGCACAATGTATCATTTTGTGTAAGATGTTCTTGTGGTGCATGCGGTCCGCCCCGGCATCCTGCATTGTACACATTTTTTGCTGGGGATTGCCGCTGTCTGCGGACCGCATGCGGAGGAATTGTTATAGACACGCTACAGTGTCTGGGTTTGTAGCATTTTCACCCGTTTAGGCCACTTTTTTCAGTGAGTTTTTGCCCTTATGTGTATGGAATGTGCCACTTTATTTTGTTGGTAACATTCTTTTGCACCTGGTAGCTTCTGTGTCACATGGTCTGTCGTGGGTGCGGCTCACAGCTTTATCCTACCTCACAGTGCATTGGTGATACCACTATGGAGGCATGCGTGCTGAGACACCGTGACGTGGTGCATGAGGGGCTCCGATATGTTCCTGACTGGAAGATATTGGCAAAGTTCTCAGCTTTTAACATTGGCCTGAGGAATTAGCTAGTATTGTCAGTTGCGTATCATTTTGGTGCATTTTTTGCAGTGATTTGTGTAAGAACATACAGTTGCAAGAAAAAGTATGTGAACCTTTTGGAATGATATGGATTTCTGCACAAATTAATCATAAAATGTGATCTGATCTTCATCTAAGTCACAACAATAGACAATCACAGTCTGCTCAAACTAATAACAGACAAAGAATTTAATGTTACTATGTTTTTATTGAACACACCATGTAAACATTCACAGTGCAGGTGGAAAAAGTATGTGAACCCCTAGACTAATGACATCTCCAAGAGCTAATTGGAGTGAGGTGTCAGCCAACTGGAGTCCAATCAATGAGATGAGATTGGAGGTCTTGGTTACAGCTGCCCTGCCCTATAAAAAACACACACCAGTTCTGGGTTTGCTTTTCAAAATAGGAATTGCCTGATGTGAATGATGCCTCGCACAAAAGATCTTTCAGAAGACAATTAAGAATTGTTGACTTGCATAAAGCTGGAAAGGGTTATAAAAGTATCTCCAAAAGCCTTGCTGTTCATCAGTCCACGGTAAGACAAATTGCCTATAAATGGAGAAAGTTCAGCACTGCTGCTACTCTCCCTAGGAGTGGTCGTCCTGTAAAGATGATTGCAAGAGCACAGCACAGACTACTTAATGAGGTGAAGAAGAATCATAGAGTGTCATCTAAAGACTTACAAAAGTCTCTGGCATATGCTAACATCCCTGTTAGCGAATCTACGATACGTGAAACACTAGACAAGAATGGATTTAATGGGAGGATACCACAGAGGAAGCCATTGCTGTCCAAAAAAAACATTGCTGCACGTTTACAGTTTGCACAAGAGCACCTGGATGTTCCACAGCAGTACTGGCAAAATATTCTGTGGACAGATGAAACCAAAGTTGAGTTGTTTGGAAGAAACACACAACGATATGTGTGGAGAAAAGGAGGCACAGCACACCAACATCAAAACCTCATCCCAACTGTGAAGTATGGTGGTGGGGGCATCATGATTTGGGGCTGCTATGCTGCATCAGAGCCTGGACAGATTGCTATCATCGAAGGAAAAATTTATTCCCAAGTTTATCAAGACATTTTGCAGGAGAACTTAAGGCCATCTGTCCACCAGCTGAAACTCAACAGAAGATGGGTGTTGCAACAGGACAACGACCCAAAGCATAGAAGTAAATCAACAACAGAATGGATTAAACAGAAGAAAATACGCCTTCTGGAGTGGTCCAGTCAGAGTCCTGACCTCAGCCCGATTGAGATGCTGTGGCATGACCTCATGAAAGCGATTCACACCAGACATCCCAAGAATATTGCTCAACTGAAACTGTTCTGTAAAGAGGAATAGTCAAGAATTACTCCTGACCGTTGTACACGTCTGATCTGCAACTACAGGAAACATTTGGTTGAAGTTATTGCTGCCAAAGGAGGTTCAACCAGTTATTAAAATCAAGGGTTCACATACTTTTTCCACCTGCACTGTTAATGTTTACATGGTGTGTTCAATAAAAACATGGTAACATTAAATTCTTTGTGTGTTATTAGTTTAAGCAGACTGTGATTGTCTATTGTGGTGACTTAGATGAAGATCAGATCACATTTTATGACCAATTTGTGCAGAAATCCATTCCAAAGGGTTCACATACTTTTTCTTGCAACTGTATCTGTTGAACCAGAGTCTAGGAATGCCTGTTCTGTAAACTGGATATTACTGCATGAGAGAAACAAAGGAACAGTTAGTTTTATAAAGAGCTTGTTGCCACCTAGAGTCATCTCTCCAATCGACCCCAAGACACTGGAATTTCCTGGCTTGAGTGGGCCGTTCCGCAGAAAATGATCCTTGTCACCACAATAAAGGCACAATTTACAGTTGGCGATCGTCCTTCACAACTTGATTCTGTCCAATAGCTTAGCCTTTCCAGCAGAAACAGGAGTAGTGAGAAGCAAGGGCTTCTAAAACTAGGGGGTCAGTCTTGGAGTTGTCTTCTCCCATGCAGATTCCCTGAGATGTTCTCTGAAATGGAGATCAATGCGGGTAGCAAGAGTAATCAGGTCATCCAAGTTAGCTGGTACATCCTGACCTACAAATTCATCCTTGATATGCTCTGACAGTTCCTTCTAGAATGCAGCCATCAGGGCATCATTGTTCCAGGACAGCTCAGAAGTAAGAGTACAAAACTGTATGGTATACTGTCCCACTGTAAGATGGCCCTGGTGGAGTTTCAATAAAGAAGAGGCAGCGGAAGCTCTCCAGCCAGGTTCTTCAAAGACCTTGCGAAAGTTGATAGAAAGTCCCATACATGATAATAGCCATAGAGTCCAGGCGAATGAACTTGGTATTTAGATACTGCAGAAGCTGCTCCTGGCAACCGTGCTTAGTTAACTCCTTGAAAACTTCAGGCAGTTCCAACTTGAGTGGGCCAGTGGGATAATGTAGTGAAGGTGGATCCGCTCTGTCCCTTGAACTGGTTTGACTTGGGGGTACACATAAGGGCTTTATCTAAATGTCCTTCCAGATTTCACACTTTAACTATTATATAGGTATTTGGACTCCACTTCATGGGAACTGCCAGGCTTCTACCCACTGAGGTCCAAAGACACTATTGTGGAGCATCAATAGATCAGGCAAAACAGTAGTGAGGGAGAGGCCGAGGTCAGGACAGGTATAGTGCATGCAATCTAATAAACAGTCCAGAGTCAGGGCAGCCAACTCAGGGTCAAAACGGCGATCAGGCAGAGGTAGGGTAAGGCAGTGAAGGATAAATTCCTGAAGTCAGGCAAAAGTCAATACACGAAAAGGCAAATGAACAAACAGCACACCTTAGCAAAAATCTAGCAAACTAGAAGCTATTGCTCAAGCAAATTCCCACAGGGGAATGTGTCTAATGTACTCTACGGTAACCTGCAGTTCAGGCACCCTGGCCCTTTAAGAGCCGGAAAGAGCACATGCTCTATGGGCAGAGGAAGGGATTGCTGGCTGGAAGCAGGCTCCAGCCTGCGTGGAAGGAGCATCATTACTCCAGCAGCTGGGACCACTGGGCAGGGAGAGAGGGAAGCCAGCAGGAACAGGCTGTCCGAACCCTGGATCTATGGAGTAGGTGAGCAAGGTTGTGGGGGAGCCCACCAGCAGGAAAGAAGTGGCGGTGGGCAAGGACCCCAGCAGTAACACAAATATAACACATTGATATTAGTAATATCTTAATAAGATGTGATCATAAATTTACCAATACATGAATCCTTTACTTTACTGAGAATTTCACCTTACAATGACCATTGCTTAACCACCGTGAGGGAATATGCAAAAACTGTGCCAGTATAGTAATTCACTCAATTACTATGGAAAATGCAATTTGTAGGAACAAACAGCTGATCAGAGATGTTCTCCCTGGTATCACAACTCTTCAGACCTATAACATGCTAGAGTTTGAAATGCGTAAGCGTTTTTCTAGGATGTGTTTTTGTACTGTTGTAACCAAAGAAATATCAATGTTTTTGTGAAAACTTCATACGGGTGCTGGATACTGGTGTTGAGCATGAATATTCGAATTACGAATTTTAATCGCGAATAGCGGCACTTTGAGAATTCGCAAATATTTCAAATATAGTGCTATATATTCATTTTTCGAATATTCGTCATATTTTCCATCTGAACACATGATTCCTCCCTGCTTCTTGCTTGTGGGCCAATGAGTCATTGGCCCACAAGCAACTTAAGCAGGGAGGAATTATGACTTCAGATGGAAAAAAATGACGAATATTCTAAAAAACGAATATATAGCACTGTATTCGATATAGTGCTATATAGAAGTTTTTTTAGAATATTCGTCATTTTTTTTTCATCTGAAGTCATGATTCCTCCCTGCTTAAGTTGCTTGGCAAGCAACTTAAGCAGGGAGGAATCATAACTTCAGATTGAAAAAAATGACAAAAAGTCTAAAAAAACAAATATAGAGCACTCAATCCTATAGTGCTATATATTTGTTTTCGACCCGCGCCTGTATTGATCGCGTAATATTCGAATATTACGCGATCAATACCTTGCCGATTTTTGAGTAAAAAAAAAAAGAATGTAGAATATACACTGCGTGCAGAATTATTAGGCAAATGAGTATTTTGACCACATCATCCTCTTTATGCATGTTGTCTTACTCCAAGCTGTATAGGCTCGAAAGCCTACTACCAATTAAGCATATTAGGTGATGTGCATCTCTGTAATGAGAAGGGGTGTGGTCTAATGACATCAACACCCTATATTAGGTGTGCATAATTATTAGGCAACTTCCTTTCCTTTGGCAAAATGGGTCAAAAGAAGGACTTGACAGGCTCAGAAAAGTAAAAAATAGTGAGATATCTTGCAGAGGGATGCAGCACTCTTAAAATTGCAAAGCTTCTGAAGCGTGATCATCGAACAATCAAGCGTTTCATTCAAAATAGTCAACAGGGTTGCAAGAAGCGTGTGGAAAAACCAAGGCGCAAAATAACTGCCCATGAACTGAGAAAAGTCTAGCGTGCAGCTGCCAAGATGCCACTTGCCACCAGTTTGGCCATATTTCAGAGCTGCAACATCACTGGAGTGCCCAAAAGCACAAGGTGTGCAATACTCAGAGACATGGCCAAGGTAAGAAAGGCTGAAAGACGACCACCACTGAACAAGACACACAAGCTGAAACGTCAAGACTGGGCCAAGAAATATCTCAAGACTGATTTTTCTAAGGTTTTATGGACTGATGAAATGAGAGTGAGTCTTGATGGGCCAGATGGATGGGCCCGTGGCTGGATTGGTAAAGGGCAGAGAGCTCCAGTCCGACTCAGACGCCAGCAAGGTGGAGGTGGAGTACTGGTTTGGGCTGGTAACATCAAAGATGAGCTTGTGGGGCCTTTTCGGGTTGAGGATGGAGTCAAGCTCAACTCCCAGTCCTACTGCCAGTTTCTGGAAGACACCTTCTTCAAGCAGTGGTACAGGAAGAAGTCTGCATCCTTCAAGAAAAACATGATTTTCATGCAGGACAATGCTCCATCACACGCGTCCAAGTACTCCACAGCGTGGCTGGCAAGAAAGGGTATAAAAGAAGAAAATCTAATGACATGGCCTCCTTGTTCACCTGATCTGAACCCCATTGAGAACCTGTGGTCCATCATCAAATGTGAGATTTACAAGGAGGGAAAAGAGTACACCTCTCTGAACAGTGTCTGGGAGGCTGTGGTTGCTGCTGCACGCAATGTTGATGGTGAACAGATCAAAACACTGACAGAATCCATGGATGGCAGGCTTTTGAGTGTCCTTGCAAAGAAAGGTGGCTATATTGGTCACTGATTTGTTTTTGTTTTGTTTTTGAATGTCAGAAATGTATATTTGTGAATGTTGAGATGTTATATTGGTTTCACTGGTAAAAATAAATAATTGAAATGGGTATATATTTGTTTTTTGTTAAGTTGCCTAATAATTATGCACAGTAATAGTCACCTGCACACACAGATATCCCCCTAAAATAGCTAAAACTAAAAACAAACTAAAAACTACTTCCAAAAATATTCAGCTTTGATATTAATGAGTTTTTTGGGTTCATTGAGAACATGGTTGTTGTTCAATAATAAAATTAATCCTCAAAAATACAACTTGCCTAATAATTCTGCACTCCCTGTATAACGAATATTCGAATTCGCGAATATTCAAATATTCTACAAAATATTCACTAAATATCACGAATTCGAATATGTCCCCTGCCACTTATCACTACTGGATACTGGTTCATTATTTTCTCCTAATCTCCAAGTATTCTCTCAATTAGAACCTTTCCTAGACATGCCCACATCCCTGATAACTTTAGCCTATAAACGTATGAACACACTGTCAAAGTTAATTTCTTTTTCAAATATGTTCCTTATAAAATGCATGCACATTTAACATGCTAACTAAATAATATAACTAAAGAATCAGTTAGCCAACTTGATTTATCCACTAGATTGAGGCATAATCTGTCACAATACTGCTGTCTTGGAATTATCCCCCAGTTACTTTTGTTGCGGCCTCTACTTGGCCAAGTGGTATGAAACTTTCCCAAAGTTAAGAAATCATTATTTTCACAGCAGTTTCTGAAGTATGTGAGCCACCGGATCAAGACAATGAGGAGCTCTGGAAAGAATGGGCCTGTAACAGACTTGTAATCCATGTCTCATTTTTTGTTGGGTTATTAGGATCTTAATTATCTTGTGATACTTCTGCCAGCAATTACTTATGTCAAAAGTGTTGACCCAAGTGCAGTGATTTCTGAGGCAGGACAAGTAATTGTTTCACTGTAACTGTTCCAATATAAATGAACAATAGACCCAGTGATAACATATTGCTGGAAAGGTTTCAATGAACTATGACATTCCTTTGAAAATCCAAGCATTTGATATACAGTATATTTAAAAAGTCTAAGTAAAATTTGGTTAGAGTCCTCAATGACTCACCACCTCCTCATCAGGCTGGTATGTGGAAGTAAACTATAATTGTAATTCTAAAAGTCACTCTGAGTGTAGTATGGGTCCATAGTCTTTTACATGAATCTGTAGTACTGCAATATGCATTAGCCCAAAGAAGGGGTTTAGAATGTGCCCCCATGCAAGAGCAGACAACAGTAAATTATGGGTTTCCCTGGAAGAACACCTAGCAAACAGCCCTTTTTTGCTAGGTGTTGAAAGATAGTGGGTCACTTAGCCAACACACTCAGAATTCTGTCACTCAGGCCTCATTAAAGATTTGGAACTCCCACAAAGACAAACTTAGCCCTTCCCCATCCCCACTCATGACAGTGGCGGTCCTCCCAGAACTATACCTCCCCAGATATGCGGATACTGGTTTGAAAGTTTCCGAATTGAGATCTATATCTATCTCCTCATTCTTAGATGTCAATGAGATTTACGATCCACTGATCTCCACCTCCTTGCACTCCCTACAAAAAGCTCACATTAGGTTAGTCCTAGCCCCCGACCTTACAAACACCGACCCCAGAAAAGATCTCATCCAGTTTGAAAAACTGATAGCTACCAAGATCCCTTCAGAACACCTGTTACTGTATCTCGAGTTGACAGCATCCTTCAACAACTACAACACCCACTTGACAGAGGATATGTTTCCGAATGGAGTAAAGACCTTGGCACCACCTGGACAAAAACCGAGATAAAACAACTGTACCGTTTATCCCAATGAATTTCCCACTGTACGCGTCTCCAGGAAAACTCATTCAAACTAATTACCAGATGGTATCTCATCCCAGTTCGGCTCAAACAAATGAAATGTCTTAGCAATTGTTAGATATGCTCCCAACCATGAGGCTCTTACCTACATATGTGGTGGACATGCCCGGTGTTACAGCCTTTCTGGTCTGAGATCCTGGAATTGATTAAACATTTGTGCTCCTTAAACAAAACCCCAATCTCTGTACTACTAAACACCAGGCTACACGAAATACCCCACAATAAAAGGCGACTTTTCCAACACTTGACCTCTGCAGCAAAATCCCTAATCCCACAATGCTGGAACCAACACACCTTACCCACAATATCTCAGTGGCTACATAAGGTGAACCACATTTACCACATGGAAGCACTCTCAGCCTGGGAATCCAGGTCACATGCTGGCTTTCAAAAGACCTGGGTAGACTGGGTTTCTTACCGCAAAACTGTACCTTTTCTTAACAAGATTGCGGAGGTTACCCCCCACAACTGACAACCTCCAGCTACACCACGCCAGCAACACTAAGCTTGCCCAGTGCCTGCCCTATTCACCCCAATTTGAGAATCAAGGCCTAATAAAATTGCTTATCTATTAAACAAGGTGGACAGCCCAATAACAGTAGCAGTAGACAGGTTATTCACCCCAGTTTGAGAATCAAGGCCTAATGGAATTGTTTATGTAATAAACAAGGTGGACACCCCAATAACAGTAGAAGTAGACTGGTTATTCACCACAATTTAAAAATTAAGGCGTAATAGAATTGCTTATCTATTAGACAAGGTGGACACCCCAATAACAGTAAAATTAAACAACTTATTCACCCCAGTTTGAGAATGAAGGCATAATAGAATTGCTTATCTATAAAACAAGGTGGGCGCATGCGCAGTAGATTAAATGAAGCAGAAGCTGGCAGAGTGATTGCAGAACGTGCGGGCGCTCAAGTGACATCTTGTTGCACCTGTGCGAGATTACAGTGCAGGTTCCGCTTGACGTCAGAGGAGCTGGAAGGGGACTTCAGAATGAGGGGAGGTGCGGGGCTTAATCAGAAAGGACGCGACTGGGCTGTGTTCAAGGTAATTAGCATAAATATAAAATAGTTTTTTAAGGCAAACAACAGCATTCATATGTCAGACACAGGTATATTTCTAACCAGTGTCGGACTGGGGTGCTTAAGGCCCACCAGTAAAATTTATTTTGGGGGCCCACTGTACGGATAGATTCAAATATTACCTGCTCACACAGCAGCAAGATGCTATCATTGATTGAATATGAGGATCCCTGCAGCAACTTTGAGTAGGTAGGTCCTGGGGAAAAGAGGACACTGGCAGCTTTCCTTTATACCTAGAAGTCATCTCAGCTCTGATCGTGTCTATAATAATAAACTGGGGAGTTTCTTTAATAATCTATCATGTTTTTTTAATGAACATAGGCTGGTTGAGGTGCTGTACATTGAATATACACTCACCTAAAGAATTATTAGGAACACCTGTTCTATTTCTCATTAATGCAATTATCTAGTCAACCAATCACATGGCAGTTGCTTCAATGCATTTAGGGGGGTGGTCCTGGTCAAGACAATCTCCTGAACTCCAAACTGAATGTCAGAATGGGAAAGAAAGGTGATTTAAGCAATTTTGAGCGTGGCATGGTTGTTGGTGCCAGACGGGCCGGTCTGAGTATTTCACAATCTGCTGGTGTGAAAAGGGAAAAACATCCAGTATGCGGCAGTCCTGTGGGCAAAAATGCCTTGTGGATGCTAGGTCAGAGGAGAATGGGCCGACTGATTCAAGCTGATAGAAGAGCAACGTTGACTGAAATAACCACTTGTTACAACCGAGGTATGCAGCAAAGCATTTGTGAAGCCACAACACGCACAATCTTGAGGCGGATGGGCTACAACAGCAGAAGACCCCACCGGGTACCACTCATTTCCACAAATAGGAAAAAAGAGGCTACAATTTGCACGAGCTCACCAAAATTGGACTGTTGAAGACTGGAAAAATGTTGCCTGGTCTGATGAGTCTCGATTTCTGTTGAGACATTCAAATGGTAGAGTCCGAATTTGGCGTAAACAGAATGAGAACATCTATCCATCCTCTGATGGCTACTTCCAGCAGGATAATGCACCATGTCACAAAGCTCGAATCATTTCAAATTGGTTTCTTGAACATGACAATGAGTTCACTGTACTAAAATGGCCCCCACAGTCACCAGATCTCAACCCAATAGAGCATCTTTGGGATGTGGTGGAACGGGAGCTTCGTGCCCTGGATATGCATCCCTCAAATCTCCATCAACTGCAAGATGCTATCCTATCAATATGGGCCAACATTTCTAAAGAATGCTATCAGCACCTTGTTGAATCAATGCCACGTAGAATTAAGGCAGTTCTGAAGGCAAAAGGGGGTCCAACACCGTATTAGTATGGTGTTCCTAATAATTCTTTAGGTGAGTGTATGTATGTAGTGCAGTAAGTCTACTGTGTTATGTGCCACTTGTGCAGGGGGTGGGAGACTAGGGGCCCACCTTGCTCAGGGGTACACCGGGGATTCCTCTGTACCCCTGTGGGCCAGTCCAAGCCTGTTAGTAACATACTCAAGGAGGCCTTGGTGAACCTGTGTACAGAATCCCTTTAAGTTTATGACCAGCGCGACAGCACAACAAGCGCGAAACGGCTGTTGCCTCCAAGCTGTGTTTTGCCCGCATGACGCTGACCTTTTTATGTGAATAAAGCTGCAAAGAGTACTTTTTGGTGAGTGTCGCATTATTTTTCTTTTTTTTTTCTTTTCTCACCTTTGTAGAAAAGCATTTATCCCTGCATTAAAGGAAATCTGTCAGCTCCAAAGCACTCCCCAAAATAGAATAACCGTTGTGTAGTGTAAGTGGCGCTGTGTCCGGTTATTTCATTTTTATCTTCCTACTGTTTTGCATTCTGATTCTGTGCTCCCACAATCCAGCAGTAAAATGCATTGAGAGGATTCCACTTTGAGTCCTCTCCATTATGTGCATGAGCTCAGGAGTCCTCTCAATACATATTACTGCTAGTACAGAGTACAGCGTCAGAATGCGAGTGAGTATATAGATAAAAATTATTTCATCGGACTCTGCATCACTTAGGCCTCTTTCAGACGGGCGTCACGTTTTGGCTCCGGATGCGTCCCGGGTGCATTGCGGAAAACCCGCGCGAGTAGGTATGCAATTGCGTTCCGTTGTTCAGTTTTTATTGCGCGGGTGCAATGTGTTTTGCACGCGCGTGATAAAAAACTGAATGTGGTACCCAGACCCGAACTTCTACACTGAAGTTCACGTTTGGGTTCAAGGTTGTGTAGATGTAATTATTTTCCCTTATAACATGGTTATAAGCGAAAATAATAGCATTTTTAATACAGAATGCTTAGTAAATTAGGGCTGGAGGGGTTAAAAAAAAAATTTAAATAATTTAACTCACCTTAATCCACTTGTTCGCGCAGCCCGGCTTCTCTTCTCTCTTCTTTCTTCAGGACCTGGGTAAAGGACCTTTGATGACATCACTGCTCTCATCACATGGTCCGTCACCTGATCCATCACCACAGGTCATTTTCCTCCTGCACAGCAAAGAAGAAGAAAGAAGAGAACCCCGGCTGCGCGAACGAGTGGATGAGGTGAGTTAAAATTCTTTTTTTTAACCCCTCCAGCCCTATTTTAGTAAGCATTCTGTATTAAGAATGCTATTATTTTCCCTTATAACCATGTTATAAGGGAAAATAATATAATGATCGGGTCCCCATCCCGATCATCTCCTAGCAACCATGCTTGAAAATCGCACCGCATCCGCACTTGCTTCACGCAGCCCTATTCATTTCTATGGGGCCTGCGTTGCGTGAAAAACGCACAAAGTAGAGCATGCTGCGATTTTCACGCAACGCACAGGTGATGCGTGAAAATCACCGCTCATGTGCACAGCCCCATAGAAGTGAATGGGTCCGGATTCAGTGTGGGTGCAATGCGTTCACCTCACGCATTGCACCCGCATGGAAATCTCACCCGTCTGAAAGAGGCCTTACACTGTACACTGCTTACTCTAGTTTGGGAGGTGTTTGGATACAAAAAAGACTTCTCACACTCATGATTGTGTCAGCTCTAATTAGTGAACGGAAACAGTGAAAATCTAACACCAGGAATGTTACAACCTTTAATTAACTTAAGAAAAAGTAACAAGAAGTATAGAAAATTGTATAGGATATATACTGTA
This sequence comes from Bufo bufo, assembly GCF_905171765.1. Taxonomy (NCBI): domain Eukaryota; kingdom Metazoa; phylum Chordata; class Amphibia; order Anura; family Bufonidae; genus Bufo; species Bufo bufo. The sequence goes on from NC_053390.1 coordinate 705,552,464, forward strand.
TAACGTGCATATGTATATACAGTACTGTGTAAATATATGTACACTATTTCACATCCCACTGAGAAGTCAGGGTCACGAGAATTTTCTGGACAGGCAGAAGTTGAGCACCATCTACAGGAGTGATTATAGCTACAGGAAGCTCTGGCAAAGCAAGGAAATTATTTACACTAAGCATAATAAAACAATTATTACAGTTTTTCAATTTCTTCAATTAACATACATTAAAAAAAATCTACATTTCATAAAATGCTGAAATAATATATCATCAGGCCAAAAATAGTGCCAATAAAATTCTAAAATGGAATCAAATCCCTTCAGACTTTTACATTAGTCAATGAAATGTAGAAATGTTTGTCTCTGTGTTGAAAACTTATCCTCTACAAACCTTTGCACTTTGACCAGCCTGGATAAACTCATGAAGCAATCGCCTCCTTTACTTTTCAGCTCTAAAAGTCCATTCTATTCCAACAAGTATGACATTTTTCCAAAGTATTAAAGTGGTTGGTGAATGTCACAGCAGCGTTATGTAACTGCAAATGAATTATTATATTTCGACATACATAATAAATATCAATAAGTGGCCACAGCAGAAATACAATTCATCCAAAGAAAGTTAAAAATCTACAAAAATAGATGTAAGATATCATATTTATAGATAACATGAATACCATATTATAAACAGAACAAAAACTTTTAAAACAATTAAAAGGCATATGATGCAACAAAGAATGCACAGAACATACACCATGATAAGTGCAGTCTCTATTAAATCTCCTCCCTGCCCTTTGGGAGGACCGTACAATACACAGCGGTATGTAATAACTAAACGTATCAGTCCTTATTTCAACAACATACAATGCACGCCTAACTGATAAAGAAATGAGGTTACTACCCAGTGTTCACAGCAATAAAAAAGGTGGAGTATTGTAATAGTACAGTATGTGTGGACTCACTGTTCTTCCAACTAACCGGTTTATATATTGCTAACCCTAAGGGAGCTATTCTGGTGCTCCCCTGGTATTCACCCTTTAACCCCTGTACAGGGATGTGGACTTTGCTGCAGGGGAACAACTAGACCGCTACCTCCTGGGATAGTCCTGGTGTAGTTGGCAGTTGACCCACGAGGGTCAAGGACTCCAGTGCAAGCACAGGGAAATCAGGCTGGAGATAACGCAGGTGTAACACAGGAGCAGTCTGAACTGCAGCCAAAATCCGGAACAGCTTTGAAGATTCAGGCAGCCACACAGATGACATAGGTGAGGGTAGACACCGAATGGGTGGGCAGGCAGAGAACAGGCAGAAGTACAGCAATGCATGCAGACTGGGTAATTGACAGTAGCACAGGCAAGGCAGGCAGACTGGGTACTGAACTGAAATGTGGACAGAAATGAACTGGGAGGTCAGGAGCACACAGACAGGACGGGTATAAGGCTGGAGCATAAACAGGAATACAGGCAGGAAATTTGCAGACAATTGCAGAAGCACTAAATTTCCTAACACCTTAGCAGGTCACCAGGGAACCTAAAGCTTGGGCACCCTTTAGTTGGAGAGAGTTCCTTAAGTACTTAGGGTCCCCCAGCCATAGGATTTGGAAGCACCGGTGCTGGCCTTTTAAGAGGCCAGATGTGCGTGCATGTGCACCCTAAGGGAACATAGGCTGGAAGACTGGGTAGTAGCATGCAGGATGCTGGATGGATCGGTGAGTGATGCGGTGTAAATGAAGACAGAAATCATGGCTGCGGGAGAGCCTGAAGTGTGCATGATTTATTAAGAGGCCATCATAAATTAGTAGCCTTCTCCGGCAGCGCAGGAGATTTCGAAGTCCTGTGTAAAATACTAGTCTTTGATAAATCTCCCCAATTGTGTAACAAATCAGTCTGTGTTTGCATCTTCCTTAGAAATTAGAAAAATTTACAAGAACAGAAGTTAGGCCTTAAGCAAATCCTTATGTCTTTGCTTTCTGAGCATAAGATTTGCTGAGGGTTTCCTCACGTCTGGCCAGTGGAAGTCTTTGGGGATGTATTTTGTGCTGCTGGCAGTATTTTTGATGGACTGTGGTATTTGGCTCTGTTGGGGTGGTATAACGTGCCACAATATGGTATTGCTGGACCTGAATACAAAACGGGGCCACTTTTAGTATTTTTTCCAGGGCCACTTTAAGTTCCCAGTCTGTCCCTGGCCGTAGCACTCACCGAGCGCCATGGCCTTTTCAGTAAGCTGATCAGTGGTGGTGCAGGTTTCTGATCTCCACTGATCAGGTATCGATCACCTATCTGGATGATATTTTACTCCTGGAGAACCACTTTATTGTCCTTTACATGGCTGATCACTAGATTTGGATAACAAGTAATTGAAATTACATAGTACTATTATACTGACCCACGACGCATGTGGCTGGGCATTCAGGCCATCTCTGACTATAAGATCAGCAATTCCACACAGACAGCCATGACTGTGTCCTCCCTCAATGAGCTAAATGACTTCTGCGCTCGTTTTGACAAGGACAATAAGGAAAAGTTTGCCAAAACCCTACCCTCTGATGACTGCCATACCTTCACCATACTTCATCAAAGTAATAGGAGTACAGAGGATGCTGTATCCACAGCTCTTCACTGTGTACTCTCACACCTGGATAACAAGAATACTTATGCAAGAATGCTGTTTGTTGATTTCAGCTCAGCATTCAATACAGTCATTTTCTCCAAGTTGATCACTAAACTTGGGGATCTTGGAATCAGCAACCCTATCTGTAACTGGATCATGGTCTTTCCAGCATGCTAGGTCAGGAAATAACAGTCCCACCACCACCACTCTCAGCACTGGCACTCCACAGGGCTGTGTGCTCAGCCCATTCCTCTACTCCCTTTTCACCTATGACTGCAGGCCTAGGTATGGATCCAATTCCCTCATCAAGTTTGTAGATGACACCACGGTGATCTGTCTCATCACTGACGATGAGTCTGACTATAGGGAAGAGGTAAAGCACCTAGCTGTGTGGTGCGCTGACCATAACCTGCTCTTGAATACCAGCAAAACAAAAGAGCTCATTGTGGACTTCAGGAAGGAGAAGAGAGACACCCATAACCCCATCCACATAAATGGCACGGCTGTTGAACGGGTTTCCAGCTTTGAGTTTCTGTGGACCTACATCTCTGAGAATCTGTCCCGGTCAATCAATATCTCCAGCCTGGTGAAGAAGGCACATCAGCGCCTCTTTTTTTTTTAAGGACACTGAAGAAAACCACCTGTCTGCTGATATGCTGGGTAACTTCTATTGCTGTGCGATAGAGAGCATCCTGACCAACTGTGGTATGGGAATTGCTCTGTTGCTGACCGCAAGGCATTACAGCGGGTGGTGAAAACTGCCCAACGCATCACAGGGACTCCACTTCCTGCTATTGAGGATGTTCACAAGAAGAGATGTCTACGTCGGGCACGCATCATTCTTAGGGACTCCTCTCATCCTGTCAATAAACTCTTCCAGCTCCTTCCTTCCAGAAGGCGCTACAGGACCCTTCAGACTAAAACCAGCAGGTTTAGGAACAGTTTCTTCCCCACAGCTGTCACCCTAGTGAACTCAGTCCTCCGCTGAACCCGTTCATCCATACTTACTTAACCCTCTACACTCCTCTTCCTCTCCATCCCTCCCAATGACCATGATCATGACTGTCATTCATTCTCAACATTCACGGTATGTTCACATTGGTTACTGCTATAGTTGGGACACTGTCATAGCATAAGTCTATGTTATAGCACGTACTTACACTTACAGTACGTACACTTACACTGTTCACTATTATAGTCTGTTCATAGCATTTTGCAGATCTGTTTACTATACATCTGTAAATTTGTATATACAGTTGCAAGAAAAAGTATGTGAACCCTTTGGAATGATATGGATTTCTGCACAAATTGGTCATTAAATGTGATCTGATCTTCATCTAAGTAACAACAGTAGACAATCACAGTCTGCTTAAAGTAATAACACACAAAGAATTAAAAGTTACCATGTTTTTATTGAACACACCATGTAAACATTCACAGTGCAGGTGGAAAAAGTATGTGAACCCCTAGACTAATTACATCTCCAAGAGCTAATTGGAGTGAGGTGTCAGCCAACTAGAGTCCAATCAATGAGATGAGATTGGAGGTGTTGGTTACAGCTGCCCTGCCCTATAAAAAACACACACCAGTTCTGGGTTTGCTTTTCACAAGAAGCATTGCCTGATGTGAATGATGCCTCGCACAAAAGAGCTCTCAGAAGACCTACGATTAAGAATTGTTGACTTGCATAAAGCTGGAAAGGGTTATAAAAGTATCTCCAAAAGCCTTGCTGTTTATCAGTCCACGGTAAGACAAATTGTCTCTAAACGGAGAAAGTTCAGCACTGCTGCTACTCTCCCTAGGAGTGGCCGTCCTGTAAAGATGACTGCAAGAGCACAGCGCAGACTGCTCAATGAGGTGAAGAAGAATCCTAGAGTGTCAGCTAAAGACTTACAAAAGTCTCTGGCATATGCTAACATCCCTGTTAGTGAATCTACGATACGAAAAACATTAAACAAGAATGGATTTCATGGGAGGATGCCACAGAGGAAGCCACTGCTGTCTAAAAAAACATTGCTGCGCGTTTACAGTTTGCACAAGAGCACCTGGATGTTCCACAGCAGTACCGGCAAAATATTCTGTGGACAGATGAAACCAAAGTTGAGTTGTTTGGAAGAAACACACAACACTATGTGTGGGGAAAAAGAGGCACAGCACACCAACATCAAAACCTCAACCCAACTGTGAAGTATGGTGGTGGGGGCATCATGGTTTGGGGCTGCTTTACTGCGTCAGGGCCTCGACGAATTGCTATCATCGAAGGAAAAATGAATTCCCAAGTTTATTAAGACATTTTGCAGGAGAACTTAAGGCCATCTGTCCACCAGCTGAAGCTCAACAGAAGATGGGTGTTGCAACAGGACAACGACCCAAAGCATAGAAGTAAATCAACAACAAAATGGCTTAAACAGAAGAAAATACGCCTTCTGGAGTGGCCCAGTCAGAGTCCTGACCTCAACCCGATTGAGATGCTGTGACATGACCTCAAAAAAGCGATTCACACCAGACAGCCCAAGAATATTGCTGAACTGAAACAGTTCTGTAAAGAGGAATGGTCAAGAATTACTCCTGACCGTTGTGCACGTCTGATCTGCAACTACAGGAAATGTTTGGGTGAAGTTATTGCTGTCAAAGGAGGTTCAACCAGTTATTAAATCCAAGGGTTCACATACTTTTTCCACCTGCACTGTGAATGTTTACATGGTGTGTTCAATAAAAACATGGTAACATTTAATTATTTGTGTGTCATTAGTTTAAGCAGACTGTGATTGTCTATTTTTGTGACTTAGATGAAGATCAGATCACATTTTATGACCAATTTGTGCAGAAATCCATATCATTCCAAAGGGTTCACATACTTTTTCTTGCAACTGTATGTAGTAAATCTGTATACTTGTTCATAGTTATTCTGTATAATTGCCGTCTGTATAGCAATATAGAAACAGTTCATCTGTATATCTGTTTATATGTATACATCAGCACATCTGCATATCTGTGTATATGTATACATCAGTACATCTGTATATTTGTTCATAGTACATCTGTATATTTGCCGTCTGTATAGCAATATAGAACAGTTCATCTGTATATATTGTGGCAGTGGAGCTGCCAGAGGGCCACATGACGGCCATTGAAAGGGTGTACCTCACCCAGAGGAGCCTGGGTGAGAACAGAAAAGTCCCGGCAAAGCATGGAAAAGGGGGTGTTGTTTGCACCAGAAGTATGTCACCAAGGGGCTCGGCCTTGGTGGAGTAAAGGCCCTAGATCTAGGTGGTCCCTAAGCTTGTTGGTGGACACCAAGCTACTTACCTTAGCCGGCTCCTGCTAGTCCAGGGCGGGCTTTTACTGGAAACAGGCAATGTGTTGGGTGGGTGCCTGTTCCTTATGCTACACTCCGGGATTTAAGAATATGCCCATCTCCAGGGATGCTATTTAATCCTGTTGCTGGACTTGGGTAGGGCTCAGGCTGTGCTAAAGCCTGTGGGAGCCGGGACTCTCTGACCCTGTGTGAGGTAAGCACTGTGGTGTTTTAGGGAGCTGGGTGGTAGACCTGGATCCTGCTAGAGAGGGACCATACTGTTTAGTCAGTGGCCAGACGGCTGAGGATTTGTTTTGATTTATGTTTTGGTTGCTGTTTGTGCATGAAGACTGCCAAATAAATGCACTGTTTGGACACTAAAGCCTTTGTCTGGAAGAAGTCTATGAGAATGACCCCCGAATAAAAAGACGATCCCTTACAATATGTATACAGCAGCACATCTGTATATTTGTCCATAGTACATCTGTATATTTTCTCTTTATATAGCAATATAAACACCTGTATAGTTAACTTATTTGTACATAATCTGTACATAACTATTCCTACTTTCTACACTCTCCTTATCTGTATATAACTTTATTGCACTTGCTGCTCTTTGCACTTCTGATTAGATGCAAACTGTATCTCGTTACCCTGTACTTTACATGTGTAATGACAATAAAGTTGAATCAAATCAAATCAAAATACAGGATGATAGGCCTGATTAGTACATTATGGTTGTAATAAGTATAATTCAGTAAACTTTGGGGGGAATTTATCACTCCTGTACTCCAGAGTTCTGGCTTCAAAAAGTCACAAAATAGGAGCTTGGCAAGTTTTTGGTGTCACCCGCTCAAAGATTTTGCAGCTTTTTCCATTTTTTACACCACTCGTTCCGGTTTTGAAAAGTAGGTAGTAAAGTGGATGTGGTTATCTATGTTAATGTGTTCCACGCCAGATTCATCACTGAGGCTTTTTAAAAAGTTTAAAAAGTTGCAAACTCCCTCCAGTACAAGGATGGAGCAGGAAAAGTGGAGTAACATTTCTAGAGAAAAGTGTTAGGTTGAAAGATCCACCAGATTTATCAAACACAATGTGACATTTATGCATTTGGTGCAAAGTACTCCAACACAGACTCAAGCAAAACTGACTTCAAATATTCCCCCCTTTATCTCCACCACTTGGTTTGAAACAATGGGTGTCCTGGTTCTTTCAAAGTATTGTACAGACTATACCTATTCTACCCAACAGATTAAGGCCTCTTGACCACGACCGTATGGTTTTGCGGTCCGTTTTAAACTGATCTGTTTCTCCGTATATTTTTTTTTTGTTTCAGTAGTGTTTCCGTTTCCGTTCCGTTTGGTTTCCGTTTTTGATCTGTTTTTTGTGGATTGCAAACGAAAGCATACAATAATGTTTAAACAGTAAGTACATAAAAAAATTGGGCTGGGCATAAAATTTTCAATAGATGGTTCCGCAAAAATGGAACGGATACGGAAGACATACAGATGCATTCCATATGCATTCTGTTTTTTTTGCGGAACCATTGACTTGAATGGAGCCACGGATCATTATTTGCAGGCAATAATAGGACAAGTTCTATCTTTCAGCGGAACGGAAATACGGAAACGGAATGCATACGGAGGACAGTCCTTTTTTTGCGGAACCATTGAAATGAATGGTTTTGAATACGGATCGCAAACGGAATCTGCAAAAACGGAACGGAAACGGGAAAAAAAAAGTTTGTGTACAAGAGGTCTAACACACATACACACTTGTGAAACTGGGTATATTTATCAAAAAAGAAAAGTGGTAGGACATTCTTCATATTGGCCATACCAAGCAGAACTGCCAGGTAAGCAAAGAAATGTGAGGTGACAACCAAAGTCACTACTACAGGCCACGTATAAACACAGCAACCAATGAATGCTCAGTGTGTTCTGGGTTAAAGCCTACCTATTCATGGTGACCTGATGTTGTCTACGTTTTAAGTAGTGAACAGCAGGTCAATCCAAGAACTTGATGAAATTAAAGGCTTGCTTTTCTTATCTGATGAACTGTAGACAGTTTTGTATCTTTGTCCATCTTTGACTTGTGTAGTATATGAGTGACTGAGAAAACAGCTTAAAGGGGTTTTCCAGTTTGCATCAACTTCCTATAAAATAATAATTTATGAAGGTAGCTGTAATTTTTTTAATATACCGTACTTGACCATGTTCATGTAGCTCTTTCTAATTTCCTGTGATGTTATGTCCAGGGGCATGTCAGAGCCACAGGAGCAGTGATGGGGGAGTATCTGGCTGGGTGGGAGGAGCTATAAACTAGCTGGGTGTTGTTAGGGGCAGTGATAGGGGAGTGTCTATGTAACTAGCTGGTGGGAGGAGCTATAAACTAGTTGAGTGGGAGGGCATAATGGATTTGGTAGGATACAGAAACAGGAAGTGCTACATACAAGATGGCAACAAACCAGAGTGATTTGTTTACATGATGGAAATGGGTCAGGAATGTCCAAACAGAAATGGGAAGATGTACGGGGAAGATGTACATGAGGTAAGCAACTACATAAGCACATCTGTTAAAAACCATAGTAATTCCACAAAATCCCTTTAACCACCTCAGCCCCTATGGCTTAAACACCCTGAAAGACCAGGCCACTTTTTACACTTCTGACCTACCCAACTTTCACCGTTTATTGCTCGGTCATGCAACTTACCACCCAAATGAATTTTACCTTCTTTTCTTCTCACTAATAGAGCTTTCATTTGGTGGTATTTCATTGCTGCTGACATTTTTACTTTTTTTGTTATTAATCGAAATTTAACGATTTTTTTGCAAAAAAATGACATTTTTCACTTTCAGTTGTAAAATTTTGCAAAAAAAAACGAGATCCATATATAAATTTTGCTCTAAATTTATTGTTCTACATGTCTTTGATAAAAAAAAAATGTTTGGGTAAAAAAAAAATGGTTTGGGTAAAAGTTATAGCGTTTACAAACTATGGTACAAAATGTGAATTTCCGCTTTTTGAAGCAGCTCTGACTTTCTGAGCACCTGTCATGTTTCCTGAGGTTCTACAATGGCCAGACAGTACAAACACCCCACAATTGACCCCATTTCGGAAAGTAGACACCCTAAGGTATTCGCTGATGGGCATAGTGAGTTCATAGAACTTTTTATTTTTTGTCACAAGTTAGCGGAAAATGATTATTTTTTCTTTTTTTTTTCTTTTCTTGGGGAATGTGTTTTGGGGTGTCATTTTACATATACCCATGCTGGGTGAGAGAAATATCTTGGCAAAAGACAACTTTGTATAAAAAAATGGTAAAAGTTGTCTTTTGCCAAGATATTTCTCTCACCCAGCATGGGTATATGTAAAATGACACCCCAAAACACATTCCCCAACTTCTCCTGAATACGGAGATACCAGATGTGTGACACTTTTTTGCAGCCTAGGTGGGCAAAGGGGCCCATATTCCAAAGAGCACCTTTCGGATTTCACTGGTCATTTTTTACAGAATTTGATTTCAAACTCCTTACCACACATTTGGGCCCCTAGAATGCCAGGGCAGTATAACTACCCCACAAGTGACCCCATTTTGGAAAGAAGACACCCCAAGGTATTCTCTGATGGGCATAGTGAGTTCATGGAAGTTTTTATTTTTTGTCACAAGTTAGTGGAATATGAGACTTTGTAAGAAAAAAAAAAAAAAATCATCATTTTCCACTAACTTGTGACAAAAAATAAAAAATTCTAGGAACTCGCCATGCCCCTCACGGAATACCTTGGGGTGTCTTCTTTCCAAAATGGGGTCACTTGTGGGGTAGTTATACTGCCCTGGCATTTTCCAGGGGCCCTAATGTGTGGTAAGTAGGTAAATGACCTGTGAAATCCTAAAGGTGCTCTTTGGAATGTGGGCCCCTTTGCCCACCTAGGCAGCAAAAAAGTGTCACACATGTGGTATCTCCGTATTCAGGAGAAGTTGGGGAATGTGTTTTGGGGTGTCATTTTACATATACCCATGCTGGGTGAGAGAAATATCTTGGCAAAAGACAACTTTTCCCATTTTTTTATACAAAGTTGGCATTTGACCAAGATATTTATCTCACCCAGCATGGGTATATGTAAAATGACACCCCAAAACACATTCCCCAACTTCTCCTGAGTACGGCGATACCAGATGTGTGACACTTTTTTGCAGCCTAGATGCGCAAAGGTGCCCAAATTCCTTTTAGGAGGGCATTTTTAGACATTTGGATACCAGACTTCTTTTCACGCTTTGGGGCCCCTAGAATGCCAGGGCAGTATAAATACCCCACATGTGACCCCATTTTGGAAAGAAGACACCCCAAGGTATTCAATGAGGGGCATGGCGAGTTCATCAAATTTTTTTTTTTTGGCACAAGTTAGCGGAAATTGATATTTTTTATTTTTTTCTCACAAAGTCTCCCTTTCTGCTAACTTGGGACAAAAATGTCAATCTTTCATGGACTCAATATGCCCCTCACGGAATACCTTGGGGTGTCTTCTTTCCGAAATGGGGTCACATGTGGGGTATTTATACTGCCCTGGCATTCTAGGGGCCCTAAAGCGTGAGAAGAAGTCTGGAATATAAATGTCTAAAAAATTTTACGCATTTGGATTCCGTGAGGGGTATGGTGAGTTCATGTGAGATTTTATTTTTTGACACAAGTTAGTGGAATATGAGACTTTGTAAGAAAAAAAAAAAAATTTCCGCTAACTTGGGCCAAAAAAATGTCTGAATGGAGCCTTACAGGAGGGTGATCAATGACAGGGGGGTGATCAATGACAGGGGGGTGATCAATGACAGGGGGGGTGATCAATGGCAGGGGGGGGTGATCAATGACAGGGGGGTGATCAGGGAGTCTATATGGGGTGATCACCCCCCTGTCATTGATCACCCCCCTGTCATTGATCACCCCCCTGTCATTGATCACCCCCCTGTCATTGATCACCCCCCTATAAGCCTCCATTCAGATGTCCGTATGTGTTTTGAAGATCTGATCCATGTATCAGTGGATCCGTAAAAATCATACGGACATCTGAATGCAGCCTGACAGGGGGGTGATCAATGACAGGGGGGTGATCAATGACAGGGGGGTGATCAGGGAGTCTATATGGGGTGATCACCCCCCTGTAAGGCTCCATTCAGATGTCCGTATGTGTTTTGCGGATCCGATCCATGTTTCAGTGGATCCGTAAAAATCATACGGACATCTGAATGCAGCCTTACAGGGGGGTAATCAATGACAGGGGGGTGATCAGGGAGTCTATATGGGGTGATCACCTCCGTCATTGATCACTCCCCTGTAAGGCTGCATTCAGATGTCCATATGTGTTTTGCGGATCCGATCCATCTATCAGTGGATCCGTAAAATTCATACGGACCTCTGAATGGAGCCTTACAGGGGGGTGATCAATGACAGGGGGGTGATCAATGACAGGGGGGTGATCAGGGAATCTATATGGGGTGATCTGGGGTGATCAAGGGTGAATAAGGGGTTAATAAGTGACGGGGGGGTGTAGTGTAGTGTAGTGGTGGTTGGTGCTACTTTACTGAGCTACCTGTGTCCTCTGGTGGTCGATCCAAACAAAGGGGACCACCAGAGGACCAGGTAGCAGGAATATTAGACGCTGTTATCATAACAGCGTCTAATATACCTGTTAGGGGTTAAAAAAATCACATCTCCAGCCTGCCAGCGAACGATCGCCGCTGGCAGGCTGGAGATCAACTCTCTTACCTTCCGTTCCTGTGAGCGCGCGCGCCTGTGTGCGCGCGTTCACAGGAAATCTCGCGTCTCGCGAGATGACGCACGGATGCGTCCAGGAGGAATGAATCAACCACCTTCCGGACGCATCCGTGCGATAGGCGGTCGGGAGGTGGTTAATGCACTTAAAAAGCAATTCAATTAAAACATATGAAGAAGAGTAATTATGACATAAATAAATAAAATATAAGTCGTATTGCCATGCATATACCGGTATATTGCTCGGTGTACAGAGTTCACAATCCGTTATATAACGTCCTTATGCACTGTGCCCTTCTGGATTTTGCCCTTCTGGATATTTCACTCTGGCGTGCTGTAATTGTGACACTGAACATCTGCTACAAGTAGACATACAGTATAAGACGAGAACAGGCTTTATACCTCCGGGTTTTAATCAGTTTATTACTTTAATTTACTTGAATTAATTATTAATCAAATGTAATAAACTCATTAGATTTTAGTACAGACAAACTACGGTAAAATGCCGTACATGTTAAAGGGAACCTGTCACCTCAAAAACGCATATAATACAGCCAGCATTACATTATAGTAGCCCCCAGTCTGTTCATAATCATATGTTTGATCCGGTAATCTGATGCTCATTTGCTTAAAAAAAAGATATTTTACGCACCATCAGCGCTATCTTGCCGGTCAGCTTCAAGTCAAGGGGGCAGCGGCTTCCTTGATTCAAGTCAAGGTAAGCACGCCCCCTAACCGTCCCCTCTCTTGTTTGATTGACAGCCAGAAGTCTAGCGTATGCGCGGTACGCTCCTTGGTAAGGAGCGATCCCGTCTCCAGCTGCCGCTGTTAGCCGGCTTTCAGCGGCGCACCACGCATGTGTGAGACTTCTGCGATCCCGGCTGCACTTCAGGCTGTCAATCAAACAAGAGAGGGGACGGTTAGGGGGTGTGCTTACTTTGACTTAAAGCAAGGAAGCCGCTGCCCTTTAATAACTTGTATCTGAATTTTCCTAGTTTTAGACCACCCATACACATTATTGTTAGAAGCAAAATCTAATGTGTATTAGGGACCTCCTGACTGTCCACTATGGCAGATGTCTGGGAAATCTAGGCTTGATCATGGTGAATTTTAGCAAATTCAACCCGTTCTGCTGGGACATTAGCTGCTGCCATGTACAGTATTATAACGACCACAGTGGCAAATACAACTGTGACAGGGCACAGAGAGGAGGGGGCATGCTGGTCAGTGTCGGACTGGGGTACCTAGTGCCCACCAGTAAAATTTATTTTGGGGGCCCACCATACGGATTCATTCTGTTGTGGTAAAATATTAATAGTTGTAATCCGCTCGCATCAAAGTTTGTGTAAGGAAAAAGGTGAGTCCCCCCTTCCCTCAGCCCCAGTCAGAGATAGACACATCTGGTGTTACCATCTTGGTTAAAAATTCTGAGCAACTCCTTCCGCCCTTCTCAGTCTGCTCACCTTTTATTTACTAACAAAAGGTGTAAAAGGGGCTGGCCCAAGACAAGGATACAGGAAGTTATAACATGCAGGAAGTGATGTCAAAGGACAGGGCGGGGCAATCAATGTGGCTAGGCAGACAATGCACACGCCCCATCCCTGTATAAGGAAGGATGAGTCATGTCCATTGTCTGATCAGCCAGGTGGCCGCCCACCCCCCATCACTGTCAGCATGGACCTCATTCAATACTGCTCAAAGGTGATCAGTATCTAATAAAGATCATTCTACTGGTTCCCATAGGTTTGAAATTATCTGCGAGACATTGCTACGGCTATTATCAGTATACGGTACTAGTATACCGACAAGGCAGATATGCATGTCTTAAAAGCAGATATGTCTCCAAGCCCATGGGAAGGTTTTCATACTGACGGTTTTGCCACTGGTCCCGATTCAGCCAAAGTACCCTGTGGCGAAACCAACCTCGCCACTGGGTTTTGGAGAGGCCTGGCTGCTGGCCTCTTGCCCCTGGATTATGGGCCATATACTAACTTTTAAACCCCTGAACCTATTCAAGTGAATTTTGGATAGGTTTGTCCCAAAGTTATACTGTTTAAATTGATGTAAGTTATATGTATGGCCAATGTAAACTCACAAAGTTGTAACAATTTATAATAAGTGTAACTTGTCAGCTTGGGAGGGAAATGCTGGGTGTGTTTCTATTGTGCCATTGTCCCATTGTGTGTTTAAATGGTGATGTCTGTTCTGTTGTCCTCACATGTGTATTGGCGATCTCCCTTTGTCCTCAGAGATAATTGGATTGCTCCTCAGGTTGTCTCCGGGACAGAGAGGAGGAGACCATGATGCATTGTGGGGATATGTTGTATCTGTCCTATGTCACAGTCTTCATTCTGGTCCTCTGGGGGTGTGAACTATTGGTTGCTGTAGTTACATTGTATGTGTTGTAAATTACTGATTGGTTGTATTTCAAACCCCTGTGGGCAGTACTATGTTTGTGGTTTATGAATAAAAGAGGCTGTACGTGAAGTACAGTCAGACCACTGCTTGACCCTCAACACGGAGCCTTGTCTCGTTATTGGGGGGATCCGCTGTATGCTGTTAGAAGACCGATTGCCAGGATTGTATGCTTTTCCTGTTCGTCTGCTAGCAGCTATTCGTGAGGTTCCAGTTTGGAGTGCTACTTTGTATCCAGTTCGGGAGGTTGGTGTCCTGCAGTAGCTGTGCCTGTCTCTCAGAAAAGGGGCACATCGCCTAAACGGATTTTAACCCCTTGTCTGCTGAAACGGTCCGTTACATACCCTCTGCTAGAGCGCTCCTTGGCTAAATCAGACACAGGGAGACAGATGACAATTTATAAAAACACACACACATCCTAAAGTAAAATGTCTGCATAATAAAATTTCCACAACAGTCCCTCCTCTTTGTCATATGCTCCCCAATGTCCCTCGACGGATCTAGATCTTCTTCTTTGAAAAAAACAGTCTTTGTAAAACCTAACAGAAGATGGAAAACAGAAAGTCAATCTTGACACGTCTTCTTTTCTTCGGGAGGTGACTTAGGAGGTGGCGTTTCGCGTTGGTAATATAATAAATAATCTAACAAGTTTTTATATGAACATAGGCTGGTTGAGGCGCTGTACATTGAATATATGTATGTAGTGCAGAAAGTATACTGTGTTATGTGCCACTTGTGCAGGGGGTGGGAGACTAGGGGCCCACCTTGGTCAGGGGCCCACCGGGGAATTCCCTGGTACCCCTGTTGGCCAGTCCGAACCTGATGCTGGTGTCCAGCACCATTTTCAACAGAATTTGCTTTCTCAAGATGTGGATCCAGTTGAAAACTACGGTAGAGCAGAAAACAATTGGCTCGCAATTTCCTCTGGTAAGTCACAGGCTGCTTCAAGGCCTGTGGTTTACTAGAGGTTAGGAGTACTCCGATGACATCATTGTCCTGGTGCATGTGACACAGTGCAGTAAAGTCATTGTCCTGGTGCATGTGGCACGGTGGCAGTGAGCAAAAAGAAGATCCAACTGCTTGTTGTGGGAACTGGAAGAGAGATGAGTGTTAAAAGGAGTCTGTTAGAAGTGTTAACCATATTAAACTGCTGACTGTTCTAGGTAAAGCTGGGGAAAGTAGCACAAACATGCCCTTTGTGGAGCTTCTCTCATCAGGAGTCATGAGAATATGAAGTTTTATTCACTCTCCTAAGTATCCAAGGCAGAGCCTCATTTCGAAGTGCTTTCTGCATTGTGCTACTTCATACTGCCTCCCCTCCACTCTAAGCAACAGCTTTAGCATCTAACAATACAACTGTTTCTCAGAGCAGAGGATGCATAGTTTGCCTTGGTGTCTTTTAGAATGCTGGGCTTCTTGTCCCTCTCAGCTTCATCTGAATGGTTGCCATATACTACATTTATAGCTGGCTATGGCTTTCCCCAGCAAAATCAGCTGTTTGGCATGAAGGATGTTTTACCTACAGCTCCCATATATAAAAGAGTGTCTGTGTTGAGACAACTGCTTTAAAGAAGTCATCCTAATTTAGCTTAAGCAAATAGTAGCTGGAACATTTTAGTTGGTATGTATATATTGCCTAATGATTGCAGCCTTTTTAATGGTGTTCCCTGGCAATACTTCTGTAGACCAGTCTGTGTAGGCGGTGTAGCTGGCCAGCTAAGACTTGTCATAGGTTGCTAGTATAGCTTATATGTGTATACAGTTAGACCTGCCAATAGTCTTAATAGAGTTCCTATGTTTATGTGTTAAAGACAAAAGCAGCGTTATTTACTGTGACATCATGTTTTGGATGTCACATAACTGTTATAGTTTGTGTTCACAGACGCAGAAAAAGATAATATGCCTTTAAGATTCATTTTGTAATGTAAGGTAAGCTCAGTGACACAGCAGAAACAACAGAATGCATAGTGTTAATCTATTGTTGCTGGGCAGAAGTCTAGACCAATCACAGCCAGCTTCTCACACAGCAAGAGTTTTTAGCAATCACAGCCAGCCTCACACACAGCCTGTCTGGGAATTACCCTAGCAGGAGCTGCTAGAATCATTATTCACCAGAGACAGGAGCTGAAGAGACATTCACTACACTGAGAACTGTATTTTTATGGGAACAAGAGACCAAAATAGGTAGTTAAAACAGTTATATAATGTTCATATTGTTAGTATTGTGTCTAGAACTGTATACTGAACTAGATATATATGTGTTTACTTACAGTTCCACTAATTGCAAATTCAATTGCAAAGTACAAATACAAATTGCAAGCTACAGTTGCAAACTGTAAACTACTTAACAATCCATACAAATTGCAACCATACCAGATCATGCTCAACCAATCTGCAAATAATCATTGCTAACTGCATACTTCAAATGAACTATTAGACCTCAGATATACCTCTCAGAGAGATCATAAAGTGCTTAAATAACTTAAAGTGAGAGTACAGATACTCAAGAGAGAAATATATCCACCATTTTATGTTGAATGACAAGATTGAACAGTTGAACCACCATCTTATGCATACCGCCATTTTGTGATATCTTTTCAACACGTGTTTTGTACATGGGTTATCTTCTATGGAGGCGGCAGTGTTATATATGAAGAAAAGTTGAAGTTAATAAAGAAGTTATTTGAAACATTTGGTGTGCTCTTTGAACCTACTGTTTCCATAGAACGGCGCTAGAGGAATTACAGAGTAATAGACAGTCTGTTTAGACTGAAAGTCAGAGATATCAAAATTCTTCTAATGCCACAGCACAAAATGCACTTCATAGTGCTGCGCCTGCCACAGTGGAACTATTGCCCTCAGAGGGCAAAGTGATAGAGCTCCTCAACTTGCACAGTAAAGAGCGCATTAGAGCAGTGGAGCGCCAGCATATACCGCCACGCAGCAACTGTTCCCTGAGTGAGCAAGCAAAGACACCTCAGCGGAGCTACCATAAAGGCCATAGAACGTGTGCATTAGTCAAACTGCAGCCAACTCTTAAAGTGGCAGAACGGCAAAGGCAAGATAGTCAGAGAAAGTGCGCCAACCCTCCTGCGATCTCTTGAGAGAGAAATAGACGCATGGTGGGAGGCCAAAGTCCAGAGCTAGAGTGCCTGCACCGTTATCCACGGAGAGACCACGTACTGCAGTCAGCTCGTTTCCCGCCACTAGGCCCAAAGCCTGCAGCAGCTAATCCAAGACAGTGCATCGCAAGTCATCACAGATCATCCCAAGTCATCACAGAGCATCGCAAGTCAGAGCAGAGCATCGCATCACATCAAGAAAAGACAAGTCTCCTTTAAGACATTTGTTCCAGCAACCTTCAGATTGCAGTATCCTGCTCTTCAGAATAAGGTCAGAGCTTTCCTTTTATTACTTATCATTGCATATAGGCTTTGGCATAAAGAAACATTTTTGTGTTCAGATAAAGACTTTAAAGTAAAACAAAGGACAGTTTGTATTACATGGACTCTATTGCATTTAATGTGAAAGTCATTTATTGCCTGCATTTATTGCTGTTACATTTAAAGTGAAAGTCATTTATTTCTGCATTTGTCAATATTGCATTTTAAGTGAAAGGACTCTTAATATTCATATTGATTGTCAGTACTGCATTTAAAGTAAAATGTCTGAGCCTAGTATTACCATGCCACTGTTAAAGGATACAAAGATAGATAGAGTAGAAGTTGAAGAGCAAGGGAACCTGTCTGAGGTAGAAGATTCTTTTGCAGCATTAGTCTTGCCTCAAACAAATATAGCCCAAGCAGATAAAATAAGAGGTTCATCATGTGCCAGAAATCCGACCCCAAAGATGCTGGAAAATTTGGGGCAAGAAGCAGCGCTGAAAGGAAAAAAGTTTGCCAGAATGTATGAGAAGTGGAAATCATACATTAAAGACATTCGTAGAAAGCTAAAGCAAGAAAGTATAAAAAGGAACTTGAGTGATATGGTAGAGACGGTAGAAGAATCTGAATCAGAGCTTATGGCAGCATATGTCAACCAGCGGTCACTTACGACACCTTCTCAGGATATTGTAAGGAACATGGACACATGTACTGCGGTCACTAAAGATTTAGTAAAGCTCATGAGAGAACTATCATCTGCAGCAAACTATGATGAAGTTAAAGGAAGAAGTAGAATGAATGAGCTTTTTATGAGAGACTATGCTAGGTCCTTAGGGGGAACCACAATCTCAAGTGTGACTTCCTTCGCTAGCAGAAGTGCCACCCACATATCAGACTCCTCAAATACTTCAGCCAAAAGAAAGGAATTAGCTGAACAACTTGCTGTCAAGAAAGCAGAAATTGAGATGAAAGGTGCCATTGAGGCGCAGCGTCAACTGGTGGCTGAAAAGCAAGTTGAAAAGGATGCACAACGCCATCAGATGGAAGCTGAAATGAATGCACAACGCCATCAGATGGAAGCTAAAATGGAGGCACAGCACCATCAAATGGAAGCTGAAATGGAGGCACAGCGCCATCAAATGGAAGCTGAATTGAAAAGTCTGGAAAGGCAGAAATAAGTTAAGATCATAGAAGCCAGAGTCAGAGTACATGAGGAGGATATGAGTCAGAGTAGTCATAGGTTCAAATCTGTACTAAGTGAAGAAAAAGACTCCTATTTTCGTTCATATGCCCAGGAGAATGGAAGGAAATCTCCAGCATGTAGTGAAAAAATAAGTTATTATCCTTCCATCCCTGCTCAGAAAAACAAAGAGAGGCCTAGTCCAGTGTTAGGAAAAAGGTGTGTGAATTTGCCCTCTATCTCTACCGGAAAAGATGAAGAAAAGGACTCACCTAATTCAGAACTAAGTGAGAAAATAGAACCGGATGATTCTATTCCTAGATGCCACGGCGATGCTCAGGAGAATATTACAACCATTGTCCCAGCAAGACCACAGAGAACAGTCCATACATAAGTGCCAACAATTGAAGGAGAAGTCACAAGAAGAAAAGAAGGAGTGTAAGAAAAAGGCCACATGCAGCGTTTGCAAAGGACGCCATTCTACACCACTACATGAAGAACGTCCAAAGAAAGATAAATCCTCAATACCTAAAGATACTATGGAAGAAAATAAAGTATTGGTATTCTCTTGCAGAGTGAGGGAAGGAGAAAGCAATGGCACATCAATGGTTGTACCAGTGTGCATATTAAATCCTAAAAGGAGGAACAAGAAGGTATACGCCTATGCGCTACTGGACGCCCAGAGTAATGTCACCTTCATTGATCAAGAATTCTGCAAGAAATTACAAGTGGCTGCAGAACCAGTGAAGCTCAAACTCACCACAATGACGGGGAGAGACACATTAGTGAACAGTCAAAGGGTCAAAGGACTGAGAGTTAGAGGACTTCATTCAAACTGCACATTAGACCTACCTCCAGCTTATTCAAAAGACGATATACCTCTAGATCGAAATCACATACCTACCTGTGAAACAGCCAATGAATGGGAGCACCTATCTGTCATATCTCATTAAATGTCCCCGCTGAAGGAGTTTGGTGTTGGACTGTTGATATGCTACGATTGTCCCGAGGCCTTGGTACCATGAAAGGTAATCACATGAGGAAAGGGTGAACCCTTTTGTTGGAGGAAAACAGCAGATCACAAACTCAAGACAGGTGACAGGATTGTGTTATCGAATATCTGTCCAAGAGTTACCAACTGTAAGTCCAACTTGACTCCGACTTGATTTCTAAAGAAATGAGTGTATCCCAAGAAGACATAAAGTTCGTACACACTCTGGAAGAAAGTATACAGCAAAATCAACAAGGTCATCTTGAAATGCCCTTACCTTTTAGAGAACGACCTCGCCAGCCAAATAACAGAAATCTTACCCTAGCAAGATTGAAATGGTTGAAGAAAAAGATGGGAAGAGATCCCAAATTCAAGCAGGATTATTTGAAATTCATGGAAGGCATCCTCAAAGAAGGACATGCAGAGAAAGTTAATAACAAACCTAAAGAAGGAGAAGTGTAGTACATCCCACATCAAGGTGTTTACCACTCAAAGAAACCAGATAAGATTAGAGTAGTATTTGATTGCTCAGCAAAGTACAATGGTGTTGCATTGAACAATCATCTACTAAAAAGACCAGATCTTACAAACACTCTGCCTGGAGTACTCTTTAGTTTCAGAAAGTATCCCATAGTGGTCATGTGTGACGTTGAAAAGATGTTCCACCAGTTTCATGTGAATGAACTTCCTGAGGTTTCTATGGTGGAAAGATGGAGATACATATACAGAGCCAGCAGAATACAGAATGAAAGTACACTTGTTTGGAGCAGCATCATCTCCAGGTTGCGCCAATTATTGTATGAAGTACCTGGCTAATCAGAATGAAAAAGATTGCCCATCAGCAGCAAATTTTCTGAAGAAAAACTTTTATGTAGATGATGGTCTCATAAGTCTTGAGTCTACAGAATCAGCAATCAAACTAGTGAAAGAAAGCCAAGAGTTATGGCAAGAGGAAACCTGCGCCTTCACAAATTCATCTCAAACAACAGAGAGGTACTGGAATCCATCAGTGACTCTGAACATGCAGCAACAATGAAGAATGTAGATCTCAATTATGATCATCTTCCAGTTCAGAACGTACTTTGATTGGGATGGAATGTAGAGAACGACAAGTTCTTCTTTGAAGTATCTATTGAACTAGACGAACCATTCTTTCTGCAGTGGCTTCTATATTTGATCCATTGGCCCCAGTAATCCTCAGAGCAAAAGAAATGCTGCAAGAATTATGCAGACAGAAGTTGGGATGGGATGAGCCCATACCTGAAAATTTGAGGCCAAGGTGGAAGAGTTGGATAAGAGACTTGCAAAACTTGAGAGAATCTCGAATACCCAGATGTTTTGTACCTCATGATTTTGGAAAGTACAAGAAAATAGAACTTCATCACTTTTCAGATGCCAGTAGTTATGGTTATGGTCAGTGCTCCTACATCAAAGTAATAGGAGAAGAAAAAATACACTGTACCCTGGTTATGGGGAAGGCCAGAGTTGCACCTACCAGTATTCAGACAATACCAAGACTTGAACTGACAGCAGCTGTAGTTTCAGCATCAGTAAGCAAGTTTCTGAGAGAAGAATTGGAATTGAAAATAGATGAAGAATATTTTTGGACAGACTCACAAGTTGTCCTAGGATACATAAACAACGAAGCTCGAAGATTCCATGTCTTTGTCGCCAACAGAGTTGAGAAAATTCGGGAAATAACAAATCCGGAACATTGGTATCATATTGACACAAAGCATAACCCAGCAGATCATGCTTTAAGAGACCTTAATGTAACTGAATTGAATAATTAAAATTGGTTCACAGGTCCAGAGTTCCTTTGGGAAAAGGAAATCACGCCCAGTAAAGGTTGCACAGAATTGTCTATGGGTGATCCAGAAGTAAAAGTTGTACAAACATTAAGCACTGCTGCCAAGTGTCAAGATGACATACTTGAAAGACTAGCCAGATGTTCAAAATGGAATACAGTCATAAACGTAGTAGCTCGAATTCAACATTTGGCAAAGGGAATTAGAAAGAAGGAATCATTGAATGTAGAAGAAAGACTGAAAGCTGAAGAAACAGTCAAAAGACTCATTCAACAGAGATTCTACAGTGTAGAGTTGAAGAGACTTAGTCAAGAACCTAAAAGGCTTCCAAACAACCACCCATTGTACAAGCTTAATCTTGTTCTGCAGGATGGTATACTGAAGGTGGGAGGGAGACTGGAAAATGTATCTTTACCTAGCAGAGTGAGGCATCCAGCAATTCTACCCAAAAACTACCTTCACAAGATTGATTATTGATCACTACCACAACATATCCTTGCATCAAGGAAGAAGCTTTACCCAAAGCTGTTTGAGAGAAGGTGGTTTTGGATTGTGAAAGGAAGCAAAGTTATAGCGAAGTATATAAGTAAATGTGTAGTCTGCAGAAAGGCACGTAGACCTACCGAAGAGCAAAGAATGACAGATTTACCAGCAGATCGTGTAAACCCATCACCACCATTTCTTTATAGCGGAATGGATTGTTTTGGCCCATTCATCACCAAACAGAACCGCAAGGAGTACAAGAGATATGGCCCAATATTTACATGTCTAAGTTCCAGAGCGATCCACCTGGAAATGTTAGAAGATATGTCAACTGACGCATTCATCAACGCCTTAAGATGTTTCATAGAGGTACCGTCAGAGAGCTTAGATCTGACCAAGGATCTAATTTTGTCGGAGCAAAGAATGAATTGAAGAAAACTCTAAAAGAGATTGATAAAGAAAAAGTAATTGAGTATTTGTTAGCGAAACAGTGTGATTTTCATATGAATGCTCTACATGCAAGCCAGACAGGAGGAGTTTGGGAAAGACAAATCAGAACTGTGAGAAATGTGTTAAGTTCAGTGTTGAAAAAGAACGCCGGAAGAATAGATGATGCTTCACTTAGTACCCTATTCTATGAAGTAATGTCTGTTGTTAACAGTCGTCCACTTACAGTTGATAACATCAACGATTCAACAAGTTTGTACCCTTTAACTCCCAACCATCTACTTCACCTTAAGTCTGATTACATACAGCCGCCGCCTAGCAAGTTCACCAAAGAGGATTTATATGCCAGAAGGAAATGGCAAGAGTTCAATATCTATCAGAACAGTTTTGGAATAGATGGAGGAAAGAGTACTTAGCCAATCTTATGCTAAGAAGTAAATGGCAAACACCCAGAAGAAATGTCCAAGTTGGTGACATAGTGTTAGTAAAAGAAGAAGATTTACCTAGAAGTCAATGGAAATTGGCCAAAGTTCTAGAAGTTCAAAAGGATGAAGACAAACTAGTTAGAAGAGTGTTACAAATAGGAGACTCAAAACTTGACAAAAAAGGAAAATGTCTCACTACTCCACTCAAGTTGGAACTTCCTATACAGAAGTTAATTGTTCTACTTGAGAGTGATAAAAGACACTTGAGAGGTGAGAACCTGATGTAAAATTCCTCAAAATCAAGTCCTACCACTGAAAACATAGAATTTAAGGTAATTTTGGTGGGAGTGTAGCTGATCCATTGGCCCCAGTAATCCTCAGAGCAAAAGAAATGCTGCAAGAATTATGCAGACAGAAGTTGGGATGGGATGAGCCCATGCCTGAAAATTTGAGGCCAAGGTGGAAGAGTTGGATAAGAGACTTGCAAAACTTGAGAGAATCTCGAATACCCAGATGTTTTGTACCTCATGATTTTGGAAAGTACAAGAAAATAGAACTTCATCACTTTTCAGATGCCAGTAGTTATGGTTATGGTCAGTGCTCCTACATCAAAGTAATAGGAGAAGAAAAAATACACTGTACCCTGGTTATGGGGAAGGCCAGAGTTGCACCTACCAGTATTCAGACAATACCAAGACTTGAACTGACAGCAGCTGTAGTTTCAGCATCAGTAAGCAAGTTTCTGAGAGAAGAATTGGAATTGAAAATAGATGAAGAATATTTTTGGACAGACTCACAAGTTGTCCTAGGATACATAAACAACGAAGCTCGAAGATTCCATGTCTTTGTCGCCAACAGAGTTGAGAAAATTCGGGAAATAACAAATCCGGAACATTGGTATCATATTGACACAAAGCATAACCCAGCAGATCATGTTTCAAGAGACCTTAATGTAACTGAATTGAATAATTAAAATTGGTTCACAGGTCCAGAGTTCCTTTGGGAAAAGGAAATCACGCCCAGTAAAGGTTGCACAGAATTGTCTATGGGTGATCCAGAAGTAAAAGTTGTACAAACATTAAGCACTGCTGGCAAGTGTCAAGATGACATACTTGAAAGACTAGCCAGATGTTCAAAAGGAATACAGTCATAAACGTAGTAGCTCGAATTCAACATTTGGCAAAGGGAATTAGAAAGAAGGAATCATTGAATGTAGAAGAAAGACTGAAAGCTGAAGAAACAGTCAAAAGACTCATTCAACAGAGATTCTACAGTGTAGAGTTGAAGAGACTTACTGTAGTCAAGAACCTAAAAGGCTTCCAAACAACCACCCATTGTACAAGCTTAATCTTGTTCTGCAGGATGGTATACTGAAGGTGGGAGGGAGACTGGAAAATGTATCTTTACCTAGCAGAGTGAGGCATCCAGCAATTCTACCCAAAAACTACCTTCACAAGATTGATTATTGATCACTACCACAACATATCCTTGCATCAAGGAAGAAGCTTTACCCAAAGCTGTTTGAGAGAAGGTGGTTTTGGATTGTGAAAGGAAGCAAAGTTATAGCGAAGTATATAAGTAAATGTGTAGTCTGCAGAAAGGCACGTAGACCTACCGAAGAGCAAAGAATGACAGATTTACCAGCAGATCGTGTAAACCCATCACCACCATTTCTTTATAGCGGAATGGATTGTTTTGACCCATTCATCACCAAACAGAACCGCAAGGAGTACAAGAGATATGGCCTAATATTTACATGTCTAAGTTCCAGAGCGATCCACCTGGAAATGTTAGAAGATATGTCAACTGACGCATTCATCAACGCCTTAAGATGTTTCATAGAGGTACCGTCAGAGAGCTTAGATCTGACCAAGGATCTAATTTTGTCGGAGCAAAGAATGAATTGAAGAAAACTCTAAAAGAGATTGATAAAGAAAAAGTAATTGAGTATTTGTTAGCGAAACAGTGTGATTTTCATATGAATGCTCTACATGCAAGCCAGACAGGAGGAGTTTGGGAAAGACAAATCAGAACTGTGAGAAATGTGTTAAGTTCAGTGTTGAAAAAGAACGCCGGAAGAATAGATGATGCTTCACTTAGTACCCTATTCTATGAAGTAATGTCTGTTGTTAACAGTCGTCCACTTACAGTTGATAACATCAACGATCCAACAAGTTTGTACCCTTTAACTCCCAACCATCTACTTCACCTTAAGTCTGATTACATACAGCCGCCGCCTGGCAAGTTCACCAAAGAGGATTTATATGCCAGAAGGAAATGGCAAGAGTTCAATATCTATCAGAACAGTTTTGGAATAGATGGAGGAAAGAGTACTTAGCCAATCTTATGCTAAGAAGTAAATGGCAAACACCCAGAAGAAATGTCCAAGTTGGTGACATAGTGTTAGTAAAAGAAGAAGATTTACCTAGAAGTCAATGGAAATTGGCCAAAGTTCTAGAAGTTCAAAAGGATGAAGACAAACTAGTTAGAAGAGTGTTACAAATACAGTAGGAGACTCAAAACTTGACAAAAAAGGAAAATGTCTCACTACTCCACTCAAGTTGGAACGTCCTATACAGAAGTTAATTGTTCTACTTGAGAGTGATAAAAGACACTTGAGAGGTGAGAACCTGATGTAAAATTCCTCAAAATCAAGTCCTACCACTGAAAACATAGAATTTAAGGTAATTTTGGTGGGAGTGTAGCTGGCCAGAAAAGACCTGTCCTAGGTTGCTAGTATAGCTTATATGTGTATACAGCTAGACCTGCCAATAGCCTTAATACAGTTCCTATGTTTATATGTTAAAGACAAAAGCAGAGTTATTTACTGTGACATCATGTTTTGGATGTCATATAACTTTTATAGTTTGTGTTCACAGAATCTGTGAAAGATAATATGCCTTCAAGATCCATTTTGTAATGTGAGGTAAGCTCAGTGACACAGCAGAAACAACAGAAAGTATAGTGTTAATCTGTTGTTGCTGAGCAAAAGTCTAGACCAATCACAGCCAGCTTCTCACACAGCAAGAGTTTTCACCAATCACAGCCAGCCTCACACACAGCCTGTCTGGGAATTCCCCTAGCAGGAGCTGCTAGAATCATTATTCACCAGAGACAGGAGCTGAACAGACATTCACTCCACTGAGAGTTGTGTTTTCATGGGAACAAAAGACCAAAATAGGTAGTTAAAACAGTTATATAATGTTCATATGGTTAGTATTGTGTTTAGAACTGTATACTGAACTAGATATATATGTGTTTACTTACAGTTCCACCAATTGCAAATTCAATTGCAAAGTACAAATACAAATTGCAAGCTACAGTTGCAAACTGTGAACTACTTAACAATCCATACAAATTGCAACCATACCAGATCATACTCAACCAATCTGCAAATACAGTGAGGTCCATAAATATTGGGACATCAACACAATTCTAACATTTTTGGCTCTATTCATCACCACAATGGATTTTATAGTTCAATGTTTTGTATTGAAATTTTTCACATAATAATCAGCAAAGTATGTCAATGCATTGACAGTTTGAGATGGACGCAGCCACCAGAGGCAAGAATATTTCCATAGGTAAGGTCTCCATTCTCATGGAGTATTTGCATACAAACATAAGCAACAAATATTAAACAAAAGCCACAGATATAACCACATATCGAACACAGGTCTGTCCATTCAGAAAGCTCATCTACAGGAAGGACCTATCCGAAAAAAGGTCTCTAAAATATACATCCATCCACTACTCTCTCATATGAGCCGTGTGTGTAAGGGCCAACTACTGGGAAAATTTCGGGTGGACTAACCAGGGGTTCCAGTTATGACTATATTTCCCGGGGGGGAGTATGGAAGCTGGAATCATCTTCTCATATCGACATGTGGTGTTTAGTTCAGCTATCACTTCTGAGAAGTCTGGGGGGAGCATTTTCTTCCAGTGACGGGTTATGACCAGTTTGGCGCTAAGTAAGATATGTCCTGCTATGGGCCTATATGTCAGGCATATACTCCTAATGCCCAGGAACAAGAGAGCAAGTTCTGGGGAGGGGGGGTGTTGTGGCCAGTTATTTCCCCCAACAATGCAAACGCTTGTTTCCAGAAGTCAGTGATAACTGGGCATGTCCATAGAATATGGAACAAAGAGCCTATATTTCCACATCCCCTCCAACATAGGGGAGAAGATGTAGGGTAGATGATATGTAGTCGTTTGGGAGTAAAGTACCAATTTAAAAACGTCTTAACCCCAGCCTCATAGTGAGTGACACATTTAAAGGTAGAAGTCAAGAAGCCTATTGCGGAGGACCAGTCTTCCTCAGAAAAAGTTTTGCCCAGCTCTCGTTCCCACCTCTGGAAAGGTTTGGATTTAGCAAATTCTGATTTATTTCCCATGAACTCATATATACGACCTGTTGCTCCTTTTTTCAGTAAACTCTGGGTGCAATAGAGTTGAAGTATCCCTGCATGCGTGGAGGGGGGTTTAGTGATAACAGATGTCAGTAGATGTTTAATTCTGAGATAGTTGAAGATCTCCCTAGTTGGAAGCTGGAACTTCTGTTGAACAGAGGTGAACGGGAGAACCCCCTCAGGGCAAATGAGCTGGGAGACCCTCTCTATACCTTGATCCCGCCAGTTGCGAAGATTGATATTCCCCACTAACCCTTCTAGAGAGCGAGTATCCAAATGAGAGGTCAGGGCACTAGTAGAATCAGCGTATGTGTTGTGAAAGTGTAGCCAGAGCTTCCCTACATGTCGCACCGTCTGCAGGGAGACACTAGGGGCCTTCCCGCTCCATATTATACTAATCAGCAAATCTCTTAAGGAGCCCTCTTTTGTTAAATGAGACTCAATTTGGTGCCAGGCTTTGCTACAATGATTGTTCCACCATTCCCTAGCAAGTGACAAACTGATAGCGCTATGATAGTCTCTAATGCAGGGTAAACCCAGCCCTCCGGCTTTTTTCCGTAGGCATAACTGTTTTTGGGCAATCCTGGGTTTAGACGATTTCCAAACGTACTTAGACAAAATCTCCTGCGCTTTTCGAAAGAATGCATCAGGGATTGGAATAGGGAGAGCTCTAAATATATAGATTCGTTTTGGCAATGTCATCATCTGAAATGCCGCTATCCTACCAACCCATGATATCTCCTTCATGGAGAAATGAGTAAAGTCAGATGACATAGTATCAAGGAGAGGTACATAATTCCGCTTATATAAGTGAGAGCAGGGATATGTCAGTTTGATTCCCAAATATGAAAGCTCCAATTCCTGCCAATCCAAGGAAAATCGAGACTTTAACACCTCAGTGTCATGATGTGGGATATTAAGTAACAGGGCTTGGGATTTAGAATTGTTAATTTTATAATAGGAAAGCTTGCCAAAATGTGCAATTATGTCAAAGGCTGAGCTTAATGACTGAAGGGGATTCGATAGGGTGAGGATAATGTCGTCAGCATATAACGATATTCTATGGTCCCTTGCTCCAACATCCACACCATGAATGAGGGGAGCTCTCCTAATATTTTGAGCTAAAGGTTCCAAGGCCAAAATGAACAGGAGGGGCGATAAAGGGCAACCTTGGCGTGACCCATTGGTGATCTGGAAGGACGCGGACAATACCCCATTAACCCATACCCGAGCCATGGGGGATGTGTATAAGCTGTGGAAAGCATTCAGTATCCTTCCCTGAAAGCCCATCCTACTAAGAACCGAGAATGCAAACGACCAGTGTAGCCGGTCGAATGCCTTCTCGGCATCTAGGGTCACCGCTAACATTGGAAGGTTATTTTGCTCCGCGTAATCAAACAAGTCAATCATCCTTCTGGTATTATCTGAAGATATACGACCCCTAACAAACCCAGTTTGGTCCTCTTTAATCAAGGAGGGGAGGATGACTGACAATCTGTTGGCTATTAACTTGGCGAAAATTTTAATATCCGAATTCAATAGCGAGATTGGTCTAAAATTTTGAGGGGTATTTGGGGGCTTCCCAGGTTTTGGTAATGTAACTATAAGGGCTGTAAGCATCTCTGGTGGAAATGGGGTTCCTTCAAGAGCGCGGTTAAAAATGTCTAGAAAGTGGGGGGACAGTACGGGGAGGAAGTGTTTGTAATATTCATTAGACAAGCCGTCTGGGCCAGGAGATTTATTTAATGGGAGAGTTGCTATTATTCTTTGAAGTTCCATTGACGTGAGAGGAGCGTTTAATGAATGAAGCTGGTCGGTAGATGGGGTGGGCAGGTCTGACTGAGTTAGGAAGTTTTCCACCAATTCAGGGTAGTTATCAGGCAAAACGACCGTATCTTTAAGATTATAAAGGCTGTGGTAATAAGAACGGAACTGTTCCGCGATATCTCTGGGGTCTAATAGTTTTGCTTTGGAGGACGGGTGAATGAGAAATGGGATTTTAGATTTGATCTGTTGGGCTTTAAGTTGATTGGCCAGTAGCTTGCCAGCCTTGTTACCCCGGATATAATATCTCGACTTTAGTCTGAGTAGGGATCTAGAATAATCACGTGCCATGAGACTACACAATTTGTCCCTCTCTACCCTCAGTAGGGAAGATATATGAGCTGTAGGAGATATCTTATTCCGATTCTCAAGCTCTGCGACGGATTTAAGCAGCTAAGAAATTTCCATTTCCCTGACTCTCCTTAGTTTACATTTCAATCTGATCAATGAGCCTCGGATGAACGCTTTATGAGTTTGCCATAGGATATATTTATCCGTGACAGATCCGTCATTGAAGGAGAAAAACTCCCGCAGTTCAGCAGATAACTCCCTAATAGTTTCTGGGTTGGAGAATAAGTATGTGTCATTACGCCAAATGGGAGCGCGTGGGAATTGAAATTGATCCTCTAGTGTCAATGTTATTGGGGCATGGTCAGACCATTGAATGAGTCCAATATCTGTCGATATTGTGTGCATCAAGGTAGCTTGATCTACAATGAACATGTCAATGCGTGAGTATGAGAGGTGAGGAGCAGAAAAGAAAGTATAATCCCTCTCCATGCTATGTTGAGCTCTCCACACATCAATGAGACCCTCCGTGTGTAACAGAGAGGCAACGCCGCCCCCCGAACGCCGGGTTAAGCTAGAGGAGTCCAACGACCGGTCCATCACCGAATTAAAGTCCCCACAGATAATCACCTTCCCTTGTTTCAGTGAATTGAGCTGTTTCAGTATTTTCCGCGGGAAGGGGATTTGGTGTTCATTAGGTGCATACACATTAACTATGGTATATATGATGTTATTGATAGAACATACCAAAATGATGTACCGGCCGTTGGAGTCCACTTTTGAGAAAATGGTGTTGAATGCCACTGAACTCCTAACAGCTATGAACACTCCTCTGGACTTCTTACTGAAATGAGAATGTAGTACATGGGGGAAAAGTCGGTTATGAATACGCTTAGCATCTTCCTGCAGCAAGTGAGTCTCCTGGATGCAAATAAGGTCCGCTCCAGCTTTGGTTGCCTCTCTCCAAACATATGATCTTTTCTGAGGACAGTTAAGTCCTTTGGCATTAAGTGATAAAATTTTGAGACCCATATGAGTGAAGAGAGGAACCAGAATCTGTACGGATAGACAGACTATCAAGAATTATTTAACTACAGTAACAACAGACAATTGCCTAACAATAAGCTAGATGTACAGAAGGCTGTAAATATATACTCTAGATGACAAGTTGGTGAAAGTGGTAAGAAAAAACAACCGGAAAAGGAAAAAATGAAAAAATAATACAACTCCAGACGATCAACCCGTCTGTGCAGTATAGGTGGCGTAAGTCCTCTGGTGAAGCTGAGAGGGGTCTTGACTACGTTAAATGCACAAACATAGTGACAGCACCTAAATAAAAAGGTTAGTTATCAGACCCATATTGTACAATGCGAAGATATCTCCACCTCTCCTAGGCGCTTGTACTTTAAGGTTAAGTATGAAGAACAGTTCCTTTATTTTCAGCCTGGATCCGGGTTAGACCAGTAAGGAAATTAGCAATCCTGTGTTCCAGACACAGACATTTGATCGTCTCTTCTGTGGGTCCCTCTTTTTTCCATCTGAAGGGGAATGTCCCATGTTGATAGTAGCTCTCTTCCATCAGTAACTGATTTCACCACATGGGTTTTTCCATCTTTGCGGATCAGCAATTTTTGCGGGTATCCCCATTTATATTGAATGTCATTGTCCCTAAGGGCAAGGGTGACCGGCTGCAATTCCCTCCTTTGCCTCAAAGTCGCCATAGAGAGGTCAGCAAAGAGCCTGACTGTCTGGAAGGGAGCAGGGAGTTTGTCGCAATTCCTAGCCGCCATCATTAGGGCCTCTTTAGTATGGAAGAAGTGGATCCTGGCTAGTGTGTCCCTTGGGATATCTGCATTGAGGTGAGGTGGCTTTGGGATCCTATGTGCCCTGTCAATTATCATGTCAGGGATAGGGATTTTTGGTAGCAATGCTTTAATAAGGTTCTTGAGGTAGGGCTGTAAATCTCGGGGTGCTACATCTTCCGGAATGCCCCTGAATTTAACATTGTTCCTTCTGGAACGATCCTCTAGATCTGCCAATTTGCCCTTAATAATCTCCATTTCATCCGCCAGATCGTTGTGGGCGTCAATAATGTTATTCTGTGAGGTGGCAAAATCAGCCATCTTACTCTCCACATGCAGTATTTTATCTGCAGACTCTTTAACTTTGGCCGCCAGAGGGTTAATGATTCCCTCCATATCTGTACGCAGGGACTGGTGCAAAGCTAAGAGCATATTCTTAATGGAGTCCTCACACAGGGGTTTATCAGAGGTCTGATATGCAATAATGGGGATAATGGCGGGGGTCTCCACCGCTTGTGACCATGGCCCCTTACTGACCTCAAGAGAGCATGACTGGTCCAGGCGCGGCTTCTGCTTCTGGGGGCTACAAGAAGGTGAGAGCCCGATGTTATTAGCCGCAGCGCCATTTTGTGCAGCCGTGATGCCCGGAGTCCCCGGATCAATCGGAGTCGGCGGTAGTGAAGGGAACTCCGCTTCAGTCAAGGAGAAGACTTCGGGCTCCGATGGGGGTGAAGAAGACCTGGAGGCGCTTATCGGCGATGTATTACTCTGAGGAGACGAGGTAAGTCTGCCGGCGCGGGAACATGCGCCATCTTTGGCTAGGCCCCGTTCCAGGAAGCCGTCCAGGTTGCCGCTCTGCAGCCTGTGAAGCTGCCGTTTGGATTTTCCCATCTTGTTCAGGAGCGTGCCCCAGTCCTGTCGCAGGTAGGGAACTAGAGATGGCAGTGTTCGTGGCTCTAGGGAGCTTCTCTGTAGTCGCTGAGGTGCAGGAGCAGATAGATCAAGCGACCATTCCTCTCAGCGGCCAAGCCACGCCCCCACCACAATGGATTTTAAATAAAAATAAAAAGATGTGCTTTAACTGCAGACTGTCAGCTTTAATTTAAGGGTATTTACATCCAAATCAGGTGAACGGTGTAGGAATTACAACAGTTTGCATATGTGCCTCCTACTTGTTAAGGGACCAAAAGTAATGGGACAATTGGCTTCTCAGCTGTTCCATGGCCAGGTGTGTGTTATTCCCTCATTATCCCAATTATAATGAGCAGATAAAAGATCCAGAGTTAATTTCAAGTGTGCTATTTGCATTTGGAATCTGTTGCTGTCAACACTCAAGATGAGATCCAAAGAGTTGTCACTATCAGTGAAGCAAGCCATCATTAGACTGAAAAAAACAAAACAAACCCATCAGAGAGATAGCAAAAACATTAGGAACGCACCGATGAGCTCAGCAACACCAAAAGACCCGGAAGACCACGGAAAACAACTGTGGTGGATGACCGAAGAATTCTTTCCCTGGTGCAGAAAACGCCCTTCACAACAGTTGGCCAGATCAAGAACACTCTCCAGGAGGTAGGTGTATGTGTGTCAAAGTCAACAATCAAGAGAAGACTTGACCAGAGTGAATACAGAGGGTTCACCACAAGATGTAAACCATTGGTGAGCCTCAAAAACAGGAAGGCCAGATTAGAGTTTGCCAAATGACATCTAAAAAAGCCTTCACAGTTCTGGAACAACATCCTATGGACAGATGAGACCAAGATCAACTTGTACCAGAGTGATGGGAAGTGAAGAGTATGGAGAAGGAAAGGAACTGCTCATGATCCTAAGCATACCGCCTCATCAGTGAAGCATGGTGGTGGTAGTGTCATGGCGAGGGCATGTATGGCTGCCAATGGAACTGGTTCTCTTGTATTTATTGATGATGTGACTGCTGACAAAAGCATCGGGATGAATTCTGAAGTGTTTCGGGCAATATTATCTGCTCATATTCAGCCAAATGCTTCAGAACTCATTGGACGGCGCTTCACAGTGCAGATGGACAATGACCCAAAGCATACTGCAAAAGCAGCCAAAGAGTTTTTTAAGGGAAAGAAGTGGAATGTTATGCAATGGCCAAGTCCATCACCTGACCTGAATCCGATTGAGCATGCATTTCACTTGCTGAAGACAAAACTGAAGGGAAAATGCCCCAAGAACAAGCAGGAACTGAAGACAGTTGCAGTAGAGGCCTGGCAGAGCATCACCAGGGATGAAACCCAGCGTCTGGTGACGTCTATGCGTTCCAGACTTCAGGCTGTAATTGACTGCAAAGGATTTGCAACCAAGCATTAAAAAGTGAAAGTTTGATTTATGATTATTACTTTTGGTTCCTTAACAAGTGGGAGGCACATATGCAAACTGTTGTAATTCCTACACTGTTCACCTGATTTGGATGTAAATACCCTCAAATTAAGGCTGACAGTCTGCAGTTAAAGCACATCTTGTTCGTTTCACTTCAAATCCATTGTGGTGGTGTATAGAGCCAAAAATTTTAGAATTGTGTCCATGTCCCAATATTTATGGACCTGACTGTAGTCACTGCTAACTGCATACTGCAAATGAACTATTAGTTAGACCTCAGATATACCTCTCAGAGAGATCATAAAGTGCTTAAATAACTTAAAGTGAGAGTACAGATACTCAAGATAGAAATATATCCACCATTTTATGTTGAATGACAAGATTGAACAGTTGAACCACCATCTTTTGCATACCGCTATTTTGTGACATCTTTTCAACACGTGTTTTGTACATGGACTATCTGCTGCGGAGGCGGCAGTGTTATATATGAAGAAAAGTTGAAGTTAATAAAGAAGTTATTTGAAGCATTTGGTGTGCTCTTTAAACTACTGTTTCCATAGAATTACAGTCTGTTTAGACTAAAAGTCAGAGACATCACAATTCTTCTAATGCCACATCGCAAAACGCATTTCATAGTGCTGCGCCTGCCACAGGCGGTGACTAGCCATATACATTAGATTGCGCCCTAATGGTGGACTTGCCGTACCTCAGTTATTTAAAATGCCTTCCCCTATGGGAAAGTTCCTAAGCAATAGGTTGTTAGCTGGTCAAGTCCTCTGAAGGTGTGCTATAGTATTGTCATGACTAGTCTTGATCGCGACTATTCTAATCGAGAATTTTTATCGTGAATATTGGCACTTCGAGAATTCGCGAATATTTATTGTGTGCTATATCTTTGTAATCACAAATATTCTACTTTTTTTTTCATCAGTACCCATGATCGCTCACTGCTTCTTGCTTGTGAGCCAATGAGAAGGCTGCAATATCTTTGACTTTAGGAGTAGTGTTGATTGCAAATTTTCTGTTGCCGATTTTCATAATTAAAAATAATGACTGGAGATCATGAATCCGCAAATATATGACGAATATTCACCCAAATATTTGCGAAATATCCAGACTTTTGCCTGTTTCCTGGATTGACTCTGTGCCCCCTGTTCTGACCTACTGCCTGTTTTACCAGATTTGACAGTCTCTGCCTGCCCTGACTTTGACTTGTTCTCTGACGTCACTGTAGTCTGTCCCCTTTGGTGCCACACACCAGTGCCTCTCGACCCACCAAAGTCAGCTGTCACTGAACAGAGACTTCTTCAAGAGATAGCAGCCTTGTGGTTTCCCTGTAGCAGAGTCCAGGTCCCTGTACAGGGGCTAAAGGATGAAAACCAGGAGCGTCACTTAGGCCAACTCCTAAGGGTGTTATCTAAGTCAAATTTGTTCTGTGACACAGTGGTTCCAAACCCGCTGTGTTACAAATACATTTAGATGGAGATTCCTAATTAAAATTGATTGTAATTTTTTTTTAAATTAAAGGTTTAACCCCTTAGGGACCTATGGCGTACCGGTACGGCATGGTTCCCGAGTCCTTAAGGACCCATGACGTACCGGTACGTCATCTATAGTTCCGATCACTGAGCAGGCACCACGGCTAAATGCGCGCGGGGGGGGGGGTCCCATGACCCCCCCCCGTGTCGGTAATCGCCGCAAACCGCAGGTCAATTCAGACCTGCGGTTTGAGGCTTTTACCTGGTGCGGCGGCGGTGGTCGGCGGTGCCATCGGGTCCCTATGGGGCTGTGGGGGGGACCCGATAGCATGGAAGGCAGCGCGATGCCTAAGGAAGGCATCGCGCTGCCTTCCGGTGAAGAGCCTGTGAGATCCAGCCCCCTGGATCTCACAGGCCGGAAGCTGTATGAGTAATACACAATGTATTACTTATACAGCCAATGCATTCCAATACAGAAGTATTGGAATGCATTGTAAAGGATTAGACCCCCAAAAGTTCAAGTCCCAAAGTGGGACAAAAAATAAAGTGAAAAAATAAAGTTTTCCCCCCAAAAAATTAAAAGTTTCAAGTAAAAATAAACAAAAACGTCATTTTCCCCAAATAAAGTAAAAAAAAATTAGGTATCGGCACGTCCGTATCGACCGGCTCTATAAACTTATCCTGTGGATGAAGGTTTACAAGATATCTAATAGGGAGGTAAGAGCATAGGGTCTTACAGTATAGGCCCTAGGTTCCTGAGGCTGGGGGTCGTCCTTTTAAGGGCGAGTGCCCCGACTACAGCCATTGAGGTATTACACTCATTAGACTAGGCCAAGTAGGGTGAGCATTGAGGGTGAGAAATTTTGGCCACACTAGTAGGCTCCTCCCCATTAACCCCTCCTATACACTAGGAAGCTATCTAGGCCTTATCTGCAAAATTAGATTCTGTGCTCCCTCTCTAGCTAAGTGCAGCAATTCACTACACTGTACTGTCTCGTTTATTTTAGATGACATATTAAAAGTTAAATATTAAATTAAATAAAATAAGGCACCCTCAGTCCAGCATATACTTAACTTTGAGACCACTGAGAATACATAATAGGAGGTCCAATAAGTTGAGATCCCTATTAGCAACATACTTGACACCATATGGCTCAATTTTCAAACAGATCCGTCCCCCATTGACTTTCAATGTAAAGTCTGGACGGATCCGTCTGAACAACTTTTAGACTTAGGCTAGTTTCACACTTGCGGCAGGACGGATCCGACATGCTGTTCACCATGTCGGATCCGTCCTGTGGCTGTTTCGCCGTGCCCCCGCTCCGTCCCCATTGACTATAATGGGGATGGGGGCGGAGTTCCGGCGCAGCACGGCGGTGCACGGAGAAAGCCGCCGGACTAAAAAACCTGACATGCAGTAATTTTAGTCTGGCGGCCTTAAGCCGTGCACCGCCGTGCTGCGCCGGAGCTCCGCCCCCATCCCCATTATAGTCAATGGGGACAGAGCGGCGGACCGGGGGCACGGCGAAACAGCCGCAGGACGGATCCGACATGGTGAACAGCCTGTCGGATCCGTCCTGCCGCAAGTGTGAAAGTACCCTTAGAATTTTTTCTAAACTATAATGCAGACGGATCCGTTCTGAACGGATCCAAACGTCTGCATTATAGGAGAGGATCCGTCTGTGCAGACACCAGACGGATCCTCTCTGAACGCTAGTCTGAAAGTAGCCTAAGTTATACCTGGCTGGGATTCAACATCATTTGTATCTACGGCATCCTAATCTACCCTCCTTGTTTTCAGCCCATCCAATTAGAATGCTACTGAAGAGTATCCAGAAGGGGTCCGCTGTGGCCCGCCCTACACGACAGCCATTTACAGGGTCAATGTTTAGATTGCTTTCAGATAAACTACGCAAAAACCCCTTCGGTAAACACACTAGTTTATTGATCAAGACAACCACGTACCTAGCCTTCTACGGCTTCCTCAGACCAGGCGAGTTCACCTGCGCCACAACGTGCAAGAACTATCTGAGGAACAATCAGCTGTCATGGGATGGGTCATGCTACGTTCTTACCTTAACGTCCACAAAGACGGCCCGAACGGGTCAGCTGACAGAGGTTAGATACTTCCCCACTGGTAATAAGTGGTGCCCAGTTATGGCATTGCAGGAATGGACGCGCTTTACCGAAGCAACCCCAGGGGATGCTCCTCTGCTAAAGCTGGGTTCTGCGACTTTGAGTTGTCAGAACTTTCTCAAATTCATCCGCATATTATTGAGGAATGTTGGGGTCAGTCCCAGTTCCATCACAGGGCATTCCTTTCGCATTGGCGCGGCTTCCACCGACTCCAAGCACAACGTCCCGGTGCATGTTATCAAGAAGTTGGGCAGGTGGCAGTCGGCTTGTTATGCACAATATATACCAAATCCGCAGTGTGAAATGTTTAATGCTTTCAGAAATCTGGTATTGTAATTTTGTTAATAAACACTATTGCCCTGAGCTATATTTGTTATTTTTGGCCCCTTTAGCCTACCCTCCGTACAGCAGTCTCGGCATACCCCTACTGCTTAACTTAGTAGGTAGGTAAGTAGGTAGGCGTACTTATCTTGACCCGACCCGAATACAAGTTATAGGCAAACGGCTATTTGCCGCATTTGTGTGAGGGGAGGCGGGGCTATACTCCTCACCTTACCGGCAGTTCGTTTCTGCCCCACCCTCCCAAGTCCCCTTTTATTCTAACTACTCAATGGGGTGGGCCCCTTTAGCCTACCCTCCGTACAGCAGTCTCGGCATACCCTTACTGCTTAGCTTAGTAGGTAGGTAAGTAGGTAGGCGTACTTATCTTGAGCCGACCCAAATACAAACACAAGCCTGGACTGGAGGTATGATAAAACTGGAAATGACCTGGGGGTTATCAGTAGACTGGACAGAATTCCCAAACTCTTTCCCTTTAACCATTTGATGGAATTTTGCTTTAACTTTTTAATTTGCTTATCAAGTGATTTTTTTATTTTTTATCTCCCATAACTGTCAGAGCTTAGGCCCACCAGAGGATCTTCTGGTGCTCTGGTGGGCCAGTCCAACCCTACACATGACTGCTACTGACTGGGAGAGGGTGCTAGGCACTGATTGCCTTATGTTTCAGACATGAAAACACAACATTTTCATGCAGCTACAACTAAAGGGAGTGCGGATTAAGAGATTATTACAGCTTCCATTGCAGTGAATGGTTATTGTATAAATTCCTATGCACTGAGCTCCCCCTAGTGGTAGCTGCAGGCGGACAGTTTTAGTAGTTGGTTTGTCAGTGTATTTATGCCAGTTGTCTGGTGTAAATACATTAAGAAACATGGTGTTCAGAATGAGCATCATATTTATAAGGCAACTGTTCTACTTTTTCCGACATAGAAGTCAAAGGTGACTTTTTATTACAATAATTATTTAATAAAAATTTCTTCCACTTAACAAAAATGACAAATGAGTCATATTTGCTTATTTATGCTCTTTATAGTGTGAGATAGTGACAGATCTCACAGAGGTGAGTGGCAAGGAAGGGGTGGATAGTGCGGTCCACACCCCTATTCCACCAGGTGTACAATCAGTCTGGGGATAACAACACAGCCCCAGACTGTCAGTCAGAAAAGAGTGAGATCCTGGAAAGGTGTTGTTGCACAGCCTGGGGGCTGGAGGACTTGGGGAGCACAGAGCGACGCCTGGGTATGGGTCGCAGGGTCCTAGTCGGGAGGACTAGAGAGCCCAGCTTCCCCAAGGGACTTTTTATTTGCACAGCCCCCTAGGGGCTGGAGGACTACAAGGTGGGAAAAGCTGCATGTACTTCACCTGTGTGAACAGGGCTTAGAGGTGAGTCAGGGGATACCTCTGTTTAGTCAGGAACCAGCCGGGCAGGCATTTATTTTTGTTTTGGTGTACGTGGGAACCTCACCCCTACCCAGTGGTGTGTAACTGGGCTGTCCTGTATGCAAAGAATTTCAAAATAAATGCAATGTTTGGCCTCTAATCCCGCGGTGGATGAAGATCATTGTGTGAATGACCCCCAGTTAAGAGCTAATCCCTACAATAGATAGAACATTATCTATCTATCTATCTAGAAAAAAAATTATGAAGCAGCACTCCAGCATAGAAGGTGTCAGACCATTCATTACCCATTTTGCAACGTTTCAGCCCAACTCAATGGGGCCTTTGTCAGCATTTATCTATGCTGGAGTGCTGCCTCATCATTTTTTTTCTGGAATTTATCTATGGACTTGGTCCCCTGTTGTCCAGGAGGGATTGCACCCACTTTTTCAAGTTTGCTGTGCTGCTGTTGCTCTTAGTTTTTTGTATCTATCTATCTATCTATCTATCTATCTATCTATCTATCTATCCATTAATATTTTGGGTGGGTACAGTCTTTAACAAGTATATGGACTCATTTTTGTAAATGCAGCTTTGGAAACAATAAAACACCCTAAAAGGGTCTGGCTGCTTCTGATATACCCTGTTGGGACACATGAATGTAATAGCAAATAGACTCCAACGTACGCCCTCTATTAACCTGTGCAGAATATATTCAGTAATCTGTTACCAGGTATGTTATAAAGGAGGGCATAGCGTACATTGGACTTTATAGATACATGTTCTCAGTGGCGACTCTAGGAACAATATGTAGGGGGGCCACATAAGATACCACAGTCAAAAATGGGGGGACACTAATAATTTTCCCCACTGAATCATGCTACTGAAAAAAAAAAAAAAAAGTATATATAAATAAGATAACAAAATACGACAGTATTGCGGTATGCAGGGATACCTTTTTATTGTACTACCCTAATACTTAAAAGACAAGCTTTCAAGAGTTTTCCTTTCTTCCTCGGTACGCTTGAGTATTCAGAAACAATCTATTCCTAAGGGTGGGTTCACATCTGCGTTATGCCATTCCGTTATAGGTTCAGTTTCAAACAGAATATAACGGAATGGCCAGATGGAATGCAAAACGTAAGCCTTTAAGAGGCATTCCGTTTTGCTCTGTCCTAATAGAAGTCTATGGGAAAGCATAAAGGATACGTCTGTCAACAGGACTTTGTTTTCCGTCTTGCATAAAGAGAACTAGACGGATCCGTTTTGATTCCCATAGACTTCTATTATGACGGAAAGCAAACTGAATGCCTTTTAAAGGCTTCTGTTTTGCATTCCGTCATAATACAAGTCTATGGGCTGCAGAATGGATCCGTCTTCCGTTTTATGGATTCCATTATTTTCCGTTATAACGGAAAGCTATAACGGAAGCCCTAACGCTAGTGTGAATCCACCCTAAAAGGTGAATAGCAGGAGAATTTCAAAATATAGATCAATATATACAATTTGTTAAGGGAGCTGAATGGGAGAAATTTTCTATTTCGGCTATTTTCACCCAGATTTTTCAATTCTGCTACTAATTCACCTGCAATTCATCTAGGAGAACTGGTAGG
This sequence comes from Bufo bufo, assembly GCF_905171765.1. Taxonomy (NCBI): domain Eukaryota; kingdom Metazoa; phylum Chordata; class Amphibia; order Anura; family Bufonidae; genus Bufo; species Bufo bufo. The sequence goes on from NC_053390.1 coordinate 705,592,876, forward strand.
AAAATTGAATAATCTAGGTTAAAATAGCCAAACCAGAAAAATTCTCCCATTCAACTCACTTTCCAAATCGTCTTTATTGGTCTAGATTTTGAAATTCTCCAGCAATTAACTTTTTACTGAATAGACCTGAATGTTTTTGAGGGATCTTTTATGAATGAGAATGGCAACAACAAAACCTTTCACTATTTTAAACTGATAAAACTAAAGACCGGCAAAGTTTCAGTTTCTGTAGAGATACTATACGCACCAAAAGAACTTTAGTTTAATGAAGTAGTTTTGGGTCACAGATCATGCCCTTGCAGACTCACTGCTCAATTTGCTGATATTTAGGAGTTTAAGGGTGCTTTCACACTTGCGTTTTTCTTTTCCGGCATAGAGTTCCGTCACAGGGGCTCTATACCGGAAAAGAACTGATCAGGCATATCCCCATGCATTCTGAATGGAGATTAATCCGTTCAGGATGCATCAGGATGTCTTCAGTTCAGTCTTTTTGACTGATCAGGCAAAACATAAAACCGCAGCATGCTACGGTTTTATCTCCGGCCCAAAAAACTGAAGACTTGCCTGAATGCCGGATCCAGCATTTTTTCCATAGGAATGTATTAGTGTTGGATCCGGCATTCAAAATACCGGAATGCCGGATCGGATCCGGCATTTCAATGTATTTTTCTGACTGATCAGGTATTTTTAAGACTGATCAGGATCCTGATCAGTCTTAGGCCTCTTTCACACTTGCGTTGTCCGGATCCGGCGTGTACTCCACTTGCCGGAATTACACGCCGGATCCGGAAAAACGCAAGTGTACTGAAAGCATTTGAAGACGGAACCGTCTTCCAAATGCGTTCAGTGTTACTATGGCACCCAGGACGCTATTAAAGTCCTGGTTGCCATAGTAGGAGCGGGGAGCGGGGGAGCAGTATACTTACAGTCCGTGCGGCTCCCGGGGCGCTCCAGAGTGACGTCAGAGCGCCCCATGCGCATGGATGACGTGATCCATGTGATCACATGATCCATGCGCTTGGGGCGCCCTGACGTCACTCTGAAGCGCCCCGGGAGCCGCACGGACGGTAAGTATACTGCTCCCCTGCTCCCCACTACACTTTACCATGGCTGCCAGGACTTTAGCGTCCCGGCAGCCATGGTAACCACTCTGAAAAAGCTAAATGTCGGCTCCGGCAATGCGCCGAAACGACGTTTAGCTTAAGGCCGGATCCGGATCAATGCCTTTCAATGGGCATTAATTCCGGATCCGGCCTTGCGGCAAGTGTTCCGGATTTTTGTTCGACTAATGCCACTCTCCAGTGACATGCGGCGAGTGCTACGCTGTGGGCTCTTGCTGAATGAAGCTAGGACAGCCACTGATGTTTCTTCATTAGAGACAGATTTCATGCGTCCACATTTTGGCAAATCCAACACTGAACCAGTTTCACGAAACTTACGTTTTAAAGGGAAAGCGGTACGGGAATCAGCGGGGGGGGGGGGGGGAGGAATAACCAAGGGAGAGGGGGGCCCCTGTAGCGACGCCTATGCATGTTCTGACTACTGCAGTATGCACAATATTTCCCGTCTCTGTCACCTGCCTTCCTTGGACCAGGCAGTGGCATGACCATGCAATATTCTCAGTTATCTTACATACATTTTAAAAACTTGGAGGATAGATCACAGGTAATATAAACTCCCCTAAAGAATTATTAGGAACACCATACTAATACGGTGTTGGACCTCCTTTCGCCTTCAGAACTGCCTTAATTCTACGTGGCATTGATTCAACAAGGTGCTGATAGCATTCTTTAGAAATGTTGGCCCAAATTGATAGGATAGCATCTTGCAGTTGATGGAGATTTGAGGGATGCACATCCAGGGCACGAAGCTCCCGTTCCACCACATCCCAAAGATGCTCTATTGGGTTGAGATCTGGTGACTGTGGGGGCCATTTTAGTACAGTGAACTCATTGTCATGTTCAAGAAACCAATTTGAAATGATTCGAGCTTTGTGACATGGTGTATTATCCTGCTGGAAGTAGCCATCAGAGGATGGATACATGTTCTCATTCTGTTTACGCCAAATTCGGACTCTTCCATTTGAATGTCTCAACAGAAATCGAGACTCATCAGACCAGGCAACATTTTTCCAGTCTTCAACAGTCCAATTTTGGTGAGCTTGTGCAAATTGTAGCCTCTTTTTCCTATTTGTAGTGGAGATGAGTGGTACCCGGTGGGGTCTTCTGCTGTTGTAGCCCATCTGCCTCAAGGTTGTGCGTGTCGTGGCTTAGCAAATGCTTTGCTGCATACCTCGGTTGTAACGAGTGGTTATTTCAGTCAACGTTCCTCTTCTATCAGCTTGAATCAGTCGGCCCATTCTCCTCTGACCTCTAGCATCCACAAGGCATTTTCGCCCACAGGACTGCCGCATACTGGATGTTTTTCCCTTTTCACACCATTCTTTGTAAACCCTAGAAATGGATGTGCGTGAAAATCACAGTAACTGAGCAGATTGTGAAATACTCAGACCGGCCCGTCTGGCACCAACAACCATGCCACGCTCAAAATTGCTTAAATCACCTTTCTTTCCTATTCTGACATTCAGTTTGGAGTTCAGGAGATTGTCTTGACCAGGACCACACCCCTAAATGCTTTGAAGCAACTGCCATGTGATTGGTTGACTAGATAATTGCATTAATGAGAAATAGAACAGGTGTTCCTAATAATTCTTTAGGTGAGTGTATATTTAGAACTGCAGTACTACATACAGTTCCACCATGTTTAAAGGGGTTATCCAACCCCTTTAACAGGGATGGACAACCTGAGGCTCTCCAGCTGTTGCAAAACTATAACTCCCAGCATGCCCACACTGCCTATAGGTATCAGCCTATAGCAGGGCATAGTGGGAGTTGTAGTTTTACAACAGCTGGAGAACCTCAGGTTGGCCGTCCCTGCCCTATAATGACCCCCCAATGCCCAGGGCCGGTGCAAGGATTTTTGCCGCCCGAGGCAAGATAAAAATTGCCGCCCCCCCCCCTTACTTTTAAATTAAAAGAACTGCTATGCTTCCCTTACGGTTAATCCAGCTTCTTGTAGCTGTCTCTTTTTGAGGAACGGAATTGCGGACCCATACATTTCTATGGGGCCGCACGACGTGCAGCCCCGGATCCGCAATTACGATCCTGAAAAAAATAGAACATGTCCTATTCTTGTCCACAATAGTGGACAAGAATAGGCATATTCTCTTAGTGTCGGCAATGTGCGGTCCGCAAAATGCACTGTCTACTTACCACCATGACAATACGATGATCTGGTCTCTGGCTCTTGGTCTGGCTCTGGGGACTCCCTTGTCACTCTCTTCCCCCCCTCCCTCCCTTGTCACTCTCATTCTACCCCCCTCCCTCCCTTGTCACTCTCATTCCCCCCCCCCCCCCCATTATTTGCTGGCAATATTAGGACAAGTTCTATCTTTCAGCGGAACGGAAATACGGAAACGGAATGCATACGGAGTACAGTCCATTTTTTTTTGCTGAACCATTGAAATGAATGGTTCCGCATACGGACCGCAAATGGAATCTGCAAAAACGGAACGGAAATGGAAAAAAAAAGAAGTTTGTGTGCAAGAGGCCTAACACACATACACATGTGAGGTGACAACCAAAGTCACTACTACAGGCCACGTATAAACACAGCAACCAATGAATGCTCAGTGTGTTCTGGGTTAAAGCCTCCCAATTCATGGTCGCCTGGTGTTGTCTACTTTTTAAGTAGTAAACAGCAGGTCAATCCAAGAACTTGATGAAATTAAAGGCTTGCTTTTCTTATCTGATGAACTGTAGACAGTTTTGTATCTTTGTCCATCTTTGACTTGTGTAGTACATGAGTGACTGAGAAAACGGCTTAAAGGGGTTTTCCAGTTTGCATCAACTTCCTATAAAATAATAATTTATGAAGGTATCTGTATTTTTTTTAATATACTGTACTTTTTTTTAACTTTTATTGCTCCTATCTGGGCTGTGGTCACCTGACCATGTCCATGTAGCACTTTCTAATTTCCTGTGATGTTATGTCCAGGGGCATGTCAGAGCCACAGGAGCAGTGATGGGGGAGTGTCTATGTAAGTAGCTGGGTGGGAGGAGCTATAAACTAGCTGGGTGTTAGGGGCAGTGATAGGGAAGTGTCTATGTAACCAGTAATCAGTTTATTACTTTAATTTACTTGAATTAATTATTAATCAAACATCATAAACTCATTGGCTTTTAGTACAGACAAACTACGGTAAAAGGCCATACATGTTAATAATTTGTATCTGAATTTTCCTAGTTTTAGACCACCCATACACATTATTGTTAGAAGCAAAATCTAATGTGTATTAAGGACCTCCTGACTGTCCGCTATGGCAGATGTCTGGAAAATCTAGGCTTGATCATGGTGAATTTTAGCAAATTCAACCCGTTTAGCTGGGACATTAGTTGCTGTCATGGACAGTGTCATAACGATCACAGTGGCAAATACAACTGTGACCGGGCACAGAGAGGAGGAGGCATGCTGGTGTCCAGCACCATTTTCAACAGAATTTGCTCAAAATGTGGATCCAGTTGAAAACTACAGTAGAGCAGAAAACCATTGGCTCACAATTTACTCTGGTAAGTTACAGGCTGCTTCAAGGCCTGTGGCCTACTAGAGGTTAGGAGTACTCCGATGACATCATTGTCCTGGTGCATGTGGCTCAGTGCAGTGAAGTCATTGTCCTGGTGCATGTGGCACGGTGGCAGTGAGCAAAAAGAAGATCCAACTGCTTGTTGTGGGAACTGGAAGAGAGATGAGTGTTAGGCCTATTGCACACGACCGTATGGCTTTTTCAGTGTTTTGCGGTCCGTTTTTCACGGATCCGTTGTTCCGTTTTTTGTTTCCGTTGTGTTTCCGTTTCTGCTCCGTCTTTCCGTTCAGTTTTTCCGTATGGCATATACAGTATACAGTAATTACATAGATAAAATTGGGCTGGGCATAACATTTTCAATAGATGGTTCAGCAAAAAACGGAACGGAAACGGAAGACATACGGATGCATTTAGCGTTTTTTTGGCGGACCCATTGACTTGAATGGAGCCACGGAACGTGATTTGTGGGCAATAATAGGACATGTTCTATGTTAAAACGGAACGGAAAAACGGAAACGGAATGCATACAGAGTACATTCAGTTTTTTTTGCGGAACCATTGAAATGAATGGTTCCGTATACAGACCCAATACGGAATGCAAAAAACGGCCAGTAAACGGGGAAAAAAAACGGCCGTGTGCAGGAGGCCTTAAAAGGAGTCTGTTAGAAGTGTTAATCATATTAAACTACTGACTGTTCTAGGTAAAGCTGGAGAAAGTAGCACAAACATGCCTTTTGTGGAGCTTTTCTCATCAGGAGTCATGAGAATATGAAGTTTTATTCGCTCTCCTAAGTATCCAAGGCAGAGCCTCATTTCGAAGTGCTTTCTGCATTGTGCTGCTTCATACTGCCTCCCCTCCGCTCTAAGCGACAGCTTTAGCGTCTCAAAAGGAGACCAATACAACTGTTTCTCAGAGCAGAGGATGCATAGTTTGCCTTGGTCTCTTTTAGAATGCTGGGCCCTCTTGTCCCTCCCAGCTTCATCTGAATGGTTGCCATATAATACTACATTTATAGCTGGCTATGGCTTCCCCCAGCAAAATCAGCTGGCATGAAGGATGCTTTACCTACAGCTCCCATATACACTCACCTAAAGAATTATTAGGAACACCTGTTCTATTTCTCATTAATGCAATTATCTATTCAACCAATCACATGGCAGTTGCTTCAATGCATTTAGGGGGGTGGTCCTGGTCAAGACAATCTCCTGAACTCCAAACTGAATGTCAGAATGTGAAAGAAAGGTGATTTAAGCAATTTTGAGCGTGGCATGGTTGTTGGTGCCAGACGGGCCGGTCTGAGTATTTCACAATCTGCTCAGTTACTGTGATTTTCACGCACAACCATTTCTAGGGTTTACAAAGAATGGTGTGAAAAGGGAAAAACATCCAGTATGCGGCAGTCCTGTGGGCAAAAATGCCTTGTGGATGCTAGAGGTCAGAGGAGAATGGGCCGACTGATTCAAGCTGATAGAGGAGCAACGTTGACTGAAATAACCACTCGTTACAACCGAGGTATGCAGCAAAGCATTTGTGAAGCCACAACACGCACAACCTTGAGGCGGATGGGCTACAACAGCAGAAGACCCCACCGGGTACCACTCATCTCCACTACAAATAGGAAAAAGAGGCTACAATTTACACGAGCTCACCAAAATTGGACTGTTGAAGACTGGAAAAATGTCGCCTGGTCTGATGAGTCTCGATTTCTGTTGAGACATTCAAAAGGTAGAGTCCGAATTTGGTGTAAACAGAATGAGAACATCCTCTGATGGCTACTTCCAGCAGGATAATGCACCATGTCACAAAGCTCGAATCATTTCAAATTGGTTTCTTGAACATGACAATGAGTTCACTGTACTAAAATGGCCCCCACAGTCACCAGATCTCAACCCAATAGAGCATCTTTGGGATGTGGTGGAACGGGGGCTTCGTGCCCTGGATGTGCATCCCTCAAATCTCCATCAACTGCAAGATGCTATCCTATCAATATGGGCCAACATTTCTAAAGAATGCTATCAGCACCTTGTTGAATCAATGCCACGTAGAATTAAGGCAGTTCTGAAGGCAAAAGGGGGTCCAACACCGTATTAGTATGGTGTTCCTAATAATTCTTTAGGTGAGTGTATAAAAGGTTGTCTGTGTTGAGACAACTGCTTTAAAGAAGTCATCCTAATTTAGCTTAAGCAAATGGTGTTGCCTGGCAATACTTCTGTAGACCAGTCTGTGTAGGCGGTGACTGGCCATATACATTAGATTGCGGCCTAATGGTGGACTTGCCGTACCTCAGGTTTTTAAAATGCCTTCCCCTATGGGAAAGTTCCTAAGCAATAGGTTGTTAGCTGGTCAAGTCCTCTGAAGGTGTGCTATAGTATTGTCATGTCTAGTGTTGATCGCGAATATTCTAATCGAGAATTTTTATCGCGAATATTGGCACTTCGAGAATTCGCGAATATCTGTAATATAGTGCTATATCTTCATAATCACGAATATACTAGATTTTTTTTTCATCAGTACCCATGATCGCTTACTGCCTCTTGCTTGTGGGCCAATGAGAAGGCTGCAATATCTTTGACTTTAGGAGTAGTGATGATTGCAAATTTTTGTATCGCAAATTTTCCGATTGACGATTTTTGCAGAATAATGACTAGAGATCACGAATTCTCTAATATATGACGAATATTCGCCCAAATATTTGCGAAATATAGCGAATTCAAATATTGCCCATGCCGCTCATCACTGGTTTTGGTCATGCCTGACTTTTGCCTGTTTCCTGGATTGACTCTGTGCCCCCTGTTCTGACCTACTGCCTGTTTACCAGATTTAACAGTCTCTGCCTGCCCTGACTTTGACTTGTTCTCTGACGTCACTGTGGTCTGTCCCCTTTGGTGCCACATACCAGTGCCTCTCGACCCACCTCGGTCAGCTGTCACTGCACAGAGACTTCTTCAAGAGATAGCAGCCTTGTTGTTTCCCTGTAACAGAGTCCAGGTCCCTGTACAGGGGCTAAAGGATGAAAACCAGGGGCGTCACTTAGATAACACCATTAGTTGGCCTAAGTCAAATTTGTTCTGTGACACAGTGGTTCCAAACCCTCTGTGTTACAAATACATTTAGATGGAGATTCCTAATTAAAACTGATTGCACATTTTTAAATTAAAGGTTTAATTGATATAATCTGTATATCAGTATTGTATAATATCAGAGGAGTCCTGCAAATACAAATAAGGGCTGTATTACACTGCCATATGTTTGGATAGTGCGAGTAGAAGATAACACATTCATCAGCACTTGTTTGCATTGGCCTGATGCAAAGTGAATGTGGGAGGAAGGATTGCTACTGCAGTGGTACTTACCTCATTCAGTTCTATTCATTATCGGCAGCACATCTGATTACGCAGGGAGCTGTGCTGCTGATAATCAGGCATCTTTCATCCACTTTCATCAGCTGAAAAATTTGCTCATTTATTGGCTTATGAGCTACTTGATTATACGTTCCTATGACCTTTTGTCCCCAATAGTTGGCCCAAAAATTGTGCAGTCTAACAGGAGCATTAGGCTAGTTTCACATCTGCCTTTTCCTGATCCAGCAGTTCACCGTATCTGCCATTCACCACCAGACCCCTTTGACTATAATAGGATCCGGCTGGTTACTGGCATAAATGTGTATACACCGGTTACAAAAACAGTGCAGATGTGAAACTAGCCTAAGCATTACATAGCTCAGGTGTCTGGAGTAGTTAAGAATTTGACAGATAAACACAAGCCTGGACTGGAGGTATGATGAAACTGGAAATGACCTGGGGGTTATCAGTAGACTGGACAGAATTCCCAAACTCTTTCCCTTTAACCATTTGATGGAATTTTACTATAACTTTTTCATTTGCTTATCAAGTGATTTTTTTATTTTTTTATCTTAAACATAACAAAAAAAATGATACTTTCAATGTAGCAGCCTATGCTGCATGCCCGTGTAGATGAACCACAACACGAAACATCGCAGCAAACTATAGCTGGTTTTCTCCATGGGGTGGCATGCCTTTGGATCTAGAATGCGCTGATAACAGTAAGAACCATTTATGCACAGTGGGATAATTGTCAATGAAGGCAAACCACATAACCAGCATCGGACTGAAGTCCCTTGGGCCCACCAGAGGAAATTATTCTGATGGACCACCCTCTGTGTATATAGGAACTTAAAGGCCCAGTTTTACTAGGGTCCCATAACTGTCAGAGCTTAGGACCACCAGAGGATCATCTGGTGCTCTGGTGGGCCAATCCAAACCTACACATGACTGCTACTGACTGGGGGAGGGTGCTAGGCACTGATTGCCTTCTGTTTCATTTTCATGCAGCTACAACTAAAGGGAGTGCAGATTAAGACATTATTACAGCTTCCATTGCAGTGAATGTTTATTGTATAAATTCCTATGCACTGAGCTCCCCCTAGTGGTAGCTGCAGGTGGACAGTATTATAATATGTGAGGGGAAGTAGTTGGTTTGTCAGTGTATTTATGCCAGTTGTCTGGTATAAATACATTGAGAAATATGGTGTTCAGAATAAGCATCATATCTATAAGGTACCTCTTCTACTTTTTCTGACATAGAAGTCAAAGGTGACTTTTTATTACAGTAAATATTTAATAAATATTTCTTCCACTTAACAAAAATGAGTCATATTTGCCTATTTATGTTCTAGATAGATAGATAGATAGATAGATAATGTTCTATCTATCTATCTATCTAGAAAAAAATGTGGAGGCAGCACTCCAGCATAGAAGGTGTCAGACCCTTTTATTACCCATTTTGCAACGTTTCTGCCCAACTCAAGGGCCTTTGCTTGACAAAGGCCCCATTGGGTTGGGCTGAAATATTGCAAAATGGGTAATAAAAGAGTCTTTCTCTATGCTGGAGTGCAGCCTCATCATTTTTTTCTGGAATTTATCTATGGACTTGGTCGACTGTTGTCCAGGAGGGATTGCACCCACTTTTTCAAGTTTGCTGTGCTGCTGTTGCTCTTTGTTTTTTTGTATATATCTATTAATATTTTGGGTGGGTACAGTCTTTAACTTGTGGCAGGGGCTGAGGTGTACATTGGCGTGGAGTCGGGAGGGATGCCTATCCCCCTCCATGATCCATCTGGCTGAACTGTGCCCGGAGCCAGTGCGGGGTAGGCCTGAATAAGTGGGCCACCCAAGAGAGTGGAATGAAAGAAAGAAGGGTCGGGAGGGTGGGGCATGAAGCGACCGTCCTCAGGGGGAGGTCGCGTGGAAAGATATAGCCAGCAGCCCCGCCCACAAATACAGGCTGTAACCAGCCTTAATACTTGTGGCAGGGGCTGAGGTGTACATTGGCGTGGAGTCGGGAGGGATGCCTATCCCCCTCCATGATCCATCTGGCTGAACTGTGCCCGGAGCCAGTGCGGGGTAGGCCTGAATAAGTGGGCAAAAAGACTACCCACGCTGTAGGAGAGAAATAGTTAATTGAACCGACCGATGCGGGAGGTAACAAGGGCCTGAGTGATTCAGGCAGGAGCTGGGCTGTTAAATGACCCGAGCGAGCCGGGAAGGCACTGGGTCGTTAGTAAAGTGACGGTCCAGGATGACAGCGGAAGGGCAAGCTTGGGTGATCCAGGATGAGAGAGGCAACGTGGGCCTGGGCGATCCAGGATGTGAGAAGCAACGTGGGCCTGGGCGATCCAGGATGTGAGAAGCAACGTGGGCCTGGGCGATCCAGGATGAGAGAGGCAGAGTGAGCCTGGGCGATGCCGAATGACAGACAGGGCGATCCAGGATGACAGG